>NC_069371.1:16137500-16762500 GCF_021730395.1 Mercenaria mercenaria
ATAGTAACTAAAAATGCCAATCATTTGAAAACAAGGAAATTCTTTACAGTAACTTACCTCTTTCAAAGCCACAAATGTCTGACCAACTCTTTTTCTGACTTTATACACACTACCGAAGGCACCACGGCCTAAATGTTCAAACACAGCATAATCCTTTATATAATGAGTAGGTGTTCTATTCTGGTTCATTTCCATCATGTTTTCACGTATTGAATCAATTACATCCACACTGAAACTGTTAATATGTTGCACCAATGGTTTATATGCAGATAATTCCCTGTTATAGTGACCTATGTCAATGAACATTGTGTATAATTCTGCCGGGAATAACTTTTTGAAAAGTCGTCTATTTCTTTCCATACTGAACAGAAACCGTAAAGTCCGAAAGGCAAATCTCTGAAAAGTAAAAACAAAAACACTTAACAAATAATACTCATTGTACTTCCAGATAGTCAAATCTCACCATCCTAAAAATAGAGTAATAGTAATATTTTACAGAATGTATCTAATAATCAACAACATTTAGCTGCTATATAGTTTTTGAGACTGTGTGTGATAAAAATGCCAAAAGAAGACTTGAAGCACTCCACAACAGTTTTACAATTATGTCAATTAAACTTATTATTTAAACAAAGAGAATCTTTACTCTTGAACATAATTTGTTCAAACAATATCCACACTCAAGACTGATTTACTGATGTCTAAACATGAAATTATCGCGCAAATAATACATAATACCTCTAAACAAGAAAAAGGCAATGCAATCTGACAAGACCTGAAAACTGTTTTAACACCCATTTGGTACCTGTAATAACTGGGCTGCTTTCCGTTCTCTGGACGAGCACTCAGAACAGGGAGGAAGTATAAGCAAGCCAATTGTATAGATGCCGTTAGCCTGGGCAATCTGCTGGGCATTGGTGTCATTCAGGACAAGTTCTGCTAGAGCTCCACAACATGCTGAAATATAAATATAACTGGCCTACAACGTGTGAAATGACAAATGTATACAAAGGCTAATATAATATTATAAGGAATATTTTGTATGAAAAATGATATACTCTTGTGCAGAACTTAAGTGATTTTTACCACAGTTTGCCATTCTCAGTTGTCTTAAGTTGGTTCATTCAATCCAGCTCAAAAATGTGGCTGTTACACGCTTCATTGTTCCCAAATTTTATTATTAACTGGCCTTGTAATATCCAACTTTGTAAGGTAATACATTTTAATGCTTGCCACTATACTGTTAATGAGTGTACTAATTAATGTCAAAAGCATTGGCAGATGGAATTTTAGTTGTAATGGGTCCAAGTTTGTTAGGCAATGTTTGGTCCAAACAAAGATTTCTAAACTATGGAAAGCCTGTTAAGCAATAGCTATATGTTACCTTGTTTTAGCTTGTATTGGGTTTCCATAAATTCTTCAGCCTGAATAAAAATATGCAAAGAGAAATGATAAAGTATGTTCCTTTCGAAACTTCTGAGTAACCGTTTACACTCACAGCTACTTGCTATTGTAACGAGGTATGTGACACAATATTCATTATTTCAAGTTCTCTACAGAAAATCAGGCAACATTTGTCAGTAATGGTCCCACAGGAAAAAATGACTTAATTGCTTCTCATGGATTTGTAACAGATAACAAAATAAAAAATTTAAATGCCGGAAAACTCTACTCACATTTGTTCAGCATTAGAGGAATATGAAAACAAATCTGGTGTTACATTTTTATTGAAACAGGTCCCTTAAGCATTGTAGCATAGTGTGTCTGGTAATTAAGCAATGCAGAGTACCGGTAAACAAATAAATTATGCATTAACAGACACTATTAATTTTGCTTCAAGCTTTGCTTAAGATTGCCTACATATTGTTATATTTTTTCTAACTAAATATACATTTATGACTACTGACTGCATTAAAATTTACAATAACTATTTAAAAAAGAATTTTTTTTTTTCAAATTTGAAGTGTTCCACATTTTAGAGACAGTAAACCTAACTGCTAAAATGTTGAGAACAAAGCATAAAATTTGAAAGCACTGGTAAACCATTTCATACAGGAGACAACACAAGTCACCAACTGCCCGCTGCAAGACATTAAATATAATGCAAGAACCAAAGCTGCATATTTAGGCAGACCAATCCCAGTAAGGTGATGAATTCATATATGATCATGAAGAAAACAAGAGCTGTCAGTGGACAGCGCGCTCGACTATTCTCAGTGCTTAATAGTATAATATAAGCAATGAATAAAACTTTAACATTACAATAAGCATATTCTAAGTCGAAAAGGGGCCATAATTCAGTCAAAATGCTTGATAGAGTTGCCTCCTCCTTTTTACAGACTGGGGTCATGATGGTAAACAAGTATGCAAAATATGAAAGCAATATCTCAATGGACTTTGCAAATATTTGGGGTGGTACGCAAACTTTAACATTTATTCTAAGTCAAAAAGGGGCCATAATTCAGTCAAAATGCTTGATAGAGTTGCCTCCTCCTTTTTACATACTGGGGTCATGATGGTAAACAAGTATGCAAAATATGAAAGCATTATCTCAATGGACTTTGAAAATATTTGGGGTGGTACGCAAACTTTAACTTTTATTCTAAGTTGAAAAGGGGCCATAATTAAGTCAAAATGCTTGATAGAGTTGCCTCCTCCTTTTTACAGACACGGGTCATGATGGTTAACAAGTATGCAAAATATGAAAGCAATATCTCAATGGACTTTGAAAATGTTTGGGGTGGTACACAAACTTTAACATTTATTCTAAGTCGAAAAGGGGCCATAATTCAGTCAAAATGCTTGATAGAGTTGCCTCCTACTTTTTACAGACTGGGTTCATGATGGTAAACAAGTATGCAAAATATGAAAGCAATATCTCAATGGACTTTGAAAATATTTGGGGTGGTACGTAAACTTTAACATTTGTGTGACGCTCATGCTAATGCTAACGCTAACGCCGACACCGGGGCGAGTAGGATAGCTCCCCTATTCTTCGAATAGTCGAGCTAAAAAACAGCAATGCAAGAAGAAAACATTCTAAACCTTCTCCTGAAAGGTTGTGATTTTTATCTGATATCTACAACACCGATAATTTAAACACTTTCTCACAATAAATTCACTGCACCAATAACAATTTGATATCTTGGAACTTTTCTGAGATACAACTATTTATGTCTTTTAAGGGGGCATAACTCCAGATTTACGGAACAATTTCAAAATTTGGAAAGTACTTTCATTGTTTAGTAATAGCGAATACAAAAACTAAATACAAAGTGATCCTGTGACTTGTTAACTTTATCTTTTATCAAAAATACTCAGGTAATCAGTAACTTGTTTATAAAAGCTGTGTAAAGTATTGATCACAAAGTAAAGATGTGAAATTAGAAATTTTATTGTACTTCACAATTCACTCCAAATAGTACAGCTAATACTGCAATACATACAAAGATTTATAACATAGTAAGTCACCTATCTGGAGGCATGTCCCTATTACATACTTTTAGATTTAAAAGATGATGTATTATGAGTAACAACAGCACACATGAAGTTTTATTTACTGAGGACAAAAACACACAGGGACTTGTGATCATAACATCATAGAAAAAGTGCCACTCAGTATTAAATAGCAGGCTATATACCTTTGTCTTTGGACTTTTGTTTGCTTGTGCAGAGAAATCAAATACCTGTGTTACAAATTGAACAATTTCTAATTGTCTGTTAGTTTCACTGCCTGATATCATTTGCAAACAAAACATGATTTTTCTTTCATCTTGAAAACATAACAGCTTAATCAATGCCAAACTCTCTGAACAAATCAATTCAACCATAATTAGAAAATAAACAGTAACTGCTGTACTTTGTCATTAAAGCAATCAGAACTACAGAGATTGACTGACGTTTCCAATTCAACCAAATGGGATACTACTGGTAATTGCTTCTAAATGAAATTATTTACTTTAATAAACGGTTATGATTGGTTGTTGACAAGTCACATGATTTGTAACAAAAATTCTGAATGGTTACTCACATCATCTTGTGTCAATGTTCGACTATGAATACTGGCACTAGCACATCCACTTGCCTCATTTCTCTCAGAAACAAATGTCCGCTCACTGAAACAAACATAAATTAAAGTGATGTTTCATCCAGCGCTGTCATCACTTATCGTTATATCTGTGTATTGATGATACGGAAAAGTAGATGTAATATCAACTCTGAATTTTGCAATGCGCTTAAAATATTGTGGTTTCGGCAAAAACGGCTATCTCCAGGGGCTTAAATTTATTTTAAAAACTTCAACGTTTAAATATAACCCCAACGAATAGTTATTTTCTTGGCTCGCCCCTTTTTAATTATACGAAATGGCACAAGCTCAATATCCACAAAAAATAGCCCCTCAAGAGCAGTATATAATTCTGGCAAAAACACAGATTTAACTTACTGTAATAGAGATAAGAGGAGAGGAATACCGCCAACTTGTCTCACATCTTTACTGATGTCCTGGTCCACACACAATGTCGCAATGCACCAGACCACCTGACACAACATGTTAGCATTATCTGACACCAGCTGACTGAGAAGTATCGGAACACCATCATGTAGCTTGATCTCGTCTCGTGTATGCATGTCTTGGCACAACAGGCATAGAAGACGAGTTGCATGTCTGAAATACCACATCATTTTATTCAAATAAGACTCACAAAGTTTTTGCCATGGATACATTAGCTTTTGATATAACTGTCTACACTCAAAATTCTAGCAAAAGTCGTACTAGATCACCTAGTCAATTATGAATAATATACTTCATTACCATTTGCCACATATTCTAACTCTTTGTTTATCATATTTTTCCAACAGCGTCTAAATTAAATAAGGTTTTAATGATAAGTGAAAATATTTACAAAGTATCCAGCAATAAAATAGAATTTGGAGACCAAACTGACAACTCTTGCATCTGATTGGCCGATTCAAATCTCAGTTTTGAAACCGACCAATGGAATGATTGCATTCTAAGACTGGACTCCAAACTCAGTTAAATTACCTTGTAGTCTGGTTATTTTGATAAGTAAAAAAACTTTGACCTACTTTTTCGAAACATTGTCATATTCCTGTATTATTCTTAGCAGTTGTTCCACACAGTTCAAATCTCCGATCATCAAACGAGGCTGTGGACTGAAAAGACAACAAAAAACTACATTTTTACCTGGAAAAGCATCCAAATTGCGTCATATATCTAACACTAACATTTTGCTTTTGTACTAATTTTACACCTTTACTGGCAAACAAGTGAAAAGATACATGAACAGTTGTGTTCACTTTTGCACAAGCTCTTACTGACTCATAAAATGACAACGGTATTGTGCCAATAAAAGCTGTAAATACCTGCATTACATGTACTATCATGTATATGACTGTACATCTTTATTGTCATATTAAATGTACAGATAAAATTTTACTTTTAAATCTACACAAAATACATTTCTCCCAAGTTAATTATAACATTTTCTTTTTATGCAGAAAAAAGTATACTGGGTATTTTTTATTGGTTAATAAGGTGTATTAACTTCGTTTTTGCTATTTAAGGTACAAATCCTGATTTTCATGTTTAAAGATTTGCACGTTATGCCTGATAATTATAGAATGGCAGGTTGCAATTCTATGTGTTTAGTAATTCTAATACATACTAATAAGATTACCATCACACCATGCCACAAATGAGTGTTGTAATAGTTACCTTTGAGCAAGACAGATGAGGGCCAGGAGAGAGCAGTGTAATACAATCACATCATTGGAAGAGAGCAGTAACACCAGAGACTGAAAATACAGAATGAAAACTGTAACAATATGGAGTATAACAATAAAGTAACATAAAATCTTTAAATCTTGAACCTCTTCATATGTCCTTGACCTTTCAGCTTGGGGTTACTTGTCTTGCTTTAAAGTCAGGTTTTCTTGTTATGATCAATCTTTGCATCAAGTTCTCTAAAAATTCATGAACAAATGGCAAAGTAATTACTAGGACATAAATAATGACACAGACTGAAGGAACTAAGGAGGAGGCACACACCTATAGTCACTTGAACTTGTTAAATTTTCAACCAATACGTGACTTATAATATCTATATATTTTCTGAATATCATATTCTTATTTGAAAAAGAATCTTTTCAACCTAAAAACTGATATTAATAATAAATGCTGTATGGATAAACTGCATGGCCCAATACCAAAAGTAGTTCTTGAAGTTTTGTATTTATTAATATGGCTAGGACGACTTTCTGTTTGAGTTCATCTGATTTTTATATATTCTGAAATTCATTGATCTTAAAATCTATTGTTAAATCAAAAATATTTTGATAATTGTTATTCAAGGATCTAAAAAATATCTGTGCATTGCCCAAAACTTTAGAATAAAAATAAAATGCAGAATTCTTTGGATAAGGAAAACTATTCTGAAATGTCTAAACACAGAATGTTTTATTATTCTCTGCATTCGCTGAAACTCAAAAATATTCTGATATTTCTCAATTTTGATTATCCGAGAAGTCTTAATAAAACAACATTCAAATTTATATTTCTATTTTTAGACTTTAATGGAGTTCCCCAAATTCTCTGCAACTCAAGAATGCATTGACATTTATATAATACCATAAATCGCATTGTCACATGTTTGAGGTGTTAAATTCCCACAAATCATGATAAGACACTGTCTCTATATTTACCTCAACTCTTAAAGTAAATACTGAAACAAACAAGTGATTTTCATTTCCAATATTTACAAATATTTGTATTGACTCTTCAGCTTAGGAGGTTCTTTGTCTTTGTTCAGGCAATAAACAATGAACTTTGGAAAGGTCAATATTAAAGGGGTAAAACTAAGTCACCTGACATAGTTAATTAACTATCTTATGGTCGCAATAAGATCAGTTCGGCACACTTATTTGCACTGTCGGCTTAAATTTTCCCGCATTTTAGTAATTAGTGTTCAATTAAAATTGAAAATTCTAGTATTTATTAACTGTACAACACAAGCATAAAAAGATATTTACACTCAATATTCAAGGTTCTGAAGACAAAGCCAGGTTTCTAGCACACAAAGATTGCCTGCTTTTACTCAAGGAATAATGTACAATCGCAAGTTAACATATTTTTATAAAATCCCTTTATCTTAGGCAATATACATGCAATTTAATTATACTATTCTTCATGTTGATAATTGTATGTACTTTATATAGCAAAATACAGTTTACTGACACGTTTCAATTACATTCATTAGGGTAAAATGTTACTATGATATTACCTTAATGCAAAGTCATCATTTACTAATATCAGAAGAATGTTTCACTGGCTGATGGGGTGGATGGAAATATCTGGCTCAAAGGTAACTGTTTAGATGGTAACGAGGCTCTGCAGAGTTACTGCAAAACAGCTACCCTAAAACCAGATATTTCCACCAGTCCTGCACATTAAACTAGTGCTATTTCATTAAAGTAGCATAAGAATTTACACACTCATTCATATATACTACACCAAAGGATGTAAAACAAGTTTTTCTAGCACCGACAAAAACACAGGAAAATCCTGTTCGGCATGAAAGAAGCTATATTATATAGTATTAAACTTAAAAGGCATATCAACAAAATATAATAGAATCTTAATGATGGGTAAAATATGTATTCAAAGTCTGAGCCACTTCAACACTGTCAGGGGGGTGTAAAATGATCTTCTTTGTCAAAAACTGATATTATAAACTGTAATTCATACAAGGTCATCAAACTGTCTTTATATTGCTAAGTAATCTGTCACATATAACCTGATCTATTTACATACTTTATTACAGTTTCATACATTCAAGAAAAGATAGCAAACCCCTTGCAAATTTTTGATCTTTTGAAAATTTTCCAATTACAATTTACATTCCCGTTACAGTAATAACAACTCAAAATGTCAATGACCTCAAACAAACCATTAAAAACTTCAATCGTAAAAGATTTTACATATCTTTTACACTAAGACAGATCAATAGGAGAAATTCCCACCAGCTAGCATTACATTCAATAATGTCAACAAAATCCCTTGTATACTCGGTGAAATGATAATTTTTCAGTATAAATGTTGATCAATTTGAACTAAACCTATTAAACAAGGAATATTTTTTCTAAATTCTTTAAGAAACAACTTACATTCTTTATATGATTATGTTTCATCTTGTTTAAGATTGGTTTGGTCAATGGTGGATAATTCTTATTGAAGTTGCCGTTTACATGTAAAACCACAATTCTCTCGTTAAACCTCAGATTTATATACAAACCATTTAAACCCAGTGACTTAACATTAAAATCTCAGTGCATTAAGTAATAAGTTAGTATTGATTTTAAACACGGATCGTTAAAAGATTGACCACTATTACAATTAATTTATTGAAAATCTATACAATTGATGGATGCCTGCAGGCATACACTCCCACGCTGAAAAAAATCTATCAATGTGGCATTTTGTTTGAATAACGTATAAACATTCTTAAATACTTGTTTGGGTTATTATTAAAACACTCATAATGGATTATTGATACATGATGGGACACGTTACAGAGATAGTACTTAAACAATTTAGTGTGTCACAAATATGTGACCTGAATGTAAGAAGACCATTCAAAACGGTATATCAAACAAACATTGAAGAAATCAAAATTTGAAATTTCTTCATACTTTTATCAATTAATCATGAAAGAAAAATATATCTTTATTTTAATAATTCTATAGTTATATTCCTACAAAATAATATATTAGCTATGTCATTAGAAGAAAGTAATTAAGTACTCAGTGCTAGATTTTCAAGCGGACATATTTCTCTTGCTAATTTTAGACACAAAAAAACACCTCTGGTATATTTACACAGAATATAAATACATACATAAAGATAGAGGGACAGCATTTGAAATCAAAATAAAATAACAGTTACTTAAGTTTTTCAAAGAAAGAAAGAAAGTCTTCCTCCACAGTTGAATAGCATGACAAGCAAACTCTGGGAAGAAGTTTCACACAAATACACCAACATACCAATACATTGCAAGTAGCAAGATACGCAACATATCGTAAGAAATGAATAATGAACGAAACATTCTGCACAGGATCTCAGGTAAATTACGTTGAGAAGACGCACTTAAGCATTTTAACATTTATCTTAAACATTAATGACAAATGTAACTATTTCTTTAAATCTAAGGCTAAATAGAAAATCGTCACTGGTCTTTAAAGTTAAAGAACAAACAGCAACAGTTCTGATAAAGCTCCTGAAAGGCAAGGTTTAACATCAGCGAGTGTGGAATACAGGTGAAAATTGATCAATTGTCATGAAATATTTATTCCTTCTCTAAACAAGAACTAGCTCAAATTCCTTCTACAGAGGGAAAGGATCAATGAACAAACTGCTAAGTCAGGATTACTTGATTTATTCTTTGATGGGTTAACGTCACAATGACACGATATAGTTCATATGGCATTTTTCAAGCTTTTAATAGAGGGGAAGACCCAAGGTGCCTGTCTGGGCAGTATTCCATCATAGGTGAACGGACACCTGCATAGACCACCATCCTATAAGCCAGCTGGATGGCTTCCTCACCTGAAGAATCCACACCCAAAACAATGTTTCAAACCCACATCATTATTTGAAGTCTGAGTTACCTTAACCACTCGGCCACACTCGTACCAGACATATATATCTATAACACTTTGCATGCAGCTTTTGTTACATTTAATATCAGTTGGTATCTGAAGTTATTACGAGCAATTCTTTCAGGTAGTGCACCCGTCATGACAAATGGCATTTTCTGTTCATATACCTCTTCTCTATATATGATTTCAGCATTCTCCACTTTTTGTCTTGTTATGAAAAAGCAGTTTTATTTTATGGAGGAAAGATGCTGAAAAAGCATACAAAAATATGCAAATGCACAGAAATTGACAAGTGTCATTACAAGTCCACTTTTATGAAGAATCTGCAGTCTAAACTTTCATAAATATTACCCGAATGGCAGTACTCAAGAATGAACAAAATTCATGCATTCATACATGGTTGTTTTTATCACCAATTATTACATTGATTTCCCTTAAATGTCTTCAAATAAACAACCAGTCTAAGTAACCAATTAATCTATAAAATCTATAAAACCAGTCCGTTATTAAGAACTGCCAGTCAAAAATGCCATAAACACCGATGAAACTATTCAATAAACTACTAAATATTTGTTGAAGTGTTTCTCTAACAGAAATAATATCACAGAAATTGATTGCAGTTTTCCTGGTATCAATGTAATTGATCACATCATTATTTGTAACAACATCCTATGTTGACAATAGGGAATCACGTAATGAACATTTAAGGCATGTGATAGAGTGACTATTACTTAATCATATTTGATGATAATTAAACATTTATGAGAGACCAGTTACCAACATTTACTGAATGATGCTAATATCATTGTCCTGATAACTGCATTTAGATTATTAACCCTTACCATGCTGGACACGTTTGATTCTGCCTTTGCGACCAGTGCAGATCGTGATCAGCCTGTACATCTGTGCAGTCTGATCATGATCTGCACTGATCTGCTACTCAGCCAGTATTTTTTTGGTAAGCACCCCTTTTTACAGTTAATGGTACTGTCCAAATTGGAAGGTGGACAAGTTCATTATAGAAAAAAACAAAGTAAAATATCTTTTTATCAGAACGATGTAGACAGCAATAAAGACTTAAATACAAGGATAGGATTGGCACCAATAATTGGATTCTAGTGTTAAAGAGTATCCCATTGATCTAAGAAAGGAAACTTTTATCAAGTGCTATTGATCATTGATTTCTTAGTGAAACAACAAAGCTCTCTGAGGAGTTTTTCTTCCTTTGAAGTAAATATTCAAGTACCATTCATTGCATTGAACTTGGAACCTTATCAGAGCAAATCAATGTTTAAGGAATGTACTGAAAATACAAGTCCAAATAAATGTTTCTATTTTTTCACAAATGTGAAGTGAAAACCAATTATCTACTGGTGCTTTCAAGCTATTTTGCCTACTTTAAATTCACTTCCTTGTAAAGGAGCTTCAATGAAAGAAACTCTATTCACTGAATAATATGCTTTATTTACCAAACTTAAAGGTACATAACTCTTTTCAGTAATAATCAGGTGTAAAATACATATTAAGAAGGGCAAACCCTCAAGCAGTTTACAAAACATTGAAATGCAATATATTTTCAACTTTATTATTTAAGGAAGAAAAAATATAGGAAAACTGCTTTTGCGAAACAAACATGTACTATAAATGGTAACACTTAGAGTTAGCACTCTTGTGTCTGACATTAGAGGTACTGACTTGACTATCTTACTACGTGTTATTTCAATGAAATATTTTGAATAATTTAAATGTTAAAACAGTGACACAATACGTTTCAGACTGGAGTATAAAGTATCTTGCATACAGACTGACAATCATCTTTAAAAACAATTTCAAATAATTTTATCATTAACCCATTTTAGTAAACTGGACTATACATTATACATCTAATAACAAAATATGAAAAGCAATTTAAACTTTTACAAAAGAATAATGTTCCTGAACTGAAATAGCATTGATTGCAGTACCTTATCCACCTTGCCAATCAATTAACAGGCTGTTATAGCAGGCTGAAATAGCGGGCCGTAATAGGGGGGACAGTTTAAGAAAGTGATAATAGAAAGCCATATTGATCTTCACATCCTAGCCATTGATTCTAACTCAATGACTGGCAAGGTTTTTATCAAGAACACAGAAAGTGCTGACAGAAAACTGTTAGGATCATGTTAATGGATCATATTAAATGTGAACCAATACAATAAAGAGGACAATCAAGCTCCAGCTAAACTGGCTTTTGAAAATTCTGAAAATATAATCTACAAAAGTATTCTTCATTTAAATGTATATTTGATAAAAATCTTAAAATAGGCAAGTAATAAGTAGTTTGACACAGGAAAAGTTTGGCACAAAAGCAAGAATCTCTTACCCTATGAGCACCACAGGCAATTAACCATTCTTGTTGTTCAACAACTGACGACAGCTTCTGGAATATGTCTGAAACACAAAAAGTTATTTCTTCATAAACAGGCAATATCCTCATACACAACTTTAAATCTGTATCTTCAGTCAAGTCAAATATTTCTGAAAAATATGACTAACTGCTTGATTTTTTTTTTTAAGTAACCGTTTCTAGTTTAACTTGGGTAGTCGACACATGTCCCCACCTGAAATGGATGGAAAAAACTTCTTTCCAGTCAAGCCAGTGGCAGGCCTCATATTTACCTCAACAGCATCCAGTCTAGGCCAATAGTGCTGAATATAGTACCCATCAAATCACCTAGCACTGTTTGGATATCAGCTGTGACTGTGAATCAAACCCAGATTGCTAGCATTGTAGTCCAAACTGCTAACCACTGTGCCACTGACTCCCCTTAACAGCCCTTTATTTAGAAACAAATGTTTACTGTATAACTCTTGGTCAGCAGATTGTGAGCAGAATGATTCAAGGGTTAAACTTACTGGTCATTTCTTTGAGAATGTCCACCATACAGGGTGTGTCACCAAAATAGAGATAACTGTCAGTTGCCTTGTTGAAATATTCTGACAACTGCTTTACCCCACCCAGCTCGAAGAAATGTTTCTGGTATGTGGAGTCACGCATGAGGATACGGAGACACATTAACATGCGGAGAATACTTTCTGGTGCTGCCCAAATCATCCAGTCACTATAAAAGGTAGAAAATATGACAAATATAATGACTTCTTGAGGAATGAAGGGTTCAAATGTTGTTACCAAATGAGACAAGAAAAGAATTTTGAAACTGGCAACAAACACTCTGGAGTCATCCTTAATTCCTCTAAATCAGTAACAGCTGGCCCACCCCAAAAGTACTACAAATGTATTTCATTCTTACAAACTGATCTAGCACCTGTCAATATTTTTATGTCTTTCCATATCCAACATGAGATTAAGAATAATAACAGTTTGAACAAAGAAGATTTGACTTTATCTTACTAACCTGTTACAGAGCCTGTATTTGATCAGGGCGGAGAATACTTCGAGGAATTTGGCATGATGTGCATGCTGGCTGAAATTCCGTACAGCATGGTATTTGGAACTGAAAAAAGAATCGATACTTCTGTCACATGTAAAAACTGTAGGACTTAGATATACCGGTAACCAACAACTTTGTTAGCTTTTATTTTTTAGCTCATTGCAAATGGTTTGGCAAATGATTCTGTCAAATGTCAATGCAGTACAATTAAAGGAAGTGTTTACAGTTTACCTTTTCCCTGTATATCTTATAGTGACTAAGATATAGGCTGAGACACTACTGACGAATTAACAATTAAAGTATATAAAACAATGTCCAATTATGAAATTGGCATGAAAGTTTGTTGTTTCAGCAGAATAGGTAATTACTCTATGAATTTTAAATACAAGGAAAATTTGCATATTCATCCAGTTCTTGTGGAATGATGCACCTACCATGAATAATGATTTCTGAGTAGCAATTCACCCTATTGCCTTGACTGCATATTCGAAACTTTATTGCTTTGTGCTCTTAAGTAAACATCTACATATTTATCAGATACTGTATCAGGGAGGTAAGACCATTTTCAGCCCTGAACTTTGCATGTCTGTTTTGTTGGGTTTTAAATCACACCAACACAGTTCTACAGAAATATTGCATTTTCTATCTTTCATGGTGTGGGAAGACCTCTTCTGATGGGTATCTAAAGCTTACTGTACTACGAACCATCAACATTTCGCAAGCCAGTGGGATAGCTGCTCATGTTAAAGAATATTACAAGGGACTCAAAGCAGTGACGAGCATGTGATGCGAAATGAGACCCAGTAACCCCCCTGCCTCTAAAACCTGAACTGTATGGAGTTAAAGTAACAGACCGAACTATAATACATGCAGGTAATATGACAGATTTCTACCTGAACTGTTGTAAAGCTGTGTCTTCTGCTGACAATGTTTGACCTCCTGACCTTTGCTGAGGTGAAGGCCACTGACAACATTCCAGAGATCCATTCTTTCTTTCTTGTGTGATTGATGGAAGCTGAAAAATAACAGCAATAAAAGAAAATGGTGATCATCCAAAAAAAGTACCTATTAACATATAATTTTGAAAAATTTACCTTGCTTGTGTGTTATGTTCAAAATCAGTAAACTACCAGAGTAATTCAATTTACAAATGTATTTACCCCGAGTACAATGTTGCTTTCTTTTTAAAAGTGGGAATGACTTTTCTTTTTTGTCCCTCCAGGAGAGGTGACTGGGTACATTTATGACTTTTTTGTCAGCAAAATTTATTAAATTACTGAATTATTTAATACAGCAGTATTAAAAATGTAAAGTGACAGATACAATACCAAAATGACTAAATAATTCAGAGCCATAAATAACAAATGAATGAAAGCGTTAAATTTTATTTCATTCCACGATGACTTTGAAAAAATATCTTAAGTCTGCTATAAATATATTAACAAATTCATATTGTTTACTGACTACACAAAAATCTCTGGCCCTGTTTTTTCCCTTTACTTATACAATATAAAATACATAAAACAAAGCGAAAAACAAATACCGTTAAGGGTTTACAAAATATTAAAGTGGGTTGGGTAATACTCATGTTCTACTTTGCGCCCGACTTTCTCCAATATTGTAATTTATAGCTCATTACTCATTCAAATATCGTAACGACATCAAGTGCTCGAATATGGTCGAAATAGATCTGTCAATTAAGTTCCTCCTTTATTTGGTAATATGGTGATTTTACCTACAATCTCTTATACCTAATTGTCAAACAACTTAGTGGGGGGACTCTTAATTAAAAAACACTTAGGTCTTAACTGCGATAAAACAATTGCTTTCTGATTTGTACTGATTTTAAAACCTGGTTGCTAACTATACAATTATATATATTATAGTTAATTAAGAAGAGGTGAGCCAGTGCAAAAATGAAAGTTCAAAATAGCCAAATTACACAGTTTTGCATTAAATTCTGTAATAATTTATTTTGTTGGGTTTAACGTCGCACCAACACAATTATAGGTCATAATATTATGGTGACTTTCCAGCTTTGATGGTGAAGGAAGACGCCAGGTGCCCCTCCGTGCATTATTTCATCACAAGCAGGCACTTGGGTAGAACCACCGACCTTCCGTAAGCCAGCTGGATGGCTTTCTCACATGAAGAATTCAACGCCCTGAGTGAGGCTCAAACCCACATCGAGTGATTTGATGTCAGCGACCTTAACAACTCGGCCACAGTGGCCCCAAATTCTGTAACATCCCAAAAAATGAAGAGATGGGTAGATTGCATGCTTTAAAAAGTTCTTATATATGAAAATAATTTATGTAAGTAATAAATTCAATATACTTTCAACTTTAGCAAAAATTATGGACTGACCCAGCAGGTTGACGTGCTGACTTTCATTACTTTTATTTCATTCTGACCCTATAACCTGATAGCTTGACTTACAGACAATATGTAAATACATTTTCCTGGTATGTGCAAACAAAAAGAATGCATAGTTAATAAAATTATAGTAATGTTTGACCTACGTTAAGCTCAATGTCAAGTATTGTAAACAACGCGACCGCTTACAATCCCCCTAATTAAAAAGCAGATTTCTCATAAATGCAAACATAAGGAATAAAAGGCAGTTTGTTGACAGATTTAATGAATTCCGTAATATATAAGCAGATTAATATACAAGAATTAACTTTAAAGTCTGTAAAACCCAGCTGAACCTTCCCATTTCATTCAATTAACAGTCAAAAGTCAAGAACATTTAGATCACTTAATAACTGAATGACTAAAATGCCAAAAGCTAGGACGATGGTTACTGTCCTCAAAGAAATCTTTTATAGATATAAGAACTGCCCACATTATTTAAGAAATAATATATCCCAAACCGTAATTTGTCATGCAATAAAATCATTGTTTGGAGTTTAGATGTGAAGGAATTATATCACGAGGGCACAGCCCGAGTGATACAATAATACGCATCTAAATGACAAACAATGTTTTATTCATGAGCAAATCACTGTTTGAGATATATTATTTTGATTCTAACACGTTATTATGTACGTCCTTGACGGTATCTATCAAATATTTGCCTGATTTCTGCTGATTTCTTTTCCAGCGTGCAGCTATAATGCTGTCTATAACACTATGACGTAATAACTGTGACTTCAGAACAAGAGCACCGCCTTGCGGGTGCTGACGCTTATCTGATTTTTTTTGTATAATAGAAATATTGTTCTACCCATGATTTTCTAAGTCTAAAAAGGGCCATCATTCTTGCAAAAAGCAGGATAGAGTTATGTTTCTTGATGTACAGTGTCCACTTATATATTATATATATTTATATATTTTATTTTATTAGAGTCTCATCCATTTACATTTTATACACATATACAAACAATAAAAAATCACATATCATACAAGTAAATGGCCATTCTATATAGAATTACAAGAGACTTTTTTTTTAAAAAAAATAGTACATTACACTATTAAAATCACAGTAAAACTATTGCAAGTGTATTGTGTTGCATATTGTGTTGTGTTCATTTCAAGTGGTGCATGTTTGTGTGTGTGTGTGTGTGTGTGTGTGTGTGTGTGTGTGTGTGTGTGTGTGCGTGTGTGTACTGAAGTTGTGTGTATGTGTATACTATGTTGTGGTTGTGGTTGTGTTGTGTTGTGCATGCATGTATTGTTTTATTTTTTATTTTAGTCTCATCTTTATGCAAACATGCAAGTTTACAATTCAATTATACATAAATAAAACTAAGTACATAGCCGCTCTATAAGTAGGACTATAAGAGACTGTATCAGCTGTGACACCACTTGCTCCAATGCACCTGGGACCCACCACTCAGAAACCATAAATGCAACCAAGAGCTGTCCGTAATACAGCACGCTTGACCTTTCTCAGTGCCTGACTCTTAATTAAGAGTTAAAAAACAGGCCTAATTCTACCAAAATTCAAATAAGAGTTATGGAGGTTGTTTCTCCTGGTGTAGACTACTATAATAATTACTACTTTAAGCTTCAAGTCAAAATCTGTAATAGTGACAATAGTATGTAACTTGTCAGAAACTTTATCCAAAACCACTACATTACAATTAAAGGGGCATAATTCTGTCAAATTCAAATATAGTTATGGTGAGTGTCACTCCTGGCGTACATTTTGATAATCAACACCTATTTAGATTCTAAGTCAATAGCCAGTAACACAGACACTTGACTTTATCCGCATATGCGAATGCAATAGCTCTACATATCCTTCGAAAAGACGAGCTAATAAATTCATGAAATTGTTTCAGAGTCGTGCATTCCAAATGCACCACAGCAAGAAGGGGCCATTTTGCCTCTTACAATACAAAATGATGCACTTTGAAAGGTACATAATAAAATTGATTATATAATCTACAGTACATGGTAAAACTAAGTAGTAGCTGCTAATCTTTCATTAAAACACAACTAAGACGAAGTTCAAGATTACAATTTTGAGAAGAAATACAGGCACTAATGCGCTTATATAAAAAACTTTTTAAAAAATCATATATCACCCAGATCAGATCTAAGATGAACTGATTAGCAACTGTTACTTAGATGAGCTAAACGAATATGACTAGGTTAAGAATTATAATGACATTATTTACAAAGATAAGACTTTCTTCTATTAAGAATAAGAAAACAGGTTCTGGCACATGATCTAATTGTCTCCTTATTTGTAAAAATAAATGCTAGCTTTTCGGATTCTGGCATATTTTCAAACAAAGGATTTACAGACAAAGCTTTTTCAAAAAGACTTTTTCGTAAGTCATCATACAAGTAGCAGTTAAACAGTACATGTGACTCTGTCTCAACGGTATCACAAAATGGGCATTTTCTTTCTTCAATGGCTAAATTCTCATACCGACCAGTTTCCAGTCTGATTGGTGCTACCCCACACCTAAATTTACAGTATGCCGACCTGTGTGAAGGTGGTAATATCATTTGACAATATTTTTCTACACTAAGTTCTCTTTTGAAAGTACAATATGTTCTAAGCTTATTTCTACCTTTTCTCGATTTACCAACTTGACTGTTTAAACTTTCCTTCCAATCATTTACAAACTTGTCCATGAGTGATTTACAGACGGTCTCAGTAATATATTGCTTAGGAGCAGGATTCCTAATATCACAGTACATATGCAAATGACATTCAATCAGTTTAGCCTTTACTACGGTGTACCAAGTTTTACGAGAGTTGGTAGCCCTTGATGCTGCCCACAGTGCGACCCTCTTATTCAAACGAACATTACCAGTATTACACAGCCGAGCCCAAAAATTAATCACACTTTTCCACTGGCGGACAACTGTAGGCTGCCAGGCCATCTCTCCAACCAACGCTGCATTTGGGGTATACTTTCCAACACCCAAAAAGAACCTCATAGCCCGATTATGAACAGCGTTGATGGAAGAGAATGACCGACAGCCCCAGACTGCGGCACCGTAATTTATAACAGGCCAAACAATGGAGTCGTACAGTTTTGTATACACATTATACGGGACTCCACCAATTGATTTGCATTTAGCAATTACCAAACCAAGTGCACGGCTCGCACTCTGGGCAACAAATTTAGCTGTTATGTGAAAGTCAAGGTGCTCATTAAGTACAAGCCCAAGATAGGTATATTTATCTACAATTTCAATAATATCTTCACCACATGTAAAAATAATGTTACTGCGATCAACAGCTGTTGGTCTAAAATGAACAACCTTGCTCTTATTACAATTTATATGCATATCATTCAGATTACACCAATCTTTCAAGGCATTCAACATGGTTTGTAAATCTTGAGAATTTTCTGCTAGGAGGACTATGTCGTCCGCATACAAAAGAATGCAAACTTTTTCTCCGTCAATATCAATTCCGATATCCAAAGATTTTAGAATACTACTAGGTTGTTTATATACACCCTTGCGGGTGCTGATGCTCATCTGATTTTTTTTGTGTAATAGAAATATTGTCCTACCCATGATTTTCTAAGTCTAAAAAGGGCCATCATTCTTGCAAAAAGCAGGATAGAGTTATGTTTCTTGATGTACAGTGTCCACTTATGATGGTGAAAAACTGTTGCAAGTTTTAAAGCAATAGCTTTGACAGTTTATGAGAAAAGTTGACTTAAACATAATACTCAACCAAGAAAAAGATTTTCTAAGTCCAAAAGGGGCAATAATTATTGCAAAAAGCAGGATGGAGTTATGTTGCTTGCTGAACAGGGTCAGCTTATGATGGTGAACAAGTGTGGCAAGTTTCAAAGCAATAGCTTTGATAGTTTAAGAGAAAAAGTTGACCTAAACATAAAACTTAACCAAGAAATCTGATATTTTCTAAGTCCAAAAGGGGCCATAAATCTTGCAAAAAGCAGGATGGAGTTACGTTTCTTGCTGTACAGGGTCAGCTTCTGATGGTGAACAAGTGTTGCAAGTTTTAAAGCAATAGCTTTGATAGTTTAGGATAAAAGCTGACCTAAACATAAAACTTAACCAAGAAAACTGATTTTCTAAGTCCAAAAGGGGCAATAATTCTTGCAAAAAGCAAGATGGAGTTATGTTTCTTGATGTACAGGGTCTGCTTATGATGGTGAACAAGTATTCCAAGTTTCAAAGCAATAGCTTTGATAGTTTAGGAGAAAAGTTGACCTAAACATAAAACTTAACCAAGAAATCTGATATTTTCTAAGTACAAAAGGGGCCATAAATCTTGCAAAAAGCAAGATGGAGTTATGTTTCTTGCTAAACAGGGTCAGCTTATGATGGTGAACAAGTATTCCAAGTTTCAAAGCAATAGCTTTGATAGTTTAGGAGAAAAGCTGACCTAAACATAAAACTTAACCAGGCAACGCCGACGCAGACGCCGACGCCGACGCCGACAACCACTCAAGTGATGACAATAACTCATCATTTTTTTTCAAAAAATCAGATGAGCTAAAAATGAATTGTTGAATAATAACACACAGTTTTCAGCCTTCTTTCTTTAATAGGAAAACCAAATGGGTCGTGTTACAGGGGTTTTTTTTTGGCCGTTTTTATAGCCATTAATCGGCTATATTCCCAATGCCAAAAAGTATGTTTTTTTCCCAAAATGAGTGCAAAAATTCCCAATCTACAGTCTGAAAAAAAAAATTCATCAAAATTGCACAAATATTGACCAAATTATGGACAATTTTGTAAAGAAAGTATGTTACAGAGGTTGTACAATGTGAAACAAGTGTATGAGAAAGTGCTTATACACATCTTTACATATCCTATGGGACTAAATATTTCCCAGTTTGGAACATTTATGTGTCAAAATTCCCAAATTTGGGGGTAAAGGCTATGTTCCCAAATATGCTAGAAAAAACCCTGTGTTAGAATATTTGTTATTTACCCTTACTTATTATAATAACTGACAATTACATAAAACCAGAGATGTCAATAATATCTGAAGTTTGATATTTTGAAGTGTTTTTTTCTTATCTATTATCTATATTATTATATTGGTACATTCCCTCAAAGGAACTAGTGTTCAAAGATGAACAGTCTGGAGAACTCCCCAGCTTCTTAGCCTAAAAACAACAGACCACCCTACTGTTTTTCTTTATGTCACAACACTTGCAGCAATCTGATTTTTTACTTTGTATGAACATTCTCTAACATTGTTTTTCTCTCAAGTTCCCATTACCTTTTTATTAAACAGTTAAACACCACTCAATCAAGCTCTGAAGGCCCAAGCACCCTGGCTCATTCGAGCTATTAACAGTTGTTTTCTTATGTCATGTTCTATGTATGGATCACTCAAAACCCCGGTCACCTCAAGCATGTTTGCTCCTCAATGTTCAACCTTGAACGATCAGTCCTTTACTGTCTAACAGTTTGGCAGAGTACATGAAGTTTCCCTAATGTCCTTGTGACTTATAAAATGAAAATTACAGCTGAACCTTCCTAGGCAGCCACCTGTATTAAGCAGCCAGTAAGCTAACTTCACAAACTGATTTTTTGTTCTAATTTCAGCCTGCTGTAAGCTGCCATCTGCCTTAGGAAGCCAGATTGTGTTGCCCCCTTGGCTGGTTGCTTACTGTAATACAGATCTGACTGTATTATAGACATCTGCGAAACTCTTGAAGTGTTAAAGTACATACCTGTTTGTGGCTGATGGGTAGTTTGATATAACCAAGAAGCTGCTGAAGGTCTTTGATTTCTCTGCAAAATAGTAAAAAAAAATAAAAAAAACATTACATTAAGGTATTAGTTATGACAAATTTCATCTTTCTCAATTTCAGCATTCTCCATTTTTTACGAAAAGCTTTGAGCTGCATTTATGTCAACTGAATACTGAATTGCCTAACAAGAATAAAATTGCACGAAATTGCCGAGCATCATTATGGGTCCACTACCTAAATTAACAATTTAAAACCCTTAGCCTGCTAATTTCTAAAATGGACTGGTCCATCATTCAATTTGGGCAGTACCCCTTCTTATTCAAAGGGGGTGCTCACTGAAAATTTTCTGACTAAATAGCAAACAGTGAAGATCATGATCAGCCTACACTTCCGTGCAGGCTGATTTTCAGGCCTGCACTGGTCGCAAAGGCAGAATCACTTGCCACCAGCAGGCTAAAGGTTAAACTTTTAAATTCTGCAGGATGGCGATATATTTACTGTATTTAATTTCTGTAATATCGTAGATTTTTTTTGCATATAGAATTATGTGGTTTTAAGCACAATGGCTGTTTTGTTGGAACATGTTCTTATGGATTTTACAATTTGTAAAATTATGAAAATTATATTTGTTCATTGGAATTAAGTTTAAAGAACTTCGACACCCCCCTTGAAGACTTTACATTTGATCGCTTAAAAGTGTTAAATTTGTACATTTTACACTACAGTCAGTGTTACCACCAGTGAATAATAACACAATTTGGGCTTTCTTTCTTCAAAATTTGTGTTTAGGAAAATATTTAGGCTCACAGGGGACAGATGGTCACATGTGATTGCTTAGTTTTGAATAAAAATAAATTATTTAATAAATCCCAACTTTCACGATAAATGTTTGTATGCATTATAGCTACAACAATTCATATTGTAGCATTTAAAATCAAATCTTCACCACAATATCTAAAAAGATTTGTTTATGTACAATGTACAATTTGCATACAAACTTGAAGATAATGAAAGTAAACAAAGCCACAATTGCAATTGCCTACTTATGTAACTCTTATCAGGCCTCACAGTACCAGTAAAAGTTTCCTTTATGACTGGACTGTGCTTCAGGAGACGATTTTTAGAAAATCTACAGTTAATGTTAAAATTGTTTTAATGATTAGGAAACCATGTTTACCTTTCCTACAACAGCAAAGTATTAACTTTATCCTTAATTTATTCTGAAAATAGGTGAGCCTGAACAGTCCGACCAGAAATTATGTACAGTTGCAAATAGCATTTTGCTTTCACAGGTCAGTTGTTTTGGGGACCATTTTCGGGGCTGCTATTTGACTCTATCGGATTCCCCTCTCTGAAGACTGTGTTTTTTCACTTTTTTTGACAAGCATTTTACTGTGAGATTTTGTTTCAGATTCAAACCAAAACTCTTAGTTGATCTACATAATGTAAATTTAATACAAAACAATGTGCTTTCAAATGATTTTCATTTCTGTTGTAACATTTAAATACAATTTAAAATACACAACAATGTGTTTTAAAGTTTTAAGTCATTTCATTTCAGGTGTAACATTTTTACCAAAAAATATTCATTTGTATTTATTATGACATAATTTTCCGCTATTTTAGTTGCTACCAGCAGATTTTTAACCTTGTAATAGCTCTCTCATCATTACCTCAAAACAGTAAAAAAAAAAAATGTGAAGAGCTAATAAAACTTGTAATGGTTGTACCATGAAATAATCCTTTTACCAAAATCTGAATATAGTAGTACTAAAACAATATACATTTTAATATTTCAGTTTAAAACATACCTTTTGGAAGACATGTAACTATTAAAGCTTCTAAGCTTTCCCAAAGTTGTTAAAATATTCCAACTCTGCCAGGCCTTGTAAGTATACTACCACATATAACCAATTCAATAGAGTATTTATATACACTAATCTTTTTTGCTTCTCTTATATCCACTTGAAATCATAAATATTTTCAGTCCTAACTCCTTTTAAAACTAGCATATTTCTTTTCTTTTCTTTCAGCAGAACTTTTTAGTTCATTTATCAAAAAACCATATGATACTTTCACTGCACTGACCGAACTAAGCACAAAAAATAACCAGTATTACGAAAAATAAAATTAGCCGAGATCTCTTATAACAGAATGAAAAACTTCAATAGTCCACATTCATACTGAAATCTTACAAGAGGAACTGTTTAATTTGTATATTTATATTATGCGATCATGATATGTTATCTGAAATAACGGTAAATCATTCATTCCATATTCAAAGTGCTATTGAAATTGTGTGAGTTTCATGTATACCCTATATTATCGGGACTTGTGTAATGAAGCTTGATAAACGTCAATAATGGGTTTACCAATACGGAGACCAGATTAAGTATTTTTAGTGTCAAATATAGGTTATTCTTTTGTTGAAAATGCGCTAATATAAATTTTACTGACACGTTCAAGCACTTTAAAAAAATTACGATTAACGTTTGTTTTTTCTTTAAAGTGCATGATAATACTTCGCTTGTATACATAACCTCTTGCAGATATTTTTCTTTTCAAACTAGGAATTCGGTCTTTTTTCTTTTCAACAGGATTGCATTACCACATTCTATTAGTACCACTATAGTCTGCATTTCTTTCTTTTAGGAAAATATTATTCATCATTCTCTTGTCAACCCCTTTTATTGAAAGAAAAACACAATAAAAACAATGGAATAAAATATGTATTAGTCAGCACAATTATTAGTACTGTCCCTTTCAATCTTAGAAATTAGTGAGAGAGAGAATGCGGGTCAAATGTCATAATAGCATTTACATAAACCAATAAAGACAGAAAAAATGGTAAAAAAGAAAAGACTGCATAGTCAGAGCATAATCCTATTGTTACAAAAAATGTGTGTATTTAACACCATTTTTCTTTAAAATAAGATACCAATCTAAAAAAGAATGTAATTAACACCAAAGCTGACAATAGTAATTAAGAAAAAACAAGATCTATAATCAAAGAATTTTGCTAAAAGGCCCACTGAGAAACTTACTTGAAACAAGAATCTTTATTTTTATGTTTGTTTAAAAAAAAAGTTTTTTTTTTTTCCGGCATTTTTATTACAGTTACAAAGAAATGCAGAAAATTTAGATGAATTTATTCAACTGAATGTTCTATTGTTAAGCTTGAGTGTTGCCTGAATACATAGATTAACCAATGATGTATAATGTTTGAAAAGGGCCCGTTTATCATTATGCTTAACATCAATATTTGCTGTACGGCTATTGTGTCGCTTGGAAAGTAAAATTGCATTTTGCCCTGTTGTAAACATAAGAGATAACCCTATCTCTGATACAAAAAAGTCATCTCCTTGAATGAATGCAATAACATACAATACACGCCTTATATTACAGCCTGGCAACACAAAAAGGCGTGAAAAAATCCATTTTCAGCAAAAAGAGATATATAAATTAAGTCTTGGAAATGTCACTTTTATTTCAGTTAGGTATAACTAATTTCATTCAGATAATGAATATTAGATCAAGGTCAAGGTCACAGGTGTCTCTATCCTCATTAACTTCCTGCATGACCTTCACCCTTTCTGCAACTGTGAATGATGCATGAACTCAGTTGGTAGAACTAAATATCCAACTAGATTATTTTACTTTACCTTTTGCAGAGCTCTCTGTGGTTGCACTAGGCAGTTCTATTAAAACTGCATTATACTCTCAAGTTTTACTCCTTAATCAATGTACATACATAGAAAAGTTTTTCTCAACCATAACTCTTTCTTCATAAAATGATCCAAAGCCTTGAACACTTTCATGAAACCCTGCATCAGATTCTTGAAAAACAAGAGCTGTCAAAGGACAGCAATGCTCAGCTATTCAACAGCCTTGTCAACTGAATGAATTTAAAGGTAGAAAAAGGAACATAATTTTGCAAAAATGCAAAACAGAGCTAAGGAACCTGTACAATGCATGTCACCTCATCACAGTGGAAAAGAGTGTGAAGTTTCAATCCATTACCATAAGAGGGTACTGAGCTTGTAACCACCAAGTTGTTACTGAGATACCGGTACCAGTTTACATAAAAACCTTAACCAAAACTAGATGCCAAAGTTGACACAGATATGTGGATGCATTTGGTGAGTCCAATAGCTCTACCTATTTTTCCAATAGTCAAGCTAAATGAGGACTGATATTGGAAGCAGTGCAAGAATTCAGTCCTATAACTTGAAATTTTTACTTACGTGTTTTTCGCACATGGTTCCATAGTCTTGTCTATAGGAGGCAACACAAGCTGTCTATAACATGCGCATTGATGTGGTCGACCATATTTTCCATATATAGCATTCTGTGTCACCATTGTCCAATTAAACACTAATTTAAGACTTAATTAGGTTAGAGACTACATGTAACTTATATCCATCCTTTAAGTTTCAAATTCTGCTTTCTTCGAAACAAAATACATCTCACTTTTTATGTTCTTTACTTGGAAGTTTTATGTGCTGCTATGTCAATTGTTTTCATTAAAACATTCTCTGCAATAAAAGATTCTTTAATAATGAAAAATATTTAAACTACTGACCGACAAAATCAAATTCTTGTTTAGCAAATACTTTTATCACTGGCATATAGACAACTCCGTATTACCACAGTATTTAACAGGAAAAACTTAAATAAAATACGACAAATCCTTCAAATCAATCTAAACCTTAGGCAAATTCAAGAACCAATCTTTAGATAACAGAAGATGACACCAGACCATTGATGGGTCATTTTGAAGAAGGCATATCAGAAATTTTCAAGTGACACGTTATCGCAATAATCCAATACTCAAATTCAAAATCATTTTTCCCAGCAAAATCGTGAAATGAAATATCAAAATGGTCAATAGAAATCTTGATCACTTGAATTAAGTGCAATTATGAAATACCAGTATGAAAATGCCATATCAAACTTTAATAAATCCAATGAGTTGAGTGAAATTCCATGATTCTGATTTTTTTTTTCCAGTAACAACACAACATCACTTGATCAGCTGGACTGTGTGCAAACTGTCAACAGAATAGTTCCCAACTATACCTGGAAATCTAATCAATTTACCAATATCTACCTTATACAATAATCACCAAATGTACAGAGAAAATGTCAACTGATGTATCAATATTGATTTACATACAGGTATTCTGGTAGAATCTAGCCGACTGTGTCAATTTTCAATTTATCCTGCCAACTGTTCCAGTCTGTAACTTTTATGACATTTTCTTCGAAGGGACATTCAACAGAGCCGGAAATTAATTTACTATTGGAGAAAAAAAATACTAATATTCAATTAATGAAAAATGCATTTAATCATTTTACTGTTTGAAAATTAATTGTATTCATATGTAGAAAATATTAATTTGAAATTTTTATATTACGATACAAGTAATGATTAGATTGTGTAAATGACTGTTAGAGGAGAAGAAAATTGTCACGTACTAGAAGCACTTTTAATTGAAACTTTAGATGCACTGATATCCAGGTTTGCAAACTTTAGCCAAAATTTTAACCTTAAAAACTCATGCTTTTTTTCTACTCCAGTTAATGTGTGCTAAATGTCCACTTCCTAATAAAGGCCACTTCTATATGACCTGCTTATAAAGGTCACTGTTTTGTATTCCATTTAACCTTTACCCTGCTAAATTTCTAAAATGGACTGGTCTATCATTCGATTCGGGCAGTACCATTTATTCCAGGGGGTGTAAAATTCAATGACTGAACAGTGCAGACCATTATTCCTGCAGGCTGATATCTGGTCTGCACTGGAAGCGAAGGCAAAATTACTTGCTGTCAGAAGGCTACAGGTTAACCATAAATAGTGTAAATTTACCTGTATTGAGAGTCACCACAGGTGTCATACTAGGAGACTGCTTTGACTGTACTAGCATTTAGGAGTGACCTGTCGTTTTTATTAATAGATTTGAAAGGTTACTAGAATAAACCACTTCAGTAAAGGGGTACCCTACCTTTTTATAACTTATTTTTCTAATATATATTCAAATGACTGCCTCTTCCACAATTAGATGCCGTGGTACAGCGGTAAGCGTGACGGCTCTAGAATCTAACTTTTGTGAGTTCGAATTCCAACGGAGATCAATATTATTTTTTTCATTTTATATTTTGCTAACATACATCTTAAAATGATGATAATGTTAAACATGTATTTGAATTACATTACTTGTATCATTTTGCTATTTTCGCATATAACATAGGTTTTTCAAATATCTTCTTGACTGTGAATTATTCAACATGGTCGACATAGCTCTTGACAATTTGGTCATTCAACTAGCTGATGACACTGATTTGGAGGAAACCGACACCGTCAGTGAGTGTGAAGATGCTCCATTGAACGCGTGTGTTTGAAATGTATTGAATGTGTTGAAATTGTACGAATGAAATTAAAAATGAAACTGAAATGATGAAATAAAATGAAATAAAAAAAATCATAAAAAAATATAAATAAAACAAATTCAATCATAAAACAAGTCACCCTGTGTGGGATTCGAACCCACAGCCTCCTAATCGCAAAAGTTAAGTCACTAGCAAGATTTCTCAATTCTACCAACTGAGCTACCGATGCATTTCAATCTGTACTGTATTTGAAATGTATTTATAGTTTTAAATAAGTCAAATATTTTTCAAACCCTTATTTAATAAATGGTACAGTCTGGAAAATCCAAATCTAAAAATAAAAGCGACAGGTCACTCCTAATTGCTAATAGAGCTTTGACTGTAACTCTCTAATAACTTTTGAATATAAAGAAATTTAACTACATGTATATCTACTGTATCAACAATGTACCTGTTAAGGCTGCCGAGGATAAATAATTAACAACTAGCCCCAGTGCACTAGTCCTAGCATCATTTCAATACATAATTAATTGTAAAATTAACTGCTTTTGTTGTAGTCCTTTGAAGGTATTGGTGTAATCAGGCCCCTGATAAAACTAAGTAACTCAAGAACCAGAACTAAGTTTAAACAATTAACAGAGTTCATGAGATACAAAAAGCTTGACCATTTTTTAACTGCCCAATTTAGCAAATTAATCTTGCTAAAATTTTGTATTCTTAAACAATTCGTGAGCAAGAAGTTTTTATTATACGCATATTATTCCAAAAAGTTAGTCCCCTGGACTAGGTTCTAAACTTGAAAGAAACCGTTAGAAATAAATTAAACTAAACGATTATTAATTTACAAAATTAACAATAAATTAATTATGCAGTATAATGTTCACAAGAATTGAATTTAAGCATTTAGATGTTAAATCAAATACCCAGTAACATCAGGTAAAAACTGATACATTTGCTCAATCCATATCAATCTGCCAGTTACACAGTATAATTGAATTATTGACAGATGAAGTGTTACTGATGGTCCTCAATTAGTCAATTACCTGGAAGCCACAGGTACAACCCAATTACCTACAAATCCAATGTTACAGTAGTCCTAAATGATTCAGCATCATTCTGACTATATACAGTCATCAATTATTCAAACAACCATGCACAACAAAGACCTTTAAATGACCATATAAATAAACAATGAACTAAATACAGTACAAAATGCACAAAATAACTGATTGCATGATAAAATATGCTGACATTTCAGTTCTACTGCACTGGCATGAAAGCAATGGATTCCTGTCACTCAACACTCAATGAGCCACTTTTTGACAACATTTCAAAACAATATGCATCTGCATAAAATATTCTTAAATAGAAATGTATTTTGTCAAAACTGCACCAATAAAAACATTTTTACTGCTAAAATAAATAAATATAACTTAACAGAATTAAAATATTCAATCAAATGTTTGAACTATTGCAAAATATTCCTACATACAGCACTAATCCAAAAATTTAAAGTTTTCCTCATATATCAGAAAGTTAAACTCCAAATGTTGCAACTTTTACTACATCTCCACCTATCAGCTGATTCTAAACAATTCAAAATATCACTGTGCACTCATACAAGGACAAAGTATATAACAAAATTACGACCCCGTACATACGTCATTATTGAAACATGTCCCAACGGCTCCACCACTCAAGATATTTTCAATAAAACCCGTTAAAAATGATTACCGTGACAATGCTTGTATTAAGAATAAGTCATAAGATTACTGTACTTGAAAGCTATTGAAGTTTAAACCACTAAGAAGATCAGTTACCTGTGTGATATACATGGCAATAATTTGTGGAGTAAACATTTTCAGTTTTTGATGATTCATGAAATTTCAATTAAAACAAGAAAAGGTGCTGACAGGTTTAAGCATACTGCTGATACAGTGTGACATACAGTAGCATAAAATTACAGTCTGCAAAGATCCCAACTCTTAACTGGAAGAAGAAGGATTTATGCCATTAAATGTCAAAATAATTCTGCTTTAGTTCCTTACTTGTTTTTATAAGACTATTTTCATCAAACATGCATTGTTACACCAAATTATGTGACCTTTGAAAAATGATACTAAATAAAATGATCTTGCTTGCTGCTGAACTGCTATTAAATTTTACCTTTTTTTGTGCATGTACATTTCTCAATCCAATATCCATATATCTTTACCTATATTTTCTCGGATGTCATCATTTATCAATAAAAATTGAGGAGAAAATTAATTTAACTTTGTAATTTAATAAAAGAAATGAAATATGTATATGCAAGTGGGAAGGTGAAAGTTATCAAGATTTCAATGTTGCTTTGAATCAGGCTGGCCAGTATCCTTATTTATAAAAAAAATAGGAGCATGTCACATTTTGCAAGTCTATTCATGGCCATATCTAGTAAAATGTCAACTATGTTAATACCAGTATATTAATTAGTGCATATCTTTTTAATAGAAACATCAAACAAGCATATTAACACTTCAGAGTTATCAAATTAGATCTCAATAAGATTGGTTTAATTCTAAACAATTTTACAGTTTTTAATGAAATTGTTGACAAAGGTTAACAAAGGTGCTCAATTAGGTCATTGTATAATAATAATTTTTTTTATAATTATGTCAAGGTGGTTCCTAACTGATAGTCAAGTTAAAACCAGACATAAAATAACAAAGAAGTTAGGTGATAATTATGGCCATTTAAAATTTTTTATGAAGGTTTTCAAATAAGTTTTTATTTTACAATCTTTTTTTAACGCAAAAGTCGGTCGTAAACAATAGTACATGAAAACACAATAGCTATTTTTGTAAACGTAATTGATATTACTCTTCAAACGTGTGTGCACACATAAAATGGTCAATGGAATAATTGAAACGGAAAATGACAAAATGTTCTATTGTTATATCATATAGCAGTAACGGTGAAATAGAAAGGCAATATCTGAATTACTACTTTTTTCTAATTGTTTAAAATTTGTGCATGTGGATGCTAGAAATAAAAGAATCACTTGAAAGCTTCAGGGCCTTATATATGTATTACACAGAAAAGTTATGATATTTTAGTGCTGATGCAGTCTGTCAAGGTAAACCATGTCCGTCAGAATGTAAGGAACCTTGGGAAATTTAAGGAAAATTTAAGTAACTCTTCTGTCCATACTCTAGAAAAGCTAGTGGTTCCAAGTTGTTAGAATGGTGCATTTTAAGAAAAATTATTTTAAAGTAGACAAATAAGAAAGAAATTACACATTTCTGGTCTTACAGGTACGATTTATAAGAATTCCTACCGAATCAAATGAAAACAGTACACCTGGAGCACAAATGAGTCAGTTTCTTAATTAGCACATAACGTTTAGTTGAGTTTTGTGCTGTTCCAACAGGAGAAGGAGAGTTTTGTCAGTTTTTGAGAATATTGCACCATATACAGTGCTTATCGGGATCAAGTAATTATTGAAACACTTCATATTCAATGGGCTACCTCTTAAAAAAAAGCATGCATTTTTTTTTCATAGAATTATTTGGGATTTTTTCTTAAGAATAAGTAATGCAGATCCGAGTGGGTCGCTGCGCATGGCATTGAAGTGGATACCTTCTGCTTCTTGCTTGCCAAGCCTTATTCCTCATATGAAAGTCAATCATATTCATTTAATTTGGTAAAAATTCCTTTAAATGATACTTACAACTCTGACTGGAAATGCCTAATTCAGTCTATATTTGTTCATTTTGTTCAGTGTAAAATGCACTACTCAAACAACACTGACACCACCTCATCTGATAAAGCTATGACCAGACTGTGATATATACTAAAATGAAAATGGCTAGCTCACCAATACAAAATAATTATATACAAAAAAAAAAAAAAAAAATCTCACTAAATGCAATAAATAATCATACCAAATCTTAAATCAAGACATAAAAAGACACACTTGATTTTAGTAAAAATCTGTAAGATTTTTTTTTTTGGTGGTATGGATCTGCTTAACCCATACCCTGCTAATTTTTCATAATGAACTTGTCCATCTTTGATTTTGATAGTACCATTTTGTTTAAAGGGGTGGTTACCAAAAAGGTACTGACTGAATGGCGAACAGTGCAGATTTTAATCAGACTGCACAGATGTGCAGGCTGATCATTATCTACAATGGTCACAAAGGCAGAACCAATCTTGTCCAGCATGATAAGGGTTAAGGTCCTAATAAATTGCGACTACAGTGAAATCTTTTATATTTATGGAGGACTCATTCTCAAGGATTTCCTGCTAAAATGCTCCATATGTCCCAATACAAAATAACATTCTCTGTAGTCTTAAGTTTATTTCTTTTACTTTCGAATTCCATGAATTTATGTCCCAACAGAACAGCCATATTGGCTAAACCTGTGACATCCAGAATAAAATGAAATAAATTGTTTAAGCTATCAAGGGTATAAACAGTGAATAAATCATATTTTTTACTTGACAGAGATGGATTTTCTCCTCTCCTCTCCAGGAGGCATCTCTGACAGGATCTGTAACTTCCTATGTGCCTCTCACATGTCTGTCACTAATTCAAACAAGAAACAAAATGGTGACTTTGGTCTACACATCTTTACTGCATGTATCAGTGGGATTAAATATCCTCCTCATTTCAACCTGAAAAGATGAAGGGAAAAAATACAATCATGGAATTTCATGCCAAAAACATACTGATCTGTGCAAAAATGATGATCACAAACAGACTGGCTAGGGTAGGGTTCAGCAGCCAGTGATATTGTAACAGTGTGATGCCAATGTGACGTCAATTTCATGAAACAAAAGTTAAAGGTGGTCAATCACAATCAAACAACATTTTATTACAACTGTTTTTTTTTATGCATATTCTTTTAGAAATTTATTTACAAACAAAAAGACTAATTACATAATATACTAAGATTAAAGATCCCTATTAGAAATGCATATTTTGTTGTTGTTTTTTTATAAAATTCTGTAATTACCCCCCTTTGATATGAAAGTATTTAAACAACTGAGTATATTTCTTTCAATTTCAATATAATTTCTGGTTTTATTTCCATTTGCTAGACATCAGGATATTTGAACAATCTGAACTGAAAGGCAAGTTTTAAACCTGCTTGTACCTTTCTATCTTGATTTCCCAACCAAAACAGGTAAATGGGCATTCTTTAGTTATTGAGCAGAAACAGTTGAACTGTTCTCAGTCTAAAAGTCAGTAATTCCTTGACCTTTAGGAGAAAAAGCCCTGTCAAGTGACTACTTTATTGGCTATCAATCTTACTGAAAAATATTTATTTGCGGACATACCGTCCCCAAAATCTATCACTTCTATACAAAGAATCGTATCATTATATGTATCTTGTATGCAAGAATGAGACGTAAATAAAGATATAAAACACTTATCATTATGTAAGGGGCAGATCCTTCAAACTACAAGGGACACCACAACACCATTTTTTATTAGTAATACCTTCCCACCCCCACAAAAAACATCATGGAACTAAATGACTTGTGTACATGAAAACAAGTCACTATAAACAGACCCCCCAGGTTTGCAGATAATAAAAGTCGGAAATGTTTGTCATATAGAAATCATCCCAAATTATTTCAAAAAGATTAGCTTATCAGCCATATAGGAAATCCCCCATGGATTCTAAATGACATTAACGGCTGTGATAAGATAAAAACTGAATGGTATCCCATTCATGGACATTCTAACAGTGCTTTAAAGAAGATTTCCACTCAATTTATTTAATTTTTTTTTCTTCAAAGTTTTGTAAGGTCTTCCGTTATGACTTTAAACAAGAGGACCATGATGGCCCTAGTTTGCTTACCTGACATTCACAGCTATTTTCCCAATAGCCATATAGGGATTTTTAACAAAACAGAATGAGTAGTAGAGGTTCACACAAGGACCATTGCTGAGAAATTATTTCCAGCTCTAGTGGCCCCTAATAGGGGCCGAATGCCCCATTGGCAAACATTGGGGAGAGGACCTTATAATGATGCTACAGACCAAGTTTGATGAAGGTAGTCTAGTGTTCATGAGAAGAAGTTGTTCAAAGTATTTCTAATTTTAGCTCTAGCTTTAGCTCAAGCTGCACCATTTGAATAAAATCTTGTGAGGACCTACATGCTACATATCAAGTTTTATATAGATCAATTTAGCAGTTCATGCAATGAAGTAGTTTAAATGTATTTTTAGCTCAAAAAGGCCCCTTAAAGGGACAAAACTGACCAAATTAAAAAGAAAATCAGGAGATGCTACAGACCAAGTTTGATGAAGATCCATTAAATGATGCATGAGAAGAAGTTGTTTCTTTTGTTTTGTTTGTTTTGGGTTTAACGCCGTTTTTCAACAGTATTTCAGTCATGTAACGGCGGGCAGTTAACCTAACCAGTATTCCTGGATTCTGTACCAGTACAAACCTGTTCTCCGCAAGTAACTGCCAACTTCCCCACATGAATCAGAGGTGGAGGACTAATGATTTCAGACACAATGTCGTTTATCAAATAGTCACGGAGAACATACGCCCCGCCCGAGGATCGAACTAGCGACCCCGAGATCCGTAGACCAACGCTCTTACCTACTGAGCTAAGCGGGCGGGCTGAAGTTGTTTCTATTTTTACCGGACCCTAAAAGAGGTCAAGTGACACCATTTGCAAAAAGATTGGAGAGGACCTTACAATGATGCTACTGACCAAGCTTGATAAAGATGCATCCTTTGGTTCATTAGAAGAAGTTGTTTTTAACGTATTTCTAACAACCCCTATAAGGGGGATGTGTGCCCCATTTTGAACAAGTCTGGGAGATGATGTAACAATGATCCAACAAGACATTCAAGAGAAGAAGTTGTTTAAAGGTATATCTAGTTTTAGCTCCAGTGGCCCCTTAAAGAGACTGAGTGCCCCTATTTGAACAAATCTGGGAGTAGACTTAACACTGATACTACAGACAAAGTTTAATGAAAATCCATTCAGTGGTTCATGAGAAAAAAATGTTTAAAGGTATTTCTTTTTTTTTTTTTTAGCTCAAGTGGCCCTTTAAAGGAACCAAGCACCACCCATTGAATAAACTTGGGAGAGGACCTTACAATGATGTTACTGACCAAGTTTTATTAAGACCCAAAATACAATTCATCAAAAGAAGTTGTTTAAAGGTATTTCTTTTTCTAGCTCTATCAGCCACTAAAAGTGGATGAGTGCCCCCATTTAAATAAATTTGGGAGAGTACCTAATAACAATGCTTCAGATCAAGATTATTGAAGATCCATCTAGCGGTTTGTGAGAAGAAGCTGTGTAAAGAAATTTCTATTTTTACTTGTAGCAGCCAATGAAGGGAACCAAGAACCCCCACTTGAACATATTTGGGAGAGGACCTTATAATGATGCTATAGACCAAGAATGATGAAGATCCATTAAACAGTTTGTGAAAAGAAGTCATCTAAAGGTACTGACAGAGGACCGTGCCAGGATGCTACTGTAATTCTGACCAGATTTTAGTTTCAAGAGGAGATCTCATCTGAAGAAAAGTGTGGAGGTACCATGGATGCACGAACCACTGACAGTAAATGATCACAACAGCTCACCCTGAGCACTTAGTGCTCAGGTGAGCTAATAAATGAAGATTCAGTAAGTTTTACATTGCATTTGCTTATCAGAACACTTTTCAGTATATTCTGTAAAATATGCCAAACTTCAGCTTTAATTTAGTTTTATTTTTATTCTAAAGGTATTGCTATATATTTTTAAACATTTTTATAGATTTATTCTAATGTAAACTATTGGTTTGCACTCAGCCATACATCTTGTGGGGAAAAAAACTGATATAATTGTTAAATCTCTCCTAACCCCAGTTCCGTTATTTTAAGTTTAAACAGGCTGTTATATCCCCATGAATTGTTTTGGCACACTGCAGTGAACTTTCATATTGATTATTTTAAGCTGTATATCTTTGAAGTATTATAGGACTAGCCATGAAAAGCAAAAATTCCATACATTCACTTTTAGAATAATGATAAATTTTAAATTGACAATTTGTTATTTATATGTAAGAGGCACTGACAGGTTAATTTAGATATATTTGATAAAATTAACATCCAGGTATATCAGTATATTATTAGATAAACTTAAAGATCTAGGCAAACTTCATGGTGTTGATAAAGACTGAGGTGATGGAGGGAGGTGCAGATGCTGAGAAATAGCACAGGTCAATATGACTATCTTAAATTTATGCTACTTTATTTTAGGAGGATTCTGAAACAATTCGCTTTGAGAGTGTAAGAAAAAATGCCAGATCTCCTTTTAATGCTGAGTGCCAAGCAAGCTACACAGTAGAAAGTTTAGAAACTAAATTAGGGAAGAATCAAAGATGCCTTAGGTACTGAAAGGGGAAAGTTTATAACAGTGACCTTGACCTTTGGGGTTCATAAACCAAAGGTTGTCAGCCCTCTCCCCATGTGAAATTTGATGACAAATGATAAAGTGACTAAAATGGATTATAGCATCATTAAAAATTAACCAACATTATTACAATGTCTGACTATCAGACGGTGTTATCACTAGACCACTGTACGTGCCTGCTGTTGTTTCTTGTTGAAACAACCATTTTAAATACTTCATGAAAATAGTTTTACATTTGTTTTATTTTGTCTTTTTTTGTCAGCACAAAATCAACGCAGTTACCACCACCACCACCATCACAATGCTCAGTATGAAGTATGAGCAGTACTGGGAGAGAGAAAGGTCCTACACACTGGGTGAGTTGTCAATGATGATGTCAATAGAGGCTTTAGTTTCAGAACTTGATGAAAATATCAAAGTTTTTAACTAGTGTGATGTGTGACAATTCAATTCAATCCATTTACATTATATGGCCTCTGACCCAAATACATTATAATTACATACAACATGAGGTAAACATAATGCATAACCAGTTACATAAAACCTTAAGGTATTGGACCCGTAATAGAGTATCTCCTTTGTGAAGCGTATTCAATTCCTACCATAAACCTACTTTGACTACAATTTTCAGGGGGGCGTAGGTTCAAACCCCACTGGGACCAAATTGTTTTTTTTCCTTTTTTTCTAGTAAGTTTTTACTTCTTTCAAGACTAATAATGGATGAATTGTACAAAAGTGGAAAATTTTCATTTTATAAACGATTTTTTCCTGTTCAATGTGAATTTACCTCTGAATCAGGAGGGGTAGAGTTAGACATCTTTAAAAATACTGAGTTACATGCGGTAAAAGTTCTCTATTTTGACTTCATTCTTTAGATTACATATTGTGGAAGTTATGCAGCTAGGTTTTACTATTGCCCCAAGGTTATTTATGAATGGAGTGAGCAAAAATCAAAACAGACCCACAGGATTCGACCTTAATTTTTCAATGTTGGAGTTAGAATTCTGTCTCATTAAATCTGTTTACTTGAGGCACCCTAGATAAAAATGATTTTTACAGTTTTATTTTGTGTTCTATAATTGTTTAACAATAGTTTGATGTTTCTTTTATCAAAATTAATAATGTAATGAATTCTCTGCAAACGTTTTAGATAGTGGCCATCACATTGAATTTTGTCTCTTCTTGAGCGTGAGGAAATACCATAAATTACACAAAATTTACAAAAAAACAGCACGGTAAAAGTTGTTTAAAATTTGCAACACAGTGTGAAACATGGTCAACTTTAAGAATATACCAAGCAAATGCCATTTTTTAAACATTACTATTAGAGGTCCAATACCTTAACCTGAAACAAAGTATTACATGTGTTATTACTTTTTTAATTCTTTGTATGAAGCAGGCTGAAGCCAGTGTGAGTACAATAGCTCTCCCATATCCTGTAAAAATACATAAGGCTAAGATTCACTGCACTGTTAAAGGCATCTAAATCTAATTAGTTGCAGAGTTATATACTGTGAAATCATTTAATTACGTGGGCATGAAAGTTCATGGTTTTGGTCAAAATGGCAATTTCGTGGGGATATGAATTCGTGGATTTCAACTTTTGAACATAAAATGAATGGGAATTTTACTTGTTAATCGGGATTAAATTTCATGGATTGACTCAACCATGACAATTAGTCCCCCACGAATATTAATGGTTTCACAGTATCCTTCAGACTAAGAGTACACAGAAAAAAACGCACCTAACACAATTAATGAAATAAACCTTGGCATTCTGTACCATCTCCAACATGATTCCCGAGAAAAAAAACCCTGTGTGACTCAACTAATAATACTTGTAAAATGAAACTTGTCAAATCAATGTACAACAAACAACATTCTCGCATACCAAAGGTCTACCGTGGTTCCCCGGATGAACACTCGGGATTTTGATGAACATCTGATGGATGAGAATAAACAAACAACGGTGCTTGGACAACCCAGGCCATAGGACATCCTGGACCATGTTTCAGAACAAGTTGACCTGATCCTATTGGACTTTAGCAAGGCATTTGATAAAATGAGCAATAAGAAAATCCTTTTTAAAATGCACAACTACAATACATATATGCTAAAACCCTTAACTGGATTAAGAGCTTCCTTGACACATGGTTTCAATCCACAATCCTAAATGGTTCAAGCTCAGAGTCAACATGTCTCTCCTGGGGTTCTGACTGGATCCTTGCTTGGGCCCTTGCTCTTCCTAGCATACATAAATGAGCTCCCACAGAATATCCAGTCAAAAGTTTGTCTATTTACAATTGATAATACAGTATATACATATCACCTACCTCTATCAGACCATCAAATACTCTCCAAAATGACCTTAAAACATTAGAAAGTGTGAGTTGGTCCGGAATATGGGATTCATTCCGTCAAAATGTTCAGTTATCCATGTCACAAAAAGGAAATATCCTATTCCCAAACAATATTTCCTGCAACAACTTTTTTTATTATATCATTTTTACCCTGTGGAAAGTCTAGCTCCCACCTCACACACCCTTCCTTCAAGTCCTTGAGCAGTTATGTTAACTATACTATAGCACCCTTGCTTTTCACCTGTTTTTCCAGTGTTTTTATCTTTTAAATCACTAAAACAACTTTTAAAATGCTTTTGAAAGTTCCCTATTTTTGGCCCCGTTCCCTTTTATTTCTACTAGCAATATTTTGGCTTGATGTGCACGAAAGTGTCTCTGTCCCTGTAAAGAGTTAGACAGTAAAAAGATAGATAGAACGTTCAATGTTGTAGAATCAATGCCTTCCTAGATAGATAGCATAATTAATGAGATATCCGAATACTATACTAGTTCGTATATGTTTTTAAAACCCATAATTTGCATAATTTCAACTTTAAACTAAAAATAGCATGTTATATATGTTCTCTGAAAGAAAATAACCTGGTAAATAAAGAGAAAATAGCAAAAATAACATACTTTTGTTTTATTTGACTGTTAGTTGTTGTTGTAATCTGTAATCCAATGAAAAGTGCCCGTTCAGCGGCTGTGGCAACTGATTTTACTGTCAGGGGAGACAAATCGAGAAACACGTGCTACTTTCCATATAGCTTTATATTAGTTGTTATTTCCCTTAAAACAAGGAACTGGCATTATGTAGGTCAGTAGCTATACATAGCTCTTCTTCTTCTTCCAATGTAAGGGTAGAGATCCTGACGGAATATAGTTAATTTAATATTGTCTACTATTGTCAATCTTAAGTAGAAATGATAAAATTTGTGATAAAATGACAAGTTTATCATTTGTTAAATGCATGCCGTAAACACATTTGTCCCGATACCATAACCTACTTGCATTGTGGGGAAAATCTGAATCGAACGATTTATTTAGTTACATACAAAGAAAAAATGTGCAAAGTTTCAGCTTTGTACATATTCAAATCACGGAGAAATCGGTGATAAATTAGCGTCGGCGGTGTACTGTGTATTGAGTTTTCCAAGTAATATTTGTACTGTGTATTGTAGTTTGGTGTACTGAGTATTGATATTGAAAAGCGTGCATATTTTCAGCATTTATGGTCATTAAATAGACAAAGCATGTAGTTCCATTGGCCCAAATGATGGAATTTCTTTTTCTGTTTGCAGATGACATTAGACTTCACAGCGAAAATAACAAGCACCAGTTTGAACACTGAAATTACAACTTACAATTACAGCGGCATGCCAATAGTCACTCCGAGAAACTGTCTAAAGACTAGCCCTTGCAGATAAAAGGTACAGCCCCAAGTTCAGCCGTGATGTTTTATAATAATGTAACACAAGATATGATGACGATAAGAGTGGAAATGGTCTCTCCGTATAAGAAGAGCAAACATGAAAATATGTTATCCTTTCACCTTCATACTACAAAGAGACATAAACCTTGGTCAATAGACGACCTTTATCGATTATGGTGTCAATAGTTCAAAGGTAAAGGTCGTAAGGGCTTTGAGTTTTTAAAGTGGTTTCTCCTCAATAACCTTAGACTCAATTGACGTACAACCCTCGAACTAGTTTCACTTGTTTTTTTTTTAAAATACTAGTAATATAGTCAAAGCTATTTTTATTGGTCTAAATGCATTGTTCTGAAAGGTAATTAGCTCACCACTTTCTTCATACAAAACAAAATGGGTGCCATATGCACTGAGCAATTTGTTTTAGAAGTAGGCAGAAACAGTGCCATGTGTTATCTTGCACACTTCATTTGCAAGATATATGTCATTTCTATGCAAACAGTTCGTTATCATTATTATGTGATCAACTTCCCCGTTAACCAAATTAGTATATTTGTTGTCAAGGTCAACTTCAGACTATAATAAACGATCGGGAACTGACTTGAAGATCATTCCGATTTTTTCATGTATTCAATCTGATGAATGTAAAATGTTTATGACCTTTGGTTTTAACATATTTATTCTCAACAATATACTTAACTATATTTATATACTAACATTACAAGTATAGTTGGTGGAAAGGATTAGAAAGAAAGACAAATCTTATAGAGTTCTTCTACTATCTTATCATGATCTTTGCTATTTTATGAATTTGTGTTTAGGTTTCAAGTCTGTTTGATAAATATTACAATGTACATGACTATTTGTTCTTTATCAAATTTACAAAATTGCTTGTCAAATAATGTTTGGTAAAATAAATATGTCACAACAGAACCAATTTCAGTATCAATGCGCACTCTTATGTGAACTCTAATGTACACTCGTCACATCTATGCAGTAACTAGGTACTTCTTATAATTTCAGTAAGTATTTGTCTGTTTGCTTTTCTCTTTCCTCTTAATTTAGCATCAGAAATGCGGTCTCTGTTATGCAAGCAGTTGTATAATTGTAATATCATTGAAAGAGTTATAAGCCTGCTCTTCAAAACAACTTGCAGTCTTCACTATATCTCATATTAACCAAGTTGTCAATGAAAACATTTGCGACCTCAAAAATATAGGAAACTATAAAATCACTTAAAGAAAACGTTTCTTGGCAAACAAACTAATTAAAGCTATTTATTCATTCATCTATCTTGTCATTCTTTCACCGACTGTGTAACAGTATTCTCCTTAAACATTGTCTGTCCATGGAATTGCACTCTGTGTAACATCGAAAGTTCCAAGTACACCGCCGTGCATGTGTCTCTAGATTATATTTTTGTACTGGTAGCATTGTGTAAATGTTAAGCTAGATGGCGTGTAGGTAGCATACATTTCCACTACCGTCAGTGAACAGGCTCCTCACCATTTGCCCAAATCAAAAGTTTCTTTCTGTTCTGTTGCAAATTGGTCATTTTTGTAATCGGGTTCCTTTTTAAAACATGTATGTTAATATTTTCTTAATCGACAGTAGTATTTTTTCTCTGCATATGTCTGATGCTATTCTGTAATTTACTTTTTTGCGGTTTTGGTCGTTAGCACACGAAAATATTCTCGTCATGTTGGTGGTGTTCAACAAAGTGACATACAATGGCCTTAAATTCGTTCGTCGAGCCAGTCATAAACACACATACACAAGTTGAATCTGCAACGAAAAAAAATCACAATATAATATTTATTAGTAGGACCGGGCTGTCTGCAAGATATTGAGAGTAAGTCTAAGTGGCGTCCCAATACAAAATTTTAAATGATACATGTACCTTTAACTGTTTTTTGAGATAATTCATTTAATATCAACTTAAACAATGCTCAATGGAAGAACAGAATATATCTATACATTTAAAACTGGTAAGCATAACAAAAATATTGCCCACTGTTTCACTATGGTGACTGTGAGTTACGTTTAGAGCTTATTACATGAATTACAACAGAGTAAACGCTATAAATATCAATGTAAAACATCACGTATCTTCAGGACTATTGTACTTTGAAAAGGAAATGATAATGTACATTTTGTAAGATTCATTCTACAAAACTCAGCGATAATGTAAACAATACACAGTACAGTAAAATGTGATACAGGTCAATACTCAGTACATATATTTGCAATACACAGTACACCACCGACGCTCATTTATCATCGATTTCTCTGTCATTTAAACATTTACAAAGCTGAAATTGTGCATATGTTTTCTTTGTATGTAACTAAATAAATCATACGATTCAGAATTTTTATCATAAGACAATAAGTGACGATATCGGGAGAGATGTGTCCCCGACCTGCAATTATCAGATGATAAAGTTGCCATTTTATCACAAATTTTAGCGTTCCTTCATAAGACTGAATCATTTTACGCTTGTGAGAGCATATACACAGCATCTAGTTATTAAAAGTAATGCTCTTCCAAACTTTAGTATAATACAATAGTAAATATGTGTTTTTACTTACCTTGTTGGCGAAAAATAAACACGTTTTCGGAAAATACCTTATCACTAAATGGCAATATCCGGTGTACGCATCCTCACCGTGGTGTTGGTGTGCCGTAAAACCCAAATAAATAAAACAGAAAATTAAATAAAATTTGTATCTTGTATCTTTATCCAAAGATTTACCATAAAAGCTTTACCATAAAATGACCCTCTGTATTAAATATCACTATCTCTGATCGACTGTTGAGATGAGCCTATAGAAAAAAAAGACGTTTTTCTAAGAAATTATCACTGAAAGAAACTAACAATATGATATCAATTTACAGATTATTTGATCTAAGTCAACCACTAGAGTGAGTCAAAGGCTAATTTTTACAAAAGCGGCTGCCGTAGCTACATCAGTGAGGCAGGGTCGCTCAAAATGAATTGAAAGACCCCGATTGATTCAAATCTTTGTTTGTTGTTGTAGCCTCTACATCATACTTTTGTCTATCTGAGAATTGGCATATATTGTAAACGTGTTTTTAAAGTGTTACATTGTAGAATTTTCTCGTGGCCAACACTTGAAACGTGTGCTAATGCTTTAGGGTCTACTTGTCAACTCGATCTGCTCATATTGATTTACAAGTATCAAAGTGCTTTAAAACCTAAAATTTTGTTTGGGAGAATTCCAAAGTTTTTCAGGGACTACCCAACAACTCCACACCTACCTGTTCTCCAGTTATCTAGACCAGTGGTATATATTTCAGCCTGATATGCTCTGTTTCTTTTTTTCTTTCTCTTTTTTTTTTTGTTTACTCGGGGAGAATCCCTGCATCGCGCAAATCTTCCGTTGTTGTACAGGTCCCACTCTGGAGCAACGTCGTACTATGGTGTATGTACAAGTTCATGATGACTTCCTGTGGGAGCCGGTTCCATAGTCTGGTGGCGGAGGCGAAGAAGGAGTGAAGGAGGACATCTTTGCGACAACACTGAGGGCGAGAGGTCCTGCATTCGATGATCGGCCAGTATTTAATGTAATGTTTTCATTTTGCTACACTAATTCGGTTGGGGTATTTGTCAATCTACTTTGCTCAGATATTTGTCTAAAATGGTTTTAAAATGCACAACTTGTCTTGTAGATGTTCAAACTGTCTCCGGAGGACCCTTACCTGTACTCCAACTAATCAGGCTATATAGTAGGGTGCACTTAACCCTTACCTTGCTAAATTTCTATAATGAACTTGTCCATCTTTCAATTTGGACAGTACCATTAACAGTTATAAGGGGTGCTTACCAAACAGATACTAAATAGCGAACAGTGCAGACCATGATCTTGGTCTGCACTGATCGCAAAGGCTGAATCACTTGCCGCCAACATGCCGAAGGTTAATAGTCCGGTTTGCTTAGGAAATTTTGCCTAAAAATGCACAATATGTTTAATAAAATTTTTAAGATTCTCAGGAGGGCCCTGAGCTCCCATCCCTACATGTACTCTAATTATTCAGGCTTTATAGTAGGGTGAACTTGTCAATCTGATCGTCAATCTGATCCGTCAGTTTTTTCTCTTTAAAATGCTCCATTTCGCCTTGACGAATTTAAAAATGTCTTGGGGATCTCCTCCGAATGTTTATCCTTACCTGTACTCCATTTATTCAGACTGTTCTCAGATCGTTTTGTCTGAAATTAAAACTGCACCATTTGTTCAGATTGTCTCGGTGAGAACCCCAAGAACCCCGGCCCTTACCTGTATTCCGATGACTACTTTGGTGTACTTGTTAACCTGACTGGTTCAGATTGCTTTGTTGAAATGACTTTAAGATACACCAGTTTTTTTGTAGAATTTCAAAATGCCCCGGAGAAAATCCCGATCCCATACTTTTACTCTTTGTTTCTATTAAAAGTTGTGCATGGTTTTGCATCTACTACCACAACTTTGAGTCAGAAGGAAAGACACCACTGGTCAGTAGCATTGATGGCTAATGGGCATCTGACAATATAAAGTTATATTGTTTCCATTAAATATTTGTAAACCAGTGTAAGATCATTGTAAGGATTGTATAACTATAGATCACAGTATTTGAAATGTTTTGTAAACTGCATTTGTATTTGGCTATTTTTTTGTAAATTTCATGAATGAGACAAACTTACCCAATGAACATTATCTTCCATACTGTACACATAATTCTAAACTGCATGCACGTGGTTCACAAAAAAAATTGAACATACAAAATTACCTTCCATACTGTACACATAATTCTAAACTGCGTGCACGTGGTTCACAAAAAAAAAACAACAACAACTGGAAACAGAAGACTTAATGCAGTTAAACAGGGATGGGATGGGGTACTGTTTTCATGTTCTTTGTCTTTTTGATACTTTGTTTGGTTGACTGTCTCCATAACGGTGTGAACAGTAAATATGACTTTGGGTTAGTCATACGTCGAATCCTTAAGTATTCATTTCTTCAGTGGTGCTTGTGTTCCCATTAATATTGAAATCTAAAAGCACATGCGGAAAAATCCCTGAGTTACCGTAATGCAAAGGTGTTAATCAGACACGCCCGAAATGTTTTAGGAGGAATATCATTTACAAGTTTGAACGCTTTAAAAGTACACTATTCCTAAAGTTAATTTTCTAGCGTGGTAAAGGTTTTAAAACTATTTACCGCTCGTACTAGATGGTTTGCAACTGACTAACAAAATCTAATCATGCTGCCTTTGTTCTATAAAGTACAGAAAGCAGTATTTTATTTACGAGATGACTCCATTATATATTTTACATAAATTTGACAATTCGGATTTCTAAAAGTTAGCAGACTTGTGAAATTTAAGCAGGAAAAATAACAATTTTCCCCAGTGAAATTATTATCATAAAAGCACAGGATTGCATTTCAAGTGTCACCGTGTGTTACCATCGACTGGTATTGGCCTAACCTGCTGAAAATTTCCCTAAAAAGGCATTTTCTTCTTTCAAACTCATAGTTATTTTATTTCCAGTAAATTTGCTGAATGCGGTTGATGCCATTCTTAAATATCTTAGGTGTTGTATATGTCATTCAAGTATTTCATTAATGAATATCAATGTAAATATTAAGTACCGCCATTAAAAAAAAAAAAAAAAAAAAAAAAAAAAAAAAAAAAAACAAAAAACAACAACAAAAAAAAAACATTCTGATGTATAATGTATCCATATCAGTTTATATTTAGGCATTTGCGAGAGTTTGTAATATTTATAGCAATACTATTTTCTGTAATCAGCATTTTAGAAATAAACTTTCTTGTGTGGGTATTTAGTAGTTAAAGTTCGCTCAGTTTTATTATAGAAAATTTTCAACACAGATATCAGATGTTCCAGAAAACAAAAATTTCATGACCCTAAGATGATTTGATTATACATTCTTGAAGCTCTAGCTACACCCATGAAAGCCTTGACTAAACAGCTGTTTGGCTGAAAGCAAGAAAATGATTTATCTCACAGCTGTATGAGAATCAACACATCATGTGCTGGAATTTTGAGACTAGGCTAACATAACCTTGGACCTAATTTTGAAATTTCACATATAATTTCACATGTAACCACACTACATGAAGTTATGGATATCATTTTTTGGTCCCATCTTTTAAGATGTACAGAATCTGGGAAAAGTACCAAAGGGGGTTATCTTTAGATATATCATGGTCAAATGGCAGGGACTAACTTAGAAATTTTATATGACATTACCGTATTTAAAAAATATTGAAATAAACCATTGGCTTGTGAATAGTTCAGTCTTGAAATTATATATTAGAATATCAATCAGTTTTTTGTCACAAGGGTTTACTTGTAACTTCTGTATTGTTATGAACATTATTTTACCGTCTTTTCAGATGTCTGAGTTCCATAGACCAACATTTTCACCGAGCCAGACTAAATCAAAGGGGGGGGGGGGGGGGGGGGGGGGGGGGGGGGGGGGGGGGTAAAGAATCACCTGCCCCAAAACAGAACACCAACTCAAAAGATACCACCAAAACAATCCCGCTGAGTGCTGTTTCAACAGTTGCCTTTTGGACATCATAATTCTAACTGGAATCAGTTTCCTTTTAACATTTGTCACTGTGTTTTAAAGTCATCAGTAATGCATAGAGTAGATAAGAAGTGAGGTATTGGTATCCGTCTTATACTTTTTCGTCGGGAGTTCGATTCCCAGACCCGTAAAAAGTATTTTGGAAACTGTATTTAATGTTTTTCAATACGATTAAAAAAAAAAAGTTAATCTAGTACTAACTTGTTCACTAACTAATATATGTCATTTATATATGCTTCACCTTTAATATGATCTAATGTTTCGAGGCTTTCGTGAATAAATTAGAAATCATAGTATATTGATTAATTAAATGCAAAAAAAAAAAAAAAAAAAAAAAAATGACGGATGCAAGGTTCGAACCATCAAGACTATCACTATACAAAATGATCCACTCAACCTACTGTGCCATCAAGCCAACTGTTGACCATATTTCCTTTTAAAAGAGAGTGCTAAGTAACTGATTGTTTATTTGCATGATGCTAAAAATAAAAACGCCATAATACTGTGCGGTACTTATAGCTCCTATTATGTGCCCTCTGGACACACTTGTACCATTTGCATGGATGACCAATAAATGAACAGTTATGTGTTAAAATTTTCATGACTTTTTCATGACTTACAGTGTACACAAACGTTACTTCTCTACTTGCTGTGCATAAATGGTTATTTTGGATTTAGTATTTTTTTGGTAAATTCATAAAATGGACTTAATTACATTTGAGATTGTTGCATGGTCTGTTAGTAATTGGAAAAATAAAGGTATGTGTTACAATTATATTTCACTTTTGCCTCCCAACGGCTTTACCAGATTTACTAATAGAATTTAGGGATGAAATATGGTCAAAATCTAGGTATGAAAGAAACATGTTTTATGGGAAATTCCGGGTATTGTTTACCTTTATGAATTTAAGAATTAATAATAGGACCACATAGGCCCACATTGTTCACCTTAGGATAATTTCACTGCAAATAGGCTGAATAGGGCATTACCGGTATACATGATTTTCATCAAACAAGTTAGAAGTGCAATTCTGAAAAATTTCAAGGCCATTGTCAGATTTTTAGCTCGACTATACGAAGTGTAAGGAGAGCTATCCTACTCGACCCGGTGTCGGCGTCGGCGTCGGCTTCGGCGGCTTTCCGCGTCCCCACCTTGGTCAACGTTTGTTTTTACACTTTCTCTTTTTCAACTTATCCCTGTAATTACTTGATGGATTTAATTCAAACTTGAAATACTTATTCCTCATCATCATCCGCATCATCTGACATAAGGGCCACAACTCTGGCACGAATATCTCATGAATTATTCCCCCTTTTCACTTAGATTTTCAGGTTAAAGTTTTGATGTACTTTCACTCTATCTCTGTTATTACTGAATGGATTTGATTCAAACTTAAAATAGTTGTTCAGCATCATCACCCACATCATATGACACAAGGTGCATAACTCTGGCACGATGTTTTCACGAATTATTCCCCTTTTTACTTAGAATTTCATGTTAAATAAATGTACTGAGAATAATCGACTGAAAAAGAATAAAAGTGAATGAATTACTAAATAAGAGACAAAACAACAAAAAATGAAAACTGAATATTATGCCAATATTGGAAAACAATTGCCAAAAGGGCCTAAGAAGCTAAATAGCTTAGCATCCAGAAGAGGATGTTCCGGCCTCAACGACTAAGTAAGACTAAGTAAGTAAGATTTAAAGTTTTGGTGCACATTCACTCTACCTCTGTTATTACTGAATGGATTTGATTCAAACTTAAAATAGTTGTTCAGCATAATCATCCACATCATATGACACAAGATGCATAACTCTGGCACAATTTTTCATGAATTTTTCTCCTTTTTACTTAGAATTTCAGGTTAAAGTTTTATGCACTTTCACTCTACCTCTGTTATTACTAAATAAATTTGATTCAAACTTAAACAATTGTTCAACATCATTACCCTTATCATATGACACAAGGTGCATAACTCTGGGACCAATTTTTCATGAATTATTTTTCCTTTTTACTTAGAATTTTAGGTTAAAGTTTTGATGCACTTTCACTCTGTTTCTGTTATAATTACTGAATGGGTTTGATTCAAACATAAAATAGTTGTTCAACATCATTACCCACACCATATGACACAAGGTGCATAACTCTGGCACCAATTATTCATTAATTATTCCCCCTTTTCTCTTAGAATTTTAGGTTAAAGTTTTGATACACTTTCACTCTGTCTCTGTTATTACTGAATGGATTTGATTCGAACTTAAAATAGTTGTTCAACATCATCACCCACACCACATGACACAAGGTGCATTATTCTGGCACCAGTATTTAATTGCATAACTCTGGCACCAATATTTAATGAATTATGCCCCTTTTTGCATAGGATATACTTATGTAGTGTTTTGATATATTTTATCTTTACCTCTCTTATTACTTTAAGTTGATATTTTTGACATAGACTCAGGCTATTGTGCAATATCTTCATCCACAATTGGAGTCATTAAACACTCCAGTGACAGCTCTAGTTTCCTCAGATGTGCCCAGTTTCACTATCCAGCATCAAAAAAGTCGAGCACGCTGTCTCCTGTGACAGCTCTTGTTGCACCTTCTTTTTACCTTAACTGTTAGGAAGCACCTGACAGTCTTTTACTTTCTCTAACCCCTACCGTGGCCCCAACGCTTGGCCATAATGTATCATATTGAGCATTTGCCATTATTATAAAAGAGGAACATTGAAGAAGAAAAACAAAATCTATTACGATGCATAAGAGCATAGTGGGGTATGAATGGGATTGCTAGGGCAAGTTAGAAACTGGGTCAGACGGAGTCAAAAACTAGGTCACCCGTTCAAATCAAAGATAAAAATTTGTTAACATTCTACAGGCCTCATTTATGGCTCTATCTTCATGAAACGTGGTCAGAATATTTTTGTTGATAATCTCTAGGTCAAGTTCGAAACAGGGTCATGTGGGGTCAAAAATATGTCACCTAGCCAAATCAAAGGAATAGCTTTTTAACAATCTAGAGTCCACATTTATGACCCTATCTTCTTGAAACTTGGTAAGAATGTTTATCTTAATGATTGATAGGCCAAGTTTAAAACTGGGTCATGCGAGGGTCAAAATCTTTTACTAGATCACCCGTTTATATAAAAGGAAAAACTTGTTAACACTCTAAAGGCCTCATTTATTACTCTATTTTCATGAAACCTGGTCAGAATGTTTGTCTTGATTATCTCTGGGTCAAGAGGGTCAAAATAGGTCACCCAGTCAAATCAAAGGAAAAACTTGTTAACACTGTAGAGGCCACATTTTTGACCCTATCTTTATGAAACTTAAATTGTTAAGAATTACCTTTAGGCCAAATTTGAATCTGGGGATTGTAGAGTATGTGTTTTTAAGAATACCAAATTCTGTTTTCAAAATAAAACTATGGGGTAATAACCAACTCACTCTGAAAACTTATCTGTTATTCTGTACAATATAATATTTAAATTTTGATTGTTTTCATGGCTGTAGATATTAGAAAAACTGCAGACAAATGCAAAATTCAATTGAAAGTAGGTATTTTCAATGAAAAGTTACCTGTTATATAACATGTCAAGAGTGTTTGCGAAGAATTTCCATGGACATCTCTGGGAATCACTCTGGACATGTTTTAAAATGTTAAAGGAATGTTCACAGACACTGTGAAAATGTAGCACTTGAAAAATGTCAGGTTGTTTAACTCTGCAAAATAACTCAGTCATTTCCTGAGGAATTTTAGAAAACAGTAAGCTTCAGACTTGGAATACTTCGTGTGATGAAGTTCAGCAAATAAGATCAACTGATCTTACAAATAGATTATAGGAAATTTTCAAAATGTGTAATTTGAAGTCTGATGTTAACATGTTGCGTAGAAATTAGTGAAACTTTGCTATGAGAGGTAAATTAAGGCATAAAAAATGTTTCTGTTATCCCGACCTACCTATTATGTTTGGCCAGGTGCAAGTCAAAACGTAAAAAAGAGAGTAAAACTGTACCCACATAAAGTCAAAATGTATACTACCCACTTGTGAAAGTCAAAATGTACCCATTTTTTTTGCCTGACCTAAAATGTGATTTTTACCTCGACTTTTCAAAGAAAAAGTAAAGCTATTGCACTTGCCCGAGCGTCGGCGTCGGCACCGCAGTTGGTTAAAGTCTTTGATAAAGTCAAACATTTCTGTTACTATCAAAGCCATTGGCTTGAAACTTTAAATAGTTATTCACTATCATAGTCTTCACCAGGTGTTTGTCGGGGGTGGGGGGGGGGGGGGGGGGGAGGGAGTGGGTTATAGGAATGGTCTCCGTCCGTCCTTCCGTAACACTTTCGTGTGCGTTCCATATCTCCTAACCCCTTGAAGAATTTTCATGAAACTTGGGTCAAATGATAACCTCATCAAGACTATGTGCAGACTTCATGAGTCAGCAATGTTGGCTCAAGGTCAAGGTAACAACTCAAGGTCAAATGTTTAAGCCTTCCATTTCATGTCCCGTCTATGTCTCATAAACCCCATGAAGGAATGTTATAAAACTTTGGTGAAATGACCACCTCATCAAGACAATGTGCAAAACTTACAAGTCAGCCATGCTGGCTCAAGGTAAAGGTCACAACTAAGGGTCAAATGTTTGAGCCTTCCATTTTGTGTCCGCTCTTTATCTCATAAACCCCTTAAAGGATTTTCATGAAACTTAACTCATGAACAGACTCAATCTAACTGAGTCTGCTATTATTCTTCTTGGTTGCATTCTTTGCTTCCAAAGGATCTTTTTACAGATTTTATTAGATCAAATTATCACCTCATCAAGATATTGTGCATAACTTATGAGTCAGCCATATTGGCTCCAGGTCAAGGTCACAATTCAAGGTCAAAGGATTTAGCCTTCCATTCCATATCCGCTCTATATCTCTTAAACCCCAGGAAGGAATATTTTAAAACTTGGTTCAAATGATCACCTTGTCAAAACTATGTGCAGAACTCATGAGTCAGCCATGCCTGCTCAAGGTCAAGGTCACAATTTAGGGTCAGCTGTTTGAGCCTTCCATTTTGTGTCTGCTCTGTATCTCCTTAACCCCTTGAAGGATGTTCATGAAACTTTGGTCAAATTATCACCTTATCAAGAAAATGTGCAGAACTTATAAGTCAGTCATGTTTGCTTAAGGTCAAGGTCACAACTCAGGGTCAAAAGTTTGAGCCTTCCATTTGTGACCGCTCTGTATCTCCTAATCCCCTTGAAGGATTCATATGAAACCTGATTAAAATGATCACCTTACCAAAACGATGTACACAACTCAGGAGTCAGCCATGCCTGCTCAAGGTCAAGGTCACAACTTAGAGTCAATTATTTTAGCCTTCCATTTTGTGTCCGCTCTGTATCTCCTAAACCCCTTGAAGGATTTTCATCAAACTAAGGTCAAATGATCACCTCATCAAGAACTCATGAGCCAGCCATGTCAACTCAAGGTCATGGGCACAACTCAATGTAAAAGATTTGAGACCTGTATCTCTTAAACCTCTGAAGGATTTTTATAAAACTTGAGTCAAATAATCACCTCATCAAAACAATGTGCAGAATTTATGAGTCAGCCTTGTTGGCTCAAGGTCAAGGTCACAACTGAAGGTCAAAGCTTTGAGCCTCCATTTCGTGTCTGCTCTGTATCTCCTAAACCCCTAGAAGGATAACCATGAAGCTTGGGTCAAATGATCACCTCATCAATACAATATGCAGAACTCATGAATCAGCCATGTCGTCTCAAGGTCAAGGTCACAACTTAAATGTTTGAGCCTTCCATTTTGTGTCCGCTCTGTATCTCCTAAACCCCTTGAAGGAATTTCAAGAAACTTAGGTCAAATGACCACCTCGTCAAAACGATGTGATAACGTAAGAACTTACGAGTCAGCCATGTCAGCTTAAGGTCAAGGTCACAGAACTGGGTCAAATGTTTGAGCCTTCCATTTTGTGTTCGCTCTGTATCTCCTAAACCCTGTGAAAGATTTTCATGAAACTTAGAGCAATTGATCACCTCATCAAGATAATGTGCAGAACTAATGAGTCGGCCATGTTTGCTCAAGGTCAAGGTCAGACCTCAGCGTCAAAGTTTTGTTCCGTGCATTTTATGTCTGCTCTTTATCTCCTAAACCCCTCGAATATCTTTTTATACGACTTGGCTGTAATATCCCCCTTATGAAGGCAATATGCTGAATTCAAAATTCACCTCTGTCAGCTTAAGGTCAAGGTCACAACTCGAAAGTTTAATAGCTCCACACGATACCATCAACTCTTTTATTACCCATAACAATGGCGGGGGATATAGCTGTCTTTCAGACTGCCTTGTTGTACATCTTACTTATCAAACGTATGAAGCTGAAATTGTCATTGTTATATTTCCTTTTAGATATTCTGATTCAGTTCTGCAAAAGTTTAAGCATCTAGTTCATTTTCAAAATTCCTTATGTTTATTCAGACATATGAGTAAAGATATCAAACATATATTTTCTGACTTGCCACAAATAAAAATATATTCCTATCACCCTCTAAGAATCCCCATTTAAACATATGAAAAAAGTCTGTAATGCATACCCATTTCCCTCTAGACATGTCCAAAATATCTGGTTGTAATTAACTATATAATAAGACTCATTCTGTGACCTTACAGATAATGTTACAAATTAATTGATCTGTAGTTACCTTCTCTTATGAAAGACTAAAACAATGGTCTAAGTTCTTCTTGTGATCATGTCGCGATCATTGGTCTTCCTGCGAATATACTACGAACTAGTATTAAATCAATCGCGGATAGCAGTGAATATTTCGCGAATACCTGCGAATAGGTATGTTCGTGGCAGGTTGGCATCTTTTTGATTATTTCGTAAGGGAAACATTTTATAATGATATGCATATTAATATACATTTAAAAAAAACCCATCAGTCGGACCGTAGCGCGTTTTGTACTAGTTCGGGCGCCGCGGTGGTGTTTCTTCATGCGGATGTTGAATTGTGTTATATGCGCACTCGGTGCGGGGAGGAATTCAACTGAAGTCAGTTAACTTAGGCTTGTTATGTATTAATTAATGAGAAAATTAATCCTTGTATCTGTTAAAGCAATAATTTATTTTTTTACAGCGAAGTGGTACCTATAAGGTGTAGGTGAGCAATTTTTAGGTATGACTTCAGAATTCCTTCCATTTCGGTGCGGCAAGAAACACCTCCACTCGGACCGTAGCGCGTTTTGTACTAGTTCGGGCGCCGCGGTGGAACTCCATCAGTCGGACCGTAGCGCGTTTTGTACTAGTCTGGGCACCGCCGAGGAATCCCTTGACGCGGTCTGTGCGCATTACGGTGCGGCAAGGTATATTCCTCCACTCGGACCGTAGCGCGTTTTGTACTAGTTCGGGCGCCGCGATGGATTTCCACCACTCGGACCGTAGCGCGTTTTGTACTAGTTCGGGCGCCGCGGAGGTGTTTCTTCATGCGGATGTTGAATTGTGTATATGCGCACTCGGTGCGGGGAGGAATTCAACTGAAGTCAGTTAACTTAGGCTTCTTATGTATTAATCAATAAGACAAATTGGTCCTTGTATCTGTTAAAATGAATGAATATTCTTTTACAGTGAAGTGTTACCTTTAAGGAGTAGGCTAGGTGAGCATTTCTTACTACGAATTCAACTGAAGGTAATAAACTTAGGCTTGAAATGTATAAAGAAGAGAAAGCAACCCTTGTCAATTTTTGATAAGTCTTCTGCTCGATCCCCTACTGAAAGAGTATTGGTTTTTCCTTGGCAATACATTACATCCGTATCTAACATAGTACCGCCATTTCATTGTTTGAACACAGTAAACTGTAAATAGGGGTGAAAACTCGAAAAGAAATGAATATGTTTAACAGCTACTGATCAATCCAAGAAGTCACCAGATTGCACTATTTATTCTAGTTATTAGCAACCTTGACACCATTCACGGGAGGGAGATGGGAGGGGTACCCCCCTCCCAAAACCACCCACCCACCTCCGCCACCCAAATGCTCAGATCGTCAATGCGCCTTTGGTGCTGTGTCGTTGTCATCTCTGGTTACTGTTACTCTTTTTATGCTTATTCTTTGTGGCTTTATACAAAAATGTTTCTAGTATTATCAGCGCCTAGCCATACTGGGGCAAACCGAGGCAGTTGCCTCGCTTAAAATTTGAAGAGCCAAAAATAAAAAAGAGTAAAAAGCAGGTCTAACACACTGATTAAAATTTTAGTTATAAAAGTTCAAAAAAGTACATTAACACCATTAGAAAATATCAGAATATCATTTGCCTCATGACATCATTGAGGCAAGGTGAGGCAGAAATCGTAGCAGTCCTATTGATGGCCTGGCCAGACAACTACATCTACAACGTACCCCACTTTATCTGTGTTAGAATTGTAGGTTATACTGACACGTCGCCTGCATGTTGCAAAGTTTTTCCGTTTTTACACTTCCTGGATTGCTACAATCTTATGCTGGCTGGTTATCAGTATTGTACTATTTAATTGACCTGTCAAAACATGTACCCGGCTTTCACGTTAATCTTATATAGGCTCGAACAGAATATAACGAAAGCCGGGTCCATATTTTGACAGGTCAAATAAATTGGACAATACGTTGTACCGAAAATATGGTATGTTTTACAATTTAAACTATTTTGTATTTTATCCATTATTTATATGATCTAATATACCTTTTATATTACGCCAGATTTATATCTTATTAATATGTTTCAATTACGTTCAAGTTTTACTGTCAAAAAAAACATTGGAAACAAGGAAAGGTTGTAAAATGAACTCATTGTTCAGTGAGAGATAGAGCGGGTTACGGGTCTGACGGCCGCCGACAGTAACCGGCCACTACGCAAAACCCTTTATGCCGTTATTAAGTCAGTTTTCGCAAACACGGAAGTTTTCAGTCCGCCATTTTTTTCAAAAATTGATAATCAATGATAGTTCGTACGTTTTCAGTATTTTAGCGACAGATTTAATTTTAGCAGCAGTAACTTATCTATATTTAACATTTGACATGTTTAATTTATTAAAATTTCAAGTTCAAACAAAATGTAGTTTCGAGTAAGTAATCGAGTTTACATATAATCTATGTTCGTAAACGCTTGATGGAGGCTGGAGATGTTTTAAATCTAATTTTAGAGAGGCCGAGGAAGGCCAGCGAATTTTTTACAATTCTTGTCAACTCGGACATTTGCACAAAAAATCATTTAAGTGAAAAAGTACAAAGATCTAGATCTAATGACTTTAAATATCATAATGATATCTATAATCAAATGTTATATACCGAAATATAAATAGATATTCTAATTGTTTTAATCAGAAGAAATCACGCATTAAAGATCCCACTAAGTCCTTTGCTCTAATTAATGTCAATTGGCATCCGGCATCGAGTTTATCCTTCATTCGTTGATTATCAGCTTGTCGATTTACAGGTAGTAAAAATAGTTAGAATGTTTCAGACTGGATTCTCATACTAATCTAAGAGCAGTGTTGTTTCAAGAGCAGTGATGTTTGTTATCTTGGCGGTCTCGTTTCGAACCCAAAACTGCTGCATTTATTTTCCTTATGAAAAGAACATACAATAGCTTCCATTTTGCGTGTTTTGATCTGCAAATGCAGACAAATGAGCTTTAGCCTAATAATACGTTTGTGGGCATTGAGGACCTATCGCATTAATCTTTGGGACAACTCTAATCCTATATAAACAATATTTCAATATTTTTCTGTCTTTTATATACGAGTCGGCATTTAGGTAATAGCCAGTGTCCAAAAGGGCCTCCGTGGCCGAGTGGTTGAGGTTGCTGACACAGAACCATATTTACCCTTCACCCAGTTGCCCGGGGGCCTTTTCCCACTATCAAAAGCAGGCAAGTCGCCATTGTGTCTGTGTGATGTGCGTTTAACCCAACAATTCGGTGTTCCAGGGCTTACTGGGCATGTGTTGCATGTTTTGGTAGCAGGGTACACTTTCGAATTTTGGCCCAGTATTTGTTATAAAGAGAACATCGTGATTTTGGATGTCTGTAAATTAAGGTGAGAGATAATGATTATTAATTCTTTAGAAAATTTATACAGCCGATACATGTAAAATTCTGATGTCAGTTGGAAAACTAACTGCTGGTAGCTTTGTGTGATCAATGAGACACCATTTCGCGGAAAAATTCAATTCACGGAAGGGTTCTGTGCTTGTTGATTGATACTCAGAAACATTTTCGTTATTTTCCGAAAAAACTAGCTGGATGGGCCCCCATTCCGTTTATGTCCTGACGTTCAGTAAGGACTATTAAATTAAGAAATGCAATAAAATTGGACAGTGTTCTTGCAGCGGGATCATTGTAGACTGTTCAAAAGGTGCAAAATTGATGATTTTGGCACGCTATTTTTCATGGATGATGTAAACCTTTCGCTTTGATAACTTTCTTTATTCTTGTATGAGAATCCTGATCTTGCCATTAATTAAAAGCACAAAACATGCACGCAATTTATAAAATAGCCACCCAAATTTCGCTCATAGGGGAAGTGCAATATTGACCGTCCGTGCCCAAATTTTTCGCATCTAAGTGTACCTTGCTACCTTTAAATTGAATGACGAACACGTAGTTCTGGTTGCCATGATAACTTAACTGACGCTGTTTTTATTTTTTGATGGTCGCGTCCATTAAGTTATGTTATGGCGAAACCCCACTTGGTTATCTAACCAGTATCAAACCGCAACGTCTCACACAGTCTCTCGTGAGAATCTGATGACGTCATGCAACAGTTCAGAGCACGTGGTTATTTTTGAAAATCAGTATCAAAATTTTACCTACATTATATTAATTTAATTTAATCATAAACATAATCATATTTGATAAAATCAATAAAAAACATATCTTTGAGTGTTAAAGTCCGCAGGAAAGGTCAGTAAATAAAGATTCCATACCGCCTATTGTTTTTCAAAATGAAGAGTACCCTGATCATGTGACAACTGCAATGGAGGACAAGATACTGCAGACAGGGTTACCAATTTGAAACTTGAGTGTATAACTTGTGTTCAAATTATGTTGAATTTAATAGAAGTTTCACATAGAGCATGGTCATCATCCTAAATGATTAAGGATACTGACCATGCTACTTCTGTTACTTTGTCTACATTCTTAAATTCTGAAATTGATTCTTTATTTTGTTGGGTTTAACGTCGCACCAACACAATTTTAGGTCATATGGCGACTTGAAATTGATTCGGCATTATTTTTAAAGTATTTACGGCATGTGACATGTTCTACATGTCTGTTCCTGCGAATTTATGACGTAGATATGTTTCAAATGAATTTTGAGTGCTTAATTTAATTCATTAAAGAATTATTACGATGTTTTTTTTACCAAAACAGCATTCTTTTAAAACCCGACTATGTGGCCGGTGTAATGAAGTATTTCGACCTCCATAGAATAATGACCCCCCGGTCATTATTCTATAGAAAATGTGACTCCTTTCCGGTGAAATATTGACTCCCCTTATAAAAAACTGACTCCCTTTGAAAACTCTATAGAATAACGACCCCCCGGTCATTATTCTATAGAAAAACTGACCCCTCCAAGTAAAATACTGACTCCCTAAAGATAACTCCTTTCGAATCTCATAGAATAACGACCCCGGTTATTATTCTATAGAAAAAGTGACTCCTTCCATGTAAAATACTCACTGCCGAAATTACTACATTCGAACTCTCTCATACAATATCGATCCCCGGACATTATTCTATTTAAAAAAAGTTACTCTTTTCGTGTAAAACACTGGCTCCTAAAAAGACTTTCGACGATAATATCTATTAAAAAGTGATCCCCACCAAACCTAACGGACAATTTTACTAGATCTACAACTCTAATAGCCTCCATTGCCAATAGTTAACATTTTGATTGTACTACTACAACTGGTGCCGCTACTTCTATTGCTATTACTACATGTACTTCTTCTTCTACTACTACTACTACTACTACTTCTACTACTACTACTACAATTGCTACTACTACACCTGCTTCCACTAATACGTCTTGTACATCTACCTCTTCTTCTCCTGCTGCTGTTGTTGCTGTCACTTATTCCTCTGCTGCTGCTGCTGCTGCTACTACTGCAACTGCCACTACCACTGCCACTACTACTACTACTACTACTACTACTACTACTACTTTCTATTGTTGCCGCTACCGTACTTTACTGCCACTGCTAAGTATTGCAACTTCTATTAATACTAAGTTCTATGTTAGCAGTTTCTTGTGTAGTTTTCTTTTGAAGAATTACCTCATACCGAAGTTTGCAGGGATTATTGACACTGGTGTGTTATGTGAACGTATTGCGAATTGTTATTTTCCTGAAAAAAATGTATACACCCAGATACAGCGTCTAGAAATAGAATCTCTTTTCCCGTTGCGGAATGCTCTGATTTCTGTGTCGAGTGATGGTATCTGGGGCTAATGGTCAAACGGAAGGACGGACAAGGGCAAATCTATATGCCCCCCTCCAACGAGTGGGAGCATAAAATGCAGCAATTAGGCCTTAGATACATGAGTTATCACTAAATTTGACCAAATGACCGGGGGTCGTTTTTTTTTATGGGAGTCAATATTCTTCGTGAGGTTCAGTTTACTTCACGTAGGGGAGTCATAGTAATATGATCTGGAGGTCATAATACTATGACCGGGGGGTCACTTTTTCTATAGAATAATGACCGGGGGGTCATTATTCTATGGGGGTCGAAATACTTCATTACACCTGGCAAGCCAAACGAATGCCAGCCGGTTGTACGCGGCGAAACGGCGTACGCCGCAAAAGTGAAACGAATTGGCCCATTGTAAAGATACAAAAATAGGTAGAAACGTCCCAGTTGACTGAACATGAATTAGGCCAGACTTAAAATATCTATCTTTTAGGCCTTAAAACTGCCTAGTATGATTATTTAATAAATGGTATCAATAAATAGTAAGTAATTGTTTCTAAAATAAGCATATCCGTTACACCTTGCATGATCGTAAGAGGCGAACACTTGGTATTGCAGTAACTGTGTGATTCCAGCAGACCTGTATGCAAGTTTTGATTCCATACCTCATGTTTTTATTTCGATGTAAATGAGAAGTAGGACCACAAATTGCAGTCCTGTTTGGTGCCATATAACCTATACTGTGTTGGTGCTCCGTAAAACCCAAATGAATAAAATAATTAAATTAAATAAAATTTGTATCTTGTATCTTTACCATAAAATGACCCTCTGTATTAAATAGCACTTTCTTGAAATATTCTGATCGACTGTTGAGATGAACCTATAGAAAAAAAACGTTTTTCTAAGAAATTATCACTGAAAGAAACTAACAATATGATATTGATTTACAGATTATTTGATCTAAGTCTACCACTGGAGTGGAGTCAAAGGATAATTTTTAAAAACGCGGCTGCCGTAGCTACGTCAGTGAGGCAGGGTCACTCAAAATGTAACGTATTTTTAAAGTGTCACATTGTAGAATTTTCTCGTGGGTCACTCAAAATGTATTGAAAGACCGTTATTGATTCAAATCTTTTTTGTTGTTTTACATCATACTTTTGTATATTTCTGTCTGTCTGAGAATTAGCATATATTGTAAACGTATTTTTAAAGTGTCACATTGTAGAATTTTCTCGTGGCCAACACTTGAAACGTGTGCTAATGCTTTAGGGTCTACTTCAGTGTCAACTCGATCTGCTCATATTGTTTTACAAGAATCAAAGTGCTTTAAAACGTAAACTTTTGTTTGGGAGAATTCCAAAGTTTTTCAGGGACTACCCAACTCCACACCAACCTGTTCTCAAGTTATCTAGACCAGTGTATATATTTCAGCCTGATATGCTCTGTTTTTGTTTTTTTGTTGTTTTTTTTTTTGTTTTACTTGGGGAGAATCCCTGGATCGCTAACCTTCTTCTTCTTCCTTTGTTGTACAGGTCTCACTATGGGGAAACATCGTAAAATGGCGTATGTACAAGGTGGTGAGTACGGCGCTCAATTATTTACAGAGCAGAGTAAAAGCAGATAAAAACGACGTTGCAGCTTATTGGGATGATGTCGCCAGGGCCCTCTTGAAAGCCTCGACGCTTTCGGCTTCCTGTGGGAGCCGGTTCCATAGTCTGGTGGCGGAGGCGAAGGAGTGAAGGAGGACATCAATGTGACAACACCGAGGGCGCGATAATCGTCAGTACTAAATGTAATGTTTTCATTCTGCTACACATTCGGTTGGGGTATTTGTCAATCTAATTTGACTGGTTCAGATTGCTTTGTTGAAATGGCTTAAAGAGAAAAAAAACCTGGTGAATCAGGCTGACACTGTCTCCATAACGTTGTGAACATTAAATATGACTTTGGATTAGTCATACGTCGAATCTTTAAGTATTTATTTCTTCAGTGGTGCTTGTGTTCCCTGCTTTAAAGAATGTAAATATTAAGTACCGCCATTTAAAAAAAAAACAACAACAACATTCTAACAACCCCGCTGAATGCTGTTTCAACAGTTGCCTTTTGGACGTCATAGTTAAAACTGGAATCAGTATCTTTTTAACATATATTATTGTGTTTTAAAGTCATCAGAAAGGCATAGAGTAGATCAGAATTGATAGAGACTCCGAATGTTAAAGTTGATCCTGCTCCGAGTTGCTTTATTTCGTGATATAATATGTAATTTAAACTCTGGAAACATGTTTCTATTTGTAATGAAATTTCAGTGTTTCTGCTATACAGTATAGATAACTTTTTTTTTGTACTAGAATATGCACTTTTTGAGTAAAATCAGTAAGTAATTGGGAATAGATGGTGAACACCTTTCCTTTTTCAGCATTAGAAATCAATAGTCATTAGATAACACTCAAAACTATAGAATGTTAATAGAAGAAAAAAATAGGGGCATTTAGGGTTTAGGTCAGAAATTCTCAATTCTATAAATTACGTTTGACGCATACTAGTAATTCGCGTTTCATACTCGTATGTTTCAAGTGTAATTTATAAACAAAACGAAAAATAAAGATAAACTCTTTCTCCTAAAATGTCAATTTAGTGTCAATATTAATTACTGAGGCTTCCCATGGTTCTTTAGCAGCCGCTTCCTTAATACACGAGTCCTAGATTTAAATAGATACCAAAGTAAAAAGTATGAGCAGGTCTTTCATTCATCCAACCACTCATACAACAAATTGTCATTCACTAATGATAACTATCATATATTCCTGTAGGAATATTCCTCATAGAATAGTAGAGCTACTGGACTCGCCCGTCCCCATTTTTCAACTTAGAATGTCTGGTTAATGTTTTGTATGTAAGCTGGTATCTCAGTAACCACTTGTTGGAATGGATTGATACTTCAAACACATGTTCACTCTCATAATTTGACATGTAGTGTGCAGGCCCTTTAACTCTACTTTGCATATTTTCAAAATTATGCCCCTTTTTCGACTTATAAGTTTTTGGTTAAGCTTTTGTATGTAAGCTGGTATCTCAAAATCCACTAATAGGAGTGGATTGAAACTTCACACACTTGTTCACTGTCATGATATGACATGCAATGCAAAGGTTCAATAACTCTGTTTTGCAATTTTACAAAATTATGCCCCTTTTTTAACTTGGCAGTTTTTGGTTAAATTTTTATATGTAAGCTGGTATCTCAGTACCTACTAATAGGAGTGGATTGAAACTTCACACACTTGTCTACTGTCATGAGCTGATAAGCACTGTGCAGGTTCTATAACACTGTTTTGCAGTTGTACAAAATTATGCCCCTTTTCGACTTTTGTATTCATTCAGCTGACAAGGCTGTTGGATAGTCGAGCGTTGATGTCCTTCGGCAGCTCTTGTTTTATATATATATATTTTTTATTTTTTTTATCTAAGTGTTGTATTCGTATAGCATCTGTGATATTTATGATTAGTCTTTTATAACTCATTAATGAGTGGCATCTGTGTACTATGTTATGTAATGTGTATGTAAATATATACATGTATGTTTATGTTTTATGTAGTGATGTACATGATGATGAGACTGAAATAAATAAATTATCTATCTATGTGAAACTTGTAGCTTGTATTTTGTACTTTTTTTTTCCTTCGGTATAATGTTACCTATGTTTACACATAAAAGTGTTAAATATTATTTACGAAAAGCACACTGACCTACAAAGTAAATTGCGAGAAAAACAGATAAAGAAGGTCATGTTATATAATACTCTTAGCACCCTCGGTATTTCAATATCTTCCATAACATATATAGTTCTGAATGGAAGAATATGTTTTAACTAATGTATTGAAATTTCAATGAGATCGAAAAATGTTATGATATTTTTTTTATCTTGCTACCTCATCCAAGTATTAAAATCAGAATTTACAAACGGATTTCGTTTTAAAGGTGGCTAATCTTATATTGATCAAGTAATGGATTTAACAAATTATCATTTACGCTTATTTGTGTTCATTGAATGTTTAAAAAGGGTTTTCAAAATTTGATTTCCCCATCCTGGTTGCCCAACCAAGATACAGTTATTTTATGATGAGGTTTTGTTGACATTTCAACATGTTATTTACATCAAATGTTTCAAAACATTTAATGAATTTCATAAATGTACTAGTTGTAGTATGAAAGATATTGCCGGGATGTTAGAAATTTTGATCCCGAAAGCATTTCCTACTTGTTGATTTGGGTTTTACGGCTAACCAACACGGTATTAGTAGAACATATATACATTCCACACACGTCGTTAGTTGACGATCTTATTTTAGGGATGTAAATTTATGTTTGCAGCACTGCATCAATCAATTCTTTGTGAAAGGAGAAATCAAAGCTATCAATAGTTGTTCTTGCAGGTTTTTTCTTCACACCGACACATGCAACTATATGTCATATGACGACTTTTTATCTTTTGATGTTGGACAATGACCTCGATTGTCTCTAGGCAGGCAACTGGGTAAAACCACCAACCTTCTATAAGCCAGCTTGATGCCTTCCTCACATGACAAAATTCTGTAACCCCAAGCATAGATTCGAATCCAAAGCGGTAGTGGGGCATGATATTCGAAGTCAGTGACGTTAACCGACGAAAACCACTTCTAATAAGCATTTTCTTGTCTAAACCAAAAATTGGACTTATCTACAACGTATCCCACTTTATCTGTGTTAGATTTTGAATTGGACTTATCTACAACGTATCCCACTTTATCTATGTTATATTTTGAATTTGACTTATCTACAACGTATCCCACTTTATCTATGTTAGATTTTCGGAAAATGCAATTGTAGGTTTAACTGGCACGTCGCCCGGAAAATTGATCATGCATTTTGCAAAGTTTTACAATCAGATTTTTTTAGTTTTTATACTTCCTGGATTGCTACAACCCGGTTAGCAGTACGTTGTACCGAAAATATGGTATGTAGCTCTTTTGAATTTTATTAATTATTCATATGATCTAATATACATTTTTATATTATGCCAGATTTAAATCTTAAAATATGTTTCAATGACGTCCGATTATTACTGTCAAAGCAAGGTAAGGTTGTAAAATATCCTAAAAGTTAGTCATTGTAAGTCACTGTAAATTATGAAACTGACAATTTATATTAACTGCTATAAACCATAAATTAACAAACGGGGTACATTTTTATAAAGCATATGTTCTTGTCGGATTATATAAAAGAAAATCACAACACATATCCAGCCTTAGAGCGGAAGCAGTAGTCCATTGGTAACACGGACTGCGAAACAAGGGGTCGTGACCCCGAGTACCTTCAACTAAAAATGACCAACATTCGGCAAGAGAACCGTCGCCCCGCAGGGTTACTGGTGACAAATATAAACAAACTTATCTACCTTTGGTCAGTACTACCAACAAGGCCAGCATGGAATAAATTAATTAATAACATTATATTTTCACACTTTATAGAAGACATAAACCAAAACGATACTAGATCTGTTTTACAGTAAATACATTTGGTGTTTTAGGCTTCATACTGTGACACTGGCACCTCTAATTTGTTGGTTGGAGCAATAGATTTTGGGACGACATATTCCGGATGGGCATACTCTTTCTATCATGACTTCAAACGTGATCCTACAAAAGCGTATGTTAAGCAGTGGCATTCGGGTTCAGGAACCCTTGCAACTGAGAAAACACCAACTGTTATTCTGATCAAACCGGATGGAAAAACACTAGAAGCTTTCGGATACGAGGCAGAAAACAGATACAAGGATCTTACCGATATGGGAAAACATCACGAGTACTATTACTTCCGGAAGTTCAAGATGATGTTGCATAAACAGCTGTCGGAGGTTCGCTATATATAACTAATTGTATTTATAATGCATTATCTAAGTCTGTCAAGTATCTTTGTACAACCTATAAAACCTGTTTTATCTTCTTAAAAAGTTACTTTAAACAGTATTTATTGATATACATGTATCATGTATCTAAAACATATGAATATAATCAAGTTTACAATAGAAATTTACACAGGTAATTTTTAATGTCTATTGTTTAATGATTAAATAATGCCAGCCTGTTTATCTTCCTTTAGAGACTCGATCGCGGTGTTACATTGGAAGAAGAAATGGGAAAGACTTTAGCAGCAATCGATGTGTTTGCAATGTCTATAAAATTTCTAGTTGACGATATGCATGAAGCGGCAAGGGTTCGGGTATCTGGAATAATCGAGCGGTCTGATGTCCACTGGGTACTCACGGTTCCTGCCATTTGGACTGATTCAGCTAAACAGTTTATGAGGGAAGCTGCAGAAAAGGTGACCATTTAATAAATCAATAAAGGTATTGTTTTGGTGATGAGAAGCAAGACTATGCCTTTGTCTAGTCATATTACTATTGAAAGTGTTTGTATTTATAATATATTTTTCTGGCAGCAGTGCATTTTTGTTATATGTTAAGGTAATAATTTACTAATAAACATACCAATTAATCGAGTGTTAACACATACTTAAGTGTTCTATAATATATATTTGGATGTATTGTACAATAAATGGCAGTAGTATGTAACTGTTCTATGGTGTACTTGCAAGTAATCCAACCGTCTAAAACCTATTAACTATAATAATTATTCTGCAATTTTAAATCATTCTTTTGACTTCACTATAGGCTGGTATTGCAAGAAAAAAATTAAGCATTGCCTTGGAACCAGAAGCCGCCTCGATCTACTGTAGGCATTTGCCGATTGAAAGAACAGTACGGCATACAAACGTTTCAATTACATCTTTACCAGTTGGAACCAGATACATGATTTTTGATGCCGGAGGTAATTTTCTGAATATTCACTATTTATGAAAAAACAATAACGCTAGAATGTTAACAGAGCACAAAAAGTAACACTAGCTCCAAAATCCACCAACGTAGTATTAAGATACTATTTTGTTGTCTTTCAGGAGGCACAATTGATATAACTGTACACGAGGTAAATTACTCGGGAGGTGTGAAAGAAGTTACTGCAGCTAGCGGAGGAGGATGGGGAGGAACACTCGTTGATCAAGCATTTGAAGATTTACTTGATGACCTCGTTGGAAAAGAAGTTTATCGCAAATTCAAACTAGAGCAAACAGAAGATTGGCTGGAGTTGATGAGAGAGTTTGAAGTAAAGAAGAGAACAGTTCACCCTGAAAAGGAAGGAAGAGTATTGATGAAGTTTCCAGTTTCCCTCAGTAAGATGTCTGAAAAGAAGAATCGGCATGATTTGGAAGAATTTATTCGCGATTCAGCACAGTATTCTGATAAAGTCGAATTCGTTTATGATAAAATGAAGTTTACAGCAGATGTCTTTAAGCATCTGTTTCATATATCTATCAGTAAAACCATCCTACATGTGAAATCAATTATGGAGGAAAGTCCTGTATATAATTTGAAAGCCATCTTAATGGTAGGAGGATATTCAGAATCCCCAATGCTACAACATGCCGTGCGGAATGCTTTTCCGCGTTTGGAAATTATTATACCAAACGAAGCTTCCTCTGCTATTCTAAGAGGAGCGTTGATATGTGGACATCGCTCTGAATTGATCACAGAACGCGTGCTGAAGTACACATATGGTGTGGAATGTTCTGTAGCATTTATAACAGGAAAACACCCTGAAAGTAAACGTATAGTTACTGACTCGGGTGTTCGGTGTGACAAAATCTTTTCCAAACATGTTGAAAAAGGACAGATAGTAACTACTGGAAAAGCTCAGGTGAAACAGACTTACGCGCCTTCAGACATAGATCAGCGTTTATTATGTGTTCAGTTATATGCGTCAAATATCAAAAATCCCGAATATACGGACACAGGTTGCTATTACATTGGATCAATGACTGTAGATACTATAGTAGGCGGTCTAGATTGCAAAGTAGATGTATCACTAACATTCAGTGGTACAGAAATCAAAGCAGAATCAGAAGTCAGAAAAACGGGACAAAAAACAGATGCAGTGATAAACTTCCTTGGCTAGTGATGACTGTTTCTTTTTTACTTGTTTCTATGAACTTTAAATCATAGGCAAATTGAAACTTTTTGTTAATGAAATTGTTAGCAAATACCAACTAAAGCCCTGTTGAAATAGAATTACAATGTATATGAGACTAAGATGGTTTATTGAACAAAGACATTTATTTTAAATGTAACCCTTTCCAAATAGAACATATTCCCTATGACTTATTGTTGAATTTCAAAACACACTGGTTCAATAATAACTTATCAGCAACAGTGATAAGTTTAACACAGAGGCTAGCAAGTTAAATATTCAACATAATGAAACCGAAAAGGAGCATATACCGGCCGTTTTTTTAATGCTGACGATTTAATTTCATACCCTCATGTTCAATACATCAACTCGTAATCCAGCTATTGTCTACTCGGAACTGATAAGGCAGAATAATCGTGCTCAAAACATTAAATTTCATCGGGCTCTGAATTCTGTCATATGCAGTATAAATGTAGAACACAGACCAGCATTCTTTTGTAAATTTGAAACACGGATACACTAGGTAAGATGACTAATAAATAAGATTTACATCAAGGAATGGAGGCGGTAGTCAAAACGAAGGCACCTATGTTTAAAAATATGTTATCATGGACACAAAACCTCGTTTGCAGCTGATGATGAGATTCAGACGCCATCATCAAAGACTTTTCACATTTTTTGTGCAATGAAGTTCTAAAATTCACAAGTGTATAATAAAATACCATTTTAGATGTTAAACTTATGCTCATTAATCATTTTTTATGTTCGCCAATATCAGTTAAAAATGATCACCTTCGTAGTGTTTGTTTTTATGTCCAAGCTTATTTATAGTTGCCAACAGTAACCCGTATGGGCGACTCCTCCAGAGGATTGTTAGTAATGTTAGTGGGAGGATAGTGCAAGGTACAGAAGACGCTCCTATTCCAGAAGCTTGTCTGGTTCTTTAGGGTGCCAGGTGTAAAGCACAAGACGTGCACCCTATGTACTCTACAATAACATACCGTGGGTTTCAGCAAGCAACATTGATCAAGTTCAATTCAGCACGAGACCCCAGGTCTCCTTCCGGGCGTTATTTCATCACAGGCGAGCATCTGGATAGAATCATCTCCTTCCATAAGCTAGCTCGATGGCTTCCTCAACCGAAAAAAAATTCTATTCCCCATGCGATGCTCAACCCAAAAGGAGCATAAGCACTCGGTCACGGAGGCCCCGTAGTTTGTTCTAGCAGCCGCATTTCTGAAGCAATCTTGGTAAAAACAAGAGCTCGTAGTACACGAAATGTCCCCCTTGATGCATTCAGTAATTGCACATGGAACAGAAATCTATTTGTGCACAAAAGTTCTACTGTTCCTGGTCAAAGGGACCTTGACTTTTGGCTTACTGACCTCAAAATCAATGGGGGTCAACTGCTGGTCATGATGAACCTATCAAGTTTCATGGTCCTAGGCCCAAGCATTCTCTACTTATAGTCTGGACACAATTTAACTGTTCCAGGTCACTTTGACCTTGATCTTTGACCTACTGACCTCTAAATCAATACGGGTCATCTACTAGTCATGATCAACCTCCCTATTAAGTTTTGTGACCCCACTCCCAAGCATTCTCAAGTTATCGTCTGGAAACCTTTTACTGTTCCAGGTCACTTTGTCCTTGACCTTGGGCCTACTGACCTCAAAATTAATAGGGGTCATCTGCTGGTCATGACCAGCCTCCCTATTAACTTTCATGGTTCTAGGCTCAAGCATTCTTGAGTTATCATGTGGAAACCGTTAAACTGTTCCTGGTCACTGTGACCTTGACCTTTGGCCTACTGACCTTAAAATAAATAGGGTCATCTGGTGGTCATGACCGACCTCCCTATCGACTTTCATGACCCTAGACTCAAGCGTTCTTGAGTTATCATCTGGAACCGTTTAACTGTTCCTGGTCACTGTGACCTTGACCTACTAATCTCAAAATCAATAGGGGTCATCTGCTAGTCATGACCAACCATCCTATAAACTTTCATGATCCTAGGCCTAAGCGTTCTTGAGTTACCATCCGGAAATTGTTTAAATGTTCTGGGTTACTGTGACCTTGACCTTCGACCTACTGATCTCAAAATCAATAGGGGTTATCTGCTGGTTATGATCAACCACTCTATCAACTTTTATGATCCTAGGCCCAAGCGTTCTTGAGGTATCATCCGGAAATGGACTGGTCAACATACCGACTGACAAACATCTGCAAAACAATATACCGCTCCTTCTTCGAAGGGGGGCATAATAATATGCAGTGAAAAAGGCAATTCGGATTCCATTATTGGCAAATTTGTAACAGAAGCGGAAGATTTATCAAACAAGAGGGTCATGATGACCCTGGATCGCTCACCTGAGTAATATGAGCTACATGTTTCAAATGTCAAACTGATGATTTTTAGAAATTGTTTGGAAGATTTTCCGATGTACAATCAAGTAGTCCCTGCGGCAGGGCCAATTTTACCCCGGGGTTAATGATTTGAACAAAGTTTGTAGAAGTCTACATATCAAATATCTAAGATCTCGGCCTTCTGGTTTATTTTTAGCAAATTTATGAAAATTTCCTTATGTACAATCAAGTAACCCCTGGGGCTGGGTCAATTTGACCCTGGAAGGTCAAGATTTGAACAAATTTTGTAGAGGTCCACTAGGCAATGCTACATGTCAAATATCTAAACTCAAGGCCTTCTGGTTTATTTTTAGAAAATTTTGAAGATTTTTCTATGTATCCCATTGGGCGGGGTCAATTTGACCCCGCCGGGTCATGATTTGAATAAATTTTGTAGAAGTCTACTAAGATCTAGGCCTTCTGGTTTATTTTTAGACAATTTTTGAAGATTTTCCTAAATAAAATCAAGTGACCTCTGGGGTGGGGTCAATTTTGACCCCGGGGGTCATAATTTGAACAAATTTTGTAGAGGTCCACTAGGCAATGCTACATGTCAAATACCTAAGCTTTAGGCTTTCTGGTTTATTTTTAGAATTTTTTTTTGAAGATTTTCCTATATAAAATTGAGAGACCCCTGGGGCAGGGGCAGTTTTGACCCCGGTGGCCATGATTTGAAATTTTTTTGTAGAGGTCCACTAGGCAATGCTACATGTCAAATATCTAAGCTCAAGGCCTTTTGGTTTATTTTTTAAATTTTTTTGAAGATTTTCCTATAGAAATCTATGTAAAATCAGGTGACCCCGGGGTCATGATTTGAACAACTTTACTAGAGGTCCACTAGGCAATGCTACATGTCAAATATCTAAGCTCTAGGGCTTCTGGTTTATTTTTAGAAAATTTCGAAGATTTTTCTAGGTACAATCAAGTAACCCAATGGGGCGGGGTCAATTTGACCCCGGGGTTCATGATTTGAACAAATTTTGTAGAAGTCTTCTAGGCAATGCTACATGTCAAATATCTAAGACCTAGGCCTTCTAGTTTATTTTTAGAAAATTTTTGAAGATTTTCCTCTATAAAATCCTCTGAGGCGGGGTCAATTTTGACCCCGGGGGTCATGATTTGAACAAATTTCGTAGAGGTCCACTAGGCAATGCTACATGTCAAATATCTTAAGATCTAGGCCTTCTGGTTTATTTTTAGAATTTTTTTGAAGATTTTCCTATATAAAATTGAGAGACCCCTGGGGCAGGGTCAGTTTTTCTATAGAAATCTATGTAAAATCAGGTGACCCCGGGGTCATGATTTGAACAACTTTACTAGAGGTCCACTAGGCAATGCTACATGTCAAATATCTAAGACCTCTGGGGTGGGGTCAATTTTGACCCCGGAGGTCATAATTTGAACAAATTTTGTAGAGGTCCACTAGGCAATGCTACATGTCAAATACCTAAGCTTTAGGCTTTCTGGTTTATTTTTAGAATTTTTTTTTGAAGATTTTCCTATATAAAATTGAGAGACCCCTGGGGCAGGGTCAGTTTTGACCTCGGGGGCCATGATTTGAATTTTTTTTGTAGAGGTCCACTAGGCAATGCTACATGTCAAATATCTAAGCTCAAGGCCTTTTGGTTTATTTTTTAAATTTTTTTTGAAGATTTTCCTATAGAAATCTATGTAAAATCAGGTGACCCCAAGGTCATGATTTGAACAACTTTAGTAGAGGTCCACTAGGCAATGCTACATGTCAAATATCTAAGCTCTAGGGCTTCTGGTTTTTGAGAAGATTTTTTAAGATTTTTCTATGTAAAATCAAGTGACCCCTGGGGCGGGGTCAATTTTGACCCCGGGGTCATGATTTGAACAGACTTGGTAGAGGTCCACTAGGCAATGCTTCAAATATCTAAGCTCTAGGGCTTCTGGTTTTTGAAAGGAAGATTTTTAAAGTTTTTCCTTTCGGTTGCCATGGCAACCAGAGTTCTGCATGAAATTCAATTCTTTGAACAATTTTTGTAGAGCTATTCCTGTGAAGTTTGGATGAAATTTGCCTAGCGGTTTAGGAGGAGATGTTGTTTAAAGGAAAGTGTGGACGGACAGACACCAGACGGTGAGCGATCACAATAGCTCACCCCGAGCACTTTGTGCTCAAGTGAGCTAAAAAGCCAATTGTAACTATTTTTATATGCTAGCACCTTTATTTCTTCACCAGTACTATGTTCAAGAAGAATGTTTAGAACCTTGAGGTATCGATCGTTTTTTACCATGGACCTGATTGTAGTAGTAGTTTCCAGATTTATCAAAAATGCTGTATTTCACAATGTTAACACACAAGCCATTCATTCCTTTGCCACTTCTAATATTACGACAAGAATGTGTATAGATTATGTGCCAAAACGAACCAGGTGATCAAAGAGTTATGCGTCTTTCATCTATCAGAAAATGGTGTTTTTCACCAGTTTAACATTTCATTTCATCACCAGTCTTTTTTTCCAGTATCAACATTTCTCTACATTATGATAAACCTTACAGCATTAAATGGGATCTTCCGTAGTATGAAAATTTTCACTTAAACTTAACTTCACTTAAGGCCAGAGCTATGTACACAGAAAAACTGAACATTTCAACATTCATATATATTTTATTAAAATAACAAGCAGTAAAATCACAATTATATTTTTGATCTTGCAGTTCGAGCAGATATAAAACAGGATCCAAGGTTATAAAACTGTGTATGAAGACACTCAGAAAGCAACTTTTTTACTGGTCAGTTTATGATTGTGCACAAAATTAACCAATCAAATGCTGGATTGTTTATAGTGAACTCAGCTTTATAACCTTGACTAAAGTCACTCTAAATCTTAACTATATCCCTGATAATACAATTCTACAACAAGGTGGAAGCACTTAAAACGCGTAAATTTATAAAATATTTGAAACAATGTTTCAACAAATAGTCCTGAATGTTTAAGTAAAATACTAAAATTTATATCACAGACATGTTTAGTCATGTAACATTTTTCGGATATAACATTAACTTTTACTGTGCAACAAAATAAAGGCACTGAAATTGATACAGGTGCAAAACACATGTATGTAAAGCTATATATTACCTCTTCTAGCTGTAATGCTTCAAAAACGATGGAAATCTTGCACTTATTCTACATAAAAAACATCTGCAAAACAATATACCCCTTCGAAGGGTGGCATAATGAAACACTTGTAAATACAGAAAAACCAGTCCTAAATGATATAGACTGGTACCATCTCTCTCTCTCTCTATAATATATATATATATTTATTTATTATATACCTATATTAATTCTGTAAACAAGAGGACCATGATGGTCCTGAATCGCTCACCTCTTCCCACATGATCCAGTTTTGAGTATGACATCGGTTTTTCTATTATTTGACATAGTGACCTAGTTTTTGAGCTCATGTGACCCAGTTTTGAACTTGACCTAGATATTATAAAGATAAAAATTCTGACCAATTTTCATGAAGATCCATTGAAAAATATGGTCTCTAGAGAGGTCACAAGGTTTTTCTATTATTTGACCTATTGACCTAGTTTTTTTAAGGCATATGACCCAGTTTCAAACTTGACCTTGATATCATGATATCATCAAGGTGAACATTCTGACCAATTTTCATGAAGATCCATTCAAGGGTATGGCCTCTAGAGAGGTCACAAGGTTTTTCTATTTCAAGACCTACTGACCTAGTTTTTGATCGCAGTTGACCCAGTTTCAAACTTGACCTAGATATCATCAAGATAAACATTCAGACCAACTTTCAAACAGATCCCATGAAAAATATGGCCTCTAGAGAGGTCACAACGTTTTTTCATTATTTGACCTACTGACCTACTTTTTGATGGCACGTGACCCACTTTCGAACTTGACTTAGATATCATCAAGGTGAACATTCTGACCAATTTTTATGGAGATCCATTCACAAGTATGGCCTCTAGAGAGGTCACAAGGTTTTTCTATTTTTAGACCTACTGACTTAGTTTTTGACCGCACATGACCCTGTTTCGAATTTGACCTAGATATCATCAAGATGAACATTCAGACCAACTTTCATGAAGATCCATTGAAAAATATGGCCTTTAGAGAGGTCACAAGGTTTTTGTATTATTTGACCTACTGACCTAGTTTTTGAAGGCACGTGACCCACTTTCAAACTTGACCTAGATATCATCAAGATGAACATTCAGACAAACTTTCATACATATCCCATGGAAAATATGGCCTCTAGTTAGGTCACAAGGTTTTTCTATTATTTGACCTACTGACCTAGTTTTTGATGGCACGTGACCCACTTTCGAACTTGACTTAGATATCATTAAGGTGAACATTCTGACAAATTTTCATGAAGATTTCATGAAATATATGGCCTCTAGAGAGGTCACAAAGTTTTTCTATTTTTAGACCTACTGACCTAGTTTTTGATCACACGTGACCCAGTTTCGAATTTGACCTACATATCATCAAGATGAACATTCAGACCAACTTTCACACAGATCCCATGAAAAATATGGCATTTAGAGAGGTCACAAGGTTTTTCTATTATTTGACCTACTGACCTAGTTTTTGAAGGCACGTGACCCAGTTTCGATCTTGACCTAGATATCATCAAGGTGAACGTTCTGACCAATTTTCATGAAGATCTCGTGAAATATATGGCCTCTAGAAAGGTCACAAGGTTTTTTCTATTTTTAGACCTACTGACCTAGTTTTTGAAGGCACGTGACCCAGTTTCGAACTTGACCTAGATATCATCAAGATGAACATTCAGACCAACTTTCATACAGATCCCATGAAAAATATGGCCTTTAGAGAGGTCACAAGGTTTTTCTATTATTTGACCTACTGACCTAGTTTTTGAAGGCACGTGACCCAGTTTCGAACTTGACCTAGATATCATCAAGGTGAACGTTCTGACCAACTTTCATGAAGATCTTGTGAAATATATGGCCTCTAGAGAGGTCACAAGGTTTTTCTATTTTTAGACCTACTGACCTAGTTTTTGACCACACGTGACCCAGTTTCGAACTTGACCTAGATATCATCAAGATGAACATTCTGACCAATTTTCATGAAGATCCATTGAAAATTATGGCCTCTAGAGAGGTCACAAGGTTTTTCTATTTTTAGACCTACTGACCTAGTTTTTAACGGCACGTGACCCAGTTTCGAACTTGACCTAGATATCATCAAGATGAACATTCTGACCAACTTTCATAAAGATCCCATGAAAAATGTGACCTCTAGAGTGGTCACAAGCAAAAGTTTACGGACGCACGGACGGACGGACGACGGACACCGCGCGATCACAAAAGCACACCTTGTCACTTTGTGACAGGTGAGCTAAAAATAGGCTTGTATTTTACAATAAAATATGAACAGTCAGACAAAAATTCCGCATTGTACCTTTTAAATTCCGTATTGTATGCTGCCGGACTATTTTCATCAATATGCTTGACCAGACACATTTCTATAAATAGTGCACATAAAAAATTCCACTCGAGCCGAATACTGCATCCCAGATCAAGCTACTGTTATAATAACCCTATTATATATATATATTACTCTTTGCCTTAGAAAATCCAAATTTGAAGAAGATGATACTTTAATTTTACACAAAGTTGACTGCAAAGACTGTAAAATATTGTTTATGCAATAAGTTCTCAATTATTGTTTAAAGTTTTTCTGGTCAGTGTACAATTATTGTTTGTACCGGTATGATGTTCTTTTCTTCTTAGTTCTAGTAACGAGTCAAAAAATATATAGCAATTGTTAAATTTTAATAGCAAACTAGAGCTATCACTAAAGGTGATGAATGTACCCCCCACATGCACTGACACAGTACATTGCAATTTGATGCACACAAGATTGCATAATTATGTGGACTGTATGTATATAGACTGTATGTATACAGTATAGTAACAAAAAACAAAGTCCCATAACTATGCAGAATATTTATCTAAAAGAATGTAACATGCACCATGCACAACTAGGGTTGGTACTGATCACTTGTGTGAAGTTTCATTAAATTGTGTGTAAGGGTTTGGTAGATTAGGCATGCACAAGATTGCACATGCAGACTGCATGTACATAGTATGTTAACAAGAAACAAAGTCCCATAACTCTGCAATTTTTGTCGCTGAAAGAACCTAACATGCCCCATACACAACTACTGTTGTTACTGATCACTTGTGTGAAGTTTCATTAAATTGTGTCAAGGGGATGAGGAGAGATGGTGTGCACAAGATTGTGTCTATGTATATAGTATAGTAACAAAAAAAAAACAAAGTCCCATAACTCTGCAAAATTTTTTTCTGAAAGAACCTAATATGCCCCATGCACAACTACTGTTGTTACTGATCAATTGTGTGAAGTTTCATTTAATTGTGTCAAGGGGATGAGGAGAGATGGTGCGCACAAGATTGTGTCTATGTATATAGTATAGTAACAAAAAAACAAAGTCCCATAACTCTGCAAATTTTTTTCTAAAAGAACCTAACATGCCCCATGCACAACTACTGTTGGTACTGATCACTTGTGTGATGTTTCATTAAATTGTGTCAAGGGGATGAGGAGAGATGGTGCGCACAAGATTGTGTCCTGTGTATGTATATAGTATAGTAACAAAAAAACAAAGTCCCATAACTCTGCAAATTTTTTTTTCTAAAAGAACCTAACATGCCCCATGCACAACTACTGTTGGTACTGATCACTTGTGTGAAGTTTCATTAAATTGTGTCAAGGGGATGAGGAGAGATGGTGCGCACAAGATTGTGTCTATGTATATAGTATAGCAACAAAAAAACAAAGTCCCATAACTCTGCAATTTTTTTTTCTAAAAGAACCTAACATGCCCCATGCACAACTACTGTTGGTACTGATCACTTGTGTGAAGTTTCATTAAATTGTGTCAAGGGGATAAGGAGAGATGGTGCGCACAAGATTGCGTCTACGGACAGACGGACAGACAGACAGACGGACAGACAGACAGACAGACAACCTGAAACCAGTATACCCTTACAACTTTGTTGTCGGGGGGTACAATAATAAGCATTTATGTTATAACTATTTCTGTTATGTGCTAGCATTAATTTAATCTATATTATCTGAATATTAATTCAGGCTTGGATTTTCTCTGGCTGGGGGTAAAATTATAAGTAAAAAAAGAATGTGTCCTCTCAATTGCTCTCTAATTTGTACTGTTATCTAATAACAAACTTCAGTCCTAAAGACTATATTTAATTGTCCAGTTATTATAATTATGTAGTAAAATTTTGATTTTAAATACTGCATAAAAATCAAACATAAGCCTTTAAAAGAAAATGTAAAACATATGGTTAGTTCACACATAAAGTAACACAAAGCTACTATCATAGCGCTCATCACACTGTGATTTAGGCATACAGTTTATCTATTCTCAGCTTCCTAACTGATGGTTATAACCAACAGACTGTATGTAATCAATCCAGCCTGCTGAATAATGAAAGATCAATAAAAACAAATGTAAAAATTTCTATGTTATGTGAAGAACATTACAACTTTTACAACACATTCTATTTTCTGAAGATCATCATCACCTATATCATAAATTAAAGCTTTCTGTTTAATTTGGGTGATATCTTTGAATGTTTTCTTTGCTCAAAGTTTTATCTAACATGTATATCTAACATTGATTGGGAATAACAAAAGAAGAGAAATAAAAAAGCAAATGTTAAATGCTTACATATTTAAGGTCTCAGACACTTTATACCTTATCAAATTACGAAACATTTTTTGTATACACACTTAAAAAGGATCTGAGAAAAAAATCTCATGTCAATATCTTTATACCAAGAGGCATCTTTTACAAAATAAAATTTCTAACAACACAGATATAAACTTAACAAAGAGTAATTATTCTACATAAATAAATAAGTCAATATTTTAGTGTAAAGTCTACAAATATTTCTGAATTCAGCTGAAAACCCTTCCTTTACAGTATATCAGTCACTGCCACTGAATCAATTTTTTAAGGTGGCCGAGTCAAGGAAGATCACTGTGTTGGAGACTGTACACAAATGTGACAAAAAGGATTTTATCAGTATCAGTGGAATCCATTCTGTATCCCATTCTGTAAACCATTTGAGACACTGTCTTTAGCTGTTCTACTGGTGCCATTTCTGTACTTTGACTTGAAACCTTGATACAATCCCTCCATTTGGTTGTATAAGTTATCTGCATCTTTTTCACTGATATTGAGCTAAAATATTATTGAAAATATGAATTGAAAAACATGCTAAAAGCTTTTAAGGAATTCACTTTCAATAAATATTAGCCCATTTCTCTGTATTTAAGCAAAATTTCTTTTAAGAAACTGTCTTTGTAAAAGAAATCTGAACTTCTCTCACTTTTCCACCATTTTTTTTTCATTCACTTTTATGCCCTTTCAAACCTAACCCAATTGCTAGTACCTATATTACATTCTTTTCTTAGTACTGAACAACAAAACATACCTTGTGACATCTATTTACATTGTTTACATTACTTTAAACCTCAGCACAGAATTTTAGATATCAGTTTGTTGTGTAAATAAAGTATACTACACAATAGTTTTGTGTGACAGTCTCATTACAAACAAGAGCTCCGCCAAACGGGGAAATATATGCCTCAAGGGTTACATCAGAGGATGGGAGCAAAATATGAAGAACTTGACTGTTGAAGCCCAAAGGACTGGAACAACAAAGGGAAGAAATTCCAAAAAAAATTCTTTCTAAGTCAACAAAAAAATCTTTACCAGGTACAGGTATGTCAAAATACACCTAAAAATTGGAGGTATCAGGTTGGACCACAGAAAAGTGGTCTCGCTTTTTCCCTACAGCCAATAACGAAAAAGTTTCAAAACAAGCTATTTATAGTAACATAAGAAATGCAAAATTTTGTAAGTGAACAAAAAAGGGATCTGCCAAATAAAAACACAATAGCATTGCAATTCAGAGCAATATACACAAAGCAAAGTCATACACTTGTATGACCTTTGACCCGTGACCTTGACCTTGAAGCGAGTCATCCAAAACATGTGCTCTGAATGTCATCTAGGTGTGGTGAACATTTGTGCCAAGTTTCTTTGAAATCCTTCAAGCAGTTCAAGAGTTACAGAGCGGATACAAAACAAACTGATATGACCTTTGACCCCTAATTGTGACCTTGACCTTGAACTGAGACATCCGAAACATGCCCTCTGCACGTTGTCTCGGTGTGGTGAACATTTGTGTAAAGTTTCTTTGAAATCCTTCAAGGGGTTTAAGAGTTACAGAGTCGAAACAAAATTGTTAACGGATGACCAGACGGACACCGGGGATATAACATAGTATGTCCCTTCGGGCGTATAACAAAAGCCTTACAGGGACATGCCTCCACATCAAAATTTCCTGTAATTTGATATTGAATACTTTGACGTCTTTAATATATCCCTTCTAAATTTCTTTTTAACATCAAATTTCAATTGTGTGTCTTATGCTTTTGGGCGTTTTTTATATTGTATTGACTAAAAATGTTTTTACAGGTAAGAAGTTCCTAATGTGCACAAATTTGCAAGCGGTATATATTTTAATACTATTGCAAATACTTACTAAAAGTGGAAGCATTTTATAAAATTCAAAACATTTCATATAAGCCTGGAGGACACACAACTTTAAATGTAACTGAAATTATTGTAAGACAGTATTTTGGGATATAATCAAAATATCAACAAGGGTCCCATAGTCACAAAATATACACCCGTCGAAAGCTTATACGAAGAAAAGTTATTGTTACAGAACTGCACATATGATTCAAATATCAGGCCTAAAATTAGTGTCATGGGCGACCTGCAGTAAAGTTTGGTGACAATAGGCAGAAGCATTCATCAATCCACTAAAAGACCACACAAGAAAATTTTATTCTAATATTTGACCTCTGTGACCTTGACCTTAGACCTAGGGACCTGGTTCTTGCGCAAGAGGCTCCCTCTTATGGTGGTGAACATTTGTGCAACGTCACATCAAAATCCATCCATGCATGAAGAAAAAGTGCTCCGGACAGTCATTCTTGTATCTGACCTTCTAAGTGTGACCTTGACCTCAGACCTAGGGACCTGGTTACTGCGCACGACACTCTGTCTCATGATGATGAACATTTGTGCAAAGTTGCATCAAATCCCTCCACACATGAAGAAGAAATGCTAAGGACAAAGTTTGTGGATACCGCTCTCCTGCCAAGGGCATTCCCATAATTCGTCCCATCTTTCAGAAGGGGGTATAACAAGAGCTGTCACAGGAGACAGCATGCTTGCTATTTTGATGCAGGACAGTGAAACTGGGTACATCTGAGGAAGCTGGAGTTGTCACTGGAGTGTTTAAAGTCTCCAATGTGGATGAAAATATTGGACAATAGCTTGAGTCTGTGTCAAAAGTAGTAGGTAATAAGAGAGATAGATAAAGTGTATCAAAACATTAAATAAGTATAGTTCTAAGCAAAAAGGGGGCATAATTCATGAAATATTGGTGCAAGGGTGATGCACCTTGTGTCCTATGATGTGTATGATGATGTGGAACAACTACTTTAAGTTTGAATCAAATCAAGTTAGTAACTAGAGGTACTTTTGAGAAAAGCGCATGTCTCCTACAACTGCCTAATCATCTGAATAGTAAGTCTGTCTTTGTATACTGTTTTACTAAGAGCGCATGCACATTCCTGGAGCCAAAAGGACTCCTAAACTACTCAGAGCGCATGCACATTCCTGGAGCAAAAGGACCCCTATACTACCAGGAATGCGCCTAAAATCTGAGCATTTTTTCGGTAATTCAAAGGCCATAATTCTAAAGTTCCTTGGCCGATTTGGCTAGTTATCGAACTTGGCCGAGGACTTATGGTCAAACACATTTTGTTCAAGTTTGGTGAAGATCAGATGAGATATATTCGAGTCAGAGTGCGGACAAGCTTTGTGAAAGACAGACAGACAGACAGACACACACACACTGACAGGAGTAAATCAATATGTCTCCCACACCACTGTGTGGTGGGAAAGATAATAACTGAGATAGAATGAAAGTGCATCAAAATTTTAACCTGAAATTCTTAGTAAAAAGGGGAGATATTTCATGAAATATTAGTGTACCATAGTTATGGTACTTGTGTCATACAACGTGAATGATGATGCTGAACAACTTTTTTGAGTTTGAATCAAATCCTCTCTGTAAATAACAGAGATATAGTGAAAATGCACCAAAATTAACCTTGAATTCTAAGTAAAAGGGGGACATAATTCATGAAAAATAGGTGCCAGAGTCATAGACCTTGTGACGTATAATGATGTGGGTGATAAGGTTGAACAACTATTTTAAGTTTTAATCAAATCCATTTAGTAATAACTGAGATATAGTGAAAATGCACCAAAATTAATCTTGAATTCTAAGTATAAGGGGGACATAATTCATGAGAAATAGGTGCCAGAGTTACAGACCTTGTGATGTATGATGCGGGTGATAGGTGGAACAACTATTTTAAGTTTTGATCAAATCCATTTAGTAATAACCGAGATAAAGTGAAATTGCACCAAAACTTTAACCAGAACTTCCAAGTAAAAACCGGATATAATTAATGAAATATTGGTGCAGGAGGTATGCCCCTTGTATCATATCATGTGAGTGATGACGTGGATCAACTATTTTAAGTTTGAATCAAATCCTGTCTGTAATAACAGAAATATAGTGAAAACGTATCAAAATTTACCTTAAATTCTAAGTAAAAGGGGGCAGGGGGCATAATTCATGAACAACAGCTGCTTTAGTTATGAATCTTGTGTCTTATGCTGTGGGTGATGATGTGGAATAACTATTTAAAGTTTGAATCAAATCCATTTAGTAATAACTGAGATGGAGTTAAAGTGCATCATAACTTTAACCTGAAATTCTAAGTAAAAGGGGGAAAATTCATAAAATATGGGTAAGAGAGTTATGGCCCTTGTGCCATATGATGTGGGTGATGATGAGGAATAACTATTTTAAGTTTAAAACAAATCCATCAAGTAATTACAGAGATAAAGAGAAAGTGCATCAAAATTCTAACCTAGGACACCGACGCGAATGCCAGAGTCAGGTCAAGTAGGACAGCTCTCCATATTTCGTATTGTCAAGCTAAAAATGCTATGTAAGCAAAAATGAATGCTCTGCAAATATTTCTAATTTTACAGTAATTTACCTTTTCTTCAGCAACATATGGTTTACCAAATATAGAACAGTGACTGCAATATTTGATTCTGGAATTTAAACTTTCACATCTCTGCTTTGATATCCAAATCTGAAATAATTCACACAAGATGTTCAACAAATAATAAACTACCGTACAAACACAAGCTGATTCAAATAGAAGTGACTAAATAACCATGAAGTTTTCATTCAGGACATTTCCTTCACCTTGAGGGAATTGGGCAATGAACCTCTGAGAAAGGAACTTTATCCGCACTATTCAACTGTTGTTTTATCTCCAACATCTTGTAATAAACAAAAGAATAACTGAGATGCCGAATGAAGAATACTGATAATAGACAGTCAAGTCACAAATAAACTTTTATGTCAGAATATCACATCAGTTATCAAAAGCATCCTCTGTGGGTGCCAACACTCATCATCTGACATACTTAACAAAAGGTGATATGCAGGAAAAGAGTTATGGTTCTTGGCCTTCTTACTTATCTATTGATGATGAAAAGAGCTGTTGACCTCAACAAAAAAGTAACTAAAAATACAAGTTTTCTACATTAAAGAGGATCACAATTTTGACAAAATCCTTGACCTACTTACTAATCTGAAGATAATATACAAGTGTACAAAGATGCACAGCTATAGCTCTGCTAGTATTCAAGAAAGCTGGACCTTAACAAAAATCTTATCCAAGAAATTCCAATTTTTTAAGTATAGAAAGGGCCACAATTCTGATGAAATGGCTGCCTGGTGTTCTCAGTAAATAACTAACAACTTCCTCACATGAATCAGACATGAAGAGAAAATGACTTCAAACACATAAGCTACAGGCATGTTTTTTTTATCTAATATATGGTTTAATACCATTACTTATCAAGATCTCAGTAAATCCCTCTGGTGTACCTGAACTGAATCTGATAAGTGCAAACTAGTGGCAACTTTACACATGATTCAAATGTGGAGAGTTTGCAAACTTATGGTTTATACTTCATAAACAGGGCCCACACTGGGCTGAAAAAAGTTGGAGCCACCTTTTTCTCGGGAACGGTAGGGAGGGTGCTGGAGAGGTTTCCCTTCCCGCGGCGCGTTGAAAATTTTTGTTACTTCCCATAAGCAAATGGTGATATTCTAGCTATATAGGGGGACTTTTGAATGAAAGTGGGTATACCTCTAAAGCAAGTTTTGTATTTTAAAATGTTGTTGGATGTTTGAAGCAACCTGTCTGAAATATTTTTCCATTACAGCTTCTTTCTGTTGTGGGCCTACTATGTAAATGCATGGCCCGGGGGCTGTGTTTTTAGGGTTCTGTGCTTCCGAGAAATCTACCCTGATAGAGGATTACATTTCAAATCCATTCCTAACTTTTAAAGACATTCAAAAAACTTGGCAAACACCTTTACTAATTACTTACTAAGATCACAGACACGGGTCCAGTGTATTTTTTTTTTTTGATTAATATAAAAAATCAACCTTTTTTCACACAAATATGCTTTCTATGTTAGTCAAATGAAAAAAAAAATGATGACAAAAATCCGGTCACAGTGTCGTGTATGATATTGTGACCGGATTTTTTGTCATCATTTTTTTTTTTCATTCGACTAACATATAAAAAGTATATTTGTGTGAAAAAAAGGATTTTTATATTAAACAAAAAATACACTGGACCCGTGCCTGTCTGACGGTGGCGACGTTAAAAAATTCATCAAACCATTCATTATTTTGCCGATTTATTTATTAATTATTTGATCCATGGAAATTAAAGGCATCAGTCATTTAATCTGCCGTAATGACAACAAAACAAAAAGATTATTTTAACCCGATAATCGGTTGCTAATTGATTGCAAATTGCATCTTCTCGCGTGTCAAGATGTTTATTACACATTGTTATATGTAAAGTAAACGCAGACTGGGTAGTACTATCCCGAAATAAGTTAATTTTACAAGGTAAAATTATCGGAACCAGTCAACTGTTTTTTAACATAACTTCTTGGAGGTTACGATTTAGAACGTCTGAAACAAAATGGCGGTCCAAATTACGAACATTTTTTCATTTTCGCCACTCGCGATTTTTGTTCGCCACTTTCATCCATATATGGCCCAAAATGTGCACCTCTGCACAAGTGTGTCCATTTGTAACCTACTATATGCATTTGGTTACTGGGGTTACTTACTATATTGCTTTGGTTACTGTACTCTTTTAGTGTCAGTGCACAGTGTCCATTTACAGACCATTATATTCCTTTGGTTACCAAGGTTACTTACTCTATGACTTTGGTTACTGCAGTATTTGGTTACTGCAGTATTGAAGAATGATTTTGTCCTTTTTTCATTTAGGAGGAATGAGTTTATACAACTATTTTATGCTTGATCACATGGCATTCTTATTTTATGCATTACTCGCGCGGCATTCTTATTCAAGAAGTTTTCGAGGAAGTTGAGGTGTTGTTACTGAAAATTTCAAGGTAAGTCACATAATTTTAATTTAGTTGTTAAAGGTATTAATTAATTATAATTATTATTGCAAAAGACTCCACTGAATGTTTTGACTTTTACAACCCCCCCCCCCCCCCCCCCACACTGCTTGGACGTTTCTTTGGTGCATATTTCACTAGTTTAAAAGAGTCTTAGTAAGGTGAGTGGCTTTCTGTTATTTTTGTTATACTTTTCTTGCTTCCCTAATATTATGACTGAAAATTAAGAATCAATTGACATTGCCTGTGTGAATTTATATATAGGAATTCTTCTAAGACTTGTAATTTTCTCCAAATAGAAATTTCTTTTGAACCTGTGCTTTTGTATACTAACTAATTAGTAGATCCTAATTAATTACATAAGTAATTACATAATCTTATGTCATATTGCCCTTATCAGTCAGAACATTGTGATTTATGGATCTTGATCTGCAGCTGCACTGCCTAAGGGCAGACTTTGGTGCTTTATGACTGATTGGTCCTAGCTAACAGCCAATCAAAATAGATTAGAACATCAAAATTTATGTGAGATAACTGCATCTTATCATTAAATGATAATTTACTGTTTCAGTCAGAACTGTTTTTTCTTTGCTTGTTTTAAACTTATATTTTAAGAACTGGGTAACAAGTGTGAGTTTTACTGGCATGAGTTTAGAAATATACAGTCAACATCTTTTAAGGTATGTACATGTTACCATTAATTAATTTGTGATAACCATTCGGTCATCATCTGATTATTCAAATAGGAATATTAAAAGTATAACAGGATACTCTATTGGGTAGATAATGATGAATTTGTATTAATAAAGTATCTTTAATGTGTATTTTTTAAGGGTGAGGAGCATCACTATTACACATTTCCCGATTATTATATTGTTCTGGCATCTTTCTAGACATTTAATTATGATACATTTACAGTGCGTATTAATGGATTTCATGACAACATTTAATTGAATCTGTTATAAATATTATAATGTTTTAGATTATTTTTAGGTTTAAAGTAACTACTACTATACTGAAAAACAAGCTAACCTGCCATTTATAATTTTGATAATACCTTAAAAATTACAGATAGTGTTTTTTTTGCAATTGAGAACACAATATGGTTTCAAATTTTTGACAAAATCAGACAATGACATTATTATTTAATTTAATTAATATCATATAACATTTAACCTGTTTCTAGTAAATTATCAAAATCTACACATCTATTCTTATTGATTGTATTCATCCATTTTCTTTGAAAAACACTTTTATGAGGATTTTTGCAAGATTTCATAGTTAAAGGAATCCAATTTAATACATCTTTGTGTGTTCTGAAATTTTGGCATGTTATTAACAACAAGTTGATGTAAATGTAAGTATGATTTTACAAACACTTTAGGCAAATTATGGAACTGACTTTAATCACTACAAATCCAGAAAAGTTGATATGTTTAAATTACGTAAAGAAGAATTATGAACACAATCAATTGGTTAATAATACGATATTTACAAAAATATGAAAACAAGTGCTAGTTTTAGTATAAGTTTAGTAGATGAATGCCCTAATGTGTGAACCTACGGTGCTTCACATCTGACCTAGACTCCTATATGTACTAATGTCATCAATGACATCCTGTTTTTATTTTTATAACAAGCTGTATATATTAGGTCTGCTCTTACTCTGTATTATTTTGCCAAAGCATTTTTGTGGAATAGAAGACATCATTATTATACAACTTGATAATCTACAAATTATAATTATGCCTTATTGGTGATACTTTCAGTTATAAGACTATAAGAAATTAAATAAATATATCTTAGTTTGCTGTCTGATTCTGTGCTACTTTATCTTAAATCATCAAATTCTATATGACAGGCTGTTTCATTATTTAATTCTGTTAAATTAAAAAAATATATGTAAATTTTTTATATATAAGTTAGTTATATTGTCTGAAAAGTCGTTGCGAATGTATATTCATTAATTAAATTCTTCAAAGACTGATAGCCTTAAAATCAAATAAGAAATTTCTTTTGAACATGTGCTTTTGTATACTAACTAATTAGTAGATCCTAAGTAATTACATAATCTTATGTCATATTGCCCTTATCAATCAGAACATTGTGATTTATGGATCTTTGATCTGCAGCAGCTGTTGCACTGCCTTGGGGCAGACTTAAATTTGGTGCTTGGTGCTTTATGACTGATTGGTTATCAGCCAATCAAAATAAAGCATTAATTTTGTTCCTTATGACTTTTAGATAACAAGTCAACTTTCAACAAAGAAGTATAAAATACATTTATTTTTATAGCTCTTTGCTTTCAAGAAAGAAACGCTATATGGAATTTTGGCAAAATGTTAGCATTCAAAACATAGATTACAATTAAATATGCTCTATGATTATATTCTTTTACTTGGGTGTACAGACATTGATTTGAATGGTCAAACACAAACAAAATAAAAGTTAAATATATTTTATGAAAAATTCATATTCTGGTAGGAAAATTAATATTTTTGCACATTTTTTGTAGCTGAAAACTTTTTTAACTCCAAAATTAGGTACAATATGATAGACACATGAGTAATGAATTGTTGGTGAAATTTTTATGAAAAGATAAAACTTTTGTAGAAAATAATAAGAAAAACAATGACATATTGAAAAAAAAACAAAAAAACTTGTGCCAAATGTATCAGAAACAGATAAAAAAAAGTATAAAAAGACAACCTAAAATATTTACTTAAATAGATGTGTAGATATAAATTTAAGTGGTCAAAAACAATACAGAATTTAAAATTGATAGAATTAATGTTTTATGAAGAATATTAAAGTAGAGTAAACTTGGGGTGTTCAGACGTGAAGATTTTAGTTATGGTGTCCAGAATGTTTCTAGGGGGGAATAAGTTTTGGAGATAGTAACTTGCATGTAATTTTAACTTTTAAGCAGAATTTTGTAAGTCCAAAAGGGGGCATAACTTGCTCAAAAATACATGTCAGAGTTATGGGACTTTACCCAGTGAGGCTGGTAATTGACCTAGAAAAAGAAAAATAAGTTTCAAAGCTATATGCCTTTGAATGATAGATGTGTGTCTTTGTATGCAAAAACTTAACCAAGGTGTGACGCCAACGCCAGGGTGAGCAGAATAGCTAGACTATTCTTTGAATAGCCGAGCTAAGCCGAGCTAAAAATTGAATGTGACATGCATGATGTACCACAGAAAACTGGTATTGATTGTTCCCTTCGGCCAGAAATAAAAAAAAAAATACAATAAAAGCTATTTATGAAAACAAAAAGGGATGTAATTGTAAAAAAATCTTTATTTCACATTTTATCTGTGTCTTGTTGCTGTAAAGTGTATGTTAAACTTATTGCTAAAGATCTATATGACCTTATATAAGGTATATATGACCTAAGTGATGCCTTGACCTATACTTGAGTTTGCCTATAAGTCATGATACTCTTAGTCATTGCTGCATAGGCTAATATTTGTTTCAAATAAAAAATAAGGTTTCTAAAAAAATAGTCAGAAAAATGTTTGGAGCAGAAAATGTCAAGTTTTTGCAAACTTGACCAATTTAAGAGCCATAACTCTGGAGATACTCAGGCAAGAACTGGCATGTAATTGAAATTTGCCTAGATTTTAAACAGTTACACATTTGTTATAACTTACAGATGATAACTTATAAGTTACCCTATGTTTAGCTCTTATACAAAAATTGCAATAGTTATCAAGGGATACTGTCAACCTGGACAAATTTGACCAGTTCAAGGGCCATAACTCTAAAGATACTGATCCGAACTGACTGGTTATTGAACTTAGCCTTGATTTCATACACTCACCCATACTGTAAAAGTTATGTTTAGTTCTGATACCAAATAAATTCCTATACTAAATTTAATATAGTCTTAGCCTGGACGTGAGAACATTTTGTGCACTTCTAGCATTTTTCATGACAAGCAATCTCCAGTTATGATCAACTTGGTATTAAACAAGAGCTGTCCGTAAGACAGCGTGCTCCACTATTCGGCAGTTTGACAGTAAAATGAATATAAGTCTCAATAAGAGACCTCTACTTTAAAAGGAAGATACACCAAGGGACATAATTCTGTCAATAACACAAACTAGAGTTGTTGGGATTGTTACCATACACATGCAGATGATGATGGTAAAATATATATTTTGAGTTTCAAGTCATAACCTTATATAGTATCAAAGTTATATCCAGAAAAACATTAAATATTAAAGGGTCATAATTTGGTCATAAATACTATAAGATTCTTTCACTGGTTGTAGGTGCAGGTGGGAATATCCGGCCTCGAGGGTAACTGTTTAGGCGGTAACGATGTTCCCAGCCGAGTTACCGCCTAAACAGTTACCCGAGAGCCGGATATTTCCATCTGCACCTATAACTAGTGACAGAATCTTTTTCTTGCATACCGATTTCAAGAAATATTAATAAAAATAAAATCAATCGAACGGCTTTTGTTTTAGAACTATTTCTTATGGCAGTGTATTTAAACAAAGCACGGGGAACCAACGTCTGTATACAGGAAAGACATCATGACGCTTCGAAACAAACAACAATGCCCAGTAGGCATTTGACGTCGGTTAGACGTCGTATAGACGTCGGACCCCGACGTCGGATTAACGTTGGATTTTGGTTGGATTTGCAAACCGTTTAGACGTCGGATCCTGACGTTGGCTAGACGTCGCAATCCGACCATTTTCCAACCTAAATCTAACCACTTTTCAACCAAAATCTGACCAAATTTTCAACGTAATTTACAATCAAACAAGTAATCAACACATGTATTTTATCATCTTTATTTCATATTATGGCGACGTAAGTCTAATACAATAAGTCCAAAAAGTAATGCAGTAATTGAAACTTTCAAGTTTCGTCATTTTTGTATGATTCTTCAACTCCGCCAACATTTCCACCTGAAATGTATAAAATTTGACAGTTCCATTATTTAACATATACAAATATACTAGTGCTATTACTAAGAGCATAATTAATACGTGCCAAACAAATATGTAATATTTTAAATTCTATGAAAAAAAAAATTCTACAACTTCGTAAAATGTAATTAAATGCAATTGCTTTTTAAAGTAACAAACAAAAATAAGTCAATTTTTTAAAAAAAATACGGAATATAAATCAGTATAACTTTTAAAATAAGTACAATTTTTAAAAATCTGTTACTCACGTTGCGGATCCTTCCCTTTGTGTAAAGTATTTATAAACTTGCTCTATCTTATCCCAATATAAATATCAAATTACAGGAAGACTGTGTAAACCGATGCAGGCTTATCTCGCGAATGTGTGACTAATAGACAACATGTGTAGAAGAGAAGATCTATGTGAATTTAGAATAATTTATACATGTGTTTAGAATGCATTTTTATCTTGAACAGTTTAAAGTTCGTGAAAAAATCCGTCTCCGAAAATAGACAATCCCATGCGATATTGTAACATAATTAATATAATGTTTGTTGTGAGAATGAACTATTAATAATAAGCGCATGTCCAGGCAAACAAGTAAATATCTTTAAACTATACTAGCAAAATTATACCAGTTAGTTTAATAACTAAAAACATTTATCAGACTTTCTATCCAACCTAATTCCAACGTCTTCTAGACGTCTAAGTCTGACGTCTATTAGACGTCGTGGATATGACGTTGGTTAGACGTTGGATTCAGGTCGCCGACGTCGCGACCAAAATCCAACGTCTAACCAACGTCGGTACGACGTCAGGTGTTTACTGGGTGTTTAGTTCCGCTTTTGTTTTATCAGTTACAGCGTTACGTTATGAATTTTTGATAAAATAACGTGATTTGAACCGAGAAATATACTATCAGGAACCAATAGGAATTGTCAAGGTATTGAATTTTTATTCCATTTTTAAAATAAAATATAAATTACTACATAAATCTTCTACATATATGTAGTTCGTTATACGTCATTTACAGCATTTTTCCAGCACTGGTAAATATACGAGAAATCCCCGTCTGGTATATGCAAGAAAAATCAGAGATATGGGGATTGTCACCACTCCTGCAGATGATGATGATAAAGATACATTTTTAGTTTCAAGTCTTTATCTTATATTGTACTAAAGTAACATCAAGAAAACGAAGATTGCTCAAAAAATTTAAGTATGAATAGGGCATAATTCTTTCAAAAATGCAATTAGAGCGATGGGAATTGTAACACATATGTTATAAGAAATAGTTTTAATTTCAGGTCAGGATCTTTTAAAGAACCAAAGATATGTCAATAATCAAAGCTTTCCAAAAACTTTAACTTGAAATTAATTCCAAGTATAGCAATTTTCTGACCTTGACCTTGGGTATAGTGGGCCCAGCTCCTGCACATATTTTGTTTGTATGCTGGACAATGTTTATACAAACTTACAGTAAGATATAAGCATAGTAACAAAGATATGACAGAAAAACAAAAGTTGTCGAAAAACTTTAAACTTAAAAATAACCTAAGTATCTTGGTGACCTTGACCTTTGGTATAATGGGCCCAGCCCTGCACATACTTTCTTTTTATGCTAGACAATGTTTATGTAAACTATACAGTAAGATATATAAGCAATAAAAATAAAGATATGACACAAAAACAAAGGTTGCCGTAAAACTTCATCTTTTATTTATTGAATTGTTTTACTCTCACAGTTTATAGGCATCAGAAAAATTGTGTGTTTCCAGTGTAACAAGTTAAACAAGCAAATTTAATTAATTGGTACCACCTGCAGACAGATATTTTTGGTCATTTTTCATTAAATCAGGGGCAATAACTGGTTCATCTTTATTTCAAATTTCATGAAATTCCATCTGCTTGTTACTGAGAAATGGCTGCAGACAGACACTTTTGGGCATTTTTCAGTAAATAAAGGGCAATAACTCTAAGGAAAATTGACCAATAAAAAAACCAAACTTGACAGGCATCATCGCAGTATGTTGGTTCATGTTTATTTCAATTTCATGAAATATCTGCTAGCCTAGTTACTGAGAAATAACCAGAAACCAGAAAAAGAGACATGTTTTTTTTTCTGAAATTATTTTCAATACATGTTTCATAAGTATAATGTCCTAGTAACCGCAAGTAACCAGAAGTAACCAAAGAAAAGAAGGGTAACCCAGTAACCAGTAAAAGAGACATGTTTTTTTCTGAAATTATTTTCAATACATGTTTCATAAGTATATACTCTAGTAACCAAAAGTAACCAGGAGTAACCAAAGAAAAGAAGGGTAACCCAGTAACCAGAAAAAGAGACATGTATTTTTCTGAAATTATTTTCAATACATGTTTCATAAGTATATACTCTAGTAACCAAAAGTAACCAGGAGTAACCAAAGAAAAGAAGGGTAACCCAGTAACCAGAAAAAGAGACACATTTTTTTCTGAAATTATTTTCAATACATGTTTCATAGGTATATGCTCTAGTAACCAAAAGTAACCAGAAGTAACCAAAGAAAAGAAGGGTAACCCAGTAACCAGAAAAGAGACACGTTTTTTCTGAAATTATTTTCAATACATGTTTCATAAGTATAATGCTTTGGTAACCGCAAGTAACCAGAAGTAACCAAAGAAAAGAAGGGTAACCCAGTAACCAGAAAAAGAGACATGTATTTTTCTGAAATTATTTTCAATACATGTTTCATAAGTATATACTCTAGTAACCAAAAGTAACCAGGAGTAACCAAAGAAAAGAAGGGTAACCCAGTAACCAGAAAAAGAGACATGTTTTTTTCTGAAATTATTTTCAATACATGTTTCATAAGTATAATGCTTTGGTAACCAAAAGTAACCAGGAGTAACCAAAGAAAAGAAGGGTAACCCAGTAACCAGAAAAAGAGACATGTTTTTTTCTGAAATTATTTTCAATACATGTTCCATAAGTATATACTCTAGTAACCAAAAGTAACCAGGAGTAACCAAAGGAAAGAAGGGTAACCCGGTAACCAGAAAAGAGACATGATTTTTCAACAAAATCTCACAAAAGTCATTGGTTATGTGTATTGCCACACATTTAGAAGAGTAACCAAAGCAATATAGTAAGTAACCCCAGTAACCAAATGTATATAGTAGGTTACAAATGGACACACTTGTGCAGAGGTGCACATTTTGTGCCATATCTACTTTCATCGCAGATTCGCCAAATGGCTCGAGTGGCGAACGACAGCGTGGGCCCTGATAAATAAAACAGAATAAAACTTACTAAGGCTTCTGCGGCATTGTAGGCATTACATGTCAGTGACGTCACAAACAACCGCATCTGAAATATGCCATCTCAACATAATTTATTTACTTTTCACTTAACACTACTAGATATTTATGTAACTTTTTTTTCTAGAATTTAAAATTCTGGATGAACTAAACATGAATTATACATTGTTCTCAATGTCTGTGTCAGAATTTCACCATTTAAGTACTATAAATAACAACAAGAGCTGTCAGTTGACAGTGTGCTTGATATTCTCAGTGCTTGATAGTATAATATAAGCTTTAACATTACAATAAGCATATTCTAAGTTGAAGAGGGGCCATAATTCAGTCAAAATGCTTGATAGTGTTGCCTCCTCCTTTTTACAGACTGGGGTCATGATGGTAAACAAGTATGCAAAATATGAAAGCAATATCTCAATGGACTTTGAAAATATTTGGGGTGGTACACAAACTTTAACATTACAATAAGCATATTCTTAGTTGAAAAGGGGCCATAATTCAGTCAAAATGCTTGATAGAGTTGTCTGCTCCTGTTTACAGACTGGGGTCATGATGGTAAACAAGTATACAAAATATGAAAGCAATATCTCAATGGACTTTGAAAATATTTGGGGTGGTACGCAAACTTTAACATTACAATAAGCATATTCTAAGTCGAAAAGGGGTCATAATTCAGTCAAAATGCTTGACCAGAGTTGCCTCCTCCTTTTTACAGACTGGGGTCATGATGGCAAACAAGTATACAAAATATGAAAGCAATATCTCAATGGACTTTGAAAATATTTGGGGTGGTACGCAAACTTTAACATTACAATAAGCATATTCCTAGTCGAAAAGGGGTCATAATTCAGTCAAAATGCTTGATAGAGTTGCCTCCTCCTTTTTACAGACTGGGGTCATGATGGTAAACAAGTATGCAAAATATGAAAGCAATATCTCAATGGACTTTGAAAATATTTGGGGTGGTACGCAAACTTTAACAGTTGTGATTACTCTCACGCTAACGCTCGAGCCGATGACGGGGCAAGTAGGATAGCTCCCCTATTCTTCGAATAGTCGAGCTAAAAATTGTGCTTCCAAAAGGAAAATCTCTGTTTAAAACATTGGTGAACTTGTAACTTCCTAGAGAGCATCAATGTACTCTACTATGTAACCCTCTTCTTGCTGTTTACATAAAAGCAGAGACAACCTAGAATAAAACTTGCTGTATTATATGTTTAAATAATTTCTGTATTTTGCGAATGTAACAATTTAAACTTTGAAAATGTGTTTGTACTTACAAAGAATAAGAAAGGCATAACCAGAAACCAAAACCATGAAGGTAGTATACCAAATGTCATGTTAGACATCACCAGGCCAGGACACGTTGACACAGAATATACTCCCTGTAAAAATAAAACAGAAACACTTAGGCATAGGTTGACACCAAAGTATATTTCCTGTTTTAAAAGGAAAATGTAAATGGCTGCATTTAAATGCTCTAAAAGTAGTAAATAAAATGTTATGTTGCCAAGAAGTTTTCTGGTAATCATGACAATAAAAAACAACTTTTAACTGTATGGACAAGTAAGCATCCATGGCTCTCAAAACCTATGTCCAACACATGTGAACAATTCAACTGAATACATATAGAGACAGAGTATCCTTTATTTTGTTTATATCTTTGTCCTACAGTTTGTCCATGTTGAAAGCATTAAGAAGACGTCATAGTGGCCAAAACACACTCGCCTGATTATAACTATTTGACCTTGCATATATGTATGGCACATAATGAATGGTAACATCTTTGGTAAGTATAAACAAAAGGGCCACTGCGGCCCTAAGTCAATTGCCTGACCATGACTGTTTGACCTTTAATAAATGTACGACTCAGTGAATTATGAATGAACTGCATCTGGAATAAACTAGTGATATTGAACAAATTTTGGATAGGATCTTACAATGATGTTACAGATCAAGTTTCATGAAGATTCATCAAACAGTTCATTGGAAGAAGTCATTTGCACATTTTTCTGTTTTCCTCTAAAAGCAGGCAAGCACCCCCATTTGATCAAATTTGGGAGAGGACCTTATAATTATGCTACATACCAAGTTTGATGAAAATCCATTAAGCTGTTCAGGAAAAAGGTTTTTTCTATTTTTAGCTTAGCTAAAAGTCCCCTAAAACAGTGCCCCAATTTGACCTAGACAGGGAGAGGAACTTATAATGATGCTATAGACCAAGTGCTATGAAGATGTCTCAAGTGGTTCATGAGAAGAAGTTGTTCAAAAGTATTTCTATTACAAGCTCTTGCACCCCCTAAATTGGGGTTTAGTGTACCCATTTGAAAAAATTCAAAGTGCATCTTATAGTGATGCTACAGATCAAGTTTGATGAATATCTATCCAGTGGTTCATGAAAAGAAATTGTTTTAATGTATTTTTCTATTTAAAGTCACAGTGACCTCTACTTGAATGACTCTAAATATAATACAAACCCTTGTCTCAACTAGAGCTATCACTAAAGGTGATGAATGTACCCCCCGCATGCACTGACACAGTACATTGCAATTTGACGCACACAAGATTGCATAATTATGTGGACTGTATGTATATAGACTGTATGTATACAGTATAGTAACAAAAAACAAAGTCCCATAACTATGCAGAATATTTATCTAAAAGAATGTAACATGCACCATGCACAACTAGGGTTGGTACTGATCACTTGTGTGAAGTTTCATTAAATTGTGTGTAAGGGTTTGGTAGATTAGGCACGCACAAGATTGCATATGCAGACTGTATGTACATAGTATGTTAACAAGAAACAAAGTCCCATAACTCTGCAATTTTTGTCGCTGAAAGAACCTAACATACCCCGTGCACAACTACTGTTGTTACTGATCACTTGTGTGAAGTTTCATTAAATTGTGTCAAGGGGATGAGGAGATATGGTGCGCACAAGATTGTGTCTATGTATATAGTATAGTAACAAAAAAAACAAAGTCCCATAACTCTGCAAATTTTTTTTCTAAAAGAACCTAACATGCCCCATGCACAACTACTGTTGGTACTGATCACTTGTGTGAAGTTTCATTAAATTCTGTCAAGGGGATAAGGAGAGATGGTGCGCACAAGATTGCGTCTAAGGACAGACGGCCAGACAAACAGACTGACAGACAACCTGAAACCAGTATACCCCCCCTTACAACTTTGTTGTCGGGGGGTACAATAAAAGCTACCTACACACTAGATTCAATTCAAAAAAATAAAAGAAAACAAGAGGACCATGATGGTCCTGAATCGCTCACCTCTTCCCACATGATCCAGTTTTGAGTATGACGTCGTTTTTTCTATTATTTGACATAGTGACCTAGTTTTTGAGCTCATGTGACCCAGTTTTGAACTTGACCTAGATATTATCAAGATAAAAATTCTGACTAATTTTCATGAAGATCCATTGAAAAATATGGTCTCTAGAGAGGTCACAAGGTTTTTCTATTATTTGACCTATTGACCTAGTTTTTTAAGGCACGTGACCCAGTTTCAAACTTGACCTAGATATCATCAAGGTGAACATTCTGACCAATTTTCATGAAGATCCATTCAAGGGTATGGCCTCTAGAGGTCAAAATGTTTTTCTATTTCAAGACCTACTGACCTAGTTTTTGATCGCAGTTGACCCAGTTTCAAACTTGACCTAGATATCATCAAGATAAACATTCAGACCAACTTTCATACAGATCCCATGAAAAATATGGCCTCTAGAGAGGTCACAACATTTTTTCATTATTTGACCTACTGACCTACTTTTTGATGGCACGCGACCCACTTTCGAACTTGACCTAGATATCATCAAGGTGAACATTCTGACCAATTTTTATGGAGATCCATTCAGTATGGCCTCTAGAGAGGTCACAAGGTTTTTCTATTTTTAGACCTACTGACCTAGTTTTTGACCGCACATGACCCTGTTTGGAACTTTACCTAGATATCATCAAGATGAACATTCAGACCAACTTTCATGAAGATCCATTGAAAAATATGGCCTTTAGAGAGGTCACAAGGTTTTTCTATTATTTGACCTACTGACCTAGTTTTTGATGGCACATGACCCACTTTCAAACTTGACCTAGATATCATCAAGATGAACATTCAGACCAATTTTCATACAGATCCCATGGAAAATATGGCCTCTAGAGAGGTCACAAGGTTTTTCTATTATTTGACCTACTGACCTAGTTTTTGATGGCACGTGACCCACTTTCGAACTTGACTTAGATATCATCAAGGTGAACATTCTGACAAATTTTCATGAAGATTTCATGAAATATATGGCCTCAAAAGAAGTCACAAGGTTTTTCTATTTTTAGACCTACTGACCTAGTTTTTGATGGCACGTGACCCAGTTTCGAACTTGACCTAGATATCATCAAGATGAACATTCAGACCAACTTTCATACAGATCCCATGAAAAATATGGCCTTTAAAGAGGTCATAAAGTTTTTCTATTATTTGACCTACTGACCTAGTTTTTGATGGCACGTGACCCAGTTTCGAACTTGACCTAGATATCATCAAGGTGAACGTTCTGAACAATTTTCATGAAGATCTTGTGAAATATATGGCCTCTAGAAAGGTCACAAGGTTTTTCTATTTTTACACCTACTGACCTAGTTCTTGACCGCACGTGACCCAGTTTCGAACCTGACCTAAAGTTTTTCTATTAGTTGACCTACTGATCTAGTTTTTGACGGCACGTGACCCAGTTTCGAACTTGACCTAGATATCATCAAGGTGAACGTTCTGACCAACTTTTATGAAGATCTTGTGAAATATATGGACTCTAGAGAGGTCACAAGGTATTTCTATTATTTGACCTACTGACCTAGTTTTTGATGGCACGTGATCCAGTTTCGAACTTGACCTAGATATCATCAAGGTGAACTTTCTGACCTATTTTCATGAAGATCTTGTGAAATATATGGCCTCTAGAAAGGTCACAAGGTTTTTCTATTTTTAGACCTACTGACCTAGTTTTTGATGGCACGTGACCCAGTTTCGAACTTGACCTAGATATCATCAAGATGAACATTCAGACTAACTTTCATACAGATCCCGTGAAAAATATGGCCTTTAGAGAGGTCACAAGGTTTTTCTATTATTTGACCTACTGACCTAGTTTTCGAAGGCACGTGACCCAGTTTCGAACTTGACCTAGATATCATCAAGATGAACATTCTGACCAACTTTCATGAAGATCTTTTGAAATATATGGCCTCTAGAGAGGTCACAAGGTTTTTCTATTTTTAGACCTACTGACCTAGTTTTTGACCGAACGTGACCCAGTTTCGAACTTGGCCTAGATATCATCAAGATGAACATTCTGACCAATTTTCATGAAGATCCATTGAAAATTATTGCCTCTAGAGAGGTCACAAGGTTTTTCTATTTTTAGACCTACTGACCTAGTTTTTGAAGGCACGTGACCCAGTTTCGAACCTGACCTAGATATCATCAAGGTGAACATTCTGACCAACTTTCATAAAGATCCCATGAAAAATGTGACCTCTAGAGTGGTCACAAGCAAAAGTTTACGGACGCACGGACAGACGACGGACACCGCGCGATCACAAAAGCTTACCTTGTCACTTTGTGACAGGTGAGCTAAAAAAGGAACAAGAGCTGTCCGTAAGACAGCGTGCTCCACTATTCGGGGATTTGACAGTAAAATGAATATATGTTTAAAAGGAAGATACACCAAGAGGCATAATTCCATCAAATACACAAATTTGAGTCATTAGGATTGTTACAACACATGCAGATGATGATGATAAAGATATATTTTGAGTTTCAAGTCATTATCTTATATAGTACCAAAGTTATGTCCAGAAAACAAAGTTTGTAAAAAACTTAAGTATAAAAGGGGCATAATTCAGTCAAAAGTACAAATCAGAGTTATGGGGATTATTACCACACATGCAGATGATGATGATAAAGATACATTTTAAGTTTCAAGTCTTTATCTTATATTGCATTAAAGTAATATCCAGAAAACGAAGATTGCAAATAAAGTTTTAGTACAAAAGGGGCATAATTCTGTCAAAAACACAATTATGGGGTATGTAGCCACACATGCAGATGATTATAAACAAATACTTTTAATTTCAAGTCATTATCTTTTAAAGTACAAAAGATATGTCTATAAAAGAAGCTTTCGAAATAATTTAACATGAAAATAATTCCAAGCATAACTTCTTGGTGACCTTGACCTTGGGTATAATGGGTCCAGCCACTGCACATACTTTGTTTGTATGCTGGACAATGTTTATGTGAACTTACAGTATGATAAAAGCAAATTTATTTTATTTATTTATTTTGTTGGATTTAACGTCGCACTGACACATGATAGGTCATATGGCGACTTCCAGCTTTAATGGTGGAGGAAGACCCCAGTTGCCCCTCTGTGCATTATTTCATCATGAGCGGGCACCTGGGTAGAACCACCGACCTTCCGTAAGCCAGCTGGATGGCTTCCTCACATGAAGAATTCAACGCCCCGAGTGAGGCTCGAACCCACATCGATGAGGGGCAAGTGATTTGAAGTCAGCGACCTTAACCACTCGGCCACGGAGGCCCCGATAAAAGCAAAAGTAACTAGAGCTATCACTAAAGGTGATGAATGTACCCCCCGCATGCACTGACACAGTACATTGCAATTTGAAGCACACAACACTGCATAATTATGTGGACTGTATGTATATAGACTGTATGTATACAGTATAGTAACAAAAAACAAAGTCCCATAACTATGCAGAATATTTATCTAAAAGAACGTAACATGCACCATGCACAACTAGGGTTGGTACTGATCACTTGTGTGAAGTTTCATTAAATTGTGTGCAAGGGTTCGGAAGATTAGGCGTGCACAAGACTGCATATGCAGACATTATGTATATAGTATGTTAAAGAGAAACAAAGTCCCATACCTCTGCAATTTTTGTCGTTGAAAGAACCTAACATGCCCCATGCACAACTACTGTTGTTACTGATCACTTGTGTGAAGTTTCATTAAATTGTGTCAAGGGGATGAGGAGAGATGGTGTGCACAAGATTGTGTCTATGTATATAGTTTAGTAACAAAAAACAAAGTCCCGTAACTCTGCAAATTTTTTTTCTGAAAGAACCTAACATGCCCCATGCACAACTACTGTTGTTACTGATCACTTGTGTGAACTTTCATTAAATTGTGTCAAGTGGATGAGGAGAGATGGTGCGCACAAGATTGTGTCTATGTATATAGTATAGTAACAAAAAACAAAGTCCCATAACTCTGCAATTTTTTTTCCCGAAAGAACCTAACATGCCCCATGCACAACTACTGTTGTTACTGATCACTTGTGTGAAGTTTCATTAAATTGTGTCAAGGGGATGAGGAGAGATGGTGCGCACAAGATTGTGTCTGCAGACAGACAGACAGACAGACAACCTGAAACCAGTATATCCCCCCTTACAACTTTGTTGTCGGGGGGTACAATAAAGATATGACAGAAAAACAAAGGTTGCCGAAAAACTTTAACCTTAAAAATAACCTAAGTATAATACCTTGGTGACCTTGACCTTGGGTATAATGGGCCCAGCCATACTTTGTTTATATACTGGACAATGTTTATGTGAAGTTACAGTAAGATATAAGCAATAGTAAAAAAGATATGACAGAAAAACAAAGGTTGCCAAAAAACTTTAACCTTAAAAATAACCTAACTATAACTCCTTGGTGACCTTGACCTTGAGTATAATGGGCCCAGCCCCTGCACATACTTTGTTTGTATGCTGGAAAATGTTTATTATGTGAAGTTACAGTAAGATATAAGCAATAGTAATAAAGATATGACAGAAAAACAAAGTTTGCCGAAAAACTTTAACCTTAAAAATAACCTAAGTGTAACACCTTGGTGACCTTGACCTTGGGTATAATGGGCTCAGCCCCTACACATACTTTGTTTGTATACTGGACAATGTGTATGTGAAGTTACAGTAAGATATAAGCAATATTAACAAAGATATGACAGAAAAAACAAAGGTTGCCGAAAAAATTTAACCTTAAAAATAACCTAAGTATAACAGCTTGGTGACCTTGACCTTGGGTATAATGGACTCAGCCCCTACACATACATTGTTTGTATACTGGACAATGTTTTTGTGAAGTTACAGTAAGATATGAGCAATAGTAGAAAAGATATGACAGAAAAACAAAGGTTGCCGAAAAACTTTAACCAAGAAGGGTCACGCCGACGCCGGGGCGAATAGTATAGCCCCCCTATTCTTCGAATAGTGGAGCTAAAAACGACAGGATGACACTGTAGAGAAAATACATAGATGTAAATTATGTTTGTTCCAGTGTAAGAATGAAATATCTTTTATGGAGTGAAAAATTACCTTTTTGTTAAGCCTGTCATTGAGAGCCACACTGACAACATCTGTAGCATACTTAGAGGATGCATACGGTTCTTTCCTGTAGATAAGAAAATATCATTTATCTGTGCATTTAGTAGTCTGTAGGGATTTTAAACCACACAGCAACACAATAAGGTCTTACAGTCAGGTGTACCGCCTGCCACTATTTCAAGCAAAATGACTGGTTGTCAGGAAGCAAACTAAACAGCTTTCAGCTTAAGTCAATGTAAATATCATCCATGCAAAGATAGTGATCCTTGGTACCGTGTTAGAATCAAAATAATACATCTCACTGATTTTCTCTTCTATAAATTGATTGTCATTCTGAAGCATGTTACTACTTCACCTGGACCCCTGTCCTCATGATACAATCCCTTCGCATCTGAACTGAAGACAATGATTTAAATAAATGACAAAATCACTGTTTGAGATATATTTCCTAAATATCTGATAGTCCAGTGTCTTTATTGCCAGTCCTTATTTGATCATTCGGACCTAAAATTTACCAAATAGAACAATCTCAAATTATTATCTGAACATAAGTATAAATCCATACAATTCTAATTGCTCATACCAATAATAATTAAAATACTGTACCCATTTCTGTGTTGTATATTAGTATAGCTGAAATCGTCTGCATTAGCATTCTGTGAAGATGTCCAGATAATTTGTGTTGTTTGTGTTCCTCCTAAATAATCTTCTAGTTCTCTCACCTACATGTAACAAAAAAATCTGTCTGTTTCTTTTTCACTTTTCCTGGACCCAATACCAAAAAGAGAACAGTCACTTAATGCCCCCTTGCCTTTGGTTAAGTTCAAAACTAAATTCTGAATTAACCAGTGAGAAGCGATAGTACCCAAACTAAGATAGGAACCAGTACCAATCGCTGCACATGAGCAATGCAATAGTGGTAACAATGTCTGACTACAAAACTAGGGGTAATTGAGTTTGAGCCCCCGCCTCTACAATGAAAAATTATTACAACCACTTGGATAAGAGTCCTGTATATAGGAGCTTTACACACTAAAGAACCAGGAAAACTCTGGAATTTGAGTGTTCTCTGTATCGTCCGCTATCTTCCCAGTAAAATTACTAACAGTTTTCTAGTGGAGTCGCCCATATGGGTTATCAGTGACGGCTATTGTTAAGCTTAAATAAACACACAATCATTGCACAGTCTGAGGAGCTGAAGTTATATTTAAACAGGCATCAAAATACATTCAATCCAAAAATTACAATCCAACATAAATTAAGGCAATGTGTTTGCGGATTGACGAGAATAAGAGAACAAATGTTTGAATTCTACGCAAACCAAGTAGAAAATTCTAAAGTTGTTACAGGTTATTAAATATGTATCAAGAATATGCACAAGTTCAGCACCATTCCAGCAGTGACAATACTGCACGTCTTTAAGGGTGCAATATTATCTCATGAAAGAACAAAAGCAATTTTCAGATCTAATAACCTCATTATATGTGGATCTACTCTCCCTGACATTAAATAATCGATATTAAGTTTGTTTGTTATCCTCAGTAAATTTGAAAAGTGCACAGTTAATGAACATGACAACACACATTGGAGTGATATCACTCACACATTTCAAAATTTGAATATCAATATGGAAACAACTGTTGATGATTAATTCTTTCTTTTTCTGTTGGGTTTAACTCTGAATTGACACAATTATAGGCCACTTTCCAGCTTTGATGGTGGAGGAAGACCCCAGGTGCCCCTCCGTGCATTATTTCATCACAAGCGGGTACCTGGGTAGAACCATCAACCTTCAATAAGCCCAGCTGGAATCACATGAGAATTCAATGCCCTGAGTGAGGCTCAAACCCACATTGGTGAGGGGCAAGTGATTTTTAAGTCTTAACCACTCAGCCAAGGAGGCCCCCATTAGGTCCTAGAGTCAGTAGTACACAGAGACTAGATGCCAACGTGCAAAATGTCGAGCCCGCCAGCTGTCAAAAGGACTGGGAGTTGTACATGACACTCCTTGTCTCATTGAGGCAAACATGTATGCCAAATAAAAAAGAGATTGCAAAAAGTTACAACAGAAATTATTTAAAGTAACAACAAAGGAATGTAAATCTAAAACAAAAATATAAAAAAAATATAAATTTTTTTTTAAAAACTTCTAAGTCCACACAAAAATCCGCATCAGTAGAGATAGTAATTCTAGGATCTTGGCATGACACTCCATTGCATGATGATGAACAATTTTGCCAAGTTACATCAAAATCCCTCTATGCATCAACAAGAGCTGTCTGATGACAGCGCGCTCGACTATTCGAAGAATTGATTGAAGAATGGGGTCAAAATATTTCCACGGATATTCAGACAAAAGAAATAAATAGATTAGACAAACAATGTTCCTGTATTACTTTGATTTCGATAAGTCTTGCACTAAATGGCAATATATGAGCCAATTTCAAAGTCCAAAAAGGGCCATAATTCAGTCAAAATAGTTATGTACTCTTGCCTACAGATGGAAATCATAATGATAAACAAGTGTTCAAAGTTTAAAAGCCATATGTCAAATAGTTTTGACAAACATGGACTTGTATGAAAACAGAACCAATTTCAAAGTCCAAAAAGGGCCATAATTCAGCCAAAATAGATGACAGAGTTATGTTCTCTTTCCTACAGATAGAGACTATTATACTAAACAAGTGATAAAAGTTTCAAAGCCATATGTCAAACACTTTACAAAAAATATGAACTGGTACGAAAAACTTAACCAAGATTTCTAAGTCAAAAGGGGCCATAATTCAGCCAAAATCCTTCATGGAGTTATGTACTCTTGCCTATAACGGACATGGTGATGGTAAACAGGTGTTGAAAGTTTCAAAGCTTTATCTCAAAAGACTTTGTCAAAATATGAACTGGTACGAAATATTAACCCAGATTTCTAAGTCAAAAAGGGCCATAATTCAGCCAAAATCCTTGATGGAGATACGTGCTCTTGCCTATAACTGGTAAACAAGTGTTGAAAGTTTCAAAGCTTTATCTCAAAAAACTTTGTCTAAATATGAAGTGGTACGAAAAACTTAACCAAGATTTCTCAGTCGAAAAGGGCCATAATTCAGCCAAAATCCCTGATGGAGTTATGTACTCTTGCCTATAACTGGCCATGATGATTGTGAACAAGTGTTGAAAGTTTCAAAGCTTTATCTCAAAAGACTTTGTCAAAATGTGGACTGGTACGAAAAACTTAAGGTGTGACGCCAACGCCGACACTGACGCCAAGGTGAGTAGGATAGCTCTACTTATTCTTGGAATAGTCGAGCTAAATAGAAATGCTCCAGACAAAGTCATTCTTGTATCTGACTTTTGACCTCTAAGTGTGATCTTGACCTTAGACCTAGGGACCTGGTTCTTGTGCATGACACTCCGTCTCATGGTGGTGAACATTTGTGCCAAGTTACATCAAAATCCCTCCATGCATGAAGAAGAAATGCTCCGGACAAAGTTGTCATTCTTGTATCCTTTGACCTCTAAGTGTGGCCTTGACCTTAGACCTAGGGACCTGGTTCTTGCGCATGACACTCCATCTCATGATGGTGAACAATTGTGCCAAGTAACATCAAAATCCCTCCATGCATGAAGAAGAAATGCTCCGGACAGTCATTTTTGAATTTGACCTTTGACCTGTAAGTGTGACCTTGACCTTTGAGGTAGGAACCTGGGGTTTGCGCACGACACTCCGTCTCACTGAGGTTAACATTCATACCAACTATAAACAAGATTGCTCCATGCATGTCAAAGTTATGGTCCGGACAAACAAATCCGGACGGACGCACGGACTTACGCACGCACATACACCGAACAGACATTTGGACAACTATGTCTTCACTTCCGCAAGCGGGCTCGACAAAAATGAATATGATGCATATGATAACAAATACTACATTTATCAAGGTATTAATTGTATTATGTTTACCATAACAAAATGTCCAAACAGATTTGTAGCAAAAATTTCTTGAAGTCCATCTGGTGTTACTTCATCTATATGATTCAACACGCCCCATCCAGTGCTTAGAATTCTAGCTCCTTGACTACAAATATAATGTAAAATAGGGCATCATATATAATTATGTGATATGGGAAGTTTTTGTTCTGCTTACTTTTAAGTTTAAATGTGATAAAAATGGCTTGCACCTGATGCTGATTAATTTTTCTGAAAGTTAAAGAGTTACGCATGCTGTAATCTTACATTAAGTATAAACATGGCAAAACAAATAAAGTTAACGTATCTAAAATCAATCAATCTAAATCAATGACATTGTAACAAAGACTTAATCTAGTCAGTGGAAAAACAGTTTCAAACCAAAAATGGTTAAATACACTAAATATCTCTCCCTAACAACAATAAACAATGACTACTCAAAAGACGGATTTTGTTTCTTCAACAGATTACTTGTGGTTCGGTACTCTATCTTTGTTTGTGGTTACTATTTTCAACATCATTTTTACAATGATGTTACTGGTAATTTGCATTTTGTCTGAAAGCAGCAGACAGCTTGTATTTACATTGTAGTCATCATTTTTAACATCGTGTTACATCTATAAATTTATTATACAACAATTATATAGTGTCCTTTTCATGACAAACACATTCAACGGCGCTTTATATACAAAGGCACCCACTCAGGGCACTACATTCATCCTCTACCAGTACAGAGAAGTGTGAGAAAAAGTGAGAGAAAGCTCCCTGAAAAAGACAGCGTTTATTTATTTTGTTGGGTTTAACGTCGCACCGACAAATTATATGTCACATGGCGACTTTCCAGCATGCTGGTGGAGGAAGACCCCAGGTGCACGTATGTGCATTATTTCATCACTAGCAGGCACTTGGGTAGAACAATCAACATTCCGTGGGCCAGCTGGATGGCTTCCTCACATAAATTCAATGCCCGAAGTTAGGCTCTAACACATATTGATGAGGGACAAGTGATTCGAAGTCAGTGACCTAAACAACTCTGCTATGAAGGCCCCTAAACAGAGGGAAATTTTCTTGAAACAGGAATGTTTATTTTACATGAAGGAATTATCACTCACCTTGAGAAGATAGCTAAAACTTTAGACCAGTTAATACTGGAGACCTTCATTACACCTGCATTCAAGTAGATATAATCAAGTCTTGTAAATCTGAAATATAAATACAATGTAATAGAAGAAAATATGCCAAGTAAGTCTGTAACATGCATTCTAGAGAGGCTGCCTACTTGACAGTCTTTTTCAGAAAAATAACTTTTATTAACTTTTCTTTTTCCCCAGCAATATTCAGTCTCAGCTCTGATTTCTCCTTTGTTTTTGAGAAGAAAAAGGACATGATTATATAAAATATCTTCAGGAGTTAACTCATATGAACAAAACATAGGGTCTGAATACAGAATAAATGCATTCAGGACAGCACTCAAACAAATTACATAAGAACAATTACATGCAATACTTTTTAAACAGATTATAATAGGGCTCTGCAAAATATTTAAGTGTAAGTATTTTTGTTATAAAGATGAAATGCAATACTTTGTACAGATTACCAACAAGCAGAAATGAATGGAATCATGTAAAAGTTTACTCAGGGGTTTTTCTGTCAAAAATACATTTTGGCCATGAAATCAAAATGATACAAAAGGCCTCCTAAGTTCAGAAACTTTCAACTACTACCCCTGGATACCTATGGATTGACGATTTCTAGCACACCTAAATAGAAATATATTGAAAAACTATATAAACAAATTTTTTGATCAAATAAATAGACTTGTATGGTTAAAATTGCAGAAAGACTATACTTTTTCCTGATTTCCTCAGAAGCCCTGATAACAGACTCTACTGAGCTGGTGTCTACTATAATAATTGATATATTTGCACTGGAGTGACGTTGCAGGAGTCTTGCCCTCGCATTCTCAGCTCGACCCTTGTTGCGACACGCAAGACAAACACGTATTCCTTCATGTTCCGTAAGCAGACGATCTGCCACTGATAAGCCAACACCACTGAAACAAAAACCACAGAATATAACATACACAATAATTATTTATTTTATGTTTTCTAGAGAATTATAGAGTTTTCTCAGTGAAATAAAAGTGGTATTCCACAGTTTTGAAACAGTGGATTACCATTTTTATTTTTCACTTTTTTTTGCCAAACTGGTTCCCATCCTCCACCCAGATTAAAGTCAAATGTATACTGAACGTAATGAATACTGGAAAGCATATGACGATGACGTCGTTAAAATGACGTCATTTGTGTTATGCTTTCTGGTGAGGTTTCCCGTGATTTTCGACACTGTATATAAAAAACGCAACAAAAGTAGTTTTACACATAAAATAAAAAGAAAATTTGTTTGTTTCAGTAAAATAAATTTTTTATTTCACTTGTGAAATAAAATTGACATTTCACTGAAACAAACAAATATCCTCTATATCCTCTGGCAGCGACATCTCAAGAAAGCAAATACCTCAGTACAAAGGCAGACTACATGTGTATGTATTTCTTTACAAGGAGACCAGTTCCTCAATAAATGGAAAATAAACATCACGGAAAATCATCCTCTCTAAAACAACAACAGCCCCTGTACAACAAACGCATTTCAGTGTTCTAAACAGTGTTCACTCCAAAGAGGTTGCACTGTACATCTTAAAAAGGATTTATCAATTTAAGAGAGTACAAATTTCAACAAACGCCTTTAAAGGATACTCAACTGTTAAAAAAGGCTTGTCAGTAAAAATATTCAAAGAATAAGAACAAATCAATAAATGAGTATGAAAGGGGCAAAGTTTTTCCTTCAACCTAACTAACTTAAACCGAAAGAGTCATAGAATATTCTTATGATGTAGAATGTGATAAATGAGTTAACATGCAAAAATAAAACCAGAAAGCAGTAACTTGAAAAAGGGGCAAAACTTTGGTGAAAAAATACTGTGTTATATATTTCTTGCCAGATCATCCTAGTGAACAAGTGCATGAAGTTTCACTGTATTCCGTGCAACACGCCTTCTATTCTTTCTTTCACTAGACTATTTGGCAATTTCTTAAGTCAAACAAAAGTCTTATGCAATACTTCTACTTTATCACTGATCAAAATTTATTTTGGCAAGATAACAACTTGCATGCAATACATAAACCTACATTTCTAAGTCAATATTAAAGTCCCACTATTTGAATTTATGTAGGATAACTATCCACAAACTTTGACTAGTCAAGCTAAAAACTTTGGCATTAATTTGAATACAAGAGCTGTCCATAAGACAGCCAATGCTTGACTGAACTGTTGTCCCAGAAGCAGAAATATTACCCTAAATATTGAAATATCAAAGGAGTTTCAATCCAGTATCTGCATTAGTTTTGGAGAAAGTAACTTACATGCAAAACTTTAACCAGGAGGTGTCAAGTCCAAAAGGGGACATAATTTTGCAAAATACATGTTAAAGTTATGGAACTTGATGTTATGACCTAGTTTTACTATTAGGTTATTTAACATTGTTCTGTACAATACTGAGATATATTTGGACGAGTACCCAGCTGAGAAAACCATATTGGACGAGCCGCTAGGCGAGTTCAATATGGTTTTCTCAGCTGGGTACGAGTCCAAATATATCTCGTATTGTACAGTACAATGTTAAATAACCTTTTTATTCTATATCTATTTTATCTTACTGTAATAATAGTTTAAATTAAAAATGTTTCACTGAATATTGCCTTTTCTAGTTTCTCCCAGCTTGGTACGAGTGCAAATATATATTATACAAAACAATGTTAGACCTTAAATAACCTTTTATTCTATATTTATTTCACTTCATACGTAATATACGCAATTCATTGAATGTTGTTTTTTCTGCGTATCATCATTAAAAAAAGTATATGGTGCAACCTCCCTACAACAGCCATTTGGCGATTTAGGTGATAATAATACTTGGCCGAGATATTATGCCCACAAATATTGTCAGCACGTTTGGTGAAGATCGGATGAAAACTGTTCGACTTAAAGAGAGGACAAGGCTAAATTCCCCGTTTTTCGAATAATTCAAGGACTATAATCAAAGAGTGGCTGGTACAATTTGGCTGGTTATCGAAACTTGCCGAGATGTAATGCCCACAAACATTATCAGCAAGTTTGGTGAAGATCCGACGAAAACTGAATTATAGAGTAGACATGTTTTGGATGCTGACCGCCCGTCCGTTGCCATTCATAATCGTCTCCATTTTGTTTCTAACCGTTAAATAAAAACTGCTGAGGTAGCTATTCAGACAGTCAGGGCTGATACCAATTTTCTAGGTTTCGTCCGAACGTCTTCTTTAAGCGACTTTTCAAATATTCCAACATCTGATGATCCTTTTTCCTGTATTTTTAAGTTTTTGATTATTAAAAAACGTTTTACTATCTAAATCAGATTGCATTGTTATCCCTTGAATCGTTTTTGTGTGTTGTAAACAAAAAACCTCAAATTAGACGCATAAGAGCGCTTACGATTTACATTCGGAACATTTTCACGCGTTTCGGGCTTTATCGTATGTTTAACATGGGACTGCTGAACCGTCCAAATACAGAAAATACAGAATTTTTTGTACGCGCGTGCGTCCAAATACAGAAAATACAGGATTTTTGTACGCACGTGCATCCAAATACCGTAATATATTGTACGGTCACGTGTTGCAAATGAACGTTCGCGATTGGATAGATAAAATAGGTATAGAATAAATAATAATATAAACTGGAAGAAACATGTAGTTTCAATTCAGTATTTGCATTAGTTCTAAGTCCAAAAGGGGACATAATTTTGCAAAATACATGTTAAGTTATGGCTCTTGAGGCTATTACCTAGTTTTATAACCCAAATGACTCCATCATGTGATGTTTCAATTCAATATCTGCATTAGTTTTGGTGATAGTAACTTGCACACAAAACTTAGTCCAGGATTTTCAAAAAGGGGGCATAACCTGACCAAAATACCTGTCAGAGTTATGGGACTAGACCCATTGAGGTTGATAAATGACCTAGAAAAAGAAAAAAGTTTCATAGCAATATGCCTTTAAATGATAGCTATATAACTTTAACCAATGTGTGACACCAACGCCAATGCCAGGATGATAGAAGAGCTTGCCAGGACTATCCGACTATCCTTTGAATAATCAAGCTAAAAACACAATTTTTTAACTGAGTTATGTAACAATGTACTTTGCATGTCAGATGATCACAGTAAACAGGAATAGGTGTGTGAAACTTCAGTTTGATCCCATTTGTGATTTTAATGTATACAGATTACAAATAAAATCCTTAAACAAATAGCTCTATATTTAGAATTAAGATCACTTTGCTAAACAAAAGAATTGATGATATAGATAATGACCTGCATGATCAATCGGCAGATCAATATAATAAACAGTACCACAAATTGGACCATTGAATGACCCAGTGAGTCGAGTGAAAATTAGCCAATCATTGAACAGTTTAAACCTCATACTAACTGATAAAGAAGATAACCTAACCTAATAATCTACACAGTATTGACCTGAATTGACCTAACACTAAAAAATTTATTACTTCATTTAAGAGACTTAGGTCTAATGCTTCTGACATTTAAATTTATACATTTTTTGCATTATGAAAGATTAATAAGAAACCTGAATAATCACACTCAGTTGTGGGATAGGTTAAAATCTACAATTTACTTCTGCGGTTGACAAAGTATAATAAATTTTAATAAAACTTGTCAGAAATCAAAGACAAAACAGATGAAAACAAGTAAAAATCTGTCTTCATGCAAATGAAAACTAATTTTAATTTAATTTTCACATTTCAAGTTCTCCATGAGCAATTCAGCTGAATTGACAAATATCAAAATTTATGTAAGATGTGTTGTCAGATAAAAACACTACCATATAACTGCATGTCATCATGACATTTTTACACAAAAACAAACACAGAAATATAACTGTTTTACTAAATACTGCATATAACTGAAAATAAAAGAAGATTTAATCAATATATGCTAAACTGGTAACCAATTTGATTTTGTTTTGTTTCTGCTGGGTTTGGAATCACATTGACATAGTTATAGGTTTTATGGCGACTTCCCAGCTTTTGTTGCTTGAAGAAGACCCGAGGTGTACCAATGGGCAGCTAGGTAGAACCACCAATATTCTGTAAGCCAGACTTCCTCTTATGTAAGAATTTTACACCCTAAGTTGGGTTTCAAACCCTAAGCAGTGACTGGCAAGTGATTCAAAATCAGTGATCTTATCAACTTTACTCAAAATAGAACCTGTGGAACCTTAACAACTTGGCTATGCAGACTCCAAACCACACTCCAATTTGATTATTTGAACACTATAGTGGTGGAACCAGTGCTTACAATGTAGAATGTAATTCCAGTGCTTTGCATTTATAAATCAAGCATATTGGCATTTTCCCCTATATTTGTGAATGTTATCAAAGCATTTCACTTGCAGTAAGTTCAAACAACTGAAAGTTAAATCAATTGAATAAAAGAAGCTTGTAATACAATTTTATGCAAAAGAGATAACCTTTTATCTTGTGACTTTTGAAAGACAAGCAGTGTTTACTGTCAAATCATTCAATTTCGTGGGCATGAAATTTTATGACCATATTTTAGCCAAAACAACTCCTGCATGGGAATATGACAAAAGGTAAAGTTTCTTGTTTAACCTGGGAAGCCGACGAAAGTGACCACCTGGAATAGTTGCAACAAGTTATTTTCAGCCGTCCCCACCTGGAATGGATGGAACAACTTTTTCCAGCCAAGCCCACGGCAAGTGTCTTATTAACCTCCCCAACAAAAATCCTAGGTTGATACTGCTGGAAACAGTACCAGTTTAAGTAAATCACCCAGCAATGAACATTAATCAGGATATCAACCGCGACTGGGAATTATACCTAAATCACTGGCGTTGTAGTCCAACCTGCTAACCACTGCGCCACTGACTCCCTATTAAATGAATTTCAACTTTTGACCAAAAAATGAATAGGAAATGTACTTGTTTGTTGGGATTACATTTCATAGACTGGCTCAACCACAAAATTAACGAAAATTAGTCCCCCACGAATATTAATGATTTAACAGTATCTGGCATAATTGTCAGAAAAAACAAAATTTGAATAAACTCAAAAATAAAGTGTCGACTTCTAAAAAATTATGAGACAATGGATCTAATCAAAGATCTGTAAAATGAAACAGATCCGAGATTGTGATTAGAACACGAATGGTCTTGCTAGATATTATGTTTTGTAACAACAATATTGGACTTTGTTCAATGTACAGATTCAGATCCTTCCTTTGCATTCATACATGTCTAGGCATTTGATGTACCGAAAACACTAAATTTACAGTGATATATGATTATAGGTGAAGCATTGGTTGAAAGGGCTAATGTGCTTTCCTACTGAAGTGAAGGCCCCAGGTTTGGATTCCTGGCTACTCCCATTGCAGTGTGTCCTTGGGCAAGTTAGCGCAATTGCCTCAGTCGACCCAGCTGAAAACGGGTATCACTAAAATGCTGGGGGTTAGAAACTGTTTTTAAAATAGGGTCACTCAAAAGCTCTACAGAGCTTATGTTCATTGTTTCACAAAGTGACAGCAAATAAAATCTACCTTTACCTAGCAAAACTGATTTAGCCATTTTACTGGCTATTGAAAGCAATTTCCAAATTCCAGATCTCAAAATATAAATGTTTCTCCTTTATTGAATTATTGACAAGAACAAAACTAGTATATTTCTTTTTATAGTTTTCTTACTTCTGATTAACAACATAAAATAAGTTTTTTATGATTCAATTCATCAAATGAAAATTCAAATATACCTTCAGCTGTACAATGATATTTTAATAATATATAATACGACTGATTTGCAGATCATCACACACACCACTGAAATATTTTAATCTGCCTCAAGAAGATGTAACTGTTTTAAATTTTTAAGACACTTCCTTCTTAAATTTATATAAATTAAAATAGATTATTTTTAGATTTGATCAAAGAGCTATAAAAATAAATAGATTGGCAACTTGAAAGGCATACTGGCACGCGAGTAGTCCCCGGACAGAAATCGCATATATTTCGTCCTTAAAAGCTTAACCAATATCAAGAATAAAAACGATTTACATATATACAAACCTTAGCTCCGGTTTTACCAATTTAGGGTTTTTCCTGTGAAATGACGTCATGTTCGCGGGGGATTAGCAAGGCCCGAAAAGGGGTCTGTAAAACGTCAAATTTTAACATGCTCGAAAGTAATGCCCGGACACCAATTTTTCATGAATATATTTTTCGGTAACTGCCCATTTGAGCTGTAATTATGAAAAAGACAAATGACATTTTATATTATTGTAAAAAGATCACAAGTTTGCGTCATATTTATTTGTCCCGGCCTCACGGAAATTGCGATAACAGAAAACAATCATTATGCTTAAGTTACAGATATCTGGACAATGTTTATATGTTAATATTTTGGCAATTAGTATTGTTGTCACAAAGAAAATAACTTTTCATGTTGAAAGTGTTTGTATCGTCTGCTAGTCGTGAAGTGAAGACATGTAGCTTTAATTTTAAAACCCTCCAGAGGGGCCGCTCTTGCGCATGCGCATTGAAAACGGAAGCCCCGCCAGTGAAAATGTAAACAAGTAACCATGGGGTAGGATTTCCACGATAATTATACTCAAATGATTAACTGTAAAAAATGAACTTGATAAACTTCTTCAAAACAAGCGTCTGTATGATTAGGCACAAAAATATGTAGACGAATCGCGAAAATAGAGCGTTGCGGGCGGGTGTCCGGGGACTACTGCTGTCCGGGGACTACTTGCATGCCAGTATAGAACAAATCTCGCTAACATCCCGTGACAACTGAATGAGATCTCGTTTACCGGAAGTGATGCGTTCTCCAGGTGCCATTTTATATGCACAGACAATTATTCATCAGTAAATTAATTATCACCGTGTGCCCACACATTTTTTATGGTAAGAAACATGTATTCATTATTTCACATTAAACTGATTTTGTTTTAGATGCTAACATGTATTTTAAATATAGTTTTGAAGGTACAAATTGTAACTCAATGCTCGCGGACGTTTGTTATTCATGACTTAGTCCTAAATATAAGACCTGACATAACTCATATCACGTTATAAGTTCATTTTAATTGATATTTTACATTTTCCATTTTCCATGTTATGTCGAAAAAGGCTTTGATAGTAAAAATGTAAAATGTCAGAATATTGAAAGTTGAACATCAAATGACAACTTTTTCAGGTCTAATTACCTGGACAAGTTATGACTAAGATAATGCCGATTCACGCTCTGACACAAGATCACGCGAGATTACAGCCAGTTGCCATTCTGTATATTTTATACTTCTTTGATTTTATTTGAAATTCAGAAAAAAAAAAACTTGTTTCTCAAATTTCTCAACATGTGACACAATTTTAGGCCACAAAAAATATTTTACTGACAACAAAAATAACACTTATTTTTCGCGTACTTAAGAATTGCACAGGGATAAATAGCAAACCTTATTTCCATCACTGATTTAAAAATGAACACACTAACAAAAAACTTAACTTTAGTATAAATTCTTTTACTGGGTATACCAATTACCGTGAGTCTTATATTCAGGGTTACTCTCTTATATACAAAACGGAGTATGAAAGGATAAATTTTATTTGTTTAATTAAGATATTTTAGATTTAGACTTTGGCAAACAAATCATCAAAAACACCAGGTAAAAGTTCCACTATTGTCATTTAAAGAACAGAGGTGGGCAATTTTAGCATTTTCTGCATATACCTATTACGTGAATTTCAACTTTCAATCTAAAGAAGTTGTTAAAACATTTGATCTAGACAAAGAAAGCAGTTCTATTTTACAATAGGCCAAACTAAATATGAAAACAGATATGGCAGAAATAAGCAACTTATTGAAAAACTTGCGGACGAAAAATTGCCAAAGGTTTAACTTAATGACCCAGTCAATTAGTTAAATTCCTTATTTTCTAGGATCATTGAACAAAGGAAAGACACTCCATTTTCAAAAGTTTGCTAAAATCGAAGCACCTTGAGCTATGATAATGAGAAAAAACTATAAACACTTTGTTCATGTTAAGTGCAAATGGGACATTCGCGGTCATATGATATCCCGGTAATTGGTATACCCAGTATAACAATTTTATAACTTGTGACCGTTCGCGCAACGGTGTTAACGTAAATTGTGCCTAGAAAAAGTTGGTGATATAGGATTATGGTACTAAACATTTTAGGGCCGGTTTTAGGATAATACCACTAAATCCGGCGTAGTATTTATTTATATAAACATCCATACTTAGTACGCTTTTTTTTTTTACTTTTTCGAGAATTTCAGATTTCAGAGGACTTTTTTCCTATAAAGAAATATTCGGTACCATCGAAAAAGAAGACGACAAAGGGGTTGTTAAGAAAGCCTACATGTCCACTACGTCCATGAACAGCGCTCAATTAACGAGCCTGCAACATTCGTTGTTGTCGGTCGGGCGGGACCTGTGATAGTTCGACCTTTCTGTATTTCTAAGCAAGACAAGGGTACGGATGTTAAATCAAAATATGATTACGCCAAAACTTTTAACCGAAGTTAAGAAGTAGAAATACACCTTTCACAACGTTCTACAAAAAAGAGCGTATCTGCAATTAATTCTCAGAAAGGAGCTTATTGCTGTAAATCGTACGACAGATGAAAATAACTACTGCGGGTGTCATGTTTGAAATTCTGTTCAATTACATCATTTGACAGTATTCTTAAAAATGCAGATAATTGACATTATAAGAACTGATTTCAGGAATTGAATTACAGTACTGAGGGCCTTTGCCATTCTAATATGCTTAGTTGATAAACTAAATGAAGAATCACAGCGCTTAAGTTTACAGATAAAGCTTGTCTCAGAAAAGTAAGCTGCAAAAAAAGCGCAGAGAAACAAAACTGAGGCTATGACAGACCAAGACATTAATATGTGTGTCGGACAGTATGAAGCCGGCTCATGACGACACAAAATTCTTAAAGAACTATCACGTGTTTACACCAGGTTGATAGTTGCTGAGACATTCATTTATCAGTGCTGAAAATAATTTAGTTCAGTTTTAGTGAATTTGTGCACCCAATAACCTAGTTGCAGTTCTAATTTAGTTATTTTGCATTATTGTATATGTGTATGAAATGTTTTAGTATATTTTTATTGACCAGGATTCTGATAAAATAATAGCTGCACATGCATACATATCAAACAAAATTAGGGGAAAGCGTTAAAACAAGATTAGTGCTATTGATTCTTAACAAGTACATGATGTACGAAACCATTATAGTCGTAATTAAAGTGAAGTACAACTGATTGAGGATTTCCCACAAAAATTAAAGAAAGTCATCTCATTTAAAATTAGGTGTCCACCCTACCAGTTAAAAAGAAAGGATATCTTTCACAACAGATGTGAAAGTACTGAGCGTAGTTGATGAAGATGTGAAAACTAATCAAAACATTGTGTTAACAACTAAAGCTTTATAACTTCGGGAACATTGGAAGTAAAACCTTAATATATTTAAAATATGACATCTTTGGATGCTTCAAGACGGGCACATAACACAAATTAGACCTGACCATAGGATTACATTGATGTATCGGCATGTTTACTACTATACTAAAGTCTCGTAGTTCAGTAGTCAAGTACTCATACAGATACAGTCCAGTGGTTCTAATAATGCCGCCTAACTTTTATTGATTACACCATAATTATCGTTATACTGCTCTTCTGACTTCTACAGTCAATGATAGAATTTCACTGTAATTATAGCCATTACTGTCATAATTCCCTTTATCACTGATACATGCGGCTTCAAATTGATATAATGCCTACCAAAACTTTCTTTTTGTACTGCGGCCGGGGACTCCCCCACATATTTGATAGACGGTGCCATGATCAATAACTCTTCGTGTAGCAATATCTTGTCTGACTTCTGGATCTCATCGCTTCTTAAACAATGTTCTAATAATACCAATAGTGAGGGAAAATAACTTATATACCCTCTGTATCTTATCATAAAGAATTTTGGTATAAATGTACCATATCAGACCTTAATTTCCTATACTCCAGGGTTGGAATCCAGTTAGTCAGACGCTACGTATAATCGTGTATAGGCATTTCTAAATAGCGTTATATCTTCTTCCAAACTTAGTTTCTTAGCACTGTGCGTATTTTAGGCGGGGTCTGATTAATGTGATTGTAATTTCTAACCACATTTTCTATTTTTATATCAGGCTAAAGACCACAGTTATTTTTACATATGTTCTATATGGGCCCTGGACACTATAACAATAGTGCATGCATTCCAACCCCTATAAAAATACCTGAAACTCAACGAACTATTCAAGAGAAAAACAATTCAGCCACAGTCAACATTGGTTTGACCGGGCTCTTTTTTCCACATTTTGAACCACACTTCACATGCGTATGAAGGCTACTCCTAGATGACGCAAACAGCAAAACAGGCCCTATCAAAAAAGTCATGTTAGATATTCTGACATCTCATTCTGTAAATGTACATGTACCTACTATTTATATTCCTCTATTAAATTGCAATTTATGAAGGTCTTTCATCAAAAAGTCACCAAGATTCACCACAAAGAGGAACTATTTTACGGTAACCCACTTCGTATTGTGGTCAACCAGGCAAAGAAACTGTGGTATGTGCCTATTATTATCGCAGACAGCGTTGTTTTTACCGGTGGCGGCCGTAAAAAGGTCTCCGTACATTCAATCAGGTGATATTCGATCTTCATAAAAATGTTCAGCACGACTTTTATGTCGTGTATTGATACTGTTTAGTTTTCAGCATGACCGTTTCAGCCTGGGTGGTTATTATTATTATTATATTATTATTATACCGCTGTATATAGCGCCCACCCCACCCATTTTCATGATCAATTCACGTTAAAAGCGCTTTACATAGTTCAAATGCAGCAACACAGGGCGCATAAAATTCATCCTCTACTTAGTTACAGACACAGATCCTTATGCCGGCGATCTGACCAGAGGGACACGATTGAGACAAAGCCCCCACGACAGAGAGATCAGAAATCAGATACAGGCTTGTCCGGCAACTTAGCCTAGCTCGTTTCGAATAGACAGCCTGGTTCTTAATGTGCCCAGTGTATAGCACTGATACACGCAAGGATTGCCTGGGTTCGACCAGTACACTCTAGTTGGGTGAGGAAACACTGAAAGCGTTTACTGAAAATTCCCGAGTAGATGCAGGGGTCGAACCACGACCTCAGGATTGGAAGCCAGGGTGCAAACCACTGAGCATATCCGGTTCCAATACTCCCGCTTTAATAGCCTGGGTATTGTCTTAATCACCCCGTGGATATGGTGCTGCTTTGTAATTGGATCTTTTGACAGTTCTGTGATATGCAGGCTCCCATAACTCAGATCCATCTCTAAATTCCAGTGTTAGTTCCGCCCATTGTTTCGCGTTGCGAGCAAACCCATAATTGTATCTGGGGACCAACGCCGATTTCATGGAATTACACGCCACACCAAGTGTATCATTGAAGGTTCCATGTTCATCGGCAGTAGGGAAATACATCTCGGATGTCTCTAAATTGTTTTTGTTCTTTTAGCATGTGTAAATGTTGGTTCTGCTCAACCCAAGGCTAGAGGGCGTGGACGGTAGATGCATTTCCATACCGTCAAGGACAGGTTAATCAACCGAGCCTGCTTGTCGTGTTGGAAGATACTGTGGAGTTCCACATTTTCTATTTACAAGGTTAAAATCATGCTCTACCATATAGGAGGACTTTAAAATTAAACCCAAGGTATCTGTAGTTTTGATTTCTCTTGAAATCAATCAAAGGTTAACTTCTGATCAAAGATAATTCAACGTTCTTATGATTTCTCATGACTCGATTCCGCTGGAAACAAAGGTTCATCCTCAAGAATATGTATCTGGAAAAATCTTTTTCCAGTGTGTAGATTTTGGCATTTCTATGCATGGATTTTAATTGCAGTTTTTATTGGACCAACTACATGCAGAAAAAACTATTATCCCGTAATGGGTCGTCCTGTTCTCACATTTTTAGATATTATACGTACATTGTGATTCATCTGCAAACTGATTGTTGGGACAGACATTCAGGCAAAAGTCGTGAATATGTCCATACGTGATACAAAAGTAGTTACCAAGACTCCCTTGAGAAATAGATTCCGTTGGTAACGTATTCCCACTGCTTACAGTTTTCACAGCAAAGTCACAATTGAGAATGGCTTCTTTTCTTTTAAAATATATTACATGATTTATGATTAAGAACATTTCACAGGGGTGGATCTTTTCACTGTTTGGCAGTTTACAAGTTGCCACTTTAGTAAAACACGACAGACGAAGCTTATACACCTACATAGATGCATATCGTTCTCAGAGATTTTTCACTTTATAAAGATGATCTTGACATTCAGTTATGATTACAAATTTCAGGGATAAAAAGAATAGAAATTACAACATGGTGATTCTAATATGTCCTTGACAGGAACAAAATCGTGGCATCAACGCGAAAAAACTAGTCTATCTGCTTATATTTCTATATATACAGAGACTACTTTCCGTGAGGCCACGAAATGTGATAGCCTTTAATATCAGATAGAAAAAAAAAAACCCCACTATTTACTTCCGCTGCCTTAAATAACCTGGATGTCTGATCCTGCTGCCTGGTCACTGGGGTTAGCTCTTGGGTAACAGTCACTGTTTCTGCTGATTACCCCATTTTCCAGCTCTGAGGGTAACGCCTGCTGTATAGAATCCGAATTTGCTTCGTCTGATTCAACGAGTGGAAGGGGTAATGGATCTCTCAGTACGTTCCTCGTCTTCTCTGAAAACACGGATGGATATCAACAAGGGAAAGCAACCCTTAAACTACTCGGAGGTCTGCCTCATCCGACGAAGATTCAGAGACATATATGTTTAATGCTCTGTTAATATACAAACTTTTTCTTTAGGAATCGGACGTATAGGCTGCGGCAGCCATAGCAGAATAAAAGGGACTAAAGACTAAAGTCTCTAGATTGGTGACCTCTAAAGGCAGTAAGACCCCGTTTTGCAAGCTTTTTCATTGGTTATACCCTTAGCAACTTGTTGGCTTTTGAAATTGTATAAGATTGGACACTTGAACCTTAAGCTATTGAAATTAAAAACACAGGTGTAGCGAATCAACATTACTCTTCACTTTTCACAAGTGTATCCTTTGCTTTTGAACAGCTTGTGTGTGGTTTGGGTGTGTGTGTGGTGCGTGCGTGCGTGTGTGTGTGTGTGTGTGTTCGGGTTTAACGTCTTTTCAACAATGTTCAGTCATTAACGACGGTGTCACGTAGCAGTGAGCACAATGCCAAACTTTATAGTGCCTGCCCCACTGAATATCACGCCGCATAGACAGTGGAGATACCACTCAGTCACATATACTGACACCGGTGACCCAGGTCCTAGCACTATCCCTAATGTGAGCGCCAACGGGGAAGCTGTAGTACCATTTTTTACGTCCTTGGTAGACTTTCTGTAACAAATTTAATTGTTTATGGAAAGCAGTTTAAATATCTTTTCAGCTATTTGAGATGACAATATTGTATCTTTCATTTCAGACTTACAAACTAAAGAAACAAAAGAATCAAAAGGATATGTCCACTCGACTTAAAGAAGATTGGATCTTTTAGAGTTCACAGTAAAGGGACTGGAAGAGGGTCATGAAAAAGAGAAACTACATATGGCGAAAAAACTTTAGTAGCTTTTCATCAGATATCTTGAATGCCAGATGGCCGAACAAAGTATCCCATTAATTCTGTAGGTAACAGGAAACCGCTGCCATAGATTACACAAGCCATAAAGTTACAGATGGTGAAAATATGCACACTTTATGCAAAACTTAAAGCCATTTTATTATGGAAAATGAAAACGAGGACGGCATTTTTAAAAACAAAAAATCTCACTAAAAGGAAACAGAGTAGCTGATAACAACGGCATTGGATTTAAGTAAAGTTATATTGTGAACTTTTGAGATTTTGGGGTAAATTTAGACGTTTAATAGAAGCCACCCCCTACCATTTACAAGCAAATTTTGCATATGAACCTTTTGTTGTAGATTTTGGTAAAAGTTTCACATTTTTGACATATTTTCACTGGAATTCTGAAATACCATTCATTCCGTCTAAGTAAGACCCAGAGGAAGCATTTTGTGCATTTTGACACTCTGGAGATCAAAAGCTTATTGGCTTTTTAAATCCCAGAATCGCTGCTGAAATAGGGATATACATAAGATAAGGTCAAAATTCAAATGTTTTTTCGACCGCATTACTGTGGTCTTAAAATCAAATTCACACCCATTTTCATCTCTATTCAAGAAAGATGTAATACCAACATATTGCCAAGTTTCATTCGCGAAATTTGAGATTGTGGGAAGTAAATTTAGACGTTTAAAGAAGCCACCCCACCCATTTACAAGGCAAATTTGGCCTTATGGAGGGACCTTTTTGGTATATTTTGGTAAAAGTTTCCTTTTTTGCATCATTTTTCACTGGGATTTTGAATACCTTCATTCCATCAAAATAAGGACCCAGAAGGATCATTGTTTGCATTGCTGACACTCTGGGACAAGGTTTGGATTTAAATACCAGAAAGTGCTGCTGAAATAGGCGCATCTACATCAAATAAGGTCAAAATTCAAATGTTTTTTCGACCGAATTACTGATGTTTCTTATCAAATTTCACACCATTTATCTTATTAAAGAAAGAGGTAATACCAAACATATGCAAGTTTCATCGCGGAAATTTTGAGATTTGGCGTAACTTTTAGACGTTTAATAGAAGCCACCCCCGTACCCATTACAGGCAAAATTTTGCCCTTATGACCTTTTGGTTGTATATTCACACTGGAGAACCGGCTATCCTGACGCCCGCTAGAAATGTAAACCCAGCTGGAAAGGTAAACCCAAGCTGTACATCGGTAGTAAAGTTTTTCATTTATTTCTATTAAAACGAAGACAATTATTGCCAAAAAAAAAAAACTGGTAAGACAGTTTTGTCAAGGAATGACCATGGCTTGCATTTACCATTTCTAGGCCAAATACGATCATAATGTTTGAGATATTCGCTAACAATTTTTCGTTTGAAAAATCGAGCAAAAATCAAAAGTTTGGTTGCAAATGGTTGGTTATGAAACAACATGTGAAAACTTTTATACATTCTGGTTTAACAGATGGTCTCCTTTCGGAACACCTTGTGAAGTTTCGGGTTCTACGTAATAGGCAGGGTCGAGAAAAAAAGGACTATCGAACGCGACTGTATGAAATAGGCAGTCGTTGAAGTCAGTGTCGGCTATCGAGAATACAGCTGTATAAAAGTAAAAAAAAAACGTTTGTAGAGTTATTATTGCCCCGTAGGTCTCTTTGTATATTATATTTTGTACTGTTAGTCTGTCTGTGTGTTTTGCCAATTTCTTCCGTCTTTCATTTGTGTAAATGTGTATTACTTGCAGTAGTAAAACAGTTTGTATATACTTATGTATGGTCACTTATTGCATGTCGAGTAATTCTGGTCGATTTCATTATCATTGTACTTTTGGTTAGGAGTCAAATGGTTGACTTTGTTCAGTTTCGTCCGTTCGATCCGTCCGCCCGCAGTGTATGTCCGGGCTTGATTCTAAATGCATGGACGAGTTTTAAGTATGATTTGTTAAAACTTCAACATGTGTACGATGATACAAAGTATTAGTGAGGTCTCAATAACGACACTCCATGTCCGTACACAAAAAAAATCTTAACACAGAGCTATCTCCCTCACAACAATAAGTATTTTGTGTCAGGATGGCAATTCATACATGAATAGACAAAATTTAAAAATATATTGTGTCGATAGTAGATCCTTTATTTTCATGCGGTTTATTTGATTGCTGACTGTGTAAAGAAAAAAAAAAAACCCAAAAATTAAAACTCCCCTCCAATGATCGAAAACAGCAAGAAGAGTTCCGTCCACCTTGTTATTTTTGATAAGTACATTTGGCGCCATGTAAGAAAATTAAATGATAACAGCAGTGTGAGATTTGCAAGTTCTGATTATTTAGATTACAACAATAGTTTCATCGTTTGCCTCTATACATCAACAACTTGCCGTTTTAGACCATGAATAAACTGGTATTATTGAAAAGGTTTATGAGTAGGAAAACAAAATGGCAGATTTACATAGGAGCAATTAAATAATTATGTTACGAAGCAATACGATTATTACACCTATCAAGCACCGCACTAAGAAACACTTTTCAAAAACAAGAACGGGCATTTGAGATTCATTAAAGATACTTATGTCTTCAACGAAAGTTTAATAGGACTGACGGACCAGAAGCAATCATTTGCACTTGCCAAACCCGAGGTGAAATTACTTTCTGTAGTAGCCGGAGCCCACCTGTAGTGTTTTCTCACATCAAAGCTGGCAAAATGGCAATAGTACCATATGCTTCGGGGGTAACTGCAAAAAAAAAAAAATATATGGTGGCTTTAGCATGGCGGAATAATGGCAAGAACGCGTGAACTAGTGAAAATTCAGCCGGGTGTGAAGGAATATAGTACTAAAGCCTTTATGAAATGAAAGTGCCATTTTTAAAATATAGGTTTCGTCAAATCACACCAGTAATACTTTTTACATACAAAGTATTAAAATCATGGAGTTAATGGATAGTATTATAAATGTTAACATCCGCGTTTCAACGAAAAAACAAACACTAGCGGCCGTTTTCGACAGTCTTTTTGTTGGCGACCATGCCTATGTAACGGCTAATATACTTTTTAGAATAACGTAGAACCCGGAAACTTCACACAGTGTGCAGACAAAGGACAATCTGTTAAAACAAGATGATCACAATTTTACGGGTTCATAAAACAAACAATGTGCGCAAAACTTTGGAATTTCCTCGATTTTTTCAAACTGAAAAAAATGTTATCGAATATCTCAAAACGTAACCGATCAGTATTTTGGCCACAGAAATTGTAAAGTAAGCCAGGTCATTCCTTGACAAACGTCAAGTTTCTTTGCAGAATTGGCTTCGTTTTAATAGAAATAAATGAAAAAACTTTACCTACGATTTACAGATGGGTTACCTTTCCAGCGGGTTACATTTCCAAGGGTTCCGGATAGACGGTTATCCAGCGGGTATATGTTGGTAAAAGTTCCCATTTTGCATCATTTTTCAATGGCATCCTGAACTAGCTTAATTCGTTCATAATAAGACAGAAGGATGCATTTTGTGCATTTCTGTACACTCTGGAGAACAAAGAATGGCTTTTATCCCAGAAAGTGCTGCAGAATAGGCGCATCGACATAAAAAGTAAGGTGAAAAATCAAATGTTTGTTGACGAATTACTGTGTTCCGATCAATTTTCACACATTTTCATCTCTATTTGCCAGAAAGATGAATACCAAACCTATTGCCAAGTTTCATCGCGAAAATTTGAGATTTTTGGCGGTAAATTTAGACGTTTAATAGAAGCCATCCCTACCCATTACAAGGCCAAAAATTTTTGGCCTTTAGAACCCTTTAGGTTGTATATGTTGGTAAAGTTCATTTTGTGCATCATTTTTCAATGGCATTCTAAATATCATTCATTCCGTCATAAATAAGACCCAGAAGGATGCATTTGGCATTTTCTGACACTCTGGAGAAAAGAAGTGGCTTTAAATCCCGAAAGCGCTGCCTGAAATAGGCGCATCTACATAAAAATAAGTGAAAATTCAAAGTTTTTTCGAGCCGAATTCCCGATGTTTCCTATCAATTTCACACCATTCTCATTCTCTATTTCCAAGAAAGATGTAAACCAACAGATGGCCAAAGTTTCTCCGCGAAATTTGGAGATTTTGGCGTAAATTTAGACGTTTAATAGAGCCATCCCAAAACTCATTTACAAGGCAAAATTTTTGAATTATGAACCTTTTGGTTGTATATGTTGGTAAAAGTTCCCCGTTTTTGCATCATTTTTCACTGGCATTCTGAAATCCAGTCCATTTCCGTGTAAATAAGACCCAGAATGGATGCACTTGGTGCAGTTTTGACACTCTGGGGAAAAGTATGGCTTTATGTCCTAGAAAAGCGCTGACGAAATAGCGCACTACATCAACTAAGGTCCAAAATTCAAATGATGTTCGACGAAGGACCGATGTGTCTTATCAAATATTACACACATTTCCTCTCTATTTCAAAGAAATGTAATACCAAACACATAGTGCCAAGTTTCATCGCGAAATTTTGAGATTTTGGCGTTAATTTAAACGTTTAATAGAAGCCATCCCAAAACTCATTTACAAGGCAAAATTTTGGCCATATGAACCTTTTGGTTGTATAGGTTGGTAAAAAGTTTTTACTGTTTTGCATCATTTTTCACTGGCAGTCTGAAATAGCATTTCATTCCGTCATTAATAGACCAGAAGGATGCATTTTGTGATTTCTGACACTCTGGAGACAAAGTATTGGCTTTTAAATCCCATTTTCCTTGAAAAGAGTGCTGAATAGGGCGAATCTACATAACTAAGTCAAAATTCAAATGATTTTCAACCGAATTATCTGATGTTTCTTATCAAGTTCACACCATTTCATCTCTATTCCAAGAAAGATGTATACCCAAACATATTGCCAAGTTTCATCGACGAAATTGAGATTTTTGGCGGAATTAGAAGTTTATTGAAGCCACCCCCCTACCATTTTACAAGGCAAAATTTGGACTTACGGACTTTTGGTTGATATGTGTAAAGTTTCACATTTTCGACATCATTTTGCACTTGGAATTATGAATATTCCTTAATTGTCATAAAAAGACCCAGAAGATGATTTGTGCATTTTCGAACTCTGAGACAACGTATTGACTTTTAAATCCCAGAAGCGCTGCTGAAATAGGAGCATTGCATCAAATAAGGTCAAAATTCAAATGTTTTCGACCAATTACTGATGTATTATCAAATTGCCACAACCTTCTCATCTCTATGCCAAGAACGTTGTAATACCAAACATTGCCAAGTTTCATGCGAAATTTTGAGATGTTGGCGTAAATTTAGACGTTAATAGAAGCCACCCCCCCTACCATTTAACAAGAAAATTTCGCCCTTATGGACCTTTGGTTGTATATGTTGGTAAAAGTTTCACCATTTTTGCATCATTTTCACTGGCATTCTGAAAATCATTCATTCCGTCATAAATAAGACCAGAAGGATGCATTTTGTGAATGTTGGGACACTCTGGAGACAAGTACTGGGTTTAACATTCAGAAGCGCTCCTGAAATAGGCGCATTCACATAAAATAGGTCAAAATTAAATGTTTTGTCGACCCGAAGAATTTTTTGTTTTTTTGTTTTTTTTTTTGGAACTGATGTTTCTTATAAATTTCACACCATTCTCCTCTCTAAGTTCCAGAAAAGATGTAATACAAACTATTGCCAGTTTCATCGCGAAATTTGAGAATTTGGCTGAAATTTAGACGTTAAAGAAGTCACCCCCTACCCATCTACAAGGCAAAATTTTGGCCTTATGGACCTTTCGGTTGTATATGTTGGTAAAAGTTCCACTTTTCTGCATCATTTTTCACAGGCATTCTGAAATAGCATTCATTCCGTCACAAATAAGACCCAGAGGATGCAGTTTGAGCATTTTATGACACTCTGGAGACAAGTATTGGTTTATATCCCAGAAGCGCCTGCGGAAATAGGCGCATATATAAAATAAGAGTCAAAATTTCAAAATATTTCGGCCGAATGACTGATGTTTATTATCAAATTTAAACACCATTTTAATCTCCATTTCCAAGAAAGATGTAATACCAATATATTGCCAAGTTCATGGCGAAATTTTGAGATTTGCGTAAATGTAGGACGTTTTAATAGAATTCACCCCCTACCCATTTACAAGGCAAAATTTTGGCCTTATAGACCTTTTGGTTGTATATGTTGGTAATAGATTTAACTTTTTTGCCATCATTTTCACTGGCATTCTGAAAATAGCTTCATTTCGTCTAGAATAGGACCCAGAAGGATGCACTTTGTGCATTTTCTGACACTCTGGAGACAACGTATTGGCTTTTAAATCCCAGAAAGCGCTGCTGAAATAGGCGCATCTACATCAAATAAGGTCAAAATTCAAATGTTTTTTCGACCGAATTACTGATGTTTCTTATCAAATTTCACACCATTCTCATCTCTATTTCCAAGAACGATGTAATACCAAACATACTGCCAAGTTTCATCGCGAAATTTTGAGATTTTGGCGTAAATTTAGCCGTTTAATTGAAGCCACCCTCGTACCCTTTTACAAGGGAAAATTTTGGCCTTATGGACCTTTTGGTTGTATCTGGGTAAAAGTTTCACTTTTTGCATATGTTTCACTGGCATTCTGAATTCATTGTTCCGTCATAAATAAACCCAGAGGTGAATTTGTCATTTTCGGACACTCTGGAGACAAAGTATTGGCTTTAAATCCAGAAAGCGCTGCGGTAATAGCGCATTCCATACAAGTTAAGGTCAAAATTCAATGTTTTTTCGACCGAATCTACTTGATGTTTCTTACAAAATTTACATCATGTTCATCTCTATTTCCAAGAAAATGTAATACCAAACATACTGCCAAGTTTCATCAAGAAATTTGAGATTTGGCGTAAATTTACACAGTTAAATGAAGCACCCCGTACCCATTGCAAGCAAAATTGGCCTTATGGACCTTTTGGTTGTATATGTGGTAAAAGTTCCACTGTTTTGCTCATTTTTCACTGGCATCTGAAATACCATCATGCCGTATGCAATAAGACCTAGAAGTATGCCTTTTGTTCGTTTTCTGACCTCTGGAGACAAAGTATGGCTTTAAATCCAGAAAGCGCTGCGGAAATTGGCGCATCTACATAAAAAGGTCAAATTCAAATGTTTTTTCGACCGAATACTGCTGTTTATTATCAATTTCACAACATTTTCATCTCTATTTCCTAAGAAACGAGTAATACCAAACTTATGCCAAGTTTCATCGCAACGTTTAATAGAAGCCACACCCCTCCATTTACAAGGAAAATTTTGCCTTTTGGACCTTTCGGTTGATGTTGTAAAAGTCCACATTTTTGCATCATTTTCACTGGCATTTGAAATAGCAGTCATTCGTCATAAATAGGTTCCAGAAAAGGATGCACTGTGGCATTTTCTGACACTCTGGAACAACGTTGTTGGCTTAAAATCCCAGAAAGCGATGCTGAAGTAGGAGCATCTACATCAAATAACAGGTCAAATTTCAAATGATTTTCGACCGAATTTACGATGTTTCTTATCAAATTCAACAACATTCATCTCGATTTCAATGAACGATGCATACCAAACATAATGCCAAGTTTTAGTCGCGAAATTTTGAGATTTTGGCGTTATTTAAAGTTTAATAGAAGCACCCCTCCCATTTAGAAGGCAAATTTTGCCATTTGGACCTTGGTGGTATAGGTTGGTCAAAGGCCACATGTTTGCCACATTTTACACTGCATCTGAAAAATAGCATTCATTCCGTCAAAATAGGACCAGAGGATGCACTTTGTGCATTTTCTGACACTCTGGAGACAACGTATTGGCTTTTATAAAAGCCAATAACGTTGTCTCCAGAGTGTCAGAAAATGCACAAAGTGCATCCTTCTGGGTCCTATTTATGACGGAATGAATGCTATTTCAGAATGCCAGTGAAAAATGATGCAAAAACGGGGAACTTTTACCAACATATACAACCGAAAGGTCCATAAGGGCAAAATTTTGCCTTGTAAATGGGTAGGGGGGTGGCTTCTATTAAACGTTTAAATTAACGCCAAAATCTCAAAATTTCGCGACGAAAATTGGCAGATGTTGGTTATGACATCGTTCTTGGAATAGAGATTAGAATGTTGTGCATTGATAAGACAACATCAGTAATTCGGGCGAAACATCATTTGATTGAATTTTGAACCTTATTTGATTGTAATGCGCCTACTCAGCAGCGCTTTCTGGAGTTTAAAGCCAACACGTTGTCTCCAGAGTGTCAGAAAATGCCAACAAAGTGCATCCTCTGGAACCATTTATGACCGGATGAATGCTATTTCAGAAGCCCAGTGAAAAAATGATGCAAAATGTGGAACTTTACCAACATATACAACCGAAAAGGTCCAAAAAGCCAAAAGTTGGCCTTGTAAAGGGGAGGGGGGTGTGCTTCATAAACGTTGCGATGAAACTGGCAGTAAGTTGGGTATTACATCGTTTTGGAATAGAGATAAAAATGGTGTGAAATTTGATAAGAAACATCAGTAATTCGGTCGAAAAAACATTTGAATTTTGACCTTATTTGATGTAGATGCGCCTATTTTCAGCACGCTTCTGGGATTAAAAGCAATACTTTGTCTCCAGAGGTCAGAAAACGAACAAAATGACATACTTCTAGGTCTTATTTATGACGGGATGAATGGTATTTTCAGAAGCCAGTGAAAAAAAATGAAGCAAAACAAGCAAAACAGTTGGAAAACTTTACAACATATCAACCAAAAGGTCATAAGGCAAAATTTTGCCTTGGTAAAGGGGTACGGGGTGTGCTCATTTAAACGTGTAAATTGACGCCAAAATCTCAAAATTCTGAGGAAACTTGGCAGTATGTTTTGGTATACATGTTTCTTGGAGAAATAGAGATGAAAATGATGTGCAAAGTTGATGAAGAAACATCAGTAATTCGGTCGAAAAAACATTGAATGGTGACCTTACTTATTGTAGATGCGCTTATTACAGCAGGCTTCTGGGGATTTAATTAAAAAGCAATACTTTGTCTAAGAGGGTCAGAAAATGCACAAAATTCATCCTTCTGGGTCTATTTATGACGCGAACAACTGATATTTCAGAATGCCAGTTGAATGAAACATGATGCAAAAAAAAGTGAAAACTTTTACCACAGATACAACCAAAGGGTCCATAAAGGCCAAAATTTTCCTTGTAAAAAGGTACGAGGGTGGCTTCAATTAAACGGCTAAATTTCGCCAAAATCTCAAAATTCGCGAGAAACTGGCAGTATGTTTGGTTATTACATTTTTCTTTGAAATAGAGATGAAAATGGTGTCAAAAGTGATAGGAAAATCAGTAGTAATTCGCAGTGAAAAAACATTGGAAATTTTGACCTATTTAGAGATGCGCTATTCGCAGCGCTTCTGGGATTTAAAAGCCAACCACTACTTTGTCTCCAAGAGTGCGGAAAATGCACAAAATGCATCCTTCTGGGTCCTATTTATGACGAACTGGAAATGCTATTCAGAATGCCGTAAAAAGATGCAAAAAAGTGAAAACTATTACCAAATATACAACCAAAGAGTCTTCTATAAGGCCAAAATTTTGCCTTGAAATGGGTAGGGGGGTGAATTCTATTAACGTTACATTTACGCCAAAATCTCAAATTTCGCCATGAAACTTGGCAATATATTTGGATTACATCTTTTTGGGGAAATGAGATGAACATGGTGTTAAATTTGATAATAAAAACATCAGTAATTCGGCCGCAATATATTTGAAATTTTGACTTATTTATGTCGATGCGCCTATGTTCGCAGCGCTTTTGGGCTGATAAACCCAATACTTTTGTCTCCAGAGTGTCAGAAAATGCACAAAGTGCATCCTTCTGGGTCTTATTTATGACGGAATGAATGCTATTTCAGAATGCCAGTGAAAAATGATGCAGAAAGGTGGAACTTTTACCAACATATACAACCGAAAGGTCCATAAGGAAAACTTTTGCCTGTAGATGGTAGGGTGTGACTTCTATTTAAAAGTCAAATTTAAGCCAAAAAACTCTCAAAGTCGCGATGAAACTTGGCATATGTTTGGTATTACAATTCTGAATTAGAGATGAGAATGGTGTGAATGTGAACTTGATAAGGAAAAATCAGTAATTCGGTCGAAAAAAACATTTGAATTTTGACCTTCATTTTATGTAGCTTCGGGGCCGGCCTATTTCAGGAGCGCTTTCTGAGATTTTAAACCCAAGTACTTGGTCTCCAGAGTGGTCCGAACGAAAATTCACAAAATGATCCTTCTGGGTCTATTTATGACGGCATTGAATGATATTTAAGAAGTTGCCAGTGAAAAATGATGCAAAAATGTGAACACTTTTACAACATATACAAACCAAATCGGTCCATAAGGGGCGAAATTGCCGTGTAAATGGGTAGGGGGGTTGGCTTTCTATAAACGTCTACAATTTATACGCCAAATCTCAAAATTTCGCTGATGAAAATTGGCATTATGTTTGGTTATACAACTTCCTTTCTTGGCAATAGAGATGAGAATGGTGTGAATTTGATAATAAACATCAGTTAATTCGGTCGAAAAACATTTGAATTATTTTGACCTTATTGTGCAGATCGCCTATTTCAGCAGCCGCTTTTGGGATGTAAAAGCCCAATACGTGTCTCCAGAGTGTCAGAAAATGACCAAAAAAATGAATTCTGGGTCTTATTTATTGAGGAATGAAGGGAATTCAGAATGCAGTGAAAAATGATGCAAAAATGTGAACTTTTACAACATATACAACCAAAAAGGTCCGTAGTCCAAAATTTTGCCTTGAAAGGGTAGGGGGTGTGCTTTTGGCTTCAATTAAAAATTCTTAAATTTACGCCAAAATCTTCAAAATTCGCGATGATATGAAAAACTGGCAATATGTTTGGTATACATCTTTCTTGAATGAAGATTGAAAATGGTGTGTTGTGAATTTTGATAGAAAACATCATAATTCGGTTGCAAAATCATTTGAATTTGACCTTATTTGATGTAGATGGCCATTTAGCAGCGCTTTTGGATTTTTTAAAAAAAGCCAAACTTTGTCTCCAGAGTGTCAGAAAATGCACAAAGTGCATCCTTCTGGGTCCTATTTATGACGGAATGAATGCTATTTCAGAATGCCAGTGAAAAATGATGCAAAAAAAAAGTAAAAACTTGTACCAACCTCTACAACCAAAAGGTTCCTATATGGCCAAATTTTGCCTTGTAAGATGAGTGTTGGGATGGGACTTCTATGAAACGTCTAAAAATTTACGCCAAAATCTCAAATTTCGCGATGAAACTTGCAATATGTTTGGTATTAAATTTTCTTGGGAAATAGAGATGAAAATGGTGTGTGTGTTAATTGATAAGAAACATTCGGTAATTGGTCGAATCATTTGATTTTGACATTATTGTATGTAGATCGCCTATTTCAGACAGCGCTGTCTAGGATTTAAAAGCCAAACTTGTCGCCAGAGTGGCAGCAAATGCACAAAGTGCTCCTTCTGGGTCCTATTTATAACGAATGAATGATATTTCAGCATGCCAGTGAAATGAAAATGATTGCAAAATGTGAAACTTTTACCCAACATATACTCCCAAAAGGTTCATAATTCAAAAAAAAAAAAAATTTGCCTTGTAAAGGAGTTTGGGATGGCTTCGATTAACGTCTAAATTATTACGCCAAATCTCAAATTCGCGATGAAACTTGGCAAATATGTTGGTAACATCTTTCTTGGAAATAGAGATGAGATGTGTGAATTGATAGAAACATCGGGTAATTCGGTCGAAAAACATGGAATTCACCGTATTTTATGTAGAGATGAGCCTATTCAGCAGCGCTTTCTGGGATTTTAAAGCCAATTCTGGTCTCCCGAGTGTCAGAAAATGCACAAAATGCATCGTCGGGTCTTATTTATGACGGACAGGAATGAATATATTCGAGAATGCAGTGGAAAATGACTGCCAAAAAAAGTGAAAAACTTTTACCAACATATACACTAAGGTTCATAGGCCAAAATGTTGACCTGTAAATGGTAGGGGGATATGAGTGGCTTCTATTAACGTATAAATTTAAGCAAAATCTGCAAAATTTCGCGATGAAAACTTGGCAATATGTTTGGTATTTACATCTTTATTGGACATAGAATGAAATGTGTGGATGTGAAAATTGATGGAAACATCAGTAATTCGGTCGAAAAAAACATTTGAATTTTTCACCTTAGTTTATGTAGATGCGCCTATTTCTGCAGCACTTTCTGGGATTTAAAAGCCAATTCTTTGTCTCCAGAGTGTCAGAAAAAATGCACAAAAGCCATCCCGTCGGGTCTTATTATCACGGACTGACTGATAGTTCAGAAGCCAGTGAAAACTGATGCCAAATGTGAAACTTTCCCACATATACACGCGGATAACCGGCTATCCTGAAGCCCGCTGGAAATGTACCCAGCTGGGAAATGTACCCAGCTGTAAATCGGTAGGAAGTTTTCATTTATTTCTATTTAAAACGAACCAATTCGTGCAAATCAACTTGACAGTTTTGTCAAGGAAGGGGACCAGGGCTTAAATTTACATTCGGGCCAAATACGATCGTTACGTTTGAGATATCGCTAACATTTTTTCAGTTTGAAAAAAATCGAGGAAAATCAAAGTTTGCGCAAATTGTTTTGTTTATGTGAACAAACCTGTGGAATTTTGATCATCTGTTTTAACAGATGTGTCCTTTCGGAACACCTGTGTGAAGTTTCCGGGTTCTAGTTAGTCCTGAAAAAGTATAGTAGACGGTTTTAAATAGGCATGGTCGACAAAAAGACTGTCGAAACGGCACGGACCGCTACGCGAGTGTTGTCGTTGAACTCGGATGTTAACATTTATAGATATCCATTAAACTCCATATTTAAATACTTGTATGTAAAAAGTATTACTGGTAGTGATTGACGAAAACGTAATTATTTAACAATGGCACCTTTCATTTCAAAAAGCTTTAGGACTATATTCCTTCACAACGGGATGATATTTTCACTAGTTCACGCCGTCTGCCATTTATTCGCATGCGAAAGCCACCATATATTTAAAATAATTTTTTTTTTTTTTGCAGTTTCACCGAAGCAATTATCGTACATATTGCCATTTGCCACAGCGTTTGATGGTGGAGGAAAAACATACAGGTGATAGCCGCCGGGCCTACTACAGAAAGTAATTTCACTCGGTTGGCCAAGTGCAATGATTGCTCTGGTCGTCAGTCCTTTAAATTTCGTTGAAGAATTTGAAGAATTAAGTATCTTTAATGCATCTCAAATGCCAGTTCTTGTTGAAAAGTGTGTCTTAGTGCGGTGCTTGATAGGGGTCTAATCTTATTTGCTCGTACATAATTATTGAATTGCTCCTAATGTAAATTGCCATTTTGTTTTACTCATAAAGTACCTTTTCAATAAATACCAGTTTAGTCATGGTCTAAAAAACTGCAAGGTTGGTGTGTATGAGGCAAACGATTGAAAAGATTGTTTTCAAATCTAATAAGCAGAAATTTGCAAAATCTAACTGACTGGTAATCAGTTATTTTAACATGGCAGCCAAAATGTAGCTTAATCAAATATAACAAGGTGTGATCGGAAATCTTTCTTGCTGTTTACGATCTACACAGTCAGCATCAACTAAAACCGCATTGAAAATCAGGATCTTACTAGACGACACAATATATTTTATTTGTCTATATGCATGTAGGGAATTAGCCAGTTGACACAAATACTGATTTTAGCTCTGTGTTAAAGATTTTTTTGTTATACTGACATTGGAGGTTGGTCGTTAATGAAGGAGCCCGAACTAATATAATTTACTTGTATAATCGGTAAAACATGTGAATTTAAAAATCAAGACTGTAATACTTATAAAAATCAGTCCATTGACATGTAGAATCAGAGGCCCGGACAAGACACTGCGGGGGACGGAGAACGAAACGAAACGGACGAAGGAACAAGCAACCTTTAGCCCCTAAACCAAAGGACAATGATAATGAAATCGACCAGAAAATACTCGACATGGCAATAATAATAAGACCCTACATAATAAGTATATACAAACGGTTACTGACTGCAAGTAGTAACATTTACACAATGAAAGAGGAAGAGAAATGCAAAAACACAGACAGACTAAACAGATACAAAAATATATTCAAAGAAGAGAACAATAGGGGCATTTATAATGTCTACAAGACAGTTTTTTACTTTTATAAAGCGTATTCTGATAGCCGAAAGAGGACTCAAACGGACTGCCGATTTAAATACAGGGCCGTGTTCGTAGTCTTTTTTTCTCGACCATGCCTATTACGAGAACCGGAAACTGTCACAAAGGTGTCCGAAAAGATCAAATCTGTTAAACAAGATGATTAAAAGTTTTCACAGGTGTCATAAACAAAACAATTTGCACAAAACTTTTGATTTTTGCCGATTTGTCAAACGGAAGAAATTGTTAGAGCGAAATCTCAAAACATTAGATCGTATTTGGCCTAGAAATTGTAAATGCCAAGCCATGTTCATTCCTTGACAACACTGTCTTACAAGTTGTTTTGCAAGAATTGGCTTCGTTTTAATAGAATAAATGAAAAACTTTACTACGATTTACAGTGGGGATGGCGTTACATTTCCAGCTGGGTTACATTTTCTAGCGGGCCTCAGGGTAGCACGGTTATCAGTGGACTACAACCAAAAGGTCCCATAAGGGCAAAATTGTGCCTTGTAAAGGGTTGGGTACGGGGATTCTGGGCTTCTATAAACGTCAAATGTACGCAAAAATCTCAAAAGTTCGCGATGTGAAACTTGGCAATAGTTTGGTATTACATCTTTCTTGAAAAATAAAGAGGAAAAGGTGGTGAATTTGATTTAAGAAAAATCAGTAATTCGTTCGAAAAACATTTGAATTTGACCTTTTGTATGAGCGCTATTTCCAGCCGCACTTCTGGGATTTTAAAGCCAAAACTGTCTCCAGAGTGTCAGAAATGACCACAATGCATCCGCTCGGGTCTGTCTTATTTATGATGAATGAATGGTATTCAGAATCCCAGTGAAAAATGATGCAAAAAAAAGAGAAAACTTTACCCAAATAACAACAAAAAGGTCCCCCATAAGCCAAATTGTGCCTTGTAATGGGTCGGGGGTTTTTGGCGTGTGAGGGCCTTCTATAAAGTCTAAAATTTACCCCAAACTCAAAATTTCGCGATTGAAATTGGCAATTATGTTTGGTATTACATCTTTCTTGGAAATAGAGATGAAAAATGGTGTGAATTGATAAGGAAAACATCAGTATTCGGTTCGAAAAAAACATTGTAATTTTGACCTTATCTTATGTAGATGCACGCCTATTTCAGCAGCGATTTCGGGGATTTTAAAAGCCAATACGTGTCTCAAGAGTGTCAGAAAATGCACAACAAAATGCTTCCTTCTGGGTCTTACTATGACGCGAAGAATGGTATTTCAGAATTCCAGTGAAAAATGATGCACAAAAATGTGAAATTTTACCAACATATACACAAAAGGTCATAAGCCAAAATTTGGCTTTGTAAATGGGTAGGGGGTTTGTGTTCTATTTAAAACGTCTAAATGTACCCCAAAATCTCAAAAAGTTCAGCAATATAACTTACTTAATCCAATTGCCGGGTGTTAGCAGCTACTGTTTCCTTTTAGTGAGATTGTTGTTTTAAAAATGCCGTCTGTTTTAATTTTCCATAATAAAATGGACTTTAAGTTTGGCATAAAGGTGAATATTTCAACACCTGTACCTGTATGCTTGGGTAATCTATGGCAGGGTTTCTGTTACCTACAGAATTTAATGGGATAATTTTTCGATGCCAGCTGGAATTCAAATTATCTGATAAAAGCTACTAAAGTTTTTCGACATATGTAGTTTCGCTATTTTCCATGACCTTCTTCCATTCCCTTTACATGTGAACTCTAAAACGATCCAAATCTTCTTTAAGTAGAGTGGACATATTCTTTGATTCTTTTTAGTTTCTTTAGGTTGTAAGTCTGAAATGAAAGATACAATATTGTCATCTCAAATATCTGAAAAGGTATTTAAAGCTGCTTTCAATAGAACAATTAAATTTGTTACAGAAAGAAATATTCGTCCTTGTTCGTGGTCATATATATTGTTTTTAATATTGACGAAGTGAAAAATGTCAAATTCGGCGTACTTTCAAAGATTTCGGTGGAAAATGCCACAGAACCACTAATTGTCATCTGCGACACTTAGCACAGTTAAAATAGTAGATCTCGGTGCACGCGTGACATCTATTTCAGGATGTAAACAATGCCACCAAAAACGAGACAAAAACGATTATCTATTCCGTGGGATTGGTAAACCCAAAACATTCAAGTTTCGGTCAAACTATCTTAGATACATGCTTGCGGTCGTCACTTTTAGTTGTTTACATCCTGTGATTTTTCAACGGCGAAAGCGACGAAAATACTATTCTTTCAAATTCATATTTATAAAAATAAGTTTCAGTACTTCGTGAATATAAATAAGCGATTACAAAACTCAATATAAAAAATAGCTGTTTGCATAGTCTGAAACCGTAAAAAAGATATAAATGCTTGAATTCTTTCAATGGTAGGTAACGTTAACTGCATTAACAAGAGCATAGTTGGTGCTAAGAAAAATATCTAAAATGTTGGCATATTGTTTATGAAGTTTACTCTAAAAACAAAAAAAAACTAGGTGGCTGTGTTCTTTGTAGTTTGTTTAGTCTGCTTTACATCTTATAATATTTCCAAGCTGTCAAAAAACTGCCTCGGTAGCCTAGTGGTAGAGCGTCCGCTTCGAGTGCCGGAGGTCGCGGGTTCGATCCCCGGCCGCGTCATACCAAAGAAGTAAAAAATGGTACTAGCAGCTTCCTCGCTTGGCGCTCAGCATTAAGGGGATGGTGCTAGGACTGGTCAGCCCGGTGTCAGTATAATGTGACTGGGTGGGGTATCATACCACGTGTCTACGGCGTGATATTCCAGTGAGGCAGCACTATAAAGTAGCACACTACTTGTGCTCACTGCTACAAGTAGACACCGTCGTTTATATGACTGAACAATTGTTGAAAAAGACGTTAAACCCGAACACACACACACACACACACGCACGCACGCACACACACACACAAACACACACACAAGCTGTCAAAAGCAAAGTAGACACTTGTGAAAAGTGAAGAGTAATGTTGAGCGTCTACATGTTGTTTACTGCATACAATATTTTTTGCATAAATATAATCATTGCTTCAGCTCCAGAACTATGAAGGGAAGGATTAGCAGTATTTAAAACTATAGTTCTAAGCTATCGTACATTATATAAAAATTTGAATTTCATAGCTTAAGGTTCAAAGTGTCATCTTATACAATTTTTAAAGCCAACAAAGTTGCTAAGGTTATAAGCCAATGAAAGCTTGCAAAACGGGGTCTTATTGCCTTTAGAGTCACAAACATCTGGAGACTGTAGTCTTTAGTCCCTTTTATTTCTTGCTATGCTGTCCGAAGCTATATCGTCCTATTCCTAAAGAAAAAAGTTTGTATATTAACAGAGCATTAAACATATATGTCTCTGAATCTTCGTCGGATGAGGCAGACTCTGAGGAGTTTAAGGGTTGCTTTCCCTGTTGGATATCCATCCGTGTTTTCAGAGAAGAACGAGGAAAGTACTGAAGATCCATTACCCCGTTTACCAAATCGTGTGGAATCAGACGAAGCAAATTCGGATTCTAGTAAAGCAGGCGTTACCCTCAGAGCTGGAAAATGTGGGTAAGCAGCAGAAACAGTGACTGTTACCCAAGAGCTGAACACAGTGACCAGGCAGCAGGATCAGACATCCAGGTTATTTCAAGGCAAGCGGAAGGTAAATAGTAGGTTTTTTTTCTATCTGATATTAAAGGCTATCACATTTCGTGGCCTCAACGAGAAAGTAGTCTATGTATATATAGAAATAGAAGAAGATAGACTAGTTTCGCGTTGAGGCCACGATTTTGTTCCTGTCAAGGACATATAGAGATCACCAGTGTTAGTATTTCTATTCCTTTTACACCCTGAAAACTTTGTAATGCATAACTGAATTTCAAGATCATCTTTATAAAGTGAAAATATCTGAAGAACAGATATGCATCTATTAGGTTTATAAGCATTTCGTCTGTCGTGTTTTACTAAAGTGGCAACTTGTAAACTTGCCAAACAGTGAAAAGATCCACCCCTGAAATGGTTCTTAAGCATTTCATGTATATATTTTAAAAGAAAAGAAGGCCATTCTCAAAATACTGTGAATTTGCTGTGAAAACTGTAAGCAGTGGGAAGACGTTACAAGCGGTTTTTCTCAAGATGGAGTCTTGGGTCCTCTGTTGTATCAATTGTAACACCACACTGGTTGCATAGATTGAGAAAGTCAGCAGTTTTTTCACACTCGGTTTTATTTACAAGGTTATACAGACGTCAACTATACTAACAGTCAATTCAGGTATAAATACATCAGCTTTTTAAATAGTATTTTCCCGTGTCAAACTTTTAGTTAATTTTTTATTCTTAAGTCCAAAAGTTCTATAACATAATAGTCAATTCTAAAACTTCCACAGTTATTTTTAACCCGCTCTTAAAACCGAGCCCAAAAAAATCGAACTTAACCGAGCTGATCTGAACCGATCCGAACTGCCAATTATCCGATCCCATTTTTGTAAAACATTTCTAACTTCCTGATTCTTAACTCAGTCCTCTCTTTTCTTGACTCAGTCCTCCTCTCCCTATTCTCCTTTCTTCTCTTAATTCTCTGAGTATTTATACCTTTTTTACGAACTACAACGCAATAACATGTTTACAAGTATTTCAAAATGTTCGAAGCAATTTCAAAACATGTCAATCAAAACGTCCATTATGTACTCATATAATAGTAAACAACAGATGTAGAATCAATCACCATTGTGTATTTTGGTAAATAAATGACTGTTACCGAAACAAACAAAATAATTAGGGTCAAATCTAATAGATAAAACATTCAACGGTGATTCATTTTGTATAAATTGTAAACAACAACAACAATATGCTGAACAGGTAAACAAGGTAATTAACATTTCTGGCCAATTAATGAAAATTCCATCGAAAACAAAAATAAAGTAATTAAGGCTGACCAAATCAATTTCTTTTGAGAATTTCGCAATATCTGATCGGTAATAATAGTAAACAAAGTCATTTAGGCCAAAACGTAATGGATAAAACACTCCGATGTTACGAAATTTGCTTGAGTAGTAAATACCAACAATGACCTACGCATGTAAACAGAATGCGTATTATTTGTAAGAATTATCAGGATTATCTACCAAAATCAATAACAGATAAAATAAACACAATGATTAATTAACTGAAAACTGACCTGCGAGCTATCATTGTGTTACATCACTATCCTAATCAATCGAGAATATTCATAGTAATGAAGATTCTCAGATGTTATCTAACGTTTGCATTCACCTATTATAGATAATTTTGATAAATATATTATGAAGCATCAGAAGTAAACTATCAAGCTGTTATCTTAGACACTGTTTTCAGTTGTATATAACGCCCACTATTTTTATGAAAACTTTACTTATGCACCTATATTCCAAGATACTGCCTTTTCAACAATTTTGATAACCAAGCGAAATATATAACCTGTTACTTGTTTACCTCACTCTACATATTTGCAAAGCAAATGTTATGTAGTATATTTTTTTTCCTTATACATTTCTTCAAAAACATTTAAAATACAGACATGACGAAATATTATTCACGGCATCATTGTTTTTTGTCCAGTTCCATTTTTCATCCGGCTTCATTTTACAAGTCTCCATTGCTATCTTTTAATGTCACTGTTGCTATTGACGTTTTCATTTTTTCTAAAGCTGTAACAATCAAATTCAAACACACAAAATTGAGGATTCACATCTATAAAAGGGAACATGTCTATCCGATAAAAAATACACGTCTATTAAAAGGTAGCACGTCAATAAGAATAAAATCACACGTCTATAAGGGAACACTTCTATAAGATAAAAAAAAAACACATCTACAAAAAGAAACACGTCTCTAGTATATTCCTTTCAAGATATGAACACAATCCAACATATTTTTCCCAAGAATTAATCATAGAATATTTCATATTAGTTTCGGATGACGTTTGTACTTCCTGTGATGATTTGCTATTATTGTTTACGCTGGTACAATGTTATCTATCCGTGTTGTATTCATATAAGCTTTCATATGATTTTCTTCAACTTTTTTTTTTTGATGGCTTTAAACATGTTTTACCATACATCATCTGCTGCTAAAAGTTGCATCGCCTTTTATTTGTTAGGACTGTTCAGAATCTCTGCAACCCACTGGTAACTGTTCGGAATATTATCGTTAACTAAATTTAAATTTCTTGTATGCTCTGCCTTGAAAAATTTAGCTCATGAAATCATCTTCAGAATCTAAACATAGTTACTCATCTTTTCATTTCTCCCTAAAACAAATAAGGTTTTGTGAACTTAAACCCGTCCCGTTTTAAAATTGCCTCGGATCAATGTACATCATATTTAGTATTCTTGTACATCCATCCCTAATAATTCAGGCAAAGTAGCAACTAAATCCATCTGACTCAAAGAACAAAGCCCTCTAGATTTATTTCTTTTTACAACAATCGCATTACTGGCGACTAATTCCCAATAGCTGAGCATTACACTTGCTCCGAAGACGTTACACACGTCATATTCCCTATAAATTCTATACTGCACGTTATCCACGCTTTAAGACTTCTTACATCTTAAATATGATATATAGGCGTTACTCACGCTCTAAGACATTATTTCCGTCTCATATATATCTACAGTATATTAATGCCCTATGTCATGCATGATCCACGTTTTAAGACTTACCCGCATCTTAACTATGAATTATACAACATTCTTTGAGCTCAGAGAATACTTCTACATTCCTGCCTGAATAAAAAATAGGCTGCACAATGATAATTTCATCTGTCAACATTTCTTTATTTCATCGGTTATTCGAATTTGTATAAAAAAAAAGATGAGCTGATTTTCATTCTCTACTTTTTCCGAAATTAAAAAAAAAACAAAACAAACAAACTTTGAGATCTGTTTCCATGTAAATAAGAGTTTATCGTCAATAATCTCTGCTTCTATAACTTTTAAAAACAAAACGAAATCTTTAACATTCCGAGCCATCCTATTTGATTCAACTTGCCTATGTCAAAAATACTAGATATATTTTATTAATTATACTTTCGTGTCTTAACTTTATTTTGAAGAGAAAATTATTTCTACCTTATTTCACAAGAAAAGAATTTTAATAACTTTTACCGAAACTTAACTTAAAACAATTACGAGAATTTCTGCGATTCCGAACAGCTACCGTTATGGTTAAGAGGATAAATTGGAACAGTCACTAACCTCATTTTATTTCTGGAGTTCTGCAACTTCTTTCCTTCCTTAGATATTACTTTACATGAATTCCTGGAATCTATATATCTCCCTTCCTCCTTAGAAACATTTACTCGAGTTCCTGCAGTCGCTATTTTCTGTAGCACGGCCCTGTTGCACGTCTTTAAAACAAATTGTTTTCTCTGCGCGATTCGGTGTCCAGCTCCGACAGTAGTACTGTATTTGTCATAATAGTCCTTTTCCATTTTTCTTATCAGTTTTGTTTTTTATTATTAGCATTCTGCGCTTCCGAACTTTAAATTGATTGTTGATGCTACAATATTTCGCCATGTAATGATCACCAGATTCGTTTTCCTCAGGTCTTTCGTTGTTTTATCCGTCATTGATGTACTAATAATTTTCCAAGTAAAACAGTTAAATTTTTGTTCTATATTTTTTGTATGAATTTCTGTTCTGTAGTTGATGCTTCAATACTTCCAAATGTAGTTTTCAAGCTGTATTCTTTTAAGTACTTCCGTTGTGATATCCGCGACAAATGTTTTGTTCGTTCAAAATGTTCTGTTGAAATCTTGGTCACATGTGCACCAGAAACGATCCATGTAACACCACACTGGTTGCATAGATTGAGAAAGTCAGCAGTTTTTTCACACTCGGTTTTATTTACAAGGTTATACAGACGTCAACTATACTAATAGTCAATTCAGGTATAAATACATCAGCTTTTTAAATAGTATTTTCCCGTGTCAAACTTTTAATTAATTTTTTATTCTTAAGTCCAAAAGTTCTATAACATAATAGTCAATTCTAAAACTTCCACAGTTATTTTTAACCCGCTCTTAAAACCGAGCCCAAAAAAATCGAACTTAACCGAGCTGATCTGAACCGATCCGAACTGCCAATTATCCGATCCCATTTTTGTAAAACATTTCTAACTTCCTGATTCTTAACTCAGTCCTCTCTTTTCTTGACTCAGTCCTCCTCTCCCTATTCTCCTTTCTTCTCTTAATTCTCTGAGTATTTATACCTTTTTTACGAACTACAACGCAATAACATGTTTACAAGTATTTCAAAATGTTCGAAGCAATTTCAAAACATGTCAATCAAAACGTCCATTATGTACTCATATAATAGTAAACAACAGATGTAGAATCAATCACCATTGTGTATTTTGGTAAATAAATGACTGTTACCGAAACAAACAAAATAATTAGGGTCAAATCTAATAGATAAAACATTCAACGGTGATTCATTTTGTATAAATTGTAAACAACAACAACAATATGCTGAACAGGTAAACAAGGTAATTAACATTTCTGGCCAATTAATGAAAATTCCATCGAAAACAAAAATAAAGTAATTAAGGCTGACCAAATCAATTTCTTTTGAGAATTTCGCAATATCTGATCGGTAATAATAGTAAACAAAGTCATTTAGGCCAAAACGTAATGGATAAAACACTCCGATGTTACGAAATTTGCTTGAGTAGTAAATACCAACAATGACCTACGCATGTAAACAGAATGCGTATCATTTGTAAGAATTATCAGGATTATCTACCAAAATCAATAACAGATAAAATAAACACAATGATTAATTAACTGAAAACTGACCTGCGAGCTATCATTGTGTTACACAATTGCATATCACTGATTTGCCTGAAATGTTCTGTCAAATCATTTGCAGATGAATCAAAGATGTACGTATTCTAAAAAGGTGAGAAACAGGACGACCCATTACGGGATAATAGTTTTTTCTGCATGTAGTTGGGCCAATAAACGGCAATTAAAATCCATTGCATAGAAATGCAAAAATCTACACACTGGAAAAAGATTTTTCCAGATACATATTACTTGAAGGATGAAAACTTTGTTATCCACGGAATCGAGCATGAAGAAAATCATAAGAACTTTGAATTATATTTGATCAGAAGTTAACCTTTGGCATTGATATTCAAGAGAAGATCAAAACTACGAGAATGAACCTTGGGTTTAATTTTAAAGTCCTCCTATATGGTAAGAGCATGATTTTAACCTTGTAAAATAGAAAATGTGGAAACTCCACAGGTAGTTCAACACGACAGAAACGAAAATGTTGCAGGCTCGGTTTGATTGAACCTGTTCATGGACGGTAGTGGAAATGCATGCTACCGTCCACGCCCTCTAGCCTTGGGTTGAGCAGAACTCAACATTTACACATGCTAAAAGAACAAAAAGCAATTTAGAGACATCCGCAGATGTATTCATACTGCGATGAACATGGAACCTTCAATGATACACGTGTTGTGGCGTGTAATTCCATGAAAAGCGGCGTATGGTCCCCAGATAAAATTATGGGTTTGCTCCAAACGAGAAAACAATGGGCAGAACTAAACAAACTGGAATTTAGAAGGAGGGATCTGAGGTTATGGAGCCTGCATATCACAGGAACTGTCAAAAGATAAAATTAAAAAGCAGGCACCATATCCAAGGGGTGATTAAACAATACCCAAGGCTATGAAAGCGGGAGTATTGGAACCGGATAGCTCAGTGGTTTGCACACTGGCCTTCCAATCCTGAGGTCGGGGGTTCGATCCCCGGCAGCTACTCGGGAATTTTCAGAAACGCTTTTCAGTGTTTCCCACCCAACTAGAGGTGTACTGGTCAGGAACCCAGGCATTCCTTGCGTGTATCAGTGCTATACACTGGGCACGTTAAAGAACCAGGCTGTCTATTCGAAACGAGCTAGGCTAAGTTAGCCGGACAAGCCTTATCTGATTTCTGATCTCTCTGTCGTGGGGGCTTTGTCTCAATCTGTCCCTCTGGTCAGATCGCTCTGTGTCTGTACTAGTAGAGGATGAATTTATGCGCCCTGTGTGGCTGCATTTGAACTATGTAAAGCGCCTTGAAAGTGAAATTGATCATGAAAAGGGCGCTATATAAATCTGGTATAATAATAATAATAATAACCACCCAGGCTGAAACGGTCATGCTGAGAAACTAAACAGTATCAATAACACGACATAAAAGTCGTCCTCAACGACTTGAGAAGATCGAAATATAACAGCCCTGATTGAATGTACGGGGAGACTTTTTACGGCCGCCACACGGTACAAACAACGCTGCTGCGATAATAAATAGGCACAAGACCACAGTTATTTGCCCTTGGTTGACCACAATACGGAAGTGGTTACGCGGAAAATAGTTCCTCTGTTTGATGGTGAATATTGGTGAATTTTTGAGTGAAAGACCTGCAATAAATGGCATGATTTAATAGAGGAGATATGAAATAGTAGGTACATGTACAATTTGACAGAATGAGAATGTCAGAATATGCATAACATGACTTTTGATAGGGCCTGTTTTGCCTGTTTGCGGTCATCTAGAGAGTAGCCTTCATACGCATGTGATTTTGGTTCAAAATGGTGGAAAAAAGAGCCGGTCAAACCAATGTTTACTGTGGCTGGAATTGTTTCTCTTGAATAGTTCTGTTGAGTTCAGGTATTTTTATAGGGGTTGGAATGCATGCAAAATTGTTATAGTGTCCAGTGCCTATATAGAACATATAGTAAAAATAACTGTGGTCTTAGGCCTGATATAAAATAGAAAATGTGGTTAGAAATTACAAATCATTAATCAAAGCCTAAAATATGCCACAGTCGTAAGGAAACTAAGTTGGAAGAAAGATATAACGCTATTTAGAAATGCCTATACACGATTAATACGTAGCGTCTGAATGAACTAGGAATGCCAACCCTGGAGTATAGGAAATTAAGGGCTGATATTGTACATTTATACAAAATTCTTTATGATATAGATACAGAAGGTGTATATAAGTTATTTTCCATCACTATGGGTAGTATTAGAACATTGTTTAAGAAGCGGATGAGATCCGAATTCAGAAAAGATATTGCTACACGAAGAGTTATTGATACATGGAACAGTCTATCAAATAATGTGGGGGAGTCGCCGCAGTAAACAAAAAGAAAGTTTTGGTAGGCATTATATCAATTTTGAAGCCGCATGTTATCAGTGAGAAAGGGAATTATGACAGTAATGCTATAATTACAGTGAATTATATCAGTGACTGTAGAAGTCAAAGACAGTAGTAGAACTATAATTATGATGTAATCCAATAAAAGTTAGCGGCATTATTAGAACCACTGGACTTATCTGTATGAGTACTTGAACTACATGAACTACGAGACTTTAGTATAAGTAGTAAACATGCCGATAAATCAAATGTAAGCCTATGCAGGTCTAGTTGTGTTATGTGCCCTTTCTTGATAGCATCCAAGATGTAATATTTTAAATATATGTAAGGTTTTATTTCAATGTAACAGAAGTTATAAAGCTTTAGTTTTAACACAATGTTTGATTAGTTTTCACATCTTCATCAACTAAGCTCAGTACTTTCACATCTGTTGTGAAAGATATCCTTTCTTTTAACTGTTAATGGGGTGACACCTAATTTAATGAAGATGACTTTCTTTAAGTTTTTGAAAATCCTCAATCAGTTGTACTTCACTTTAATTACTGAATATAATTGTTCAGTACCATCATGTACTTGTTAAGAGTCAATAGCACTAATATGGTTTAACGGCTTTTCCCCTAATTTTGTTTAATATGTATGCATGTGCAGCTATTATTTTATCAGAATCCTGGTCAATAAAATATATCTAAAACATTTCATACACATATACAAATATGCAAAATAAGTAATATTAGAACTGCAGCTAGGTATTGGGTACACAAATTCACTAAAACTGAACTAAATTATTTAAGCACTGATCAATCAAATGTCTCATCAAACTATTCAAACACTGGTGTATAAACACGCGATAGTTTCTTTAAGAATTTTGTTGTCGTCAATGAGCCTGCTTCATACTGTTCCCACATATTAAATGTCTTGGTCTGCATAGACCTCAGTTGTTTCCTCTGAGCTTTTTTGCAGCTTACTTTCTGAGACAAGCTTTATCTGTAAACTTAAGCGCTGTGATTCTTCATTTAGTTTATCAACTAAGATATGTAGAATGGCAAAGGCCCATCAGTAATGTAATTCAAGTCCTGAAATCAGTTCTTATAATGTCAATTTATCTGCATTTTAAGAATACTGTCAAATGATGTATTGAAACAGAATTTCAAACAATGACAGCCCCAGTAGTTATTTCCAGCTGTCAGTACGATTTACAGCAATAGAAGCTACTGTCTGAAGAAATGTAATGCAGATACGCTCTTTTTTTGTAGACGTTGTGAAAAGGTGTATTTATAATTTCTTAACTTCGGTTAAAAGTTTTGGAGTAATCATATTTTGATTTAACAAGCCGTACACTTGTCTTTCTATAGAATAGAGAAAGGTGGAAACTTCACAGGTCGCCCAGCACGACAAAAACGAAGATGTTGCAGGCTCGGTTTGATTGAGCCTGTTCATGGACGGTAGTGGAAATGCATATAGATATAGAGTTGTTTCTTAGCTCGATAAAAAAGTTTGACTTACCAGTGTTACAATCACAATGCTGCAAGCCTCTTCAAGAATCATAATCAGTTGCTTGATGATGATTTGCAACAAGACGCGAGCAGTATAAACAAAGCAGTTAGAACTCATGGTGACAAGTGAAAGGAAAGTGAAACTGGGCATTCTTATATTCTGGATTAGAACATTACTTAATAATATTGTAATCAAGCTGTGCAAAAAAGGTACAGACGTAAATAATAGCTTTAATTAGAACATATTAAAGAAGTTTGCAAACAGTTTTTGCTCAAATGCTTTGTTAGTTTAGTTACACTTTAATCTTATATTGGATTAACTTTTAATAGATGAAAGATTAAATTTCAAACCTCCATTTTAACGAGGAACTTTCAGTTCAAATGATAAATACCTTGATTGAAATATAGAAGATGAAAACGTTCAATAATTGGCTTATCTCAATATTAATTGTTGGCTTGTTGACGCCTTGCAAAGTATGTTAGATCCACAGGTAGCATTTTTGATTGGCCTACTAATTTTGTGTAATTTACCAATGAATGAAAGAAAATTCATTTATATATGTTCTTTTCATTTTCCTTTAAAATGCATTATTTTGATAATCAATGTTGAGTGAATTATCAATATTTATATGCATGGGTACACTTTGACTTCACCGCCGTTTGAATACATCTGCAGATGTCTCTAAATTGCTTTTTATACTTTTAGCATGTGTAAATGTTGAGTTCTGCTCAACCCGAGGGTAGCGGGCGTGGACGATTGCATGCATTTCCACGACCGACCATGAACAGGCTCAAACAAACCGAGCCTGCAACATTTTCATTTTTGTAGTGTTGTGCGACCTGAAGTTTCCACTTTTTCTATTCTATAAATTTTGACTTTTGATATAAAACATGGGTACATTTTGACTTTTTATTTTGGGGTACATTTTGGTTTCGGTATGTTTTGACGAATGAAGCGAAAAATCCGCGGTTTGCATTTAAGGACATGTAGCTTTCTTAACACCCCTTTTTCGTCTTCTTTTTCGATGGTACCGATATAGTTCTTTATAGGAAAATAAGTCTCTGAAAATCTGAAATTCTCGAAAAAGTAAAAAAAAAAAAAACAGCGTAACTAAGTATGGATTTTATATAAAATAAATAACAGCCGGATTTAGTGGTATTAATCCTAAAAAGCCGACCCTAAATGTTTAGTACCATAATACCTATATCACCAAATTTTCTAGGCACAATTTACGTTAACACCGTTGCGCGAACTGTCAAAAGTTATAAAATTGTTAAGAAGTTTAGACTAAAGTTTAGTGTGTGGTAGTGTGTTCATTTTTAAATTCAGTGATGGAAAAGAAGGTTGCTATTATCACTGGTGCAAATTCGTAAGTACGAGAAAAATAAAGTGTTATATTTGTTGTCAGTAAAATATTTTTGTGGCCTAAAATTGTGCTCATGTTGAGATTGAGAAACAAGTTTTTTTTTCTGAATTTTCAACATAAAATCAAAGAAGTATAAAATATATAGAATGGCAACTGGCTGTAATCTCGCGTGATCTTGTGTCAGAGCGTGAATCGGCGTTATCTTAGTCATAACAAACATCGGCGAGCGTCGAGTTACAATTTGTACCTTCAAAACTACATTTAAAATACATGTCGTGGGCTGAGCGCGAAACTATTGTAACTGTATATGAATAAAGAACAAGATACAATAGTTTCGCGCTTAGCCCTCGATGTTAGCATCTAAAACAAAATTAGTTTAATGTGAAATAATGTTAAGACACAAAATACACGTTTCTTACCATAAAAAATGTGTGGGCACACGGTGATAATTAATTTACTGATGAATAATTGTCTATGCATATAAAATGGCGCGTGGAAAACCAGGGGTGTAAAATTCCACTCGCCCGCTCGCATTGGCGAGTTAAAGTCTGAGTAGGACGAGTGGACCTCGCTGTATACTCGACCGATCGGGCGAGTGTTTTTTTTTACGTCCTTACTTTACCAAAATTCAGAAATTACAACTCCAAAACGTCAACAAACTTTGAGATGGTTCAGTCGCTACCTGGATTGACTGGAATTTACCCGCGGATCGTAAAGATATCAAAACGTCATGCCGGTAATTTTCCATTCCACAAGCACGTGCGACCTATCGTATTAAATATCTAATTTACATCGACACGTACACAAAAACCGTGCGAAGTGCATTCATTTTTTAACATGTTCGCTTCAAGTTTTCAACACCTCTTGAGAAATAATACTATTTGAATTCTATAATGATTTTAATAAGATATCGACAGAAATGTAGGCAAAATTCTATAAAAATGGTCGAATTTTCATATAATCATTTGTAAAAATTCAAACAGCGCGATCTTAGTTACTTATTTCTTTCTAAAAGTAAATAAATGATAAATACTCTGGGCATAAAATTCAGACTTTTGACCAGAAAGAACAAAAAACAGAATAAAAAAATCTTAAATAATGAAAAAGCGGCAGCAATTACAATACATGGAGTAAAACGATTTTTGGCAAACAGATTTCTGTAAGTGCGGCAGAATAGGTTACGTGACCTCGTGAACGTAAATAGAAATGCGATTTTAAAATAAAGCAATGTGATGTCATTGCGGTTTTTAATAAGTTTTAAATGAATCTTTGTACATGTATTTTTTTTACCAACAATTTAAAAGTTTTTTTTATTTTTGCCAATAATGTAAATTCCTTGAGGGCAAATAGGTCACAGAGGTAGATATCCACTATAGTAACTATCGTTTGAGACATTTACCTTTTATACGGGATATAGCACATTCGCTTTTGATAACAAATTAAAGAAAAACTTTTTATTGATTTCTATTTCTCAGCAATTTTAATAACCGATGCGGTACGATCAGACAGTGATGTGTCACATGGCGCGAAAACATGACGTAATGCCATGACAATCCCAAGCAAAAATACCGCTTTGATCTCCACTTCAGATGTCAAGTCTTTTAGCTCTTTGAGGGGGTGTAAATTGATCATGAAAACAAGGTCAATTACTTAGTTTATCAACTGAATAATTACCGATAATCTTTAACGTTTTGTTCCCACTCTTTCAACAAGGGGGGATATACGATGATTATTGTGTCCAATTTTTTAGACACTTTTCAAAATAAATATTTTTCGGGAAATAATACTATTGTACATAATACTCCTTTCATAAAGGTGACAGTATTAAAAGTGTCAATTATTAGGGCGAGTGGCTGTTCACTAAGGGCGAGTAGATATTACTGGCTACTAGTCCTGCAGGGCGAGTGGTGTGAAAATTTTTTTTACACCCCTGGAGAACGCGTCACTTCTGGTAAACGAGATCTCATTCAGTTGTCATGGGATGTTAGCGAGATTTGTTCTATATGCCTTTCAAGTTGCCGATCTATTTACTTTTATAGCTCTTTGATAAAATCTAAAAATAATCTATTTTAATTTATATTTATAAATTTAAAAAGGAAGTGTCTTAAAAATTTAAAACAGTTACATCTTCTTGAGGCAGATTAAAATATTTCAATGGTGTGTGTGATGATCAGCAAATCAGTCGTATTATATATTATTAAAATATGATTGTACAGCTGAAGGTATATTTGAATTTTCATTTGATGAATTGAATCATAAAAAACTTATTTGATGTTGTTAATATCAGAAGTAAGAAAACTATAAAAAGAAATATACTAGTTTTGTTCTTGTCAATAATTCAATAAAGAAGAATCATTTATATTTTGAGATCTGGAATTTGGAAATTGCTTTCAACAGCCAGTAAAATGGCTAAATCAGTTTTGCTAGGTAAAGGTAGATTTTATTGGCTGTCACTTTGTGAAACAATGAACATAAGCTCTGTAGAGCTTTTGAGTGACCCTATTTTAAAAACAGTTTCTAACCCCCAGCATTTTATTGATACCCTTTTTCAGCTGGGTCGACTGAGGCAATTGCGCTAACTTGCCCAAGGACACACTGCAATGGGAGTAGCCAGGAATCCAAACCTGGGGCCTTCACCTCAGTAGGAAAGCACATTAGCCCTTTCAACCAATTTGCTTCCCCTATAATCATGTATCACTGTAAATTAGTGTTATCGGTACATCAGATGCCTAGACATGTATGAATGCAAAGGAAGGATCTGAATCTGTACATTGAACAAAGTCCAATATTGTTGTTACAAAACATAATATCTAGCAAGACCATTCGTGTTCTAATCAGTCACAATCTCGGATCTGTTTCATTTTACAGATCTTTGATTAGATCCATTGTCTCATAATTTTTTAGAAGTCGACACTTTATTTTTGAGTTTATTCAAATTTTGGTCTTTCTGACAATTATGCCGGATACTGTTAAATCATTAATATTTGTTGGGGGCAAATTTTGGTTGATTTTGTGGCTGAGCCAGTCTATGAAATGTAATCCCAACAAACAAGTACATTTCCTATTCATTTTTTGGTCAAAAGTTGAAATTCATTTAATAGGGAGTCAGTGGCGCAGTGGTTAGCAGGTTGGACTACAACGCCAGTGATTTAGGTATAATTCCAAGTCATGGTTGATATCCTGATTAATGTTCATTGCTGGGTGATTTACTTAAACTTGTACTGTTTCCAGCAGTATTCACCTAGGATTTTTGTTGGGGAGGTTAATAAGACACTTGCTGTGGGCTTGGCTGGAAAAAGTTGTTCCATCCATTCCAGGTGGGGACGGCTGAAAATAACTTGCAACTATTCCAGGTGGGGACTTTCGTCGGCTTCCCGTGTTAAACAAGAAACTTTACCATTTGTCATATTCCCATGCAGGAGCAGCTGTTTTGGCTAAAACATGGTCACGAAATTTCATGCCCACGAAATTAAATGATTTGACAGTAAACACTGCATGTCTTTGAAAAGTCACAAGATAAAAGGTTATCTCTTTTAGTTTACATAAAACTGTATTACAAGCTTTCTTAATTCAATTGATTTAACTTTCAGTTGTTTGAACTTACTCAGGGTTGCCAGCAGTCTTGAAAAATCAGGGAAATTGGTTTCTTTTTCAAGGTCAGGGAATTGTCAGGGAATTTTAAAATTTGGTCAGTGAAAAATGAAAATCCTGGAAAGTCAGGGAAAAGTCAGGGAAAAACGATTTCAAAGCTCGAAGAAGTTAATCATTTTAAACTTTTGTGGCTATGGCAGTCTTCAAGCATTAAATTTAAGTAATTAAAAACAAAGTTTAATGATGTAATACTGTAACATGCATTTAATTTGTTTAAATCCCCCATTTTTCTTTAAACACTGATTTTGCTTGAAGACTGAAAGGCTTTGCAACCCTTGCCCCAGAGCTAACTAACATTTTTTTGTTATTTGTAGGAAAGTGACACATGAAGAGAGCCTACAACTAACATTATTCTAATACACATTTTTTGTTGTAGGTACTCCAGGTGTTTTCTGAACACTGTATATTAAGAGATCTTGGATTTTGAGAGTGATGCTTTGTCAATATGATTCCAATGGTCTTGCTATTAGTCATGGTGTTTTATTGTTTTTGCCTCTAGGAAACTGTATAATAACAGATCTTGGATTTCTGAGAATGATATTTTGCTAATACTAGCAGGGTTCCAATGGTCTTGTTATTAACCATACTTTATTGTTTTTACCATGAGGAAAGTGTACCTTAAAAGATGTTAGATTTTTGATAGTTACATGTCTTGCAAAAAGATGCTTGTTACATGTCTTGCAAAGATGCTTTTGATATGTATCTCTTAATAATTAGGTTTCACTGACCAATAGTCACAATTATGTTTCATTGACTTGACCACCAAACAGTCATACTAGAAAGAAAGCCATGTTTATTATCATAGTGTTTGATGTTTATGTTTAATATATTGGAAAATAAATACAAAACATTTGGAAAAAAATAATGGGAGGATTGGAAGGCTATAGGGGAGGTCAGGAGGCCGTTTAAATGTTTGGCGGTTTTGGTCAGTGAAAAACATGAATTGGTCAGGGAAAAATCAGGGAAAAGTCAGGGAATTTTATTCACCCAGAGTGCTGGCAACCCTGTTACTGCAAGTGAAATGATTTGATAACATTCACAAATATAGCGGGAAATGCCAATATGCTTGATTTATAAATGCAAAGCACTGGAATTACATTCTACATTGTAAGCACTGGTTCCACCACTATAGTGTTCAAATAATCAAATTGGAGTGTGGTTTGGAGTCTGCATAGCCAAGTTGTTAAGGTTCCAGAGGTTCCATTTTGAGTAAAGTTGATAAGATCACTGATTTTGAATCACTTGCCAGTCACTGCTTAGGGTTTGAAACCCAACTTAGAGTGTAAAATTCTTACATAAGAGGAAGTCTGGCTTACAGAATATTTGTGGTTCTACCTAGCTGCCCATTGGTGCACCTAGGGTCTTCTTCCAGCATCAAAAGCTGGGAAGTCACCATAAAACCTATAACTATGTCAATGTGATTTCAAACCCAGCAGAAACAAAACAAAATCAAATTGGTTACCAGTTTAGCATAATTATATTGATTAGATGCTTCCTTTATATTCAGTAATTCAGTAATATGCAGTATTTTGTAAAACAATTATATTTCTGTGTTTGTTTTTGTGTAAAAATGTCTTGATGACATGCAGTTATATGGTAGTGTTTTTATCTGACAACACATCTTACATAAATTTTGATATTTGTCAATTCAGCTGAATTGCTCATGGAGAACTTGAAATGTGAAAATTAAATTAAAATTAGATTTCATTGGCATGAAGACAGATTTTTACTTGTTTTCATCTGTTTTGTCTTTGATTTCTGACAAGTTTTATTAAAATTTATTATACTTTGTCAACTGCAGAAGTAAATTGTAGATTTTAACCTATCCCACAACTGAGTGTGATTATTCAGGTTTCTTATTAATCTTTCATAATGCAAAAAATGTATAAATTTAAATGTCAGAAGCATTAGACCTAAGTCTCTTAAATGAAGTAATAAATTTTTTAGTGTTAGGTCAATTCAGGTCAATACTGTGTAGATTATTAGGTTAGGTTATCTTCTTTATCAGTTAGTATGAGGTTTAAACTGTTCAATGATTGGCTAATTTCACTCGACTCACTGGGTCATTCAATGGTCCAATTTGTGGTACTGTTTATTATATTGATCTGCCGATTGATCATGCAGGTCATTATCTATATCATCAATTCCTTTTGTTTAGCAAAGTGATCTTCATTCTAAATATAGAGCTATTTGTTTAAGGATTTTTATTTGTAATCTGTATACATTAAAATCACAAATGGGATCGAACTGAAGTTTCACACACCTATTCCTGTTTACTGTGATCATCTGACATGCAAAGTACATTGTTACATAACTCAGTTAAAAAATTGTGTTTTTAGCTTGATTATTCAAAGGATAGTTGGATAGTCCTGGCAAGCTCTTCTATCATCCTGGCATTGGCGTTGGTGTCACACATTGGTTAAAGTTATATAGCTATCATTTAAAGGCATATTGCTATGAAACTTTTTTCTTTTTCTAGGTCATTTATCAACCTCAATGGGTCTAGTCCCATAACTCTGACATGTATTTTGGTCAGGTTATGCCCCCTTTTTGAAAATCCTGGACTAAGTTTTGTGTGCAAGTTACTATCACCAAAACTAATGCAGATATTGAATTGAAACATCACATGATGGAGTCATTTTGGTTATAAAACTAGGTGATAGCCTCAAGAGCCATAACTTAACATGTATTTTGCAAAATTATGTCCCCTTTTGGACTTAGAACTAATGCAAATACTGAATTGAAACTACATGTTTCTTCCAGTTTATATTATTATTTATTCTATACCTATTTTATCTATCCAATCGCGAACGTTCATTTGCAACACGTGACCGTACAATATATTACGGTATTTGGATGCACGTGCGTACAAAAATCCTGTATTTTCTGTATTTGGACGCACGCGCGTACAAAAAATTCTGTATTTTCTGTATTTGGACGGTTCAGCAGTCCCATGTTAAACATACGATAAAGCCCGAAACGCGTGAAAATGTTCCGAATGTAAATCGTAAGCGCTCTTATGCGTCTAATTTGAGGTTTTTTGTTTACAACACACAAAAACGATTCAAGGGATAACAATGCAATCTGATTTAGATATTAAAACGTTTTTTAATAATCAAAAACTTAAAAATACAGTAAAAAGGATCATCAGATGTTGGAATATTTGAAAAGTCGCTTAAAGAAGACATTCCGGACGAAACCTAGAAATTGCTATCAGCCCTGACTGTCTGAATAGCTACCTCAGCAGTTTTTATTTAACGGTTAAGAAACAAAATGGAGACGATTATGAATGGCAACGGACGGGCGGTCAGCATCCAAAACATGTCTACTCTATAATTCAGTTTTCGTCGGATCTTCACCAAACTTGCTGATAATGTTTGTGGGCATTACATCTCGGCAAGTTTCGATAACCAGCCAAATTGTACCAGCCACTCTTTGATTATTATAGTAAGATAAAATAGATATAGAATAAAAAGGTTATTTAACATTGTACTGTACAATACGAGATATATTTGGACTCGTACCCAGCTGAGAAAACCATATTGAACTCGCCTAGCGGCTCGTCCAATATGGTTTTCTCAGCTGGGTACTCGTCCAAATATATCTCCGTATTGTACAGAACAATGTTAAATAACCTAATAGTAAAACTAGGTCATAACATCAAGTTCCATAACTTTAACATGTATTTTGCAAAATTATGTCCCCTTTTGGACTTGACACCTCCTGGTTAAAGTTTTGCATGTAAGTTACTTTCTCCAAAACTAATGCAGATACTGGATTGAAACTCCTTTGATATTTCAATATTTAGGGTGATATTTCTGCTTCTGGGACAACAGTTCAGTCAAGCATTGGCTGTCTTATGGACAGCTCTTGTATTCAAATTTAATGCCAAAGTTTTTAGCTTGACTAGTCAAAGTTTGTGGATAGTTATCCTACTAAATTCAATAGTGGGACTTTAATATTGACTTAGAAATGTAGGTTTATGTTTTGGCATGCAAGTTGTTATCTTGCCAAAAAAAATTTTTGATCAGTGATAAAGTAGAAGTATTGCAAAAGACTTTTGTTTGGGACTTAAGAAATTGCCAAATAGTCTAGTGAAAGAAAGAATAGAAGGCGTGTTGCACGGAATACAGTGAAACTTCATGCACTTGTTCACTAGGATGATCTGGAAAGAAATATAAACACAGTATTTTTTCACCAAAGTTTTGCCCTTTTTCAAGTTACTGCTTTTGGTTTTATTTTTGCATGTTAAACTCATTTATCACATTCTACATCATAAGAATATTCTATTGACTCTTTCGGTTTAAGTTAGTTAGGTTGAAGGAAAACTTTCCCCCTTTCTTTACTCATTTATTGATTTGTTTTATTCTTTGAATATTTTTACTGACAGCCTTTTTTAACAGTTGAGTATCCTTTAAAGGCGTTTGTTGAAATTTGTACTCTCTTAAATTGATAAATCCTTTTTAAGATGTACAGTGCAACCTTTTTGGAGTGAACACTGTTTAGAACACTGAAATGCTTTTGTTGTACAGGGGCTGTTGTTGTTTTAGAGAGGATGATTTTCCGTGATGTTTATTTTCCATTTATTGAGGAAACTGGTCTCCTTGTAAAGAAATACATAACATGTAGTCTGCCTTTGTACTGAGGTATTTGCTTTCTTGAGATGTCGCTGCCAGAGGATATAGAGGATATTTGTTTGTTTCAGTGAAATGTCAATTTATTTCACAAGTGAAATAAAAATTTATTTTACTGAAACAAACAAATTTTCTTTTTATTTTATGTGTAAAACTACTTTTGTTGCGTTTTTTATTACAGTGTCGAAAATCACGGGAAAAAATCACCAGAAAGCATAACACAATGACGTCATTTTTAAAGACGTCATGTCATATGCTTTCCAGTATTCATTAGTTCAGTTACATTTGACTTTAATCTGGGTGGAGGATGGAACCAGTTTGGCAAAAAAAAGTGAAAAATTTAAAAATGGTAATCCACTGTTTCAAAACTGTGGAATACCACTTTTATTTCACTGAGAAAACTCTATAATTCTCTAAAAAACATAAAATAAATAATTATTGTGTATGTTATATTCTGTGGTTTTTGTTTCAGTGGTGTTGGCTTATCAGTGGCAGATCGTCTGCTTATGGCACATGAAGGAATACGTGTTTGTCTTGCGTGTCGCAACAAGGGTCGAGCTGAGAATGCGAGGGCAAGACTCCTGCAACGTCACTCCAGTGCAAATATATCAATTATTATAGTAGACACCAGCTCAGTGAGTCTGTTATCAGGGCTTCTGAGGAAATCAGGAAAAAATATAGTCTTTCTGCAATTTTAACCATACAAGTCTATTTATTGATCAAAAAATTTGTTTTATAGTTTTTCAATATATTTCATTTAGGTGTGCTAGAAATCGTCAATCCATAGGTATCCAGGGGTAGTAGTTGAAAGTTTCTGAACTTTTGGAGGCCTTTTGTATCTTTTGATTTCATGGCCAAATGTATTTTTGACAGAAAAACCCCTGAGTAAACTTTTACATGATTCCATTCATTTCTGCTTGTTGGTAATCTGTACAAAGTATTGCATTTCATCTTTATAACAAAAATACTTACACTTAAATATTTTGCAGAGCCCTATTATAATCTGTTTAAAAAGTATTGCATGTAATTGTTCTTATGTAATTTGTTTGAGTGCTGTCCTGAATGCATTTATTCTGTATTCAGACCCTATGTTTTGTTCATATGAGTTAATCTGAAGATATTTTATATAATCATGTCCTTTTTCTTCTCAAAAACAAAGGAGAAATCAGAGCTGAGACTGAATATTGCTGGGGAAAAAGAAAAGTTAATTTAAAAATTTTTTTTTTGAAAAAGACTGTAAAGTAGGCACCCTCTCTAGAATGCATGTTACAGATTCGGGGATATTTTCTTCTTTTAAATTGTATTTATATTTCAGTTTTACGGGCTTGTTTTTCTCTTGAATGCGGGTGTAATGAAGGTCCCCAGTATTAAGGGTAAAAAGTTTTAGTATTTCTCAAGGTGGTGAAAACCCTTCATGTAAAATAAAAATTTTTTTTAAAAAAATTTTCCCCTCTTTTTAGGGGCCTTTTTTGCGAGTTGTTTAGGTACTGATTCGAATCACTTGCCCTATAATTATGTTTTTGGTCCTTTGGGGCTTGAATTTATGTGAGGAACCCCATCCAGTGGCCCACGGAATTTTGATTTTTTACCAAGGCCTGTAGTGTGAATAAGCACGTACGTGCCCGGGGTTTCCCTACCAGCATGCTGGAAAGTCCCCATTGTTTAAATTTGTCGGTGCGACTTTTTTAAACCCCAACAAAATAAAAAAAACGCTGTCTTTTTCGGGGAGCTTTCTTCACTTTTTTACATTTCGTATGGTGAGGTTTTAAATGTAGGCCTGGTGGGTGCTTTGTATAAAAAGCGCCGGTTTTGAATGTGTTTGTCATGAAAAGGCAATATTAATTTTGTTAAAAAAATTTTAGATGAACACGTGTTAAAAATGTGCTACAATGTAAATAAAGCTGTCTGTGCTTTCGACAAAATTTGAAATTCCAGTAACTCATTGTAAAATGTTGTTGAAAATAGAAACCACAAAAAAAGTAGAGTCCCGAAACCACAAGAAATCTGTTGAAGAAAAACAAATCCGTTTTTTGAGTGTCATTGTTCATTGTTGTTGGGAGAGATATTTAGTGTTTTTAAACCCTTTTTGGTTTGAAAAACTTTTTTTCCCATGATAGTTAAGTCTTTTTTTCAATGTCATTGTTTTAGATTGTTTGATTTTAGTCTTTTACTTTTTTGTTTTGCCTTTTTTATTTAAGTAAAATTCAGCAGGTAAAATTTTTCTTTTAGAAAAATTAATCAGCATAGGTGCAAGCCTTTTTTTTCACATTTTAACTTAAAAGTAGCAAACAAAAATTCCTATCCTAATTTATATGATGCCTATTTTACATTATATTTGTGTAAGGAGTTGATTCTAGCCTGGATGGGGGGTTGAAACATATAGATGAAAGTTTCCCGAGGCTTCAAAAATTTTTGCTTTTTTAAAATTGTTTGGGGGTTTTGTTTGGGTAAACATAATAAATTAATCCTTGATAAATGTTTGTTTTTGTTTTCATATGCTTTTATTTATTTTTTTCGAGCCCGCTTGCGGGAAATGAAGAAATAGTTGTCCAAAAATTGTTCGGTGTTGGCGTGGTAAGTCCCTGCGTCCGTCCCGGGTTTGTTTGTCCGGCCAAAACTTTGACATGCTTTGGGGCATTTTGTTTATAGTTTTATGAATGTTTAAACCCCAGTGAGCGGGGTGTTGCGCAAACCCCGGTTTTTACCTCAAAGGTTTAAGGGCACCTTCGGCAAAGGTTAAAAATTTAAAATGACTGTCGGAGCTTTCTTTTCATGCATGGGGATTTTGATGTTATTGGCCAAATTTTTCACCTTTTGAGATGGAGTGTCATGCGCAAGAACCAGGTCCCTAGGTCAAAGGCCCAAGGCCACACTTAGAGGTCAAAGGTACAAGAATGACAACTTTGTCCGGAGCATTTCTTCTTCATGCATGGAGGGATTTTGATGTAACTTGGCACAAATGTTCCCCACCATGAGACGGGGGTGTCATGCACAAGAACCAGGTCCCTAGGTCTAAGGTCAAGATCACACTTAGAGGTCAAAAGTCAGATACAAGAATGACTTTGTCTGGAGCATTTTTTTAGCTCGACTATTCAAAAAATAAGTAGAGCTATCCAAACTCACCTTGGCGTCAGTGTCGGCGTTGGCGTCACACCTTTAAGTTTTTCGTACCAAGTTCCACATTTTGACAAAGTCTTTTGGATAAAGCTTTGAAACTTTCAACACTTTTTTCCCCAATCATCATGGCCAGTTATGGGCAAGAGACATAACTCCATCAAGGGATTTTGGCTGAATTATGGCCCTTTTGACTTAGAAATTCTGGGTTAAGTTTTTCGTACCGCTTCATTTTTTGACAAAGTTTTTTAGATAAAGCTTTGAAACTTTCAACACTTGTTTACCATCACCTTTCCAGTTATAGGCAAGAGACTAACTCCATAAAGGATTTTGGCTGAATTAGGGCCCTTTTGGATTTAGAAATGGGGGGTTAAAATTTTTCGAAACCATTCATTTTTTGACAAAGTTTTTGAGATAAAGCTTTGAACTTTCAACACTTTTTTACCAAAAGTTTATGGGGCAAGAGACAAAACTCCATAAGGATTTTGGCTGAATTATGGCCCTTTTTGACTTAGAAATCTGGGTTAATTTTTCGTACCAGTTCATATTTTTGAAAAGTTTTTTGAATAGGGCTTTGAAACTTTAACCCCTGTTTAAAAACATCACTGTGATGGGAAGAGAACATAACTCTGTCATTTTTTGGGGTGAATTATGGGCCCTTTTTGGACTTTGAAATTGGTTCTGTTTTATCAAGTCCATGTTTGTCAAAACTATTTGACATATGGCTTTTTAAACTTTTTAAAAACTTGTTTATCATTATGATTTCCATCTGTAGGCAAGGTACATAACATTTTGACTGAAAATTTGGCCCTTTTTGGGGCTTTGAAAATTGGCTCATATATTTTCCATTTAGTGCAAGACTTATCGAAATCAAAGTAAAACAGAACATTGTTTGTCTAATCTATTTATTTCTTTTGTCTGAATATCTGTGGAAATATTTTGACCCCATTCTTCAATCAATTCTTCGAATAGTCGAGCGCACTGTCATCAGACAGCTCTTGTTGATGCATAGAGGGATTTTGATGTAACTTGGCAAAATTGTTCATCATCATGCAATGGAGTGTCATGCCAAGATCCTAGAATTACTTCCCTTTGTTGTTACTATAAATAGCTTATATTTGTAACTTTTTTATTACTGGTCATAGGGAAAAATCAAGACCACTTTTCTGTAGTACAACATGCATGTTACATCCAATTTTCAGGTGTATTTTGACCTATCTCTACTGATGCGGATTTTTGTGTGGACTTAGAAGTTTTTAAAAAAAAATTTATATTTTTTTTATATTTTTGTTTTAGATTTACATTCCTTTGTTGTTACTTTAAATAACTTCTGTTGTAACTTTTTGCAATCTCTTTTTTATTTGGCATACATGTTTGCCTCAATGAGACAAGGAGTGTCATGTACAACTCCCAGTCCTTTTGACAGCTGGCGGGCTCGACATTTTGCACGTTGGCATCTAGTCTCTGTGTACTACTGACTCTAGGACCTAATGGGGGCCTCCTTGGCTGAGTGGTTAAGACTTAAAAATCACTTGCCCCTCACCAATGTGGGTTTGAGCCTCACTCAGGGCATTGAATTCTCATGTGATTCCTGCTGGCTTATTGAAGGTTGATGGTTCTACCCAGGTACCCGCTTGTGATGAAATAATGCACGGAGGGGCACCTGGGGTCTTCCTCCACCATCAAAGCTGGAAAGTGACCTATAATTGTGTCAATTCAGAGTTAAACCCAACAGAAAAAGAAAGAATTAAACATCAACAGTTGTTTCCATATTGATATTCAAATTTTGAAATGTGTGAGTGATATCACTCCAATGTGTGTTGTCATGTTCATTAACTGTGCACTTTTCAAATTTACTGAGGATAACAAACAAACTTAATATCGATTATTTAATGTCAGGGAGAGTAGATCCACATATAATGAGGTTATTAGATCTGAAAAATTGCTTTTGTTCTTTCATGAAATAATATTGCACTCCTTAAAGACGTGCAGTATTGTCACTGCTGGAATGGTGCTGAACTTGTGCATATTCTTGATACATATTTAATAACCTGTAACAACTTTAGAATTTTCTACTTGGTTTGCAGTAGAATTCAAACATTTGTTCTCTTATTCTCGTCAATCCGCAAACACATTGCCTTAATTTATGTTGGATTGTAATTTTTGGATTGAATGTATTTTGATGCCTGTTTAAATATAACTTCAGCTCCTCAGACTGTGCAATGATTGTGTGTTTATTTAAGCTTATCAATAGCCGTCACTGATAACCCATATGGGCGACTCCACTAGAAAACTGTTAGTAATTTTACTGGGAAGATAGCGGACGATACAGAGAACACTCAAATTCCAGAGTTTTCCTGGTTCTTTAGTGTGTAAAGCTCCTATATACAGGACTCTTATCCAAGTGGTTGTAATAATTTTTCATTGTAGAGGCGGGGGCTCAAACTCAATTACCCCTAGTTTTGTAGTCAGACATTGTTACCACTATTGCATTGCTCATGTGCAGCGATTGGTACTGGTTCCTATCTTAGTTTGGGTACTATCGCTTCTCACTGGTTAATTCAGAATTTAGTTTTGAACTTAACCAAAGGCAAGGGGGCATTAAGTGACTGTTCTCTTTTTGGTAATTGGGTCCAGGAAAAGTGAAAAAGAAACAAGACAGATTTTTTTGTTACATGTAGGTGAGAGAACTAGAAGATTATTTAGGAGGAACACAAACAACACAAATTATCTGGACATCTTCACAGAATGCTAATGCAGACGATTTCAGCTATACTAATATACAACACAGAAATGGGTACAGTATTTTAATTATTATTGGTATGAGCAATTAGAATTGTATGGATTTATACTTATGTTCAGATAATAATTTGAGATTGTTCTATTTGGTAAATTTTAGGTCCGAATGATCAAATAAGGACTGGCAATAAAGACACTGGACTATCAGATATTTAGGAAATATATCTCAAACAGTGATTTTGTCATTTATTTAAATCATTGTCTTCAGTTCAGATGCGAAGGAACTGTATCATGAGGACAGGGGTCCAGGTGAAGTAGTAACATGCTTCAGAATGACAATCAATTTATAGAAGAGAAAATCAGTGAGATGTATTATTTTGATTCTAACACGGTACCAAGGATCACTATCTTTGCATGGATGATATTTACATTGACTTAAGCTGAAAGCTGTTTAGTTTGCTTCCTGACAACCAGTCATTTTGCTTGAAATAGTGGCAGGCTGTACACCTGACTGTAAGAACTTATTGTGTTGCTGTGTGGTTTAAAATCCCTACAAACAACTAAATGCACAGATAAACAATATTTTCTTATCTACAGGAAAGAACCGTATGCATCCTCTAAGTATGCTACAGATGTTGTCAGTGTGGCTCTCAATGACAGGCTTAACAAAAAGGTAATTTTTCACTCCATAAAAGATATTTCATTCTTACACTGGAACAAACATAATTTACATCTATGTATTTTCTCTACAGTGTCATCCTGTCGTTTTTAGCTCCACTATTCGGAGAATAGGGGGGCTATACTATTCGCCCCGGCGTCGGCGTGACCCTTCTTGGTTAAAGTTTTTCAGCAACCTTTGTTTTTCTGTCATATCTTTTCTACTATTGCTTATATCTTACTGTAACTTCACAAAAACATTGTCCAGTATACAAACAATGTATGTGTAGGGGCTGAGTCCATTATACATAAGGTCAAGGTCACCAAGCTGTTATACTTAGGTTATTTTTAAGGTTAAATTTTTTCGGCAACCTTTGTTTTTTCTGTCATGTCTTTGTTAATATTGCTTATATCTTACTGTAACTTCACATAAACATTGTCCAGTATACAAACAAAGTATGTGTAGGGGCTGAGCCCATTATACCCAAGGTCAAGGTCACCAAGGTGTTACACTTAGGTTATTTTTAAGGTTAAAGTTTTTCGGCAAACTTTGTTTTTCTGTCATATCTTTATTACTATTGCTTATATCTTACTGTAACTTCACATAATAAACATTTTCCAGCATACAAACAAAGTATGTGCAGGGGCTGGGCCCATTATACTCTAGGTCAAGGTCACCAAGGAGTTATAGTTAGGTTATTTTTAAGGTTAAAGTTTTTTGGCAACCTTTGTTTTTCTGTCATATCTTTTTTACTATTGCTTATATCTTACTGTAACTTCACATAAACATTGTCCAGTATATAAACAAAGTATGGCTGGGCCCATTATACCCAAGGTCAAGGTCACCAAGGTATTATACTTAGGTTATTTTTAAGGTTAAAGTTTTTCGGCAACCTTTGTTTTTCTGTCATATCTTTATTGTACCCCCCGACAACAAAGTTGTAAGGGGGGATATACTGGTTTCAGGTTGTCTGTCTGTCTGTCTGTCCATAGACACAATCTTGTGCGCACCATCTCTCCTCATCCCCTTGACACAATTTAATGAAACTTCACACAAGTGATCAGTAACAACAGTAGTTGTGCATGGGGCATGTTAGGTTCTTTCAGGAAAAAAAATTGCAGAGTTATGGGACTTTGTTTTTTGTTACTATACTATATACATAGACACAATCTTGTGCGCACCATCTCTCCTCATCCACCTGACACAATTTAATGAAAGTTCACACAAGTGATCAGTAACAACAGTAGTTGTGCATGGGGCATGTTAGGTTCTTTCAGAAAAAAAATTTGCAGAGTTACGGGACTTTGTTTTTTGTTACTAAACTATATATATATAGACACAATCTTGTGCGCACCATCTCTCCTCATCCCCTTGACACAATTTAATGAAAGTTCACACAAGTGATCAGTAACAACAGTAGTTGTGCACGGGGCATGTTAGGTTCTTTCAGAAAAAAAATTTGCAGAGTTACGGGACTTTGTTTTTTGTTACTAAACTATATACATATAGACACAATCTTGTGCGCACCATCTCTCCTCATCCCCTTGACACAATTTAATGAAACTTCACACAAGTGATCAGTAACAACAGTAGTTGTGCATGGTGCATGTTAGGTTCTTTCAACGACAAAAATTGCAGAGTTATGGGACTTTGTTTCTCTTTAACATACTATATACATACTGTCTGCATATGCAGTCTTGTGCACGCCTAATCTTCCGAACCCTTGCACACAATTTAATGAAACTTCACACAAGTGATCAGTACCAACCCTAGTTGTGCATGGTGCATGTTACGTTCTTTTAGATAAATATTCTGCATAGTTATGGGACTTTGTTTTTTGTTACTATACTGTATACATACAGTCTATATACATACAGTCCACATAATTATGCAGTGTTGTGTGCGTCAAATTGCAATGTACTGTGTCAGTGCATGCGGGGGGTACATTCATCACCTTTAGTGATAGCTCTAGTTACTTTTGCTTTTATCATACTGTAAGTTCACATAAACATTGTCCAGCATACAAACAAAGTATGTGCAGTGGCTGGGCCCATTATACCCAAGGTCAAGGTCACCAAGAAGTTATACTTGGAATTATTTTCATGTTAAATTATTTCGAAAGCTTCTTTTATAGACATATCTTTTGTACTTTAAAAGATAATGACTTGAAATTAAAAGTATTTGTTTATAATCATCTGCATGTGTGGCTACTTACCCCATAACTCTAATTGTGTTTTTGACAGAATTATGCCCCTTTTGTACTAAAACTTTATTTGCAATCTTCGTTTTCTGGATATTACTTTAATGCAATATAAGATAAAGACTTGAAACTTAAAATGTATCTTTATCATCATCATCTGCATGTGTGGTAACAATCCCCATAACTCTGATTTGTACTTTTGACTGAATTATGCCCCTTTTATACTTAAGTTTTTTACAAACTTTGTTTTCTGGACATAACTTTGGTACTATATAAGATAATGACTTGAAACTCAAAATATATCTTTATCATCATCATCTGCATGTGTTGTAACAATCCTAATGACTCAAATTTGTGTATTTGATGGAATTATGCCTCTTGGTGTATAAGTTCCTCTCCCTGTCTAGGTCAAATTGGGGCACTGTTTTAGGGGACTCTTAGCTAAAAGTGGAAAAAAACCTTTTTTCCTGAACAGCTTAATGGATTTTCATCAAACTTGGTATGTAGCATAATTATAAGGTCCTCTCCCAAATTTGATCAAATGGGGAAGCTTGCCTGCTTTTAGAGGAAAACAGAAAAATGTGCAAATGACTTCTTCCAGTGAACTGTTTGCTGAATCTTCATGAAACTTGATCTGTAACATCATTGTAAGATCCTATCCAAAATTTGTTCAGACAATGTCACTAGTTTATTCCAGATGCAGTTCATTCATAATTCACCGAGTCGTACATTTATTAAAGGTCAAACAGTCGTGGTCAGGCAATTGACTGAGGGCTGCAGTGGCCCTTTTGTTTATACTTACCAAAGATGTTACCATTCATTATGTGCCATACATATATGCAAGGTCAAATAGTTATAATCAGGCGAGTGTGTTTTGGCCACTATGACGTCTTCTTAATGCTTTCAACATGGACAAACTGTAGGTCGAAGATATAAACAAAATAAAGGATACTCTGTCACTGTATGTATTCAGTTGAACTGTTCACATGTGTTGGACATAGGTTTTGAGAGCCACGGATGCTTACTTGTCCATACAGTTAAAAGTTGTTTTTAGCTCGACTATTCGAAGAATAAGGGAGCTATCCTACTCGCCCCGGCGTTAGCGTGAGCGTCACACAAATGTTAAAGTTTGCATACCACCCCAAATATTTTCAAAGTCCATTGAGATATTGCTTTCATATTTTGCATACCTGTTTACCATCATGACCCCAGTCTGTAAAAAGGAGGAGGCAACTCTATCAAGCATTTTGACTGAATTATGGCCCCTTTTCGACTTAGAATAAGTGTTAAAGTTTGCATACCACCCCAAATATTTTCAAAGTCCATTGACATATTGCTTTCATATTTTGCATAATTGTTTACCATCATGACCCCAGTCTATAAAAAGGAGGAGGCAACTCTATCAAGCATTTTGACTGAATTATGGCCCCTTTTCGACTTAGAGTATGCTTATTGTAATGTTAAAGTTTTACTCATTGCTTATATTATACTATCAAGCACTGAGAATAGTTGAGTGCGCTGTCCACTGACAGCTCTTGTTTATTGTCGTGATTACCAGAAAACTTCTTGGCAACATAACATTTTATTCACTACTTTTAGAGCATTTAAATGCAGCCATTTACATTTTCCTTTTAAAACAGGAAATATACTTTGGTGTCAACCTATGTCTAAGTGTTTCAGTTTTATTTTTACAGGGAGTATATTCTGTGTCGACCTGTCCTGGCCTGGTGATGTCTAACATGACATTTGGTATACTACCTTCATGGTTTTGGTTTCTGGTTATGCCTTTCTTATTCTTTGTAAGTACAAACACATTTTCAAAGTTTAAATTATTACATTCACAAAATACAGAAATTATTTAAACACATAATACAGCAAGTTTTATTCAAGGTTGTCCCTGCTTTTATGTAAACAGCAAGAAGAGGGTTACATAGTAGAGCGCATTGATGCTCTCCAGGAAGTTTCAAGTTCACCAATGGTTTAAACAGAGATTTGGAAGCACAATTTTTGTTATTTAAAGTACTTAAATGGTGAAATTCTGACACAGCCATTGAGAACAATGTATAATTCATGTTTAGTTCATCCAAACTTTTAAATTCTAGAAAAAAAAGTGTTACATAAATATCTAGTAGTGTTAAGTGAAAAGTAAATGACTGATGTTGAGGTGGCATATTTCAGATGCGGTTGTTTGTGACATCACTGACATGTAATGCCTACAATGCTGCAGAAGCCTTAGTAAGTTTTATTCTATTTTATTTATAAAGTATAAACCATAAGTTTGCAAACTCTCCACATTTTAATTATGTGTAGAAGTTGCCTCTAGTTTGCACTGATCAGATTCAGTTCATGTACACCAGAGGGATTAACTGAGATCTTGATAAGTAATGGTATTAAATCATATATTAGATAAAAAAAACATGCCTGTAGCTTATGTGTTTGAAGTCATTTTCTCTTCATGTCTGATTCATGTGAGGAAGTTGTTAGTTATTTACTGAGAACACCAGGCAGACATTTCATCAGAATTGTGGTCCTTTCTATACTTAAAAAATTGGAATTTCTTGGATAAGATTTTTGTTAAGGTCCAGCTTTCTTGAATACTAGCAGAGCTATAGCTGTGCATCTTTGTACACTTGTATATTATCTTCAGATTAGTAAGTAGGTCAAGGATTTTGTCAAAATTGTGATCCTCTTTAATGTAGAAAATTTGTATTTTTAGTTACTTTTTTGTTGAGGTCTATGTTTCTTTAAAAAGCTCTTCATCAATAGATAAGTAAGAAGGCCAAGAACCATAACTCTTTTCCTGCATATCACCTTTTGTTAAGTATGTCAGATGATGAGTGTTGGCACCCACAGAGGATGCTTTTGATAACTGATGTGATATTCTGACATAAAAATTTATTTGTGACTTGGCTGTCTATTATCAATATTCTTCATTCGGCATCTCAGTTATTCTTTTGTTTATTACAAGATGTTGGAGATAAAACAGTTGAATAGTGCGACCAAAGTTCCTTTCTCAGAGGTTCATTGCCCAATTCCCTCAAGGTGAAGGAAATGTCCTGAATGAAAACTTCATGGTTATTTAGTCACTTCTGCTTGAATCAGCTTGTGTTTGTACAGTAGTTTATTATTTGTTGAACATCTTGTGTGAATTATTTCAGATTTGGATATCAAAGCAGAGATGTGAAAGTTTAAATTCCAGAATCAAATATTGCAGTCACTGTTCTATATTTGGTAAACCCTATGTTGCTGAAGAAAAGGTAAATTACTGTAAAATTAGAAATATTTGCAGAGCATTCATTTTTGCTTACATAGCCTTTTTAGCTTAACAATACGAAATATGGAGAGCTGTCCTACTTGACCTGGCTCTGGCATTCGCGTCGGTGTCCTAGGTTAAAATTTTGATGCACTTTCTCTTTATCTCTGTAATTACTTGATGGATTTGTTTTAAACTTAAAATAGTTATTCCTCATCATCATCCACATCATATGGCACAAGGGCCATAACTCTCATACCCATATTTTATGAATTTTCCCCCTTTTACTTAGAATTTCAGGTTAAAGTTATGATGCACTTTAACTCCATCTCAGTTATTACTAAATGGATTTGATTCAAACTTTAAATAGTTATTCCACATCATCACCCACAGCATAAGACGCAAGATTCCTAACTAAAGCAGCTATTGTTCATGAATTATGCCCCCTGCCCCCTTTTACTTAGAATTTAAGGTAAATTTTGATACGTTTTCACTATATTTCTGTTATTACAGACAGGATTTGATTCAAATTTAAAATGGTTGATCCACGTCATCACTCACATGATATGATACAAGGGGCATACCTCCTGCACCAATATTTCATTAATTATATCCGGTTTTTACTTGGAAGTTCTGGTTAAAGTTTTGGTGCAGTTTCACTTTATCTCTGTTATTACTAAATGGATTTGATCAAAACTTAAAATAGTTGTTCCACCTATCACCCGCATCATACATCACAAGGTCTATAACTCTGGCACCTATTTCTTATGAATTATGTCCCCCTTTTACTTAGAATTCAAGATTAATTTTGGTGCATTTTCACTATATCTCAGTTATTACTAAATGGATTTGATTAAAACTTAAAATAGTTGTTCAACCTTATCACCCACATCATACGTCACAAGGTCTATGACTCTGGCACCTATTTTTCATGAATTATGCCCCCCTTTTACTTAGAATTCAAGGTTAATTTTGGTGCATTTTCACTATATCTCTGTTATTTACAGAGAGGATTTGATTCAAACTCAAAAAAGTTGTTCAGCATCATCATTCACGTCGTATGACACAAGTACCATAACTATGGTACACTAATATTTCATGAAATATCTCCCCTTTTTACTAAGAATTTCAGGTTAAAATTTTGGTGCACTTTCATTCTATCTCAGTTATTATGTTTCCCACCACACAGTGGTGTGGGAGACATATTGATTTACTCCTGTCATTGTGTGTATCTGTCTGTCTGTCTGTCTTTCACAAAGCTTGTCTGCACTCTAACTCGAATATTTCTCATCTGATCTTCACCAAACTTGAACAAAATGTCCTCGGCCAAGTTCGATAACTAGCCAAATCGGCCAAGGAACTTTAGAATTATGGCCTTTGAATTACCGAAAAATGCTCAGATTTTAGGCACATTCCTGGTAGTATAGGGGTCCTTTTGCTCCAGGAATGTGCATGCGCTCTGAGTAGTATAGGAGTCCTTTTGGCTCCAGGAATGTGCATGCGCTCTTAGTAAAACAGTATACAAAGACAGACTTACTATTCAGATGATTAGGCAGTTGTGGGAGACATGCGCTTTTCTCAAAAGTACCTCTAGTTACTAACTTGATTTGATTCAAACTTAAAGTAGTTGTTCCACATCATCATACACATCATATGACACAAGGTGCATCACTCTTGCACCAATATTTCATGAATTATGCCCCCTTTTTGCTTAGAACTATACTTATTTAATGTTTTGATACACTTTATCTATCTCTCTTATTACCTACTGCTTTTGACACAGACTCAAGCTATTGTCCAATATTTTCATCCACATTGGAGACTTTAAACACTCCAGTGACAACTCCAGCTTCCTCAGATGTACCCAGTTTCACTGTCCCGCATCAAAATAGTCAAGCATGCTGTCTCCTGTGACAGCTCTTGTTATACCCCCTTCTGAAAGATGGGACGAATTATGGGAATGCCCTTGGCAGGAGAGCGGTGTCCACAAACTTTGTCCTCAGCATTTCTTCTTCATGTGTGGAGGGATTTGATGCAACTTTGCACAAATGTTCATCATCATGAGACAGAGTGTCGTGCGCAGTAACCAGGTCCCTAGGTCTGAGGTCAAGGTCACACTTAGAAGGTCAGATACAAGAATGACTGTCCGGAGCACTTCTTCTTCATGCATGGAGGGATTTTGATGTAATGTTGCACAAATGTTCACCACCATAAGAGGGAGCCTCTTGCGCAAGAACCAGGTCCCTAGGTCTAAGGTCAAGGTCACAGAGGTCAAATATTAGAATAAAATTTTCTTGTGTGGTCTTTTAGTGGATTGATGAATGCTTCTGCCTATTGTCACCAAACTTTACTGCAGGTTGCCCATGACACTCATTTTAGGCCTGATATTTGAATCATATGTGCAGTTCTGTAACAATAACTTTTCTTCGTATAAGCTTTCGACGGGTGTATATTTTGTGACTATGGGACCCTTGTTGATATTTTGATTATATCCCAAAATACTGTCTTACAAAAACTAATTTCAGTTACATTTAAAGTTGTGTGTCCTCCAGGCTTATATGAAATGTTTTGAATTTTATAAAATGCTTCCACTTTTAGTAAGTATTTGCAATAGTATTAAAATATATACCGCTTGCAAATTTGTGCACATTAGGAACTTCTTACCTGTAAAAACATTTTTAGTCAATACAATATAAAAAACGCTCAAAAGCATAAGACACACAATTGAAATTTGATGTTAAAAAGAAATTTAGAAGGGATATATTAAAGACGTCAAAGTATTCAATATCAAATTACAGGAAATTTTGATGTGGAGGCATGTCCCTGTAAGGCTTTTGTTATACGCCCAAAGGGACATATTATGTTTTATCCCCGGTGTCCGTCTGGTCGTCCGTTAAAAATTTTGTTTCGACTCTGTAACTCTTAAACCCCTTGAAGGATTTCAGAGAAACTTTACACAAATGTTCACCACACCGAGACAACGTGCAGAGGGCATGTTTTGGATGTCTCAGTTCAAGGTCAAGGTCACAATTAGGGGTTAAAGGTCATATCAGTTTGTTTTGTGTCCGCTCTGTAACTCTTGAACTGCTTGAAGGATTTCAAGGAAACTTGGCACAAATGTTCACCACACCGAGATGACATTCAGAGCACATGTTTTGGATGACTCGCTTCAAGGTCAAGGTCACAGGGGTCAAAGGTCATACATATGTATGACTTTGCTTTGTGTATATTGCTCTGCATTGCAATGCTCTTGTTTTTATTTGGCAGAGCCCTTTTTTGTTCACTTACAAAATTTTGCATTACTTATGTTACTATAAATAGCTTGTTTTGAAACTTTTTCGTTACTGGCTGTAGGGAAAAACCGAGACCACTTTTCTGTGGTCCAACCTGATACCTCCAATTTTTAGGTGTATTTTGACATACCTGTACCTGGTAAAGATTTTTTTGTTGACTTAGAAAGAATTTTTTTTTGGAATTTCTTCCCTTTGTTGTTCCAGTCCTTTGGGCTTCAACAGTCAAGTTCTTTAAATTTTGCTCCCATCCTCTGATGTAACCCTTCGGGCGTATATTGCCCCGTTTGGCGGAGCTCTTGTTTTTAATGAGACCGTCACACAAAACTATTGTGTAGTATACTTTATTTACACAACGAACTGGTATTTAAAATTCTGTGCTAAGGTTTAAAGTAATGTAAACAATGTAAATAGATGTCACAAGGTATGTTTTGTTGTTCAGTACTAAGAAAAGAATGTAATATAGGTACTAGCAATTGGGTTAGGTTTGAAAGGGCATAAAAGTGAATGAAAAGAAAATGGTGGAAAAGTGAGAGAAGTTCAGATTTCTTTTACAAAGACAGTTTCTTAAAAGAAATTTTGCTTAAATACAGAGAAATGGGCTAATATTTATTGAAAGTGAATTCCTTAAAAGTTTTTAGCATGTTTTTCAATTCATATTTTCAATAATATTTTAGCTCAATATCAGTGAAAAAGATGCAGATAACTTATACAACCAAATGGAGGGATTGTATCAAGGTTTCAAGTCAAAGTACAGAAATGGCACCAGTAGAACAGCTAAAGACAGTGTCTCAAATGGTTTACAGAATGGGATGCAGAATGGATTCCACTGATGCTGAAGAAATCCTTTTTGTCACATTTGTGTACAGTCTCCAACACAGTGATCTTCCTTGACTCGGCCACCTTAAAAAATTGATTCAGTGGCAGTGACTGATATACTGTAAAGGAAGGGTTTTGAGCTGAATTCAGAAATATTTGTAGACTTTACACTAAAATATTGACTTATTTATTTATGTAGAATAATTACTCTTTGTTAAGTTTATATCTGTGTTGTTAGAAATTTTATTTTTTAAAAGATGCCTCTTGGTATAAAGATATTGACATGAGATTTTTTTCTCAGATCCTTTTTAAGTGTGTATACAAAAAATGTTTCATAATTTGATAAGGTATAAAGTGTCTGAGACTTTAAATATGTAAGCATTTAACATTTGCTTTTTGTTTTCTCTTCTTTTGTTATTCCCAATCAATGTTAGATATACATGTTAGATAAAACTTTGAGCAAAGAAAACATTCAAAGATATCACCCAAATTAAACAGAAAGCTTTAATTTATGATATAGGTGATGATGATCTTCAGAAAATAGAATGTGTTGTAAAAGTTGTAATGTTCTTCACATAACATAGAAATTTTTACATTTGTTTTTATTGATCTTTCATTATTCAGCAGGCTGGATTGATTACATACAGTCTGTTGGTTATAACCATCAGTTAGGAAGCTGAGAATAGATAAACTGTATGCCTAAATCACAGTGTGATGAACGCTATGATAGTAGCTTTGTGTTACTTTATGTGTGAACTAACCATATGTTTTACATTTTCTTTTAAAGGCTTATGTTTGATTTTTATGCAGTATTTAAAATCAAAATTTTACTACGTAAATATAATAACTGGACAATTAAATATAGTCTTTAGGACTGAAGTTTGTTATTAGATAACAGTACAGATTAGAGAGCAATTGAGAGGACACATTCTTTTTTTATTTATAATTTTACCCCCAGCCAGAGAAAATCCAAGCCTGATAAAATATAGATTAAATTAATGCTAGCACATAACAGAAATAGTTATAACATAAATGCTTATTATTTGCTATTAAAATTTAACAATCACTGTATATTGCTTGACTCGTTACTAGAACTAAGAAGAAAAGAACATCATACCGGTACAAACAGTAATTGTACACTGACCAGAAAAACTTTAAACAATAATTGAGAACTTATTGCATAAACAATATTTTACAGTCTTTGCAGTCAACTTTGTGTAAAATTAAAGTATATCATCTTCTTCAAATTTGGATTTTCTAAGGCAAAGAGTAATATATATATATAATAGGGTTATTATAACAGTAGCTTGATCTGGGATGCAGTATTCGGCTCCAGTGGATTTTGCCAGATCAGATCTCACGAGGCGCGCAAGCGCAGAGTGTGATCCAACCTTGCCAAATCCACAAGAGCCGAATACAAAGTTCCAGATCCAGCTACTGTTATAATGACCCTTTTATTATATACCTTTACCATTTTGATTCTTGTTTTGTTCTTGAACGAACTCTTCAATGTTTATTGATATTAAATGGAACTTAGTGAAGTTTTTATGTGCACTATTTATAGAAATGTGTCCTGTCAAGCATATTGATGAAAATAGTCCGGCAGCATACAATACGGAATTTAAAAGGTACAATGCGGAATTTTTTTTTTTATGACTGTTCATATTTTATTGTAAAATACAAGCCTATTTTTTACAGAATTGATATAGGTATATAATAAATAAATATATATATATAGAGAGAGAGAGAGAGAGAGAGAGAGAGAGAGAGAGATGGTACCAGTCTATATCGTTTAGGACTGGTTTTTCTGTATTTACAAGTGTTTTATTATGCCACCCTTCGAAGGGGTATATTGTTTTGCAGATGTTTTTTATGTAGAATAAGTGCAAGATTTCCATCGTTTTTGAAGCATTACAGCTAGAAGAGGTAATATATAGCTTTACATACATGTGTTTTGCACCTGTATCAATTTCAGTGCCTTTATTTTGTTGCACAGTAAACGTTAATGTTATATCCGAAAAATGTTGCATGACTAAACATGTCTATGTGATATAAATTTTAGTATTTTACTTAAACATTTAGGACTATTTGTTGAAACATTGTTTCAAATATTTTATAAATTTACGCGTTTTAAGTGCTTCCACTTTGTTGTAGAATTGTATTATCAGGGATATAGTTAAGATTTAGAGTGACTTTAGTCAAAGGTTATAAAGCTGAGTTCACTATAAACAATCCAGCATTTGATTGGTTAATTTTGTGCACAATCATAAAACTGACCAATAACAAAGTTGCTTTCTGAGTGTCTTCATACACAGTTTTATAACCGTGGATCCTGTTTTATATCTGCTCGAACTGCAAGATCAAAAATATAATTGTGATTTTACTGCTTGTTATTTTAATAAAATATATATGAATGTTGAACTGTTCAGTTTTTCTGTGTACATAGCTCTGGCCTTAAGTGAAGTTAAGTTTAAGTGAAAATTTTCATACTATGGAAGATCCCATTTAATGCTGTAAGGTTTATCATAATGTAGAGAAATGTTGATACTGGAAAAAAAAGACTGATGAAGAAATGAAATGTTAAACTGGTGAAAAACACCATTTTCTGATAGATGAAAGACGCATAACCCTTTGATCACCTGGTTCGTTTTGGCACATAATCTATACACATTCTTGTCGTAATATTAAAAGTGGCAAAGGAATGAATGGCTTGTGTGTTAACATTGTGAAATACAGCATTTTTGATAAATCTGGAAACTACTACTACAATCAGGTCCATGGTAAAAACCGGCCGATACCTCAAGGTTCTAAACATTCTTCTTGAACATAGTACTGGTGTAGAAATAAAGGTGCTAGCATATAAAAATAGTTACAATTGGCTTTTTAGCTCACCTGAGCACAAAGTGCTCGGGGTGAGCTATTGTGATCGCTCACCGTCGGGTTGACGTCCACATTTTCCCTTTTTAAACAACATTCCCCCTAAACAGCTAGGAAAAATTTATCCAAACTTCACAGGAATGCTCTAAAAAAAATTGTTCAAAAATTAAATTTCATGCAAAACTCTGGTTGCCATGCAACCGAAGGGAAAAAATTTCAAAAATTTCCTTTCAAAAACCAAAGCCATGGGGCTTAATTTTTGGTGTGAAGCTTGCCTAGTGGACCTCTGCCGTTTGTTCAAATCATGCCCCGGGGGGTAAAAATTTGCCCCCGCCCCAGGGGTACTTGATTTTAATAGGAAAATCTTAAAAAATCTTTCAAAAAAACCAAAAGCCTGGGTTTAAATATTTGCATGTAGCATTGCTAGGGGGACTCTAAAAAATTTATTCAAATCATGACCCGGGGTCAAACTTGCCCCCGCCCCAGGGTCCCCGATTTTCATAGTTTCTATGGAAAATCTTAAAAAAAATTTTTAAAAAAAAACCCAAAAAGGCATTGAGCTTAGATTTTGACATGTAGCATTGCCTAGGGCCTCAAAAAAAAAATTCAAATCTTACCCCCCCCGGGGGTCTCTCAATTTATATGGGAAAATTTAAAAAAAAATTCTAAAAATAAACCAAAAGGGCCTAATTTAGAATTGGAATGAGCAGGGCCTAGTGGACTTACGAAATTTGGGTTCAAATCGGGCCCCCCGGGGGTAAAAATTGACCCCGCCCTCGGGGGGTACTTGATTTTTAGAAAAAAATCTTAAAAAATTCTAAAAATAAACAGAAGGCCTAGGTCTTAGAATTTGACTTTTTTGCACTGCCAGTAGACTTCTACAAATTTGTTCAAATCATGCCCCCCGGGTAAAAATTGACCCCCCCCCCATTGGGTTACTTGTTGTCCCTGCCCCATGGGTTCTGGGACGATCTTGTATGAAAAAAATTGGGAACCATCCCTTTCCCTTCATGATCGTAAGGGGGCGACTGTGGGTCTTAACACTTGGTTTTTGCGTAACCTGTGATTCCAGCGGGTATAAAAATTTTGATTCCATCCCTATGTTTTTTTTTCGATGTAAATGGATGTGAAAAAAAAAACTGTAGTCCTTTGGCGCCATAAAACCTTATTGTTGGTGCGCCGAAAAACCCCAAAAAAATAAAAACTTGATTTCCCTAAAAAAATCTTCGAAATTTTCTAAAATAACCAGAAAGCCTAGAGCTTGGGTATTTGCTGTACATTGCCTATGGACCTCTAAAAAATTTGTTCAAATTAGGCCCCCCGGGGTAAAAATTGACCCCACCCCAGAGGTCACTTAATTTTATTAGGAAAATCTTCAAAATTGTCTAAAAAAAACCGAAGGCCTAGATTTAGACGACTTTACAAATTTATTAAATCATGACCCCGGGGTCAGTTGACCCCGCCCCATGGGATACATGAAAAATCTTAAAAATTTTTCTAAAAAAAAAACCCAAAAGGGCCCTGAGTTTAGTTATTGCGTGTAGCATTGCCTGTGGCCCTCTACAAAATTTGTTCAAATCTTGACCCCCCCCCGGGGGTTTATTGATTGTCATAAGGAAATTTTCATAAATTTGCTAAAAAAAAAACCAGAAGGCCAGTTTTGTTTTTGATATGTAGACTTCTACAAACTTTGTTCAAATCTTTAACCCCCGGGGTAAAATTTGGGCCCCGCCCCGGGGTTTATTGTTGTATATTAGGAAAACTTCCAAAAAATTTTTAAAAAACATCATTTGACATTTGAAACTGTGTCTATTATCAGGTGAGCGATCCAGGGTCATTGACCCTTTTGTTTGATAAATTTCCGCTTCTGTTAAAAATTTCCCAAAAAGGGAAATCCGAATTGTTTTTTTCACTGCTATTATTTCCCCCCCTTCGAAGAAGGAGGGATTTTGTTTTGCAGTGTTTGTCAGTCGGTTGTTGCCATCCATTTCCGGATGATACCTCAAGAACGCTTGGGCCTAGGATCAAAAAATTTGTAGGGTGGTTGTATAAACCAGCAGAAAAACCCCTTTTGATTTTGGATCGAGGTCAGTCAAGGTCACAGAACCCCAAAAACAGTTACACAATTCCGGATGAAACCCAAGAACGTTACCCCTGGTCATGAAAGTTTTAGGGGGTTGGTCATGACTGCAGTGCCCCCTTTTGATTTTGAGATTGGGGTCAAGGTCACAGTGCCAGGAACATTTAAACGGTTCCAGGTGTTAACCCCAAGAAGCTTGAGTTGGGCATGAAAGTCGTAGGGAGGCGGTCATGACCAGAGATGCCCCTTTTATTTTAAGGTCAGTGGCCAAAGGCAAGGTCACAGGACCAGGAACATTTTAAGGGTTTTTCCAATGAATCAAGAATGCTTACCCAAAAAACCTGAATTTGATAGGGGGTGGTCATGACCAGCGATGACCCCTTTTAATTTTGAGGTCAGGGCCAAGGTCAGGACAAAGTGACGGGAAACAGAAAAACGTTCCAGACGATAATAGAATGTTGGGAGGGGGGCAAAAAATTTTAAAGGGGGAGGTTGTCAGATAGTAGATGACCCGTATTGTTTAGAGGTCATTTTAGGCAAGGTCAAGTGCCTGGAACAGTTAAATTGGGCCCAGCTAAAAGTAGGGAATGCTTGGGCCTAGACATGAAATTTGATAGGTTCACAGCCCAGCAGTTGACCCCCATTGTTTTTGAGGTATAACCAAAAGTAAGGTACTTTGCCGGAACAGTAAATTTTGGCAAAAATAGATTTCTTTTCCCCTGTGCAATTACTGAATGCTGGGGGGACTTTTGGGTTTACTACGAGCTCTTGTTTTTACAAGATTGCTTCAAAATGCGGTGCTAGAAAAACTACGGGGCTCCGGGGAAAATTTTTCTTATTTTTTTTGACATCCATAATAATTTTTTTCGGTAAACCACACTACTTCGGGGTGAAACCAAACCCCGTAGAATAATCCCCGGGGAAGGAGACCGGGGGTCTCGTGAAACTGAATCGATAAATGTTGCTTGCAAACCCCCCGGTATGTATTGTAGGTACATGGGGTGCCGTTTGTCTTTAACCTGGCACCCTAAAGAACAAGACTATTTTTGGTTTGGAGCTTTCTGTACCTTGCACTATCCCCCCATAACATTACAAACAACCCTTTTGGGGGAGTCCCCCCATACGGGTTATGTTGGCAACTAAAAAATTTGGGACATAAAAACAAACACTACAAAGGTGATCTTTTTTAACTGATATGGCGAACATAAAGAAATGATTAATGACATTTTTAAACATCTAAAAGGGTTTTTATTATCCTTGTGAATTTTAAAAACAAATTACTTCTTGCAAAAAAAATGTGAAAATCTTTGATGAGGGCGTCTGAATTCTCTCAGCTGAAAACGGGTTTTGTCCCCAGATAACATTTTTTAAACATAGGGCCTTCTTTTTGACCCCGCCTCCATTCCTTGTTTAAAATCATTTATTATTTCATCTTCCCTTGATCCGAGTTTAAAATTTTTCAAAAGAAGCTGGTCTGTGTTCAAATTTTGCCCTGTATGACAAAATTCAGACCCCATAAAATTTAAGTTTTGAGCAGATTATTCTCCCTTTAACATTTCCCGGTAGACAATGCTGGATTCATTGATGTATTGGACATGAGGGTATAAAAGAAATCGTCGAAAAAAAAAAAGGCCTCATTATATGTCCTTTTCGGGTTTTATTAGTTTAAAATTTAACTTTCAGCCTCTGTCTTTTTTTTTAAACTTTTACTGTTGGAAAATTTTTTTTGAACCCGTGTGTTTGAAATTCAACAAAAACATAGGGGAATTGTTCTATTTGGAAAGGGTTTTTATTTAAAAAAAATGTCTTTGTTCTAAACCATTTAGTCTCTTACATTGTAATTTTATTTAACAGGGGTTTAGTTGGTATTTGCTAACAATTTCATTTAAAAAATAGTTTTATTTTTCTTGATTTAAAGTTCATAGAAAAAGTAAAAAAGAAACAGTCTCATAGCCCAAAGGAAATTATCACTGCTCTGTTTTTTTTCCCGTTTTTCTGACTCTGTTTGCTTTATTCTGACCACTAATGTTAGTGACAATTACTTTTTCAATCTAGACCGCCTATATAGTATCTAAAAGTATTGATCCAATGTATAGCAACCTGGTCCGTTATTTGGGATTTTTTTTAATTTGCGATTAACAACCATAATAAACGCTGTCTTGCTAAGGCGGTAATCTGTTTCACCTGAGCTTTTTCCCGTAGTTTTTTGTCCTTTTTCAAATTTTTGGAAAAGTTTTGTCACACCGAACCCCGAGTCAGTAACTATACGTTTACTTTCGGGGTTTTCCGTTATAAATGCACAGAACTTTTCCCCACCCTAGTGTACTTCGCACGCGTTCGGACAATTCGAGGTGTCCCATATCAACGCTCCTCTTGAATGCAGAGGAAGCTTTGTTTGGTTTTATTAATTTTCCCAAAAGCGGAAAGCATTTCCCCACGCTTGTTGCAGCTTGGGGATTTGAAAATCCCCTCCATTAAGATGGTTTCAAAAAATAAGGGGTTTCCCCATAATTGACATCAATGTCGGATGGTTTTTCTGTTTGATTTTCAAAAAGTGTTTAAAAACATTTTCTGTAAATTTATTTTTTCATAAAAGAATTTGACTTTATCAGAATACCTTTCTGAAAAGCGGATAAAATCTTCCAAATAGGGCCCTTCTTCTTTTTAACTCTTACGGGGAAATGGAAAAATTCATCAAAATTTTTCCTTTCCCTTTTAGGGTGAATGTTTTTTCTTTACTTCAAACTCTTCATCATCTCACCAATCTTCGTTTGCTCTAGTTTGAATTTTCGTAAACTTCTTTTCCACGAGGTCATCAAGTAAATCTTCAAAAGCTTGATCAAGAGTGTTCCTCCCCCCTCCTCCTCCCCTCTGCAGTAACTTCTTTTACACCTCCCCAGTCATTTACCTCGTGTCAGTTATTTTCAATTGTGCCTCCTGAAAGACAACAAATAGTATCTTATATACGTTGGGATTTTGGAGCTAGTGTTACTTTTTGTGCCGTTTAAAATTCTGCGTTTTGTTTTTTTTAAATAGTGAATATTCAGAAAATTACCTCGGTTTTAAAAATTTTTATGGTTCCAACTGATAAAAATGTAATTGAAAGTTGTATGCCCTACTGTTCCTTTTAATGGCAAATGCCTACAAGATTAGGCGGCTTCTGGTTCCAAGGAAATGCTTAATTTTTCTCTTGCAATACCAGCCCATTTGGGAAATCAAAAAAATGATTTAAATTGCAGAAAAAAAAAATTATAGTTTTTAGGTTTTTAGGGTTTGGTTTTTTGCAAATCACAAAACAGTTTTATCTACTGCCATTTATTGTACAAAAATCCAATTTAAAAATTATAAAAAATTAAATAGGTTAACACTCGATTTTTGGTTGTTTATTAGTAAAATTTTTTCCTTAAATATAAAAAAAAAGCATGCTGCCAGAAAAATATATTATAATACAAACCTTTTAATAATATATAGACAAAGGCATGTCTTGCTTTCATCACCAAAACATACCTTATTTATTTATTAAAATGGCACCTTTCTGCGCTTCCCCCATAAACTGTTTTGCTGAATCGTCCCAAAAGGGAGGAAAACCGTGAACCCAGTGGACATCAACCGTCGATTATTCCAGAACCCAAGCCTTGCGCTTCATGCATATGTCAACTAGAAATTTTATAGAATTGCAAAACTTTGATTGCTGCTAAAATCTTTTTCCTTTTTCTTCCAAATTGAACACCGGAGAGTCTCTAAGGAAGATAAAAGGTGGGGATTTTTAATATTAAAAAAAGCATTAAAAATTACCTGTGTAAATTTCTTTGTAAACTTGATTATATTCTATGTTTTAGATAAAATAATGTAACAATAAATACTGTTTAAAATAATTTTTTAAAAAGAAAAACAGGTTTATAGGTTGTCAAAGATTTGACAGACTTAGATTGCATTATAAATACAATTAGTTATATATAGCGAACCCCGACAGCTGTTTATGCAACATCATTTTTAACTTCCGGAAGTAAGTATCGTGAGTTTTCCCAATCGGGAAAATCCTTGTATTGTTTTCCCTCGTTCGAAGCTTCTGTGTTTTTCATCCGGTTTTATCAAAAAACATGGGGTTTTCCAGTTGAAGGGTTTTGAACCCGAATGCCCCTGCTTTTCCCATACCTTTTTTAGGATACGTTTGAAGTCATGATGAAAGGTTGCCCCTCCCGGAATTGTCGTCCCAAAATCTTTGCTCCCAAACCCAAAAATTAGAGGGGCCTGTACAAATGAGCTAAAAAACCAAAAGTATTTACTTTAAAACAGTTTTAGATCGTTTTTGGGTTTTTGTCTTTTATAAGTGTGAAAATTATTTTTATTAATTAATTTATTCCATGCTGGCCTTTTTTGGGGTAGCCAAAAGGGAGATAAGTTTGTTTAATTTGTCACCCGTAACCCCGCGGGGCGGTTCTCTGCCGAATGTTGGTCATTTTTGTGAAGGTACTCGGGGGACGACCCCCGTTTCGAGTCCGTGTTACCAATGGATACTGCTTCCGCTCTAAGGCTGGAAATGTGTTTGATTTTTTTTTATATAAACGACAAGAACATATCCTTTTAAAAAAGTACCCCCTTTGTTAAATTTATGGTTTATAGCAGTTAATATAAATTTTCAGTTTCATAATTTACAGTGACTTTAAAAGATAAAAAAATTTTAGTTTTTACAACCTTTCCTTGCTTTGACAGTAAAAAATCGGCGTCTTTTAAACATATTTTTAAAATTTTAAAAAGGCAAAAAAAAATATGTATATAGATCATATAATAATTAATAAAAAATTTAAAATAGCTTAAAGTCCAAAACAAATACCTATTTTCGGTAAACTTTTGCTAACCGGGGGTTTTAGCAATCCAGGAAGTGAAAAAAATTTAAAAATCTGATTTTAAACTTTTCAAAAATGCATGACAACGTTAACAAGATCAAAATTTCCGGGGCGTGCAGTTAAACCTACAATTGCATTTTCCGAAAATCTAACATAGATAAAATGGTATACGTTGTAGATAAGTCCAGTTCAAAATATAACATAGATAAAGTGGGATACGTTGTAGATAAGTCCAATTCAAAATCTAACACAGATAAAGTGGGATACGTTGTAGATAAGTCCAATTTTTGGTTTAGACAAGAAAATGCTTATTAGATGTGGTTTTCGTCGGTTAACGTCACTGACTTCGAATATCATGCCCCACTACCGCTTTGGATTCGAATCTATGCTTAGGGTTACAGAATTTTGTCATGTGAGGAAGGCATCAAGCTGGCTTATAGAAGGTTGGTGGTTCTACCCAGTTGCCTGCCTAGGGACAATCGAGGTCTTTGTCCAACATCAAAAGCTAAAAAGTCGTCATATGACATATAGTTGCATGTGTCGGTGTGAAGAAAAAACCAGCAAGAACAACTATTGATAGCTTTGATTTCTCCTTTCACAATGAATTGATTGATGCAGTGCTGCAAACATAAATTTACATCCCTAAAATAAGATCGTCAACTAACGACGTGTGTGGAATGTATATATGTTCTACTAATAGTCTGTACTGTGTTGGTTAGCCGTAAAACCCAAATCAACAAGTAGGAAATGCTTTCGGGATCAAAATTTCTAACATCCCGGCTACATTTTTGCAATATTTTTCATACTACAAATAGTACATTTATGAAATTCCTTAAATGTTTTGAAACATTTGATGTAAATAACATGTTTAAATGTCAACAAAACCTCCTTATAAAATAACTGTATCTTTGTTGGGCAACCAGGATGGGGAAATCAAATTTTGAAAACCCTTTTTAAACATTCAATGAACACAAATAAGCGTAAATGATCATTTGTTAAATCCATTACTTGATCAATATAAGATTAGCCACCTTTAAAACGAAATCCGTTCGTTTGTAAATTCTGATTTTAATACTTGGATGAGGTAGCAAGATGAAAAAAAAATATCATAACATTTTTCGATCTCATTGAAATTTCAATACATTAGTTAAAACATATTCTTCCATTCAGAACTATATATGTTATGGAAGATATTGAAATACCGAGGGTGCTATGAGTATTATATAACATGACCTTCTTTATCTGTTTTTCTCGCAATTTACTTTGTAGGTCAGTGTGCTTTTCGTAAATAATATTTAACACTTTTATGTGTAAACATACGTAACATTATACCGAAGGAAAAAAAAGTACAAAATACAAGCTACAAGTTTCACATGACCTGCTCATACTTTTTACTTTGGTATCTATTTAAATCTAGGACTCGTGTATTAAGGAAGCGGCTGCCAAAGAACCATGGGAAGCCTCCGTAATTAATATTGCCACTAAATTGACATTTTAGGAGAAAGAGTTTATCTTTATTTTTCGTTTTGTTTATAAATTACACTTGAAACATACGAGTATGAAACGCGAATTACTAGTATGCGTCAAACGTAATTTATAGAATTGAGAATTTCTGACCTAAACCCTAAATGTCCCTATTTTTTTTTCTTCTATTAACATTCTATAGTTTTGAGTGTTATCTAATGACTGTTGATTTCTAATGCTGAAAAAGGAAAGGTGTTCACCATCTATTCCCAATTACTTACTGATTTTACTCAAAAAGTGCATATTCTAGTACAAAAAAAGTTATCTATACTGTATAGCAGAAACACTGAAATTTCATTACAAATAGAAACATGTTTCCAGAGTTTAAATTACATATTATATCACGAAATAAAGCAACTCGGAGCAGGATCAACTTTAACATTCGGAGTCTCTATCAATTCTGATCTACTCTATGCCTTTCTGATGACTTTAAAACACAATAATATATGTTAAAAAGAAACTGATTCCAGTTTTAACTATGATGTCCAAAAGGCAACTGTTGAAACAGCATTCAGCGGGGTTGTTAGAATGTTGTTGTTGTTTTTTTTAAATGGCGGTACTTAATATTTACATTCTTTAAAGCAGGGAACACAAGCACCACTGAAGAAATAAATACTTAAAGATTCGACGTATGACTAACCCAAAGTCATATTTAATGTTCACACCGTTATGGAGACAGTGTCAGCCTGATTCACCAGGTTTTTTTCCTCTTTAAGCCATTTCAACAAAGCAATCTGAACCAGTCAAATTAGATTGACAAATACCCCAACCGAATGTGTAGCAAAATGAAAACATTACATTTAGTACTGACGATTATCGCGCCCTCGGTGTTGTCGCAAAGATGTCCTCCTTCACTCCTTCGCCTCCGCCACCAGACTATGGAACCGGCTCCCACAGGAAGCCGAAAGCGTCGAGGCTTTCAAGAGGGCCCTGGCGACATCATCCCAATAAGCTGCAACGTCGTTTTTATCTGCTTTTACTCTGCTCTGTAAATAATTGAGCGCCGTACACACCACCTTGTACATACGCCATTTTACGATGTTTCCCCATAGTGAGACCTGTACAACAAAGGAAGAAGAAGAAGGTTAGCGATCCAGGGATTCTCCCCGAGTAAAACAAAACAAAACAAAACAAAAAAAACAAACAAAAAAACAAAAACAGAGCATATCAGGCTGAAATATATACTACTGGTCTATATAACTGGAGAACAGGTAGGTGTGGAGTTGTTGGGTAGTCCCTGAAAAAAACTTTGGAATTCTCCCAAACAAAAGTTTACGTTTTAAAGCACTTTGATACTTGTAAAACAATATGAGCAGATCGAGTTGACACTGAAGTAGACCCTAAAGCATTAGCACACGTTTCAAGTGTTGGCCACGAGAAAATTCTACAATGTGACACTTTAAAAATACGTTTACAATATATGCTAATTCTCAGACAGACAGAAATATACAAAAGTATGATGTAAAACAACAAAAAAGATTTGAATCAATAACGGTCTTTCAATGCATTTTGAGTGACCCACGAGAAAATTCTACAATGTGACACTTTAAAAATACGTTACATTTTGAGTGACCCTGCCTCACTGACGTAGTTACGGCAGCCGCTTTTTTAAAAATTATCCTTTAACTCCACTCCAGTGGTAGACTTAGATCAAATAAGCTGTAAATCAATATCATATTGTTAGTTTCTTTCAGTGATAATTTCTTAGAAAAACGTTTTTTTTTCTATAGGTTCATCTCAACAGTCGATCAGAATATTTCAAGAAAGTGCTATTTAATACAGAGGGTCATTTTATGGTAAAGATACAAGATACAAATTTTATTTAATTTAATTATTTTATTCATTTGGGTTTTACGGAGCACCAACACAGTATAGGTTATATGGCACCAAACAGGACTGCAATTTGTGGTCCTACTTCTCATTTACATCGAAATAAAAACATGAGGTATGGAATCAAAACTTGCATACAGGTCTAATGGAATCACACAGTTACTGCAATACCAAGTGTTCACCTCTTACGATCATGCAAGGTGTAACGGTTATGCTTATTTTAGAAACAATTACTTACTATTTATTGATACCATTTATTAAATAATCATATTAGGCAGTTTTAAGGCCTAAAAGATAGATATTTTAAGTCTGGCCTAATTCATGTTCAGTCAACTGGGACTTTTCTACCTATTTTTGTATCTTTACAATGGGCCAATTCGTTTCACTTTTGCGGCGTACGCCGTTTCGCCGCGTACAACCGGCTGGCATTCGTTTGGCTTGCCAGGTGTAATGAAGTATTTCGACCCCCATAGAATAATGACCCCCCGGTCATTATTCTATAGAAAAAGTGACCCCCCGTTCATAGTATTATGACCTCCAGATCATAGTACTATGACTCCCTCACGTGAAGTAAACTGAACCTCACGAAGAATATTGACTCCCATAAAAAAACGACCCCCGGTCATTTGGTCAAATTTAGTGATAACTCATGTATCTAAGGCCTAATTGCTGCATTTTATGCTCCCACGCGTGGGAGGGGGCATATAGATTTGCCCTTGTCCGTCCTTCCGTTTGACCATTAGCCCCAGATACCATCACTTGACACAGAAATCAGAGCATTCCGCAACGGGAAAAGAGATTCTATTTCTAGACGCTGTATCTTGGTGTATACATTTTTTTTCAGGAAAATAACAATTCACAATACGTTCACATAACACACCAGTGTCAATAATCCCTGCAAACTTCGGTATGAGGTAATTCTTCAAAAGAAAACTACACAAGAAACTGCTAGCATAGAACTTAGCATTAATAAAAGTTGCAATACTTAGCAGTGGCAGTAAAGTACGGTAGCGGCAACAATAGAAAGTAGTAGTAGTAGTAGTAGTAGTAGTGGCAGTGGTAGTGGCAGTTGCAGTAGCAGCAGCAGCAGCAGCAGCAGCAGCAGCAGCAGCAGCAGAGGAATAAGTGACAGCAACAACAGCAGCAGGAGAAGAAGAGGTAGATGTACAAGACGTATTAGTGGAAGCAGGTGTAGTAGTAGCAGTTGTAGTAGTAGTAGTAGAAGTAGTAGTAGTAGTAGTAGAAGAAGAAGAAGAAGTACATGTAGTAATAGCAATAGAAGTAGCGGCACCAGTAGTAGTAGTACAATCAAAATGTTAACTACTGGCAATGGAGGCTATTAGAGTTGTAGATCTAGTAAAATTGTCCGTTAGGTTTGGTGGGGATCACTTTTTAATAGATATTATCGTCGAAAGTCTTTTTAGGAGCCAGTGTTTTACACGGAAAGAGTAACTTTTTTTAAATAGAATAATGTCCGGGAATCGATATTGTACGAGAGAGTTCGAATGTAGTAATTTCGGCAGTGAGTATTTTACATGGAAAGAGTCACTTTTTCTATAGAATAATAACCGGGGTCGTTATTCTATGAGATTCGAAGGGAGTCATCTTTAGGGAGTCAGTATTTTACTTGGAGGAGTCAGTTTTTCTATAGAATAATGACCGGGGGGTGGGGGCGGGGGGGGTCGTTATTCTATCGAGTTTTCAAAGGGAGTCAGTTTTTTATAAGGGGAGTCAATATTTTACAGGAAAGAAGTCACATTTTCTATAGAGTAATGACCGGGGGTCGTTATTCTATGGGGGTCGAAATACTTCATTACACCGGCCACGAGAGCTACAAATACAAAAAAAATAAATTTCCGATTTATTATGATTATCTCTTGTGGCCTGTTCCAAATAAGTTAGCAAATAGTTCTTGCAGTATGTTTCTACATTTATTGGTATTAACCCAAATTTTCAAATGTTTACCCAATTTTATATCGCGAAAATATATGATTTGCCGCTTTGCCTATCTCGCAAGACCGGCGCACATCAGCGTACGCCGGATAGACATGGGCAGTGCCGGTGTAATTAAGAGCTAGCTTATGGAAGGACGATGGTTCTATCCAGATGCTCGCCTGTGATGAAATAATGCCCGGAAGGAGACCTGGGGTCTAGTGCTGAACTGAACTTGATCAATGTTGCTTGCTGAACCCCACGGTATGTTAATGTAGAGTGCATAGGGTGCTCATCATGTGCTTTACACCTGGCACCCTAAAGAACCAGACAAGCTTCTTGAATCGGAGCGTCTTCTGTACCTTGCACTATCCTCCCACTAACATTACCAACAGTCCTCTGAAGAAGTCGCCCATACGGGTTACCGTTGGCAACTATGAATAAGCTTGGACTTACAAACAAACACTACGAAGGTGATCATTTTTAACTGATATTGGCGAACATAAAGAAATGACTTTTGAGCATAGGTTTAACATCTAAAATTGTATTTTATTATACACTGGTGAATTTTAGAACTAATACTGCATTGCACAAAAAATGTGAAAAGTCTTTGATGATGGCGCCTGAATCTCATCATCAGCTGCAAATGGGGTTTTGTGTCCATGATAACATATTTTTAAACATAGGTACCTTCTTTTTGACTACCGCCTCCATTCCTTGATGTAAATCTCAATTATTAGTCATCTTACCTAGTGTATCCTAGTTTCAAATTTACAAAAGAATGCTGGTCTGCGTTCTACATTTATCCTGCATATGACAGAATTCAGAGCCCGATGAAATTTAATGTTTTGAGCACGATTATCCTGCCTTATCAGTTCCGAGTAGACAATAGCTGGATTACGAGTTGATGTATTGGACATGAGGGTATGAAATGAAATCGTCAGAATTAAAAAAACGGCCAGTCATTATATGCTCCTTTTCGGTTTCATTATGTTGAATATTTAACTTTCTAGCCTCTGTCTTATTTTTAAACTTATCACTGTTGCTGATAAGTTATTATTGAACCAGTGTGTTTTGAAATTCAACAATAAGTCATAGGGAATATGTTCTATTTGGAAAGGGTTACATTTAAAATAAATGTCTTTGTTACATAAACCATCTTAGTCTCATATACATTGTTATTCTATTTCAACAGGGCTTTAGTTGGTATTTGCTAACAATTTCATTAACAAATAGTTTCAGTTTGTCTATGATTTAAAGTTCATAGAAACAAGTAAAAAAGAAACAGTCATCACTAGCCAAGGAAGTTTATCACTGCATCTGTTTTTTGTCCCGTTTTTCTGACTTTTGATTCTACTTTGATTTCTGTACCACTGAATGTTAGTGACACATCTACCTTGCAATCTAGACCGCCTACAATTGTATCTACAGTCATTGATCCAATGTAGTAGCAACCTGTGTCCGTGTATTCGGGATTTTTCATCTTTGACGCATATAACTGAACACATAATAAATGCTGATCTATGTTTGAAGGCGTGTAAGTCTTTTTCACCTGAGCTTGTCCAGTAGTTACTATCTGTCCTTTTTCAACATGTTTGGAAAAGATTTTGTCACACCTAACACCCGAGTCAGTAAATATACGTTTACTTTCAGGGTGTTTTCCTTTTATAAATGCTACAGTACATTTCACACCATACGTGTACTTCAGCACGCGTTCGGAGATCAATTCAGAGCGATGTCCGCATATCAACGCTCCTCTAAGAATAGCAGAGGAAGCTTCGTTTGGTATAATTATTTCCAAAAACGAAAAAGCATTCCGCACGGCATGTTGTAGCATCGGGGATTCTGAATACCCCCCAACCATCAAAATAGCTTTTAAATTATATACAGGACTTTCCTCCATAATTGATTTCACATGTCGGATGGTTTTACTGTTAGATTTTTGAAACAGATGCTTAAAGACATCTGCTGTAAACTTCATTTTATCATAAACGAATTCGACTTTACCAGAATACTCTGCTGAATCGCGAATAAATTCTTCCAAATCATGCTGATTTTTCTTTTCAGACATCTTACTGAGAGAAACTGGAAACTTCATCAATATTCTTCCTTCCTTTTCAGGGTGAACTGTTCTCTTCTTGACTTCAAACTCTCTCATCATCTCCAGCCAATCTTCTGTTTGCTCTAGTTTGAATTTCCGATAGACTTCTTTTCCAACGAGATCATCAAGTAAATCTTCAAATGCTTGATCAACGAGTGTTCCTCCCCATCCTCCTCCGCTAGCTGCAGTAACTTCTTTTACACCTCCCGAGTCATTTACCTCGTGGACGGTTATATCAATCGTGCCTCCTGAAAGAAAACGTAACAGTTTCTTAATATTAAATTGGCTGTAATTTTGGAACAGCGGTTATGTTTTTCTAAGTTTTGTTGACATTTTAGCAACATCCTCCATTTCGTGATCGGTGAATATTCAGAAATAATTACCTCCGGCGTCAAAAATCATGTAACTGGTTCCAACTGGTAAAGATGAAATTGAAACATTTGTGTGCCCTACTGTTCTGTCAATCGGCAAATGTCTACAATAGATCGAGGCGGCTTCTGGTTCCAAGGCAATGCTTAATTTTTCTCTTGCAATACCAGCCTACAGAGAAATCAAAAGAGAGATTTAAACGGGCAGAATATTTAGTTTAGTTAAAAGGTTTTAGACGGTTGGATTACTTACAAGTACGTCATAGAACAGTTACATTGTACTGTCATTTATTGTATAATACATTCATGATATAGGCTACAAATACATATAGAACACTTAAGAATGTGTTAACACCCGATTAGCTGGTATGTTTATTACCTTAGCATACATTGTATATCAAAAATGCACTTTTGCCAGAAAAAAATGTTATAAATACAAACTCTTCCAATAGTAAAATGACCAGACAAAGGCATAGTCATACTCCTCATCGCCAAAGCAATTTTATTTATTTATTTATTTATTTATTTATTAAATGGCCACCTTTTCTGCAGCTTCCCTCATGAACTGTTTCGCTGAATCAGTCCAAATGGCAGGAACCGTTAGTACCCAGTAGACATCAGATCGCTCGATTATTCCAGATACCCGAAGCCTAGCCGCTTCATGCATATCATCAACTAGAAATTTTATAGACATTGCAAACACATCAATGGCTGCTAAAGTCTTTCCCATTTCTTCTTCCAATGTAACACTGCGATCGAGTCTCTGTAGACAGATAAATATTCAGACTTTAATGATTAAACATTAGACATTAAACGGGACTGGTGTTAAGAAAATGAATAAGGATACGTTTTCAATAAAAGCTTGTTTTCAGACCCTTAATTTGTACTATTATGATTTTAAATTTGATTACATTCATGTGATTTATATGCATGCTATATTAGTAATATAAATACTGTTTAAACTAAACGCTACTTTTTAAGATTATACGTTGTATACAGCCACTTGACAGACTAAGATAATGCGTTATCAATACAATGAGTTATATATAGTGAACCTCCGACAGCTGTTTATGCAACATCATCTTGAACTTTCGGAAGTAATAGTACTCATGATGTTCTCCCATGTCGGTGAGATCCCTGTATCTGTTTTCTGCTTCGTATCCGAAAGCTTCTAGTGTTTTTCCATCTGGTTGTATCAGAATAACAGTCGGTGTTTTCTCAGTTGCAAGCGTTCCTGAACCAGAATGCCACTGCTTAACAAACGCTTTTGTAGGATCAAGTTTGAAGTCATGATAGAAAGAGTATGCCCATCCGGAATATGTCGTCCCAAAATCTATTGCTCCAACCAACAAATTAGGGCTGCCAGTGTCACAGTATGATGCCTGAAACACTCAATGTGGTTTAAGTCTTCTATGAAGTGTGAACATAATATAATTTTATTAATTAATTTATTTCATGCTGGCATGTTGGTCGTATAGACCAAAGGTAGATAAGTTTGTTTATAGTTGTCATCAGTAACCCTGTGGGGCGGCGGTTCTCTTGCCGAATGTTAGTCATTTTTAGTTGAAGGAGCTAGTACTCGAGGTCACGACCCCTTGTTTCGTAGTCCGTGTTACCTGAATGGACTACAGCGTCCGCTCTAAGGCAGGATATGTGCTGTGGTTTTCTTTTATATAATCCGACAAGAACATATTCTTTATAAAAATGTACCCCGTTTGTTAATTTATGGTTTATTGCAGTTAATAGAAATTGTCAGTTTCATGACTTACAGTCACTTACAATGAGTAACTTTTAGTTCATTTTACAACCTTACCTTGCCTTAAAATGTTTTGTTTGACAGTAATACCCGGACGTCATTGAAACATATTTTTAAGATTTAAATCTGGCTTAATATAAAAATGTACATTAAATCATATGAATAATTGATAAAATTCAAAATAGCTTAAAATCCAAAACAACATACCATTTTTTGGTACAACGTACTGCTAACCGGGTTGTAGCATTCCAGGAAGTGTAAAAACTAAAAATTCTGATTGTAAAACTTTGCAAAATGCATGATCAATGTTAATCAAGATCAATATTCCGCTGCGACGTGTCAGTTAAACCTACAATTTCATTTTCCGAAAATCCGAAAATCTAATCTACAACGTATCCCATTATCTATGTTAGATTTTCGGAAAATAAAATTGTAGGTTTATAGACAAGTCCGATTCTTGGTTTAGACAAGAAAAGTACGGTGTTACGTTTGGACAATCGTGACTTTTTATTGAATCCTCTTTTCACCATCGTACCATCGTTGTTTCATCATCGTGCCATCGCACCATCGCGTTTTCGTCATCGTACCATCGTACATCGCTGTTTAGTTTTAAATAAAAAGTCACGATTGTCCAAACGGAACACCGTAGAATGTATATATGTTCTACTAATAGTCTGTACTGTGTTGATTAGCCGTAAAACCCAAATCAATAAGTAGGAAATGCTTTCGGGATCAAAATTTTTAACCCCCCGACTACATTTTTGCAATATCTTTCATACTACAAATAGTAAATTTATGAAATTCCTTTAAATGCTTTGAAACATTTGATGTAAATAACATGTTGAAATGTCAACAACGTAATTATAAAACAACTGTATCTTTGTTCTGCAACCAGGATGGGGAAATCTAATTTTGAAAACCTTTCAAGCGAAAATTGAACATGTACATTATGTAATAAACATTCAGTGAGCACAAATAAGCGTAAATGATCATTTGTTAAATTCATTACTTGATCAAAATAAGATTAGCCACCTTTAAAACGAAATCCGTTCGTTTGTTAAATTCTGATGTCAAATTGGGATGAGGTAGCAAGATGAAAAAAAGTATATCACAAGTTTCGATTTCATTGAAATTTTAATATATTATTTGAAAACATAGTCTTCCAAACATGTGAAAATTTTCAGAACTATATGCATTATGGAAGATGTTGAAAAAAAATACCGAGGGTGCTAAGTGTATGATATATGACATGCCCTTCTTTATCTGTTTTCAATGTTTTGTTTGACAGTAAAACTTGAACGTCATTGAAACATATTGATAAGATATAAATCTGGCATAATATAAAATGTATATTAGTTCATATAAATAATTGATAAAATACAAAATAGTTTAAAATATAAAACATACCATATTTTCGGTACAACGTTTTAAAAAATTTATTTGACCTGTCAAAATATGGACCCGGCTTTCATTAATATATTCTGTCCGAGCCTATAAAAGATTAACGTGAAAGCCGGACACATATTTTGACAGGTCAATTAAATAGTATAATACTGATAACCAGCCAGCATAAGATAGGTTGTAGCAATCCAGGAAGTGTAAAAACTGAAAAACTTTGCAACATGCAGGCGACGTGTCAATATAACCTACAATTCTAACACAGATAAAGTGGGGTACGTTGTAGATATAGTGTTTAATTATGTAGTGTTTATCTAGGTGTTATTTATATCCGGACCCTTCATATTAAGGGATAAGTATTTAGACCCAAGACTGGGATGGTTTATACACTTTACTATCAAACAGGCACATACACTCTCACTGACCATATTACAGAATAGTATAATAACATATAGAGGCAATGCAATAAGAGATGTTGTTCTCTGATTCGCTGAGAGGCGGAGCTTAACATGAATATATTAAATACTACAGTAGATAAGTCCAATTCTTGGTATAGATATTGATCACTGTATGGTGTCACGTGACCTGGTGTACGGCGAGAAAAATGCAAGATGGCGGACGTGGATATTGGGGAAAGGTAGGCTCCTCGTTTGTTCATTGATTTCTCTGTTAATATTTCCTTTAGGGGAGAATGTTTTGTCGTATAACACGGCACTGATATTTGTCTTTCATCGGTTGTATACCATTACCTCCGACAACGGCTTGAATTTCTAGACTTTGCTCCTGAATGCAACAAAAAACAACGGAAAATAAATTTAAGCGAGGAGAGACTCGGTTTTTCGAATTTTCCATCCCTTTCTTCCACGATTTCTGCCAAATTATGAAGTACACATAGGCTATGTACATAGACAAAACGTGTGTATCAGCCAGTTCACTGAAAACCGCATATTTCCTAAAAGAAATATTCGTTTTAAAATTTGCCAAGTGTACGGACGGAAGGCCGAGGTTATTCTGTCGGTGTACGGTAAGACGACAAAAAATCAAAGATTTTGCTGCAAAATTATGCACGGAAAGAAGAAAAATCCTGACACGATCACCAGCTGCCTTACCCTAGAAACTTAGGAGGATTAATGTGGTCTATTTTTCGACATTAGTGCTGCCAATTTTCAATGTGTTTCCAAAGAATTCTCCAGTCTCTCTAAACCGTACAGAAATTTAAAGATTATTGAAAAATTAGAATGAACTTGTTTCTGTGTTTAGCTCATTTGAATGATCTTTAATATCTGCATATAATCTGATAGATATATTCTTTCATGCACTTGTTTTGGGGGACCTTAATTTGTTGGGAAGCAAAGTATGGAGAGATAACAGTATTGTGTTTTACCTGATCATGTGAGCTAACTTGAACAAATGAATATACAAGCTACAATTTTCTTTCGATTTATCACTGTATGTCAAAAACAGATGCCTGCATAGTAATTTGTTATCAGTTTGATTGTGATTCTGTCATATTTTAAGTAAATAAGAGTCCAGTCATAAATCAGCCTAACACAAGCTGTGTTATGGTTCGAATCACGGACTAGGAATATTTCCGCCAGTTTTGTGAATAGTTCTTCCAGAAACATTGTCATAATTTTTAAGGCCGAATTTAGAGTAAATACTGGTCAAAATGTTCACAGAAAACATCACTAAATCTAAAATTGCCAAAACAGCTAAAGGCACAGATAACAAAAACCGTAACACAAAGGTGTGAAAGGTATTGCATGAATAAGAGTTCTGTTTTTGCAGTCAGAGCCTAATAACATTAAAAACAACACAACGCAGGTATATACTCACATTTTCCGTTACAACTTTTATATTAAGTGGCCAAACTTGATTTCCAAAAGAGTTTGGAGCTCTTTACTCTTTAGTGGCATACCTACTAAATCAATACTTTATAATTTTTATTGTTGTAAGTGTATTTTCTTTATTACGAAATACTAAATTTTATTTTGCATCAAAAGGCGCTAAAAAGCCACTTTTTGATCTCTATCATGTCTATGTTGATTTTATTAAGGACGTACGAGCGTTTTTTTCATGATATCCGCCATTTTGAAAAATGTTTCTTCGAGCATTGAATTTTAACAAAAGTTTTGCCAAAAATTAACGCTAAATAATTAAAATTTGACTAATAATGTACCATTTAACAAAATAGATTCTACTTTTTGTAAAAAATTCACCCTTATTTTTGGCTGGCATTTGCTTAAAACTGACGTAAGATTTGCAATGGGGTAGAGGTAGGTAATTTCAAATATCTAACAAAGTAGATCAGGTTTGGTTTTGATATTTTCCTGACTGATATATATAACAATAAGCTATAACTGAAATAAAAGTTTTCAAGACAGCATTTTATTTTATCTAGAAAATATAGTCTAAGATTAAAACAAAAAGGACAAAATAATGTCAAAATTCACAAGTTTTTAACAGTTTTTTCTTCATAAATCTCTTAGATACACGGTGACCCCTTTTTTCTTTCCGTTTTGAAGCATTTTTGTGTGTCATTAAAGCTACAAAATATGTCAGAATTTTTCTGTAGATCTAAATAAATTTTTCCATTAAAAATAAAGTGGGTGGGGTAATTATGTCAACATGTAAAAATGAAAGAGATGTGTTAGTGACATTTATGCTTATATAATGCTGACATCACATTGTATTCATATCAACCTGTAAGACATGAAATCCCCATAACATTAAATGGGATATTATATGTTTTATAAGGTACCACCATCTGTGACTTGTGTTTTTTTTTCTTCTCTTGTTTGTCTTAGAAACTAATATTCTTCAAGCTCACAGAGTATGAAAAAAATCTTAACGTTAGAAAAAATTAGCTCCTACATCCTTAAACATTAATGGTAGTACCTACAATGTGTTAAATATACCTATGGAAAGGTGTTCATTTAAATTTCAACATACTATCATCAGTGTTACTGTATTTTAAAGCATATTTCAGTAAATGATCTTATTGAAAATCAACATCTGATCTTGTCTAAGCCGATTCGTCAAAATACATTTCAAATGTCGATCATAAATAACTTCTCAAATGGCGACTCCAAAGTTTCTTCTAAAAGAGCAGCATGCCATACTTTGAAATCGTGTTAAATATTAAAAATAAAATTATATTTGCCCGAAGGATTCACATAATTATGACATACGTGAGCTCAAATGTTCAGGTAAAAAACAAACACTACAAGGTTAGAATCCCTCTGTACTTTCCTTCCCAACAAATTAAAATCGTCTAAAGAAAACGTATGTAAGAATAGATCTATCAGATTATATGCCAATATATTTATCATCCAAGACGATTCTGAGTCAAATGAGCTTAATACAGAAACATAGTTTTTCAATAATCTTTAAAATTCTGTTGTTTTGAAAAACATTGAAAATTGGCAGCACTAATGTCGAAATATCGTCAATAAATGATCGTGTCAGGATTTTGTCTTCTTTCCGTACACCATTTCGTAGCAAAATCTTTGAATTTTTGTCTTCTTACAGTACACTTTTGGCCGTCGTCTTTCCGTACACCGACAGAATAACCTCGACCTTCTGACCGTCCACTTGGCAAATTTTAAAACAAGTAGTTTTTTAAGAAATATGCGGCTTTCTGAGAACTGGCTGATGCACACGTATCTATGTCTACTTCATAAACTGGCAGAAATCGCACAAGGAAGTGATGGAAAATTCGAAAAACCGAGTCTTTCCTCGCTTAGATTTATTTTCCGTTGTTTTTGTTGCATTCAAGGGCAAAGTCTAGAAAATCGAGACGTCGTCTAAGGTAATGGTATACAACCGATGTCAGTGCCGTGTTATACGACAAAGCATTCTCCCCTAAAGAAAATATTAACAGAGAAATCAATGAACAACGAGGAGCCTACCTTTCCCCAATATCCACGTCCGCCATCTTAACTTTTTCTCGCCGTACACCGGGTCACGTGTTGATGTGCTTATTAGACATGTTTTTCCTGAAAAGCTGAGAGGTTATAACGTCACTGACGTCTAATTACATGCCCACCAGTGCTGTGGGTTGGGAACCAAGCTTGGGATGTAGAACTCTTTCAGGTGAGGAAGGTATCTAGCTGGTTTACAGGTGTGTATCCAGGTGCCCGCCCATGCCTACAATAATGTCAAAAGTCTTCGTCCAGCATCAAAAGCTAGAAAGTCGTCATATGACCCATATCTGTGTAGGTGTGAAGGTAGCTTGACCCAACAAAAACAACTATTTATAGTATTAATTTCTCCTTCTTTGACAATGACTGGCATAATTCCCTGAAACGACAAGATATATATAGTCAACTAACGAACATATTATAGTCTGTACTGTACAGGTTCGCCGTAAAACAAAAATCAACAAGTAGGAAATGTTTTGGGGCTGCCGATATACTAATCAAAACTTCAATCGCCCTCAGTATATTTTTTAAATATCTTTCATACTGCATATAGTACATTTATGAAATGCCTTACATGTTTAGATAGAAACAGTTATTTTTTAAACATGCTGAAATGTCAACAAACTGAATCTTGTAATGGTATCATTTTTATTCATTTTACGACCTCTGCTAATTTTTAAAAGGTCACTGTTTTGTTTCGTACTAATCTTATTTGTAAGGATACAAACTGGTAGATATTGAATTGTATCTGATACATGACAAAATTTCAAGTAAAATATAAATATGGTTCTAAAATATACCAGGGTAAAGAAGTCCTTTTGCCTCTGTTATGATTTTCCTTAAAAACGAAATTCGTTCGTTTGTTAATTCTGATTTTTAAATATTTTAATACTGGGATGAGGTAGCAAGATGAATTATTAAAATATACCATAATCATTTTTGAATTCATTGAAATTTCTATATATTATTTGAAACATGTTGGTCAAAACATGAGAAATGTCAGAACTATATGTGATATGGTGGATATGGTGGATGTTGCAAAAATATCAAAGGATATGACATGTTCTTCTTTATCTGTTTTTTTTCCTTGCAATTTATCTTGTAGGTCATTGTGCTGTTAACCGCACTTATGTGCAAGAGATAAAATTGAGATCAAGACGACAGAACAATATAACATTATACAATAGGATAAGATACTTCGGGATCATGACCGGCTCCTAATTTTTTCTTATGAAGATATTTTAATCTAGGATTTATGGGAGCAGCGCCAAAGAACCATGGTTAATGTTGCACTTTCACACACACGTACGCACACACGCACAAAAGAACAAACTAAAATTTACATATCAGGGAAAACAGTTTGTCGTTTTATCTCGTTATGAATAGCAGGTCCATAAACTTTAGAAATTCACAAATATTGACAATTACTAGTACTAGCTATATAACATAAGTATTTCGAAATAGATGTAGTTCGAGCTTCCCTCGGAGTGTAGAATACTCATGTGGAGAAGTCATCCCACTGACTTACAAAAGGACGTTTTAGTTACCCAGGGGCCCGCCCGTAATAAAATTATTCCCAGTGGAGCAGCTGGGGTATTCCTCTACCACGGAAAGCTGGAAAATCATCATACAACCTATAATAGTGTCGATGTGACGTTAATACCAACAAAACAAAAACACATTTCCAACCTTTGTCCCAGATCTTTATTTTTCTATAATGTTTTAAACACTGATTTTATCTAAAAGCCACATTTTCAGATTTTGACATTTAGATGATATTTGACCTTTAAATAATGACAAAGTTTTTTTTTTCGAACAATACAAAATTATAAAATATAAGAAATGTCGATTTAACATGTACGAAACTTACCCAGGTTATAGATCTTTGAACCCTCCATTGCTGACAGTGTCATGACATAAATATGTTGAAACCTCTACAGATATGTCTTTTAAAGTGATGAAACATTTTCAAACCACAGACACTTGGGGTTCGGCCCTCCACACACCCCATTCTCCTACGCCCCTGGTTAAGTTTAGCCAATATATTTTAGCATTTTACCATGTATTGAGCATAGGTGACGATCATAAAACGCATTTGTAACATTTCAGCGTGTTTTTAAAAAATGCATTTTTACCATCAATGCTCTCAATACCAGAAGACATGCAACTTCTCACGAACAATTGGAACACTTGCTTGCGCTGGACCCTCGCTTTGTGTAGTGCATGTCATAAACCGGGAACCAAAATACGGCTATGTTAAACCAGATCATCACTTCTTTATGTAAACAAACCTCGTGTAACACGTGGTGAAGCGATAACCCGGTATAATGCGTCGAAACGGTAACAATTTTCACACCCTGGTACCGGCGCTCCCAAGTAGAGGTGGCACTCACACATACAGCGCTCGATAAGCAAATTTGGAGGAGCGGCGGTGTAAGTATTTCTTATTGTATCTCCGGTAATTCAAAACTTTTTGTAAAATGAAAGATATCTGAGCCCTGGTGAATAATTGATGACTATGTTCCGTGAGTGTCACAACATTTCATCTTAAAATAAACAAAATACGGCGAGTTAAACGTGAACGTTTGACTCAAAAATGTCAAATGTAAAAAAAACACGTAAAATACTCAGTAAATACTCCAGATGTATTCATTTTGATACATCTTCATATAGTCATATCTTCCTACAATAACCAGTTCAAATTCCAAGACTTAATTTGTTATATTTAAAGAATGACTGTGTTTAAAGAAGGTAAGTGGTTTCAAAACGGCACTCACATCGCACAGGTGTGTATTTTTTTGACGCTCACCAAGTACAGCTAGAGAAAGTTCTTCAGAAATGTGGAGAAATCGTCAGCTCTAAGGCAACTACAACGGAAAAGAGATGAATCGGACTGGTTAGTTATGTGTGGTAGAGATTACACCACCAAGAACAGTTTGATGTTGGATTAAACAGTAGTTAATGGAACTAGTCATTACGTCTCATGTCTGCTATTAAATCGGAATGACTCACATCGATTCCTGAGAGAGCCAAACAAGAACTCATTAATTGATAAATTCATTGAATTAATAAGATATTAAAATATGAGCGTCTTTTGTACCGAACAGACATTTTAACAAAATTCTTTGGTGGCTGATATATGCCATTCCGCTAATTTTAGGCGCCGATTTATAACGTAAATATCGACTTTTCGCTCAGCGCCCCCCACTAATTATCATGTTTTCAATCTACGCTCCAGCCCTTTCTTATTCCTAGTATTTTCTGTATGGAGAATCGCAGACAAAAAGTTTAGATTTAATATGTAAATCGTCGGGGGGAGTCGAGCGAAAACTGGCTGATCAGCGGGCTCCGAGCAAGAAGTTGAGGTTTGAAAGGCATAACATTCGTGGGCACCCGGGCACCCAGCCGCTTTACATCTTGAATCTCACTCAACGCCAGCACCCACTCCCCCCTCCCTCCCCCATCCCCATAATCGTGTTTTCGCTCCGCGTCGCCACATGTTATCGAATTTTTGCTCGCTAACCACTCCGCGTTTAACTTTTTTTAATTCTCGTGTTTTCGCTCGACGGGGTCGCGTGGCAAATTGATGAAATGGTATAAAACATCCACTGTAAAAACCTTCTATTTTTCAGTTATGAGTGTTTACTGAATCTTAAATCTAATGAAACAAGTAAAATATGTTTCGTAAAAAGTTCAACATTTATTATACACTCAATGTAGGCGTATGGTAAGTTGTTAAAATTAAAGAAAAGAATAGAAAACTTGTCAGTCCGTTATAAATGAGTTTTACTAACTCTATGATTAAACATTTATTCCACACCCCAACAAAAATGTATCGACCTGGCTCTATATATATCATACGGATGCTCATGGCATTATACTGGTACTCAAAAACGTTGAGATTGACCTGAAATATTGTTTAGTAACGGCGTTTAACCAAACGCATACGCACGCACAAACGCACGCAAGCACACACATATCTTCTTGCAAACCTCACCGTCCACTGATCCCACTGAGTCATATGAATGTTTTGAAGCACGTTTTTCATTTTTCAACGAAATCCTAGGACATATCAAATTTTAGCATTAATCAGTTTTCAAGAAGCTTTTTAATAAAAAAAATAATGTTAAAATATTGTCGCCGTAAGTTTTAACATAGAAAGGTCGACTTCTACAGTCAGTTTTTTAACGGAATAAAGATTTATGATCATACAGGCACCACACTGAGAGTAAACAACAACAAGGTCTACGTTTCTGAAGACTTTTCTCTAGCTGTACTTGTTGAGCGCCAAAAAATTAACACCTGTGCCATGTGAGTGCCGTTTTGAAATCCCATACCATCTTTAAACACCAGTCATTCTTTAAATATAACAAATTAAGTCTTGGAATTTGAACTGGTTATTGAAGGAAGACATGGCTATACGATACTGTATCAAAAATGAATACATTTGGAGTATTTACTGAGTATTTTACGTGTTGTTTTGACATTTGACATTTTTGAGTCAAACGTTCACGTTTAACTCGCCGTATTTTGTTTATTTCAAGATGAAATGTTGTGACACTCACATAACATAGTCACCAATTATTCATCAGGGCGCAGATATCTTTCATTTTAAGAAAAGTTTTGAATTACCGGAGATACAATAAGAAATACTTACACCACCGCTCCTCTAAAATCACTTATCGAGCGCTGTATGTGTGAGTGCCACCTGTACTTGGGAGCGCCGGTACCAGGGTGTGATTTTGGTACCCGGCAATGATATGCGCAGTTCAAAGCAGGGATCTATTCGCAAGGAAGTGTTCCATAGAATTTAGATAGATTGATTTATATTATTTATTGATTTCTCGTCGGAATACAAACGACAGTTGTCGGGACCGGTGTCATTTAACAGAATGGTAACAGATCTGACGATTGATACCAGTGATTCATTGCTAGGGGTTCATTTAAACGTTTAACTGGCTATTGTTTCCCTAATGTTCGTGAGAAGTTGCATATCTTCTAGTATTGAGAGCATTGATGGTAAAAATGCATTTTTTAAAAACACGCTGAAATGTTACAAAATGCGTTTTGTGATCGTCACCTATGCTCAATACATGGTAAAATGCTAAAATATATTGGCTAAACTTAACCAGGGGCGTAGGAGAATGGGGTGTGTGGAGGTCCGAACCCCAAGTGTCTGTGTTTCAAACAGATACGGAAAATAAAAATGACATTGTGTTTTAGATTTTTATCCAGGAAATGACATTTGATTTTAACAGGTTTGGCATTGACCCATTATTCATATTTTCTTCAATGACATTGTGTGGGACATATATATATAAAAGCATGTGTATTTTCATAGAAATATTCGGGTTTGTTTCAGAAAAATTGGCAGAAAACCTAATGAAACGCAGTTTCGAGCGAGTCGCTACGCAACGCAATCAAGTGGATATCGTTCTGAGTCTTACTTGCAAAGTCTTATCCGTCATAAAAAAGTCATTAGAACCTCACACAGAATAACTTTAGAACGTTTTATATCATTATACTGATCCCACAATGTCTAACATATAGCACTTTTACATTTTTATGTTCGCTTAACATTAGACATATTGCTGCAGACATTGTCAAAAACAAAAACAAAAAAACTTAGAGCAAAAATGAATATCTAACAATATCATCATCAAAATATTACTTAGTTAAAACAAAGACCAGCTCCACTGAACAATGTACCAAAACAATCACAAGCGGGTTAACTCTTTAAATCAGTATAGTTACATTTCGTTATTATTTACTCCTTTAAAACGACACATTGCATTTAAGCTGCTCGTGCAAAAAAAATCAGATCTAATCAATTGTAAAAAGCATTGATCAGTTGTCTGTACGTGTTTTTTTTTCATTCATATGCCTGATGAAGCTTTCATATGTTTTCGGAGAGATAATTCACAGAAAAACAAGAAGGTTGAAAACGACGAGGAAAGAAATAAGATTTTACTTGTCGTCCATGAAACAAAAACGTCGAAATTTATAAGCTTGTATATTCGCCATTCAAAAATGAAAATAATTGGACTAGCACGTATTGCTGTTAGGTTTAGCGTACACATAATCCAACAATCACCGCATTTGTCTCATAATGAAATGCCATATTTTAATTAATATTTCTCTCGTGTAGAAAAAGGCAAATATAAAAGTTACATAAGTTAAAGTGCAAAATACCTACGTTTTTGCAGACGCCCATATGGTTAACGTTTGACTTTTCGTTGGTAGCTCAACTCAAAAATGAATAATCAAACACTCTCCGACGTGTCCTGGGTTAAAAATAATCACACTTGTTGAAAAGACAGTGGACTAACATCAGAAATAAGGAACAACCAGGTGCAAAATGTTACATCAGACTGATAGATGAAGCCGAGATAGAGTCATATAAAAGTTTAATTTCTTTTATATTAGCATACAAGTTATATCTGTATTTTGAAATAGTGGAGGGGAGGGGGAAACTTCTATATTTTGCCCACCCTGGCTCCTACGCCTATGGAACAATAAGCTAAATTTTCTTCTCTCTTGCTTCGGTTTCAATGTAAGGCACTTGCGTTACCACGTCATTAGACTGCATTTACAATAATGTACATCCATATTGCATGCTTCGCATAATAGTGTAATGATATTATTGTATGATATATGTGATGTCGCAAGTAAACCTTCTGGAGTAAGACTGTGTTAAACTGAGGTTGTGATAAAAACAGTTATTTCCACACACAATTTCGAGCTAACGAGCTTACATTGCATAGCGAAAACGCACTTTGCTTAATTATCAAAAACAACAGGCAAACAAACACAGAAGTACCATGATTGGGCGTGATTCTTCTTTAAAATTCCAACATATTCATATCCCTATGAAAATAAAACATTAATGTAGTAATCAAGATTATGCAAACCAAACAGCACCAGCTCTAGTTACAAATAAATTTTAACAGAAACTCTCGTAATGAACGGGAAAATCAGTGTGCTTCCGGAATATAGATTTGTGCATTTTGGTATACAAAAATCATCCACCAGTATTATCTTTTCTTAGTTTTGATGATTTACTATTAGCAATCTGACAAAAGTACTTGATCTTCTAAACGTGTGCGTAGCGTTAATTGGAGATGTACTTTAGTCAGATTGTACTAGTAGTTAAAAACTTACTTTTTACTGAGTTTATTAGATGTAACAGATAATTGACCGAGAATATTTTAATTGAATGACTTAAAAATAAAATATGCACAGAATGTTCCAAGGTTTATCTTGATGATTCCAAGGCCAAGTTTAACAGGTGAGCGACATAGGTCATTATGACCCTCTTGTTACTTAGAATTTCAGGTTAATGTTTTGGTGCAGTTTCACTCTATCTCTATCTATATTTTTTCTAAATGGATTTGATTCGAACTTTAAAAATTATTCGACATCATCACCCGCATCATATGACACAAGGGTCATAACTCTGGCACCAATTTTTCATGAATTATGCCCCCTTTAACATAAAATTTCAGGTTATTGTTTTAATGCTCTTTCACTCTTTATCTGTTATTACCAAACGGATTTGATTCAAACTTAAAATAGTTGTAGCACATTATCGCCCACATCATATGACACAAGGGACATAACTCTCGCACAAATATTTCATGAATTATGCCCCATTTTAATAAGAATTTAAGGTTAATGTTTGTGCACCTTCGCTTTATATGTGATCTGTGTTATTACTTTATAACTTTGATTCAAACTTAAAATAGTTCTTTCACATTGTCGTCATGACACAATGTCTATTTTTCTGGCTCAAATATTTAAAGTCTTATGTCCCTTTTTTACTTCGAATTTCAATTTAATTTTGATGCTTATTCACTATGTCTCTGTTGTTACTACATGGATTTTATTCAAACTTAAAACGGTGGTTCCGCATGGTCACTAACATCATATGATGCAATATTCATGATGCTGGCACCAAAATACTTCAGTGACAGCTCCAGCTTCCTCACATAGCACAGTTCACTATCCAGCATCGGAATAGTCGAGCGGCTGTGTCTCCTGTGACAGCTCTTGTTTGATAAACCAAGGGTGTTAACTCTTCCGCTTCTGCTCCAGTTTTGCCCATAATGGAATCCGTGTGGTCAGTCAGTATTTATGCTTACTTAGGGCCCATCTGCTCTTTCAGGCACAGTATAGCATTTAGCTATGTGGAGTACGGACCCCCGCCGATAAAGAAAATTTTTTGAAGCCAAATGGTAAAGAAAACTTTACCTCTACGCAATTTCCGTCAAAAGTCCAAGTAATTTTGAAGCCAAATGTGGGTCACTATCACGGCCAATGAGACCATAAACGTGGTTGCAGACAATGCAGAAGGTAAGGTGGCATCCTCGCCCTTACAAGGGCGGTTGGTCGCCACATAGTGCAGGCTGGTCCCTCGTCGCTAGTGTTGATACCTATCCTCACTCGCCTCACGTTAAGGGTAGGGCTTGAGAAGCTCGGGGTCCTCTCTGCATGCCGTCTGGTGAAGCGCCGGTGTACTGGTAGTTCTTCTATCTGGTCGACACATCCGTGCCACTCGGGGTGTCCCTCGAAGATGCATACTGAAGTGTTCGTCGTTATTTGTGCCGTCTATCGCCATACAGGGGTCCCGGCAATACCACACGATCGAGTTACTGGAACCGGATGGCCGAAACCTATTTGTGACAATATACCAAGATATATATATATGTGGTTCCCCCGTGCAGAATCGTCGAGAGTCTGTATGGCCCATTCTCGTCGTCCCAAGTCCATTTTAGAGCCAAGCCCTCCGGTCTTAGTCGGGACACCGACGGCTGCACCCCAATAAAATTATGGTCTACATCCGTCGATTTCATGTGTTTTCTCCACGACGTGCACTCTCAGGAGGGAAGGAGAAGAGTCCGAATGACTAAGTTTGTATTGCCTTTTATTCCGCATATTATTTCGATTAAGACTGATTCAGAAATGCGGATGCTAGAACAAACTAAGGGTCCTCCGTGACCGAGTGCTTAAGATCACTGTGGGTTGAGCCTCGCATGTGGAGTAGAATTCCTCGGGTGAGGAAGCCATTCAGCTTACGGAATGACGAAGGTTCTATTCAGATGCCCACCTGTGATGAAATAATACCCGGAGGGAGACCTGGAGATGGAAAGTCGCCGCCAGGTGACCTTTAATTGTCTGTGTGACGTTAAACCCAACACAAAGGAAGCTAATTGTGAATGAATTCCGTGCTGAACTGGGCTTTAATTATCAATGTTGCTTGCTGAAACATTTCGGTGTGCTGCTGTAGAGTACATAGGATGCACATCATGTGCTTTTTTACACCTGGCACGCTAAAGAACCAGAGAAGCTTTTGGAAGTGGGGCGTCTTCTGCACCTTGCACTATTCTCCCACTAACGTTACTAACATTACCGTTGGCTATACATATGCTTGGACATACAAACAAACGCCACGAAGGTAGTCAGTTTTTTTCACTGATGCTGGCAAACTAATGAGCATAAGATTAACATTTACAATGATGTTTTATCATACATTGGTGAATTTTAGAACTAATATTTCATTGCACAAAATGTGAAAAGTCTTTGATGAAGGCGTCTAAATCTCGTCATCGTTTCTGTCCCTGATGACATATTTTTCAACATAGGTGCCTTCTTTTTGACTATCTCCTCCATTTCTTGATGTAAATCTCAATTATGAGGCATCCTTCCTAGTGAACCCTAGTTTAAGATTTACAAAAGAATACCGGCCATTGTTATACATTTATCCTGCATATGACAGAATTCAGAGTCCGACCAAATTTAATCGCACGAGCAGGATTATTCTGCCCTAAGAGTTCCGAGTAGACTATAGCTGGATTACGAGTTGAAAAATTGGCCATGAGGATATGAAATGTAATCACCAGCATTAAAAAACGGCCGGTCATTATAGGCTCCCTTTCGGTTTCTTAATGTTGAATGTTTAACATTGTAGCCTCTGTCTTATTTTTTAACTTATCATTGTTGCTGAACCAGTGTGTATTGAAAGCCAACAACAAACTCATAGGAAAATCTGTTTTATCTGGAAAGTGTTACCTTTAAAATAAATGTCTTTGTTAAATAACCAATTTTAGTCTCATATACATTCTATTTAGTTGGTTTTTGTTATCAATTTGATTCACAAATAGTTTAAATTTGTCAATGGAAACGAGTAAAAAAGAAACAGTCATCACTAGCCAAGGAAGTTTATAACTGCATCTGTTTTTGTCCCGTTTTTGTGACTTCCGATTCTACATTGATTTCTGTACCACTGAATGTTAGTGACACATTTACCTCGCAATCTAGACCGCCGTCATTACTGTTTACAGTCATTGATCCAATATAATTGCAACAAATGTCCGTATATTCGGCATTCTTCATCTTTGACACATATAGCGGAAAGCACATAAAACGCTGATCTATGTATACAGGCGTGTAAGTCTGTTTCACCCGAGTTTGTCCAGTTATCACTACCTGTCCTTTTTCAACATGTTTTGAAAAGCACGAAGTTAATCAAATGCGACTTAAACATTTGTAATATTAAATTCGTAGAAAGCTGGGAACCAGAATTTCCGACAGTTTCCGTAAAATCAGTGAACTATGAACGGTGTTTTAGTAAAAAAGTACCCAACGAATTTGCCTCCAAAAACCGAACTGGTCAAGGCTTTCAGTAAATACATAACAGATTTAGGGAGATTTGATTAATGTAAATTGAACAACTTCCCTCAAATTAAAATTAAGTCAAAATATTAATACAAGAAAACATTTTTGTATCAAGCCACAAAGAATAAGCACAATAAGAGTAACAGTAACCAGAGATGACAACGATACAGCACCAGGGGCGTATTGACGATCTGAGCATTGGGGCGGCGGAGGTGGGTGGGTGGGTGGTTTTGGGAGGGGGGGTACCCCTCCCATTTCCCTCCCTTGAACGGGGTCAAGTTTGGCCCTGCGAAAATTTTGCTTATAACTAGAATAAATAGTGCAATCTGTCGACTTCTTGGACTGCTCAGTAGCTGTTGAACATATTCGTTTCTTTTCGAGATTTCAACCCTATTTACAGTTTACTGTGTTTAAACAATGAAATGGCGGTACTATGTTAGATACGGACAATGTATTGCCAAGGTAGAACCAATACTGTTAAAGTAGGGGATCGAGCTGAAGACTCATCAAAAATTGTCAAGGGTTCCTTTCTCTTGTTAATGTATTTCAAGCCTAAGTTTACTAACTTCAGTTGAATTCCTAGTTAGAAATGCTCAGCTAGCCTACACCTTAAAGGTACCACTTCACTGTAAAAGAATATTTATTCATTTAACAGATACAAGGATCAATTTGTCTTATTGATTAACACATAAGAAAAGCTATAAATTTCATGCATGTTATAACAGCAGTAATTGTTCACTTACAAATTTGTCAAGGGTTCCTTTCTCTTGTTAGTATATTTCAAGCCTAAGTTTACTAACTTCAGTTGAATTCCTAGTTAGAAATGCTCAGCTAGCCTACACCTTAAAGGTACCACTTCACTGTAAAAGAATATTCATTGATTTTAACAGATACAAGGATCAATTTGTCTTATTGATTCACTGTAAAAGAATATTCATTGATTTTAACAGATACAAGGATCAATTTGTCTTACTGCTTAATACACAAGAAGCCTAAGTTAACTGACTTCAGTTGAATTCCTCCCCGCACCGAGTGCGCATATACACAATTCAACATCCGCATGAAGAAACACCTCCGCGGCGCCCGAACTAGTACAAAACGCGCTACGGTCCGAGTGGTGGAATTCCATCGCGGCGCCCGAACTAGTACAAAACGCGCTGCGGTCCGACTGGAGGAATATCCCTTGCCGCACCGTGATGCGCACAGACCGCATGAAGGGCTTCCTCCGCGGCGCCCGAACTAGTACAAAACGCGCTACGGTCCGACTGATGGAGTTCCACCGCGGCGCCCGAACTAGTACAAAACGCGCTACGGTCCGAGTGGAGGTGTTCCTTGCCGCACCGAAATGGAAGGAATTCTGAAGTCATACCTATAATAAGAATTGCTCACCTACACCTTAAAGGTACCACTTCACTGTAAAAGAATAGCTATTAATTTAATACATGTTATAACAGCAGTAATTGTTCACTTACAAAATTGTCAAGGGTTCCTTTCTCTTGTTAATATATTTCAAGCCTAAGTTTACTAACTTCAGCTGAATTCCTAGTAAGAACTAGCCTACACCTTAAAGGTACCACTTCACTACAAAAGAAGATTTATTGATTTAACAGATGCAAGGATCAATTTGTCTTATAGATTAATACATGAGAATAGCTATTAATTTAATGCATGTTATAACAGCAGTAATTGTTCACTTACAAAATTGTCAAGGGTTCCTTTCTCTTGTAATTTATTTTTAAAGCCTAAGTTTTCTAACTTCAGTTGAATTCCTAGTTAGAAATGCTCAGCTAGCCTACACCTTAAAGGTACCACTTCACTGTAAAAGAATATTTATTCATTTAACAGATACAAGGATCAATTTGTCTTACTGCTTAATACACAAGAAGCCTAAGTTAACTGACTTCAGTTGAATTCCTCCCCGCACCGAGTGCGCATATACACAATTCAACATCCGCATGAAGAAACACCTCCGCGGCGCCCGAACTAGTACAAAACGCGCTACGGTCCGAGTGGTGGAATTCCATCGCGGCGCCCGAACTAGTACAAAACGCGCTGCGGTCCGACTGGAGGAATATCCCTTGCCGCACCGTGATGCGCACAGACCGCATGAAGGGCTTATTCCGCAGCGCCCAAACTAGTATAAAACGCGCTACGGTCCGACTGATGGAGTTCCACCGCGGCGCCCGAACTAGTACAAAACGCGCTACGGTCCGAGTGGAGGTGTTTCTTGCCGCACCGAAATGGAAGGAATTCTGAAGTCATACCTATAATAAGAATTGCTCACCTACACCTTAAAGGTACCACTTCACTGTAAAAGAATATCTATTAATTTAATACATGTTATAACAGCAGTAATTGTTCACTTACAATATTGTCAAGGGTTCATTTCTCTTCTTAATATTTTAAGCCTCAGTTAACAAACTTCAGTTCAATTCATAGTTAGAAATGCTCACCTACCCTACATGCATTTTGTGCTTTTCTGACATCGGAGAAAAAAGTTTTGTTTTTTAACCCCAGAAAGCGCGCTGAAATTGGCGCATTACATCAAATAAGTCAAAATTCAAATGTTTTTTCGCCCAAATTATGATGTTTCTATCAAATTCACACCATTTATTTTTCCCAAGAACGATGAAATCCCAAAAACATACTCCCCAAGTTTCATCGCAAATTTTTGAGTTTTTGGCTTTAATTTAACGTTTAAGAAGCCCCCCCCCTACCTTTTCAAGGCAAAATTTGGGCCTTATGGCCCTTTCGGTTGTATATTTTGGAAAAAGTTCCCTTTTGCTCTTTTTCAGGGCATTTTTTAAAAGGATTCTTCCTAAAAAAATGGCCAAAAGGGAGACTTTGTGCTTTTCTGCACTCGGGAGACTTTTTTTTGGGTTTTTTAACCCCCAAAAAGCGTGCTGAATAGGCGCTCAAAATCAAATAAGTCAAATTCAATTTTTTTTCGCCCGAATTATGAGTTTTTTATCAAATTTCACACAATTTTCATCTCTTTTTCCCAAAGAACGATGTAAATACCAAAATACCCCCAATTTTCATCGCAAAATTTTGAGTTTTTGGCGTAATTTAACGTTAATAGGCCCCCCCCCTCCCCATTTAAAGGAAAAATTTTGGGGCCTTAGGCCTTTCGGTTGTATATTTTTGGTAAATTTCCCCTTTTGCATCTTTTTTCACTGGCATTTGAAATTGCTTCTTTCGTATAAAAGGACCAAAAGGATGCATTTTGGTTTTTTCGACACTTGGAAAAAACCGTTTTGGGCTTTTAACCCCAGAAAGCGTGTGAAATGGGGCATTACTTAATAAGTCAAAATTCAAATTTTTTTTCGCCCGAATTACTGTGTTTCTTATCAAATTACAATTTCACCCTTATTTCCAAGAAACGATGTAATCCCAAAATATGCCAAGTTCATCGCGAAATTTTGGGGGATTTTGGCTTTAAATTTTAAAGTTTAATGAAGCCACCCCCCCCCCTTTTTAAAAGGGAAAAATTTTTCCCCTTTGGACTTTCGGTTGTATATGTTGGTAAAAGTTCCACCTTTCTGCATCATTTTTCACTGGCATTCTGAAATAGCATTCATTCCGTCATAAATAGGACCCAGAAGGATGCACTTTGTGCATTTTCTGAACTCTGGAGACAAAGTATGGTTTTTTAACCCCAAAAAAAGCGTGTGAAATAGGCGATTACATCAAAAAGTCAAAATTCAAAGTTTTTTCGACAAATTATGTGTTTTTTATCAAATTTCACACCTTTTCATCTCTTTTCCCAAGCGATGTAATCCAAAACATACCCCAAGTTCATCGCAAAATTTTTTGGATTTTGGCTTTAATTTAAACTTTTAAATAGAGCACCCCCTCCCTTTTACAAGGCAAAAATTTTGGCCTTTGGCCCTTTTCGGTTGTTATTTTGGTAAAAGTTCCCTTTTGCATCTTTTTCCTGGCTTTTGAAATAGATTCACCCGTCATTTTGGCCCCAAAAGGATGACTTGTGCATTTTCTGACACTTGGAGAAAAGGTTTGGTTTTAAAAATCCAAAAAAGCGTGCTGAAAAAGGGAATCACATAAATAAGTCAAAATTCAAATGTTTTTTCGACCGAATTACTGATGTTTCTTATCAAATTTCACACCATTTTCATCTCTATTTCCAAGAACGATGTAATACCAAACATACTGCCAAGTTTTCGCGAAATTTTGAGTTTTTTGGGGGTTAATTTAAACTTTTAAAATTGACCCCAACCCCCTTACTTTTTACAAGGAAAATTTGGCCTAGGGACTTTCGGTTGTATATTTGGGTAAAAGTTCCCCTTTTGACTTTTTCACGGTTTCTGAAATAGCATCATTCCGTCTAAATGGGCCCAAAAAGGGTGCATTTTGTGATTTTTGCATCTGGGCAACGTATGGGCTTTTAAATCCCAAAAAGCGCTGCTGAAATAGCGCATCTACATCAAATAAGGTAAAATTTTTAAAATGTTTTTTCGCCCGAATTTGATGTTTTTATAAAATTCACCCCATTTTTCTCTCTATTCCCAAAACGATGAAAACCAAAAATACTGCCAAGTTTTCCCCAAAATTTTTTGGATTTGGCGTTAATTAAACTTTTAATAGAAGCCACCCCCCTCCCCTTTTTCAAGGCAAAATTTGGGCCTTAGGGCCCTTTTCGGTTGTTGTTGGTAAAATTTCCCCTTTTTGATCATTTTTTCACTGGCATTTAAAAATGTTTCTTTCCGTCAAAATGGGCCAGAAGGATGCCTTTGTGCATTTCTGACACTTGGGCAACTATTGGTTTTTTAATCCCGGGAAAAGCGCGTGAAATAGGGCATCACATAAAATAAGTAAATTCAAAGTTTTTTCGACCGAATTCTGATGTTTCTTACAAATTTACACCATTTTCATCTCTTTTCCAAGAACGAGTAATCCAACAATGCAAGTTCATCGCAAAATTTTTGAGATTTTGGCGTTAATTTAAACGTTTAATAAAAGCCCCCCCCCCTACCATTTACGGGGAAAAATTTGGGGCCTTATGGACCTTTCGGTTGTTTTTTTGGGTTTAAAAAAGTTCCCCTTTTGCTTTTCTTTTTTCACTGGCTTTCTAAAATAGCTTCTTCCGTCTAAATAGGCCCCAGAAGGATGATTTTGTGATTTTCTGACATTTGGAGACAACTTTTTTGGCTTTTAATCCCAGAAAGCGCTGCTGAAAGGCGCTTACACAAAAAAAAGAAAAATTCAAATTTTTTTTGACGAATTATTGTTTTTTATAAAATTTCCCCCTTTTTATCCTATTTCCAAGAAGTTTTGTAATACCAAACTACCCCAAGTTCATCGCGAAATTTTGAGATTTTGGCGTTAATTTAAACGTTTAATAGAAGCCACCCCCCTACCCATTTACAAGGCAAAATTTTGCCCTTATGGACCTTTGGGTTTTAATTTGGTAAAATTTCCCCTTTTGCTCTTTTTCACTGCATTCTAAAAAATAGATTCTTCCCCTCATAAATTTTGGCCCCAAAAGGATCCCTTTTTGGCATTTTGAATTTGGAGACAAGTAGGCTTTTAACCCCAGAAAGCGCTGCTGAAATAGGCGATTACATCAAATCGTCAAAATTCAAAGTTTTTTCGCCCCGAATACTGATGTTTCTTTAAAATTTTCACACCATTTTCATCTCTATTTCAAGAACGATGTAATCCAAAATCTCCCAATTTTCATCGCGAAATTTTGAGTTTTTGGCGTTTTTTAAAAAAGTTAAAAAGCCCCCCCCTACCTTTTCCCAAGGAAAAATTTTGGGCCTTAGGTTTTTCGGTTGTATATGTTTAAAAGTTCCCCTTTTGAACTTTTCACTGGCTTCTGAAAAATTCATTCGTCTTTAAATAGGCCCCGGGATGCACTTTTGCATTTCTGACACTTGGAGAAAGTTTGGTTTTTTAAACCCCAGAAGCGCTGCTGAAATGGGCGCATCTACATAAAAAAAGTAAAAAATTCAAATGTTTTTTCGCCGAATTTATATGTTTTTATCAAATTTCACACCTTTTTCATCTCTATTTCCAAGAACGATTTAATACCAAACATACTCCCAAGTTTCATCGCAAAAATTTTGAGATTTGGCGTTTTTTTAACTTTTAAATAGAACCCACCCCCTCCCCTTTTTCAAGGCAAAATTTTCCCCTTTGGCCCTTTTGGTTGTTTTGTTGTAAAAGTTCCCCTTTTGATCTTTTTTCACGGCATTCTGAAATAGCATTATTCGTCATAAATAGCCCCCAAAAAGGATGCATTTGTGCATTTTCGACACTTGGAGAAAATTTTGGTTTTTTAAAACCCCAGAAAGCGCGGGAAAATTTGGCGAACTACATAAAATAAGTAAAAAATTCAATTTGTTTTTTGACCGAATTATGAGTTTCTTTAAAATTTACCCCATTTCATCTCTTTTTCCCAAGAACGAGAAATCCCCAAAACATATGCCAATTTTCTCGCAAAATTTTTGAGTTTTTGGCGTTAATTTTAAACGTTTAAAGAACCACCCCCCCCATTTAAAAGGAAAAATTTCCCTTTTGGACCTTTCGGTTGTATTTTTGGTAAAATTCCCCCTTTTCCCATCTTTTTTTCCTGGCTTTTAAAATTGCTTCATTCCGTATAAATAGGCCCCAGAAGGATGCATTTGTGATTTTCTGACACTCGGAACAAAACGTATTGGTTTTTAAATCCAGAAAGCGCGTGAAATTTGCGCTCTACATCAAATAAGTAAAAATTCAAATTTTTTTCGACCAAATTCTGAGTTTTTACAAATTTCACCCATTTCTTCTTTTTCAAGAACGAGTATACCAAAATATCCCAATTTTCATGCGAAATTTTGAGATTTTGGGCGTTAATTTAAACGTTTAAAAAAAGCCCCCACCCTCCTTTTTCAAGGCAAAATTTTGCCTTTGGACCTTTCGGTTGATATTTTGGTAAAATTTCCCCTTTTTTGCACATTTTTCACTGCTTTCTGAAAAAGTTCTTCCTTTAAAAATAGGCCCCAGAAGGATGCACTTTTGCTTTTTCGAAATCTGGAGAAAACGTTTTGTTTTAACCCCGAAAGCGCTGCTGAATAGGCGATCTAATCAAAAAGTCAAAATTAAAATGTTTTTTCGCCCGAATTTGTGTTTCTTAAAAAATTTCCACCATTTATTCTTTTTCCCCAAGAACGTGTAATACCAAAATACTCCCCAAATTTTCTCGCGGAATTTTTTGAGATTTGGCTTTAATTTTAAAATTTTAATAGAAGCACCCCCCCTACCCATTTACAAGGAAAAATTTTTGGCCTTTTGGCCCTTTTTGGTGTAATTTTGGTAAAATTCCCCTTTGCTCTTTTCACTGGCTTCTAAAAAGGGCATTCTTCCGTCAAAATAGGCCCCAGAAGGATGCACTTTGGATTTTTGACATCTGGAGCAACGTATTGGCTTTTTAAGTCCCAGAAAGCGCTGCTGAAATAGGCGCATCTACATCAAATAACGTCAAAATTCAAATGTTTTTTCGACCGAATTTTGAGTTTTTTAAAAATTAACCCCCTTTTCTTCTATTTCCAGAACGATGTAATCCCAAACTTTATGCAAGTTTCTCGCGAAATTTTGGTTTTTGGGTTTAATTTTAAAAACGTTTAATAAAACCCCACCCCCCCAACCCATTAAAAAAGGCAAAATTTCCCCTTATGGCCCTTTTGGTTTGTATTTTTTGGAAAAATTTCCCCTTTTGCACTTTTTCCTGGCTTTTAAAATTTAGATTCATTCCGTCATAAATGGGAACCAGAAGGATGCACTTTGGCTTTTCTGCCCTCTGGAGAAACCCGTTTTGGGTTTAAAAATCCCGAAAGCGCTGCTGAAATGGCGAATTACATAAAATAAGTAAAAATTCAAATGTTTTTTCGCCAAATTACTGATTTTTCTTTTTTCAAATTTCACCCCTTTTTCATTCTTTTTTTCCCAAAAACGATTTTCCCAAATATGCCAATTTTTATCGCAAATTTTGAGATTTTGGCGTTAATTTAAACTTTTTAATAGAACCCACCCCCCTACCCATTTAAAAGGGGAAAAATTTTTGGGCCTTATGGCCTTTCGGTTGTATATGTTTTTTAAAAGTTCCCTTTGCATCATTTTTCACTGGTTTTTGGAAATAGATTCATTCCGTCAAAATGGACCCAAAGGATGCCTTTTGTGCTTTTCTGACACTCTGGGACAACGTATTGGCTTTTAATCCAAAAAAGCGCTGCAAAAATAGGCGCATCTACATAAAAAAAGTCAAAAAAAAAGTTTTTCGCCCGAAACTGATGTTTTTTATCAAATTTCACACCATTTTATCTCTTTTTCCCAAGAACGATGTAATACCAAAATACTGCCAATTTTCATGCGAAATTTTGAGATTTTGCGTTATTTAACGTTTAAAGGAGCCCCCCCTCCCCATTTACAAGGAAAAAATTTTCCCCTTATGGACCTTTGGGTTGTTTTGTTGGTAAAAGTTCCCCTTTTGCATCATTTTCATGGCATTCTGAAATAGCATTTTTCCCGTCATAAAGGACCAAAAGGGTGCACTTTGTGCATTTTTTGCCTTGGGAAAAGTATTGGTTTTTAAAAATCCCAGAAACCCGCCTGAAATAGGCGCATTAAATCAAATAAGTAAAAAATTAAAATGTTTTTCGACCAAATTTTACTGAGTTTTTTATCAAATTTACCCCATTTTACTTATTTCCAGAACATTAATACCAACTACGAAAATTTTCTCGCAAAATTTTTGAGTTTTTGGCGAAATTTTAAATTTTAATAGAAGCCCCCCCCCCCTACCCTTTAAGGCAAAATTTTGGGCCTTAGGGGCCCTTTGGGTGATATGTTGGTAAAGTTCACCTTTTGATCATTTTTCAGGCATTCTGAAATAGATTCATTCCGTCATAAAAGGACCCAAAAGGGATGCACTTTGTGATTTTCTGCCCCACTTGGGACAAATTTGGCTTTTAACCCCAAAAAGCGTGCTGAAATAGGGCATCTAATCAAAAAGTCAAAATTAAAAATGTTTTTTCGCCGAATTACTGTGTTTTTATAAAATTTCCACACCTTTTTCATTTTTTTCCCAAGAACGATGTATACCAAACATCTCCCAAGTTTCATCGCAAAATTTTTGAGTTTTTGGCTTTAAATTTAAAGTTTTTTTAGAAGCCCCCCCCCCTCCCCTTTACAAGGCAAAATTTTCCCCTTATGGCCCTTTTGGGTTTTGTATATGGGTTAATTTCCCCTTTTTGCTCTTTTTCATGGCTTTCTAAATGCTTTTCATTCCGTCATAAATGGGCCCCGAAGGATGTTTGTGTTTTTCGAACTTGGAGAAAACGTTTGGTTTTTTAACCCCAGAAAGCGTGTAAAATAGGCGATCTACATCAATAACGTAAATTCAAATGTTTTTCGACAAATTATGATGTTTCTTATAAAATTTCAACCATTTTTTCTTTTTCCCAAAAACGATGTAATACCAAAAATATGCCAAGTTTCATCGCGAAATTTTGAGATTTGGGTTTTTTAAACGTTTAATAGAAGCCCCCCCCCCTACCCATTTAAAAGGGAAAAATTTTGGGCTTAGGGGACCTTTGGTTGTTATTTTTGGTAAAATTTCCCCTTTTTTTTCTGCCCCTTTTTTCACTGGCTTTCAAAATTTTGCATTCTTTCCCGTCAAAAATTGGGGACCCAGAGGTTGCACTTTGTGCATTTTTGAACTCTGGAGACAAGGGATTGGTTTTTTAAAAACCCCAGAAAGCGCTGCAAAAATTTGGGGCGCTTTAACATAGAAAAAAAGGCCCAAAATTAAATTTTGTTTTTGGGGACCGAATTACTGATTTTTCTTTTTACAAAAAATTTGAGGGGCCCAAAAAACTACGAAAACCCCCCCCCCTGCCACCTAAATGTTTGCTTTAAAAAATAGGGGGGGCAAGGGACAAAAAATTTAAAAAACCCCAAAAAAATCTCGCTGTTTCCCAGTGCAAAAAAAAAAATCTTTTGAAACCCAATTTTTGGACAAATTAAAGGGAATTGTGGAGCGAATGTTTGCAAAAGGAAATAGCACTTCATTATGTGATTTTTTAAACCCTGCGATTATTTTTGCTGCTGTGTTAAAAACGGTAAAACGAAAATTTCGGGACACAAAATTTTTTAGAAAAAAAATGGCCAAAAAAGACCCCTTGCGGGGACCTTTACCCTGGTTTATCGGGCAAATGACTGACCAAAAACCTTTGTTTTATTTTTTTCCTTATGTTTTGACTTTGTGTGTGTATGTGTTGCGGGGTGTGTGTGTGGTGCCGCGGCTGCGTGCTGGGGGGTTTTGTTTAGAGGGGGGCTGCGTTTTTGGTTTCGTGGTTTTCCCTTTTTGATTTTTGTTTTGTTTTTTTTTCCCCTTACCCCAGGTAAAGGGTTTTGACCCCCCGGGCCCTCTTCAGGGCTAGGAAATCGATGCACAAAAATTTTTTTTACACAATAAACACTTTGTACGCGGGGAAACCTTAGTTCTATAAAAATCATAAAAAACCCGTTGAATATTATGCCTGAAAATTAAAAATTGTCTATTTTATTTAAAAAACTTACCCGGGGGCCCAAAAGCGAAACTGGCCCCCTTTTTCCCGGCACAAAACCCTTTTCGACCCCCTTAAAAGTTTTTTTTGCAGTTTTGTAAAAAATGCAAGTCCCAAAACTTTGTTTTAACTGTCTAAAATTTTTTATCAGCTAAGTGCTATAAAAGCATACCATTTAGTTTCAAGGGTTTCCCTTTCCGAAAAAAATCCATGGCATGATGATTTTGAAAGCCATCAGTAGGAAGTCATGCTTAAAATTTACAACCTAAATTCGACCACAGGTGGTATTTTCCTTCCAGCAAAATGAAACAGCACGTACTAAACTTTTACTGTAGTTTCATTACAATATGGCAAACACAGAACATCCAAAATTTAAGTCTGGCAACAAACACCAAAACCAAAATGGCAGATCAATACACTATAGGTACACTTGCCTAAATTGGCACCTAAATTACAGGGGGTAGGGTAAAGTAAATGGCAGCCAAAATTTAGTGCATTATCTAAAGAACTATATCATGTGCTCAATTACTCCAGAGAACCTGGGTGTCACATCTGCTACATGGATAGCTGTCACAGATGACAATGTATTATATAATTGCTAAGCTTTTGACATTCCGAATATTTCAAATTGCTTAGAAAATCAAGAAAATTGTTGCAAGGACAGGCATCATGATTGCATTGTCAAAATAATTTAATAATAGTATGCTTCACAACTCTGGTAGTAAGCAAGTGTTAAGCAATTATAAACATTTAGTGCAAAAGATATATAAATACTGATATTGGCTTAAGGTTCATGTAAAGTGTTGGGACTGCCCCTCGAGAGAATTTTTGTTTCATGTTTTGAGACGTCATAGCCCTTTGTTTTTCATACATTGTATACCAAACTGTTCAGAAAGAGTAGACGTGTCATTTAAGAGAGGTTGTTTTGTTCAGTACAATAACATTTCTCTTATATGACATGTACATTGCTTGTCCACGTCCTGTTTTGTAAAAAATATCAAACTTCATTTTCAAAAATATTTTGACATTAGGTCTGTACTTATTGTGTGCCTAACATATTTCTCCGGGTACTCCCAGCGTTAAAATTGCTACAATACATCAACATTTCAAAAAGTTGCCAAAATTGCAAAACGAAAGTGAAAGTAGAGCTGTCAAAATGACAAAATAGTCCTATATTTCTAAAAATATGTAAGTTAACTGTATTTCAATACTAGGAGTACCTAGATAAATATGTTACAGACACAAACAAAACGTATTTAAAGAAAAAAATACTTTTCAAAAAAAGTTTGATATTTTCTACAAAATAGAACCATGCGTGTAATTTTAGACAACATACTAATTCTCAAAGAAGCTTACCTTTGTATAATGTATTCCCTACTTCCTTTTAACAATTCAGTGTATTATAATAAATAGAAACGGTCTTCGAAGAATAAATTTCCAAAATCAAAATTCACCTGAGGGGTGGTCTCCAAACAATTTAAGATACAAGATACAGATTTTATTTAAAGTCGGTGTTAATATACAGACAACATTAGCTATGTATAGCTATTGACCGACATAAATAACAATAGTATATTTAATAACATAATAAAAAATGTACCTATTAAAAGAGTTACAAAAATTAGCAAATCAAGTTTATAAATAGTACATGAGTTATACATACAAATTGGTTAAACCTGAAATACATCTGTTAATCTTGGCCTAGGCCTAAAAACTAGTTAAAAGCAAAAGATGGTAAAAAACTGAACTGAAAAAGAACACTAATGCGTTTTTAGAAAATGGTTTAAGACATCTACTGATTTGTTATGGACTGATTGGTATCAAGTCAAAACGTCCTCTAGTCAAAACGTCCCCTAGTCAAAACACCCCCCCCCCCCCATTTTGATCAAAACGTCCCCCATTCAGTTTAGAATTTGGTCAAAACGTCCCCCTAATTGTTTTTGTATTATTATTAATTATTTTTAATTAATTCATATATACTTTATTATCTGTTAAATTTTAAACTTATGGATTATGTTTTGATAATACACAAAATTGATTTATCAGCACCTAAATTAATGCAATCAACACCTATCAATACTATACTACTATATGTGTTTGTGCATTAATTGAGCTAAGGGCTTAACATTAGTAGGTGTCATAAACCCATTAATCACCAGTAATAAGGTGTGAACATTTATGAAGGGAAAATCTTTTCTTCTATACAATCTAAATTTGTGTAGAATGAACAAAACACTGATCAGAAAACATTAATAAAACATCAGAACAGTCACAACTGTATAATTACTAAGTAAAAATCATATATCATACTATTCATTCACTGTTCTACACCAAGAAGTCAAATTCACATTATCATATCACAATATTAATTCACAGTGTTCCAGCTACGCAATTTCAAGAAGTCAAATTCACTCCTATGCTAGTTAATATTTTTATCACAATTATTCCTCCTCCTGAATTGTTGAGGTGAGCCTGGGTTTGTACATGTAATGGTGCTCATCTGTTTTAGCAAGGAACTTACAGACATACCCCCTGCGCGGTAGCTGTAAAAGACATAAGATAGAAATGACAAATTATGCATAAGTAATTGAAAAAATATAGTACTTACCTTTTTACACAAGCTTGAAATAGTGAAGATAATTACTTCACTTTTTAAGATTCTAAAGATAAAAGAATGTTCTAAATGAATATTTTGTTATCTTAATTTTGATTTTTTTTTTTTTTTTTGTCACTAATACAGGTTTCCTCATGGAACGGCCCATTCTTTAATTCTGGTATTTATCATTTATTTTATTACTCATTTGTTTTAACAAATCCATTCAATATACAGAATCTCTTGATTGAATTAACACCTATTGTTATCTGTGCCTGTTGTAACACATTATTTCCAATGATTGGATTAACTTAACAATGCACTGATTACTTATATATTTGAATTTGTTTGCTTTCATAATGTGATTATGATCTGTTTATTGTTTATTTCCTTCTGACCAGATTTTACAATATTTTATAAAATAAAAATATTATTAAATGGTATAGTGCATATTTTCTGACCTGGCGGAGATATTTATAGAAAGGTCATAAATGGGCCAATCTATCATTGAGTTTAGGGTTATCGGCTACATTGTTTGATTTCGTTTCATTCCGTCATAGCTGATACGGAAAGTATCTATTTCTTACGAATAAATCCGATATGCACAAAGTTACCTTTTGATTTTAATGGTACAGCCTGTACTAAAAATATCTCCTCCAGGTCAGAAAATATGCACTATAAAAGGTAGTTAATCAGATTTTGGTCAGCTAATGGAATGTAAACATACAAACTGTAGAACTCTAGGTAATTGGCCTTTTTGTTCCTTAAATAATGTATATATCTGAATAATGTATATATGATGTATAGTTCAGCCAGAAAAGTACATATTTGCCAAAAAAAGTAGTTAGACAATTCGGAACAATTGATTGTACATCGGAAAATCTTCCAAACAATTTCTAAAAATCATCAGTTTGACATTTGAAACATGTAGCTCATATTACTCAGGTGAGCGATCCAGGGTCATCATGACCCTCTTGTTTTCACATTCTTTAATTATTGTGCAATTAAACTTTAGATACTTGTTTACAAATATCTTGTTTTATCCATTATCCCTTTGTCCTCATGCAGTTGTAACAATTTCATTTAATTTTATTTATAAATAACAGAAACATCACTTTTTCACAATATAAACATAAGATATAATTTCACAATAATGCTATAACATTCTAAAACTAATGGTTTACAACATTCTAATTAAAAACTATGTATGTAACTGATGCATAATAATATTTACCAAATTAACTTAAATAATATGTATTTACATATATAATTTTTCAGGGGGGGGGGGGGGGACCTGGTAATTTTTGGAAGGGGGGTGTTTTGATCAGAAAAGGGGAACGTTTTGACCAAAATGGGGGGTGCTTTGACTAGGGGACGTTTTGACTAGGGGACGTTTTGACTAACATCCGACTGATTAACAGCTGTATTTCAGAAGTCAATAAAAGAAACTTAAGAACTACTTAAGAGCAGACAAACATGCTACAGACCAAAAAATAAAGCAAAACACTGAGCAACTAAAACATGCATAATTAAATACAAGCAATCACTTTACATGAACCTTAAAAAGCAAGATAGGAAAGATGCATGTTACTTTTGTTCATGAAAACATGGTACTGCTACATAAAAAGAATTTATATAAACTTCCAAGTACCAAAACAGAAGGAGAATAGGTTCTTAACGTGTTCTGTCTCTGCTCTAAACAGTGAAACAATCCTAACTGATAAATTTAACTTGTAAAGATTTTTATCATACAAAGTCCTAGGCGGTCGGAAATAGGTTGTGGTCGAAAAAGAATCTTGGACGTTTCGACCCCAAGACATTTCGACCCCAAGACATTTCAACCCCAAAATTTAATTTTCTTGGACAATTCGACCTCAAAGACATTTCGACCCCAAGACATTTCGACCCCTCAGAAATAGTTGTATGTTTTCATTTTATATTTCTTCCATTTTACATATTTTAGAAAATATGAATATATAGATCTATATAAATATTCTATTTTTAAATACATGTCAGTGAATAAACCGCGCTGGTCGGAAAGGATCGGCCGTATGTTTATTATTGGAACTAATTGAGTTATTTCTTCATGTTATTTTGATAATGTAAGAAGAAAATATATTATGAAAAAAAAACAGTTTTTAAAAGAATTATATCATGTATATATATGAATATAAAAACGTTTACTGCATTTATTGCCAAAGCACGAATAATGTCCTTTGATTAGTCCTGATAGAGTTTGATTGGATTATCACACCTATTGATTATATCAATTAATCAGTATATTTGTAAGCACACACAAATGACATGTGACAAACAATGTCTAACAAGGTAAGTGCAGTTAAATATGATAAGCTTTTATTTAATTTAAAAGCTAACAAAATTATGGTGATTGTGGTTCATCCACGAGTGCGCAAATTTCCCTTGCGCTCAACAAATTTTCAACTTCGTATAAAAACGTTTTGTGCATTTTATTTTCCTTTTGTAAATTAATTATTTATTTGAGATATGATTGAATTCTATCATAAACCCTAAAAATACGATTTATTAAAGAAATACCTGTGTACATTAGAATATTTTAGGACATGGAAATTCCGAATGTACAAATTTCCAGTGCGCACGCCGATTTTCAATCATGTACAAGACGTAACGCGCAAAAGTATTTTAATTTCCTTTTGAAAAATAATAATTTATGATCTATATGTTTGAATTCTGTCATAAATCACTTCAAAAATACCATCTGTTGAAGAAATACGGGTATATTTCGTAATCTGATAGTTTGGACTAATTAAACTTAATACTTATCTGCAGCCGTAATGATATTTTGAACTATTTCAAATCTTCTACCTGAAGAATCTAATTTGTGAAATAAATATTGAAGAAAAAAACTGCTATAACAAATATCTAATTTGTACAATCCTAAAATGTTTACAATAAATCTGTTGAATATTCCAGAACATGAACTCTCGTTAACCCGAGTTATGTAAGAAATCCCAGAAAATGTGGTTAATTTTACTCTCTAGGTGAGATTTCTAGCTGCATAGACATGTGAAGTAAAGGAAACTATTATACATGTTAACAAAAACCCGGTCTACTAGCTATAAAATGTAAGTAGAAGTTTTTGAATATTTTTTGATAAAGTTGTTGAATCTTATAGAGAATTTCTTTTTATAGCCTGTATGCATGTAGTATCTATGTGACTTGAACATAATATAGTGAATACTTTTATCTAAAACTGGCGGATGGCACTAGGGTTGATTATTTAATTCTGTAAATAAAATAACTCATATTTTCGTTAATTTTAACATATTTTTCTCGGTTAAATACAGACAAAAATAAATTTCATACAGTTTATGCCCAGAGGTTTATGTGCATCTGTATAGTTATTGTTATCAATATGACGTAGATGGTTTAATCAACATTATGATTTTCGTTTTTTACAGGATGCTGTTCAAGAGAGTAATAATTGGGCGCCTAGCACTGTAGGGCACAGGAAAAAAAGAAAAGATAGAAAGCTGCAACTTCAGTGAGAAAAGAAAACAATCAGACAGAACTTGGATATATAATGAGTTAAAATACAGACAGTAATTCATTTTAATAGGATTTGATCAGTAACTGAAAAAAGAAAAAATAGATTTAAATATGGTTGGAATAAATATTTGACATGCTGTAGTGATGAAATATTCGGTTATATTTCTTCAGGAGACTTGCAAACAAACTTTAAATAAATGTTAGATTTCTTTTTGTTAAATGTTATACAAAATCACAATTATTTGAAAATAAAATGTGTACTAAATAATTTTAGTTTTAGTCTATTTTTTTCAAATTCGTTATCGTTGGAATAGCGTTGGCATCCTTCTTTCAGCCAACAAAGAGATAGAGTTGGCCCAACGTAGGACCAACCATAATAGACGAAAAAATGTCGTTGGCCCAATGGAGGGCCAACGGTAAGTGTAGGATACCAGTAGTTGGCCCAATGGAGGGCCAACGATAAGTGTAGGATACCAGTCGTTGGGCCAACGGTGTACCAACCGTTGGGCCAACGTTGCGCCAATTAGCAAAATGGCGTTGGGCCAACGTTGGAAATCTTCGTTGGGCCAACGAAGAGTCTGTCGTTGGGCCAACGTTGGGCCAACGCATGTCTGCTATCTGGGTTAAATCATACTTTTAAAATCATACATTAAATCACGTGTGTTTGCTAAAATATTTAATATAGAAAAAAAAAGGCTGTCACATTTTCTTTACAGATATGAAATATGATAATAATTTTTTCCCCGTTTTTAACAGAACAGTACTCACATATTCTTACATTTTGCAGAAACGGGGATTTCGTGTTTGATATTTTACAACTGGAAGGAATGTCGTACATAGAAAAGAAAAGAGCAGTTTGGTAATAACAAAAATCATATTCTGTAAAGCAAATACTTTATGTGTGCGTCAAAATCGCGTACGAAAATAACATTAAATGCGAAAATAAGCAATATGTTGTTAATTTCCTATTGTTTTCTTTATATTTTCGCCCAAATTAAAGATAATGTTGACACATGTTTATAAATATCCGATGTCACCACAATCGCTTGTTAATTGCAATGCGCACTGCAGATAAATGCACACCTGCTGTATATCAACAAACAATTAATCAAGGTGTGATAATCCAATCAAAAGATTACGTGTTTCTGATTATGATTTTAAATATCAATATAATGAAGATGATGACATCTTAAACTTCTTTGAGTTACATTATAATTATTTATATTTGGTTGAATCCCATAGAAATGAGATGCATATATCTTTCGAAAAAAAAAGTCAAATAAAGATAAATAAATAAATAAAGAGGTATTAAAGATGTGACTTTATTAAAGTTATTTTCATAATTAAAATCGGCGAAATCGGCCCATGATTTAAAAATCTTTTCTTTTTTTTTTTTTTTAATATAGCCGTGTACTAAAATAGTCTTTAAGATGATTTGAACATATAAATAAACACCAAGTATGAAAATATGTTATATGAAGGTTATTTTAAGATAGATAATCTGAACGATTTGTTCATAAATTATTTACGTAATAAACGCGGTTGATACATAAATCCCGTTATTTTAATAATTTATAAATGATGATTATTTCGGTATTGTTCGGTATTGTGAGATAAAAATCACTCATTTTTTCATATGAAGGCATGTACTAATATAGACTTTAAGAAATTAAAAAAAAGAATTTTAGAAAATAAAGAAATTTAGACAAATAGATCTATGGCTCGTTTTTGTAAAAAAAATCTTATTTTCGCGAAAATAACCGTATTTTAACATTTTAAATTAAATTGGTACTGTAATTAAGCGTTATTACATTTTGAAATTGCTCAATTATCTATAGATTAAAGCTTAATTATAATAATGATGGCATTCTTAGATGTTTTCAGGCATATCATTGAATGGGGTCGAAATGTCCAAGGAGTTGGGGTTGAAATGTCTTGGGGTCGAATTGTCTCTTGGGGTTGAAATGTCTTGGGGTCGAAATGTCTTGCTAGCGTCGAAAATAGGTTGTGTGGGAAAAATGTCAATTTCCGGTTGCCACCGAAATATTTTTTATATTTTTATTTTTTTGTTTTTAGTCCAAAATTCTGTTTTATGCTGGGACACAGATAATTTAGAGCTGTATGATTTAGTGGAGGAAGTGAATGAAAACTTTTATGATGTCCTAGGCGTGACAAGGGTAATGAAAATTGTCCGTTTCATGGTGTTGTATTACTCGGATAAAACTTTTGAAAATTCTGTTGATCATGGGCAAATATTTGCTTTTTTCCTTATTCTAGATTTGGATTTGTGAAATTTGATAATATGTTTCTGCTTGTCTAGGGGCCATTATCAGATAAAAGAGAAGATTTTACCAATAGTTTCTTCCTGTGCAGATTGATTATAGAGGATGAAATTCCCCGAGACGGTAACGTCCATATATCGAGGGTTCAAAGGTAAAATGTGATAACTGCCATATTCAACAGTTTAAGAAAAAGGCAAAAAACATAAATTTTAGTAAATAAAATCTGGAAAGTAGATCCCTCGAAAGCACCGAGAACAAGGCAAATAGTGAAAATTGCAGACTCTGTTTGATAAAGTCTGTTCATGGGCAGTAATGAAAAAGGCAACACTGCCCACGCCCCCTAGCACCGGCTTAAGCAGTATTCAATCTTCAAATCTAAATGAGTTGAAATCAATGATCCCAAAGGACCAGAAAATATAACAACACTGAGATGAAGTCGGGGCAACTTTTTACGGCCGCCACACAGCACTTAACACCCGCTGTTGTGAAGCAAATAAAATCTGGAAAGTAGATCCCTCGGAAGCACCGAAACTTTTATTTCCGAAAAATATACTTACAAATTTAGATTTTTCTATATTTGTTCACTATTTTGAATCATATCTTGTAAATTTTTCCTTGCTGGATATGATTTGCAAACGATAATTAGGGTCTGTATGGGAAATATAAAATGAAATAGTGGCATTTTACAGAGGTAAAATGTTCTAAGTGTACTTAGATCCTGACTAACCACAATTTTGGAAAGGTAAAAGGTGGTAACTGCATTTAGCACCTTTTACTTTTCAACTGTTATCAGTGAAAAATCTAGATAAATTTTGGTAAAAGGTGTTAAGTACACTTACTGCCTTTTACCTCTGTGAGTTATTAAGATGTTGTTATAATTGTTGCGATATAACTATGTCACTGCTTGGTATGTACAATGTTCCGTAATGTCATTAAGAACACAAAACATAATAATAAACTAAAACTTGTACACAACCTAATGCTTCTCATTCACAGAAATATTTCCCAACTCCAAGTATTACTTTCTAACTACATGACTATTAGCTTATTAGAAAAATACTCACAAAAACCTCACACACATTAAAGTTTTAGATGGTTTTAATTGTACAGTGTAATTGAAATGTATATTATCAAAATTTTGAGGTCAAACAAACACCAGTACTGTTGTACACCAGTAATGACTGACAAAGTCAATTACTCGAAAACACCTCATTCAAATAAAGTTTCATTATGTTTAAAAATTTAATTTTACACCGTTCATTAACATTATCAGACAGAATTTATCAATTGCAAGGGCATGCTATTCACACATATCTCTGAAAGAATGGTTGCTGATTTGATGATATCAGTCATCCATCTGGATGGGGGAACTGTTGTTCCTAAATTTCATGAACTTCACATGTCGTCTTCACTCTCACTTATATCAGAAGGTAACAGAAGTTTGTCCACAGATTTGCTGCAGGGCAATGACAGATAGTATGATTCATATTCTTTTGGAATTGTCCCGGAAGCAACAAGTGACAACAGATCTGCCTTTTTTGCAGCGAATATTGGAAGCTTTTCTCTGTAAGCCTTTCGTGACGCCTTGAGAGATTTCTCTTTGCTTTTGCTCTTTTTCTGGATCAGCTTTATTTCTTTGAAATCACTTGGATCAAATCCATAGTTCCGCCTCGGTAGCCTAGTGGTAGAGCGTTAGCTTTGAGTGCGGGAGGTTGTGGGTTCGATCCCTGGCCGCGTCATACCAAAGACGTAAAAAATGATACTAGCAGCTTCCTCGCTTGGCACTCAGCATTAAGGGGATAGTGCTAGGACTGGTCAGCCCGGTGTTAGTATAATGTGACTGGGTGGGGTGTCATGCCACATGTCTACGGCGTGATATTCCAGTGAGGCAGCACTATAAAGTTGGGCATTGTGCTCACTGCTACAAGTAGACACCGTCATTTATATGACTGAAAAAATGTTGAAAAAGACGTTAAACCTGAACACACACACACACAAATCCATAGTTCAAAAAATACTTTGTCCACTGTCTTTGCAAACCTGTACCCATTTTATATTCGGCCAATTAACACATTTCCCATAAACATCGGTTTTCATGGAGCCAAAGTTTTGGCCCCAATTTCAGGAAAAAACTTTTAAAGTAATTACTTAGTTAAGTCTGTTATTCTAAAATCATGCTAATGCTTAAGCTGTTGTTATTTAATGTTGATTTTTTTCTATACTAATGTATTTATAGCTAAATTAAACTATTGTTAGTAGTATTTGTCTGCAGTACTTATTTCAGTCACACAAATATGATATTTTTATTTGAGCACGATATAACAAACTTAAGTATTTGCTTATTAATAAGTATATTTCTTATTTCTATACTTCGTTTTCTATGAAATTCAGAATTGTAGTGTTTTGATCTATGAAATAGTCATATACGGTTCTGATGTAGATGAAAAAGTCAACATTGAAAATGCATAAAGGGCAAAAACAAGCATCTAAAATAACAGACTTAGTTAAGCAATTATTTAAGTTTTTTCGTGAAATTAGGGCTTTGTACCACTTGTAGTCTGTGACGTCGGTGTACTTTATGGGAACGACAATATATGGTTGCTTGCGCCGTGCTAATGTATAAACTTGAGATGGAACATGAACTTTTGTTAGGCTTTTTGCATGCTCGATAGAAGCATGTATGGAATCGCATTCCATTTCAGAATGGACGCTTTCGAGAAACTTTTGATTTACAGTGAAACACCGCTCGCTCGAGCATCGATGACTCGAGCACTCGGGCTCGCTCGAGCATTTCATGTGGTCCCGGCCGATTTCCTTCTATTTTCTATGTGAAATTACCATGGCTGGGTCGAGCATCGATAACTCGATCGCTCGAGCATGACACCTGGTCCCAGTGTATTAATTTACTCTTTGTTGCTTCTGGCTAACTCGAGCAGAGGTGTCAAAATTTTTCGCAGCTCCGGCGATCAGAATGTATCGGTTAATTAAAAATTTTCGCACGCCGTGAAAATTGTGTTGTATATCCCCCGACTATCTTAAATGTTTGTTTATCGATATATTTGATCTGATAATGAGATTAATTTTTGATGAAAGGTTAGAGAAAAGTTTTATTGATATTGATCAATTACTGTTTGCTTTAGATTAAAGCAACTATGTTATTACTTATTACATCATAGATAACGTTTGTGATACGTTTTTTTTTTTAATGTCACGGGTTTGTTAATATATTATGCATCACCGTTTTCTCTGGTCCCGATGACAATTGATACAATAAAACTTCAATTTTTCTTCTTGTGTTGGTCAATGTTTGGGTCGCTCGAAACCATGGATAACTCGAGCATTTTGCTCATCCCCTTGCGACCTCGAGCGAGCGGTGTTTCACTGTATAATTTTGATATGTGGAATTTCTGGAAGACAGTGAACTAAGCAGCTTGCTACAAACTGATTGCGATTTTGTCCCCAACACATATCACTGTTTAGTGTCACTTCTTCAATACCAGACATCTTACTTGCAACATAATTCGCATACATGAACATACACGTTCCTACTTCACATGAGCCTCATTTCCCTTGTGTCTCGTCCCACAGATAACATGACCCATTTCCATTCCCAAGATCATAGAATGACAAATTATAACAACACAGTTTTCCCTTGTAATAAAGTTTTCGAATTAAACTGCACGGTGTTGTGAGTACAACCTGGAGGTCAAAATTTATGCTGATGCAGAAAAGTTTGAATCTTTCCTTGCTCTTTCATTATCACTTTCTTTCTCTTTTCTAGCCTTTCTTTTTCTTTCTTGGTGTGCATGATATTTTGTTTTTGTTGCATCATCTAGTTTATCTTCCATCTTCAAAATGTCATAATGGTAACAGACGAGACATTGATCTTTCTTGGGTGAAAAAAAGACAAGTTGTACTCTGTACAAAAAAAATATTTCTGTACACTGCCTCAGAAACACAGCTTTTGTTTTTAGCTCACATGTCACAAAGTGACAAGGTGAGCCTTTGTAATCACGCAGCGTCTGTCTTCTGTCCGTGCGTCCGTAAACTTTTGCTTGTGACCACTCTAGAGGTCACATTTTTCATGGAATCTTTATGAAAGTTGGTCACATTGTTCATCTTGATGATATCTAGGTCAAGTTCGAAACTGGGTCACGTGCCATCAAAAACTAGGTCAAATGATAAAAAACCTTGTGACCTCTCTAGAGGCCATATTTTTCATGGGATCTGTATGAAAATTGGTCAGAATGTTTATCTTGATGATGTCTAGATCAAGTTCGAAATTGGGTCAACTGCGATCAAAAACTAGGTCAGTAGGTCTAAAAATAGAAAAACCTTGTGACCTCTCTAGAGGCCATACTTTTGAATGGATCTTCATTAAAACTGGTCAGAATGTTCACCTTGATGATATCTAGGTTCAGTTCAAAACTGGGTCACGTGCTATCAAAAACTAGGTCAGTAGGTCAAATAATAAAAAAACCTTGTTACCTAACTTGAGGCCATATTTTTCATGGGATCTGTATGAAATTTGGTCAGAATGTTCACCTTGATGATATCTAGGTCAAGTTTGAAACTGCCATCAAAAATACCTCTTTGATTGTACCTAAATATTGAAATAAGGACTGAAGTTTACTTCAAAAATTTTGCCAGATATAAAGGACACAAAGTACATTTGAAAAATCATAAAATGTCATTTTCGTCCAAAATGGCAGTTATTACCTTTTACCTTTGAACCCTCGAATTATAGATATTCGTCTTTGTTGTCTGCATATACTGAGGCAATTTTTCCGATGTTTTCCGGTTCCGGTTTATGTACAAACTGCAGACTGGTTGTCTGCATGAACATCCGAACACCCCGAATCAGTCACAGAAATTCGTAAACTGCGCCAACATGATTCTTTTACTTCTTTTTCATAATGAAAACTTTACATGCAAATGAAAAACACATTTAAAACAGTAAGGAAGTGTAAAGGCCGTCAAGTTTCTGCGTGGAGTGCAAACAAACTAAAAAATCCTAAAGCCAGTGCAAGAAAGCGGTGAACGATGTCACCGTCATGGCTTCCCATAAATTTTGCAAAGTATGATATTCGCTGTATGAGGTATGATGACATTAAATGTAAACTTCACTGTTCAGAATGAAGTTTCACTTTCTTCTGAGTGTATAATATTTCTTCCTAAGTAGAAAGTATAAAAGATAAATCTCCATGCTAGGCGGTGCCTTAATTCATATTAAAACAGAACTGTTCAACAGTCAGGGTGTAACTGTTTTAAGTTATGTAACCTATTTCAGTTACTTTTTCAAGCATTGTATAACCTGTTTAAATAGTTATAAAATGTAGTTACCTCAGGTAAGTTATTCAAATAAAGTCTTTTTGCTGTTCTCACAAAGTGACCTTTCAAGTGAAACTAGTAGCAAACTGTGGTTAATCAAATTCTCTTTTAGTCTGAGCATGACCTGACAAGCATAATGGGATATTAAGAGTTTTATAGCTTTAAAACGTTTGTGTAAAACTTAATCAGCCTTGCATAAAATATTTTCTGCATAGCTGGAAAAATAAAAGGTCAAGGATTCAAGAAATAATTGCATTAGTCTCATTCATAATGAGGAATTGGCACAGGAGGGCTTTGTAATATTTCATGATAACTGAAACAAGTTATGAAAGTTTAAGCAATAACTCAGATGAGTTATAAACTGTGGTAACTTGAAACAGTTACACCCTTGACTGTTCAATGACCGTGAAACTGTTAAATGAAAACTATCTGAAATTCATTAAAATAAAAATCAGTTGAAGCTCATATAAGTTGATAAAGAAATACTTAAAGATATTAAAGGGCACACGCACCCATATATGTTGTAATTTAATCCATATAATTGAGACCATGTATTTACTTTAATTACGTAGGATTTAATTTCACATCGCTAAAACAGTGGAGATAGAGATTTATTTCTGTTTTTTTCTCATTTAATGGACCGATTATAGCTGATCATCTGTGGCTTATCTTTGGGGCTTAAAAATCAAAAAAAGTTAGGCAGGTGTAATAATACATGTAGCAAATCCCTGCTACAGATATATTTGAAGTTCTAAGATGAATGTGTTAACCTCCAGACCATGGTCTGCACTGTTCGCTATTCAGTTCGTAAATTTTCAGTGAACACCCCTTCAAATGATAAATGGTATTGCCAAAATTGAATGATGGACCAGTCCATTTTAAAAATTTAGCCGTCTAAAGGTTTAAACTGTTGTCTCATTAATCCCCCGCCACAAATGGTGGGGGGGTTATAGGAATGGTCTCCGTCCATCCTTCCGTAACATTTTATGTCCGCTCTGTATCTCCTTAACCCCTTGTAGGATTTTCATGAAACTTGGGTCAAATGATCACCTCATCAAGACGATGTGCAGAACCCATGAGTCAGCCATGTCAGTTCAAGGTCAAGGTCACAGCTCAATGTCAAAGGTTTGAACCTTCCATTTCATGTCCGCTCTATATCTCCTAAACCCCTTAAAGGATAATCATGAAACTTGGGTCAAATGATCACCTCATCAAGACGATATGCAGAACCCATGAGTCAGCCATGTCGGTTCAAGGTCAAGGTCACAACTCAAGGTCAAATGTTTGAGCCTTCCATTTTGTGTCCGCTCTGTATCTGCTAAACCCCTTGAAGGATAATCATGAAACTTGGGTCAAATGATCACCTCATCAAGACGATGTGCAGAACTCACGAGTCAGCCATGTCAGGTCAAGGTCAAGGTCACAACTCAAGGTCAAAAGTTTGAGGCTACCATTTTGTTTCCGCTCAGTATCTCTTAAACCTCTTGAAGGATAATTATGAAACTTGGATGAAATGATCACCTCATTAAGACGATGTGCAGAACTCATGAGTCATTCATGTCAGCTCAAGGTCAAGATCACATCTCAAAGTCAAAGGTTTGAGCTTTCCATTTTGTGTCTGCTCTGTATCTCCTAAACCCCTTGAAGGATTTTCATCAAACTTGGGTCAAATGATCACCTCACAAAGATGATGTACAGAATTGATAAGTCAGCTATGCCGGCACAAGGTCAAGGTCACAACTTAGAGACAAAGGTTTGAGCCTTCCATTTTGTGTTCATTCTGTATCTCCTACCCCCCTTGAAGGATTTGTATTAAACTTGGGTCAAATGATCACCTCATCAAGAACTCTTGAGTCAGCAGTGTCCACTCAAGGTCAAGGTCACAACTCAAGGTCAAAGGTTTGAGCTCTGTATCTCCTAAACCTCCTAGGATTTTTATGAAATTTGGGTCAAATGATCACCTCATCTAGACGATGTGCAGAATTCATGGGTCAGCCATGTCAGTTCAAGGTCAAGGTCACAGCTCAAGGTCAAAGGTTTACCCTTTCACTATCCATACCTGTGGCGGGGGATTTAGCTGTCTTTCAAACTGCCTTGTTTTTCATTTGCAACAAAATTTAAGACTTAATAATTTAATTTGATCCACAATACCTGTAAAACAGGAGGTCCATGTTCCTAGACAATCCTCTAATCTTGTCTAGGGGTACAGGTCTGTACCTCTAAAATACCTAAATCCATATTCCTAGACCCTTCCTTCCCTAAATAACTTCTGACAGTAAGTAGTCAGAATAACAGGATGTTTCGGACAGCAGGTCAGTTTTTTTTTTTACCGGATGCTGTCTTGTGTATGTGACTGAAAATTAATTCTGTTTACTTTTCTGAAAACTTTTTGCTCAGCGTACCTTATTTTTGTATCTACTAAATATAATAATTTGACCATTTCACTAAAAAAATCCACCTAATACTTCCAGTTTACAAAGTGTTTTAATTAATGCCAGTTTTGAATCTAACTAGATGAGCAGATACTTTATTTATCAATTTTTTCCTGCAAATGTGTGGCATATTTGTTTAGAGGTTCTGTCCTGGAATCTCAGTATGAGTTAGTTGCTTCGAGAAAACCTCTATATGGCTTAGTTGTTACTAGGCAATCTCTGTATGATTTTTCGTTACCAGGGAACCTTTATATGGCTTAGCTAATGGCTTAGTTGCTACCAGAAAACCTCTGTATGGCTTACTTTTTACCAGAGAACCCTGTACGGCATAGTCACTACCACGGAAACAGCTATATAGCTTAGTTGTTACCAGGAAACCTTTGTAAACCTTTGTATTGCTTAGCATCTATTATTGTATGGCTTGGTCACTAAGTTGTGGTGAAGGTACAAGCAGAGTATCACAGAAAATAAATGTCACTTAGAATTTTGATCAAGGTCATACAGAATGCATCACTGACAGATTTGTGTCATTTTCATAAAATATTAATGTTCATATAACTAGTTCAGTAGGATTGTGCATTTTAGGTTTCTTTAAAAAGTTTGACATGTTTGAATCTTTTCCATAATTTCTGACATAAGGTATTAATTAGTCTGAACTTTTCTATCACTTGTTTATATAATCTCTAAATTATAGAGAGATGGAATGATTGATTGACAGTTAAATGATTGGAAAGATTCAGTTTGCCTACTGACCTAATGAGTAATGTGCAAATGAAGAAAGAGACCAATATATTAAAATGATAAGGTTATTAACTGAATGGAAATGATGGCTGGTTTAATTGTACAAAGTTTAACAAATTGCACAAATGTGTCATTTTACCTGAACACCACCATACTCATATTGACACCTGATTAATGTAAACTTTACTTTTTAAGTTTGAAAACATACTTTAAACCCTTAATATTTCAGAAATTGGTTACAGTTTTTTTTACATAATTATCATTACTTACATAAAAGATACAGTCTACATTTATTAAGTGTTAAAGTGTTGCCATGGTATCTGAACTGCATTATTCCTTGAAAAAGACATGCCTAAGTATAAGGGAATTAAAAGCTAGTGTGCCTCATACCCCAGATGGTTACTTTAAACAACTTACAGTCAGTGCCTATAGTTTCCTTTTCAATAAGTTGACTGCCTCTACCTTTTTAAATTTTGTTTCAGAACATGAAAAGCTCAAATTTTACATCTTTTCTACATTGTTGCAGAGTGCATCGAGCAGTGAGATCAAGAAGGCATACAGAAAGAAGACATTGGTTTTACATCCTGATAAAAATGAAGCTGTAGATGCCGAGGAACAGTTCAGAAAAGTATATTAGCCTGTTTTTATTAGCTCACCTGTCACATAGTGACAAGGTGAGCTTTTGTGATCACGCAACGTCCGTCGTCCTTGCGTGCGTCCGTGCGTGCGTCCGTAAACTTCTGCTCGTGACCACTCTAGAGGTCACATTTTTTGTGGGATCTTTATGAAAGTTGGCAGAATGTTTATCTTGATGATATCTAGGTCAAGTTCGAAACTGGGTCACGTGCCTAAAAAAACTAGGTCAGTAGGTCTAAAAATAGAAAAACCTTGTGACCTCTCTAGAGGCCATATATTACACAAGATCTTCATGAAAATTGGTCAGAATGTTCACCTTGATGATATCTAGGTCAAGTTCGAAACTGGGTTACGTGCCTTCAAAAACTAGGTCAGTAGGTCTAAAAATAGAAAAACCTTGTGACCTCTCTAGAGGCCATATTTTTCACAAGATCTTCATGAAAATTGGTCAGAACGTTTACCTTGATGATATCTAGGTCAAGTTTGAAACTGGGTCACGTGCCATCAAAAAGTAGGTCAGTAGGTCAAATAATGAAAAAATGTTGTGACCTCTCTAGAGGCCATATTTTTCATGGGATCTGTATGAAAGTTGGTCTGAATGTTTATCTTGATGATGTATAGGTCAAGTTTGAAACTGGGTCAACTGCAATCAAAAACTAGGTCAGTAGTTCTTGAAATAGAAAAACCTTGTGACCTCTCTAGAGGCCATACCCTTGAATGGATCTTCATGAAAATTGGTCAGAATTTTTATCTTGATAATATCTAGGTCAAATTCAAAACTGGGTCACATGAGCTCAAAAACTAGGTCACTATGTCAAATAATAGAAAAAACGACATCACACTCAAAACTGGGTCATGTGGGAAGAGGTGAGCGATTCAGGACCATCATGGTCCTCTTGTCATTGCTAGGCCATAGCTTTAACTTCATTTTGTTTCCTGAAATTGATAAAAATTCAGTGGTTGTGATTTTCTTCAGATAAGAAATTTATTCATTTGATCTTTGACATATTCTGGGCTTGACATAAACTTTTATTTTCACTTGTCTAGTCGAATAATTACTGTCTTAATCGAACAATTACTCTCTTAAAGTACTTGTCCTGACCAGAAACTAACTTCTCCTGCTTTGTTTTTTTTGCTTGCTTTCAGGTGTTGTAGAGCTTGGACACCCATATTGAAATAATATTATATGCCTGCATATAGTAAATGTAAATACTTGATGAACTTGTATACAAAATGTATTAAAATATATATTATGGACAGTTAATTCTAATAAGTTGATTTTGCTCATTTAGTGGTATATGGATCTTGTTAATGACCATGTCATTTTTTTAGAGATAACTCTTCCTGTAGAACAATGGCTTTTTAACCATTTCTTGTCTGGATACTTGTCTCAGACACAAGCGTTGATATCCAGCCTTGCAAATAAACTTGCTCAATTTTAGAAAAGAAGTATTAACAGAACTTTGGTTATTAATGCAGCTGTTTAACCAACATTTTAAAAACAGTTGACAGACTTTGCAATGATTAAATTACCCTTCTGTAACATTATTATTATTAAACTGACTACAAAATTGCAGAAACAAAATATGTATATTTGATTTTTAACATAGCTAATCCTCTAGAGAATAAGTAAAACTATTGCACTCACCTGTTTGTCGGCTTTTGCGTCTGTGTTTGCGTCTCCATTTGGTTACTTTTTAGCTCACCTGAGCACAAAGTGCTCAAAGGTGAGCTTTAGTGATCACCCTGTGTCCGGCGTCCGTCGTCGTCCGTCGTCCGTCCGTCGTCAACAAATTGACTGTTAACACTCTAGAGGTCACATTTTTGGCCCAATCTTAATGAAACTTAGTCAAAATGTTACCCTCGATAAAATCTTGGACGAGTTCGATATTGGGTCATCTGGGGTCAAAAACTAGGTCACCAGGTCAAATCAAAGGAAAAGCTTGTTAACACTCTAGAAGTCACAATTTTGGCCCAATCTTTATGAAACTTGGTCAGAGTGTTACCCTCAATAAAATCTTGGACGAGTTCGATATTGGGTCATCTGGGGTCAAAAACTAGGTCACCGGATCAAATCAAAGGGAAAGCTTGTTAACACTCTAGAGGTCACAATTTTGGCCCAATCTTAATGAAACTTGGTCAGAATGTTACCCTCAATAAAATCTTGGACGAGTTTGATATTCGGTCATCTGGGGTCAAAAACTAGGTCACCAGGTCAAATCAAAGGAAAAGCTTGTTAACACTCTAGAGGTCACATTTTTGGCCCGATCTTAATGAAACTTTGTCAGAATGTTACCCTTAATAAAATCTTGGACATGTTCGATATCGGGTTATCTGGGGTCAAAAACTAGGTCACCAGGTCAAATCAAAGGAAAAGCTTGTTAACACTGTAGAGGCCGCATTTATGACTGTATCTTCATGAAACTTCAGAATGTTAATATTGATGATCTTAAGGTCCAATTTGAATCTGGGTCATGTAGGATAAAAAAAACTAGGTCACCAGTTCAAATCAAAGGGAAAGCTAGTTTACACTGTAGAGGCCACATTTATGACCTTATCTTAATGAAACTTGGTCAAAATGTTAATTTTGATGATCTATAGCTCAAGTTCAAATCTGGGTTAGGTGGGGTCAAAAACTAGGTCACCAGGTCAAATCAAAGGAAAAGCTTGTTAACACTCTAGAGGCCATATTTATGACGGTATCTTCACGAAACTTAGTCAGAATGTTAAACTTGATGATCTTTAGGATAGATTTGAATCTGGGTCATGTCGGGTCAAAAACTAGGTCACCAGGTCAAATCAAAGGAAAAGCTAGTTAACACTGTCGAGGCCACATTTATGACCATATCTTAATGGAACTTGGTCAGAATGTTAATCTTGATGATCTTTAGGTCAAGTATAAATCTGGGTTAGATGGGGTCAAAAACTAGGTCACTAGGTCATATCAAAGGAAAAACTTGTTAACACCCTAGAGGCCACATTTATGACTATATCTTCATGAAACTTAGTCAGAATGTTAATCTTGATGATCTTTAGGTCAAGTTCGAATCTGGGTCATGTCGGGTCAAAAACTAGGTCATGGGGTCAAATCAAAGGAATAGCTAGTTAACACTTTAGAGGCCACATTTATGACCATATCTTAATGAAACTTGGTCAGAATGTTAATCTTGTTGATCTTTAGGTCAATAGGTCAGGTGAGCGATACAGGGCCTTCATGGCCCTCTTGTTTGTATGTACTTTTGTTTTTCAGTAACCAATAGTAGGATTGGATTGCAACTTCCCTCACTTGTTCACTGTGTTAACCTGATCAGTTTTGCACAGGTTCCATAAATCAATTTGCATTTTTATAGCATCATACCCCTTTTAACTAAGCAGTCTTTGATAGGTTTTGTATGTTAGCACATGACAGAGTCACAATTTTGATATTAGGATTAGATTTATTTTGATAGATTTACAGTGATTTTAAATGTTTATTAGAGTTATAAAAATGTCTGTTACATATTCCAGCTTCTGTGCTCAAGAGGTTAAGGCTGCTGACTTTGAATCACTTTTCCCTCACTGCATTGGGTTCAAAACAAACATGTTTGGGGTGTAGAATTATTTCATGTGAGAAAGACATCCAGGTGGCTTATGTAAGGTTGGTGGTTCTACACAGATGCTTGCTTGTGCCTGAAATAATGCTTGGGTCTTCCAGCACCACGTAAAGCTGGAAGGTCGCCATATGATCTGAACATTTTTTGTTTACTTCAATTTATGTGTTATTTCAGCTTGTTGCGGTGTATGAGGTATTGAAGGATGAAGAGAAACGTGAAAAGTAAGTTTATGTTTCTTCTACTTGTAAGTTAAAAGTACAGGACAAGGCTCTTCAAGTATGCTACAAGTATCTTGCAATACTGAAAGATTTATATTGTTCTATACACCTGGCTTAGTAATTTTACTAAAGCCCAGATTCAGCAAACTACATATACTATAAGTAAATATTACATATCATAAACTACTGAAATAAACTTAACAGACATAATAGATATTTTGTTTGTATATACTATATATCTGTGTAAATCTGTTACTCTTTGGTATTGACAATTAATATTGGTTTAATGTAGGATGTTACGTAGGGTAGCTTATATGGGTGCATATAATTATATTGCCCTGCTATAGAGCTAGCTAATATATACTGATATAGTAGTGTCTTCCTTAGATCTATGTGAGGTGTCCTAGGTTCGAATCTTTGCCAGATATGAAGTATAACCAAATCTGTTTAATCTGCCAACAATTCTATGGTGTTGTGGATTTGAATTGAATGAACATAAAAGTTTGTTCTTTCGTTTTCATTCAGGTACAATCATGTGTTGGACTTTGGTTTACCAGACTGGAGACAACCTGTATATTACTATAGAAAGGCTAGAAAACTTGGGCTGGTTGAACTGGCACTTGTACTTTGCCTTATCATTACCATTGGTCAGTACTTTGTGTTGTGGGCAGTGTATCTGGAGAGAAGATTAGCCCTGGTATGAACTTTTTTTTTACTGAAAAGTTAGCTTTAAGAGGAAAATATGATTTAAATTATTGATCTGTTTGTTTTCGGTAATTTTTTTGTACCCCCGACAACAAAGTTGTAAGTGGGGGTATACTGGTTTCAGGTAGTCTGTCTGTCCGTCCGTCTGTCTGTCCGTAGACACAGTCTTGTGCGCACCATCTCTCCTCATCCCCTTGACACAATTTAATGAAACTTCACACAAGTGATCAGTAACAACAGTAGTTGTGCATGGGGCATGTTAGGTTCTTTCAGAAAAAAAACTTGCAGAGTTATGGGACTTTGTTTTTTGTTACTATACTATATACATAGACACAATCTTGTGCGCACCATCTCTCCTCATCCACTTGACACAATTTAATGAAACTTCACACAAGTGATCAGTAACAACAGTAGTTGTGCATGGGGCATGTTAGGTTCTTTCAGAAAAAAAAATTGCAGAGTTATGGGACTTTGTTTCTTGTTAACATACTGTGTACATACAGTCTACATATGCAGTCTTGTGCGCGCCTAATCTTCTGAACCCTTGCACACAATTTAATGAAACTTCACACAAGTGATCAGTACCAACCCTAGTTGTGCATGGTGCATGTTACGTTCTTTTAGATAAATATTCTGCATAGTTATGGGACTTTGTTTTTTGTTACTATACTTTATACCTGCATACAGTCTATATACATACAGTCAACATAATTATGCAATCTTGTGTGCGTCAAATTGCAATGTACTGTGTCAGTGCATGCGGGGGGTACATTAATCACCTTTAGTGATAGCTCTAGTTTTCATTGATTGAGATTGGAACTTGTTCAGATGTTTCAAAGTAAGAAAAGTTTGTTCCTATAACTTCATAGTTTTTATTCATAAGTGACTACCGTACATGCCTTTCGAAAAATGTTTACGGGGATAAGTGATGATAACGTAATGCAATTTTCTATTGATAATTTGATATTTTTGTGCCCCCCTAAACCCAAAGTCTTATGGGATGGCAGGCCTTTCACAGACTGTCCTGATGTCAGTCCAACATTTGTGTCACAAATAATTTAAAAAGTATTTGACCTAGATCCATCGAACATTAAGGGCCTTAAAGGTTGTGTCACACTTATCTCAAGAAGTATTTTTATCTGGAGTGATGAAACTTTATAGGAATGTTATTCAGCATGTGAAGTTATGCACCTTGGGTCTTGTTTAGATTTCACTCAGTAGGACAAGCGTTATGGCTCATGAATTAGTATAAAAAGAATGCATAATGGCTCTAAAAGTTTGTAGCACTTATCTCTTAAGATAAGCACTTAAGTATTTGACCTACATTCATCAAACATTAAGGTCCTAAAAGTTTTTGTCACACATATCTGAAAAAGTATTTCACCTAGAGTCATGAACCCTGATAAGAGTGTTATTCAGCATATGAAATTGTGCACCTTAGGTTTTTTTTAGATTTCACTCAGCAAGACCAGAGTTATAACAATTGACTTTGTCAGAAAGTATGTATAATGGGTCTAAAAGTTTGTATAAAGTGTTTAAAGCACTTATCTCTTAAAGTATTTGACATAGATTCATCAAACATTAAGGTCCTAAAACTTCGTGTCACACGTATCTCAAAAAGTATTTCACCTAGTGTCGTGGAATCTGATAGGAGTGTTACTAGTATTCAGCATATGAGATTGTGCACCTTGGGTTTTGTTCAGGATTTTACACAGTAAGACCAGTGTAACTGTAGATTGGGTAATTCATGTAGCAATTTCATGGGTCAGCAGCTGAATTTGCAGTGTAAAGAATTCACACAATGTGTGAGTATTTGTGTTTTAAGACATGATGCAGATTAATATTCATAAATATTTTGAATGTGAGTGGCATCATTTGCAAATATCAGCAAAAGTAAAACCATGAAGTCTATGAGTATGGCCTTTGCCTTAGTAAAAAATTTGCATAATTGCCTAAAATTGTGTGTCAGTCTTATGAACAATAGGTATTTGACCTGGAGACATGGAATGCTATAGGAAGGTTATTCAGCATGTGAAGTTTTGTACCTAGGATTTTGTTTAGTATTTCCCTCTGGAAGGCCAGAGTTTTACTTCTTGACTTAGTGAAAGTATTCCGTCAAGGGCTTAAAAGTGTGTTGCATGCCTCTCAAAGGTGTTTGTCCTAGAGTCATGAAGCCCAATAAGAATGTTATTCACTATAATTATGTACTTGTGCACCTGCAATTTTGTTTGGAATTTTGTATAAAATGTTGCATTATTTTTTAGAAAAGTTTACTGTTTAAGAAATAATATATCTCATCGGTGATTTGTCGCTGAATAAATCACTGTTTGGAGTTCAGATGCAAAGGAATTATATCACGAGGGCGTAGCCCGAGTGATATAATGCTACGCATCTGAACGACAAACAGTGATTTATTCAAGAGCAAATCACTAAATGAGATATATTATTTCGATTCTAACACGTTATCAAGGACTTTAAAGTACACCTTGTCGGCATGTATTAGATATTTGCCCGTTTTCAATCGGGTTCTTTTCCAGCGCGCCGTTACGCCGCTTGACGCTATGACGTAATAGTTGTGACGTCAGAACAGTGAATTGTTGTTTAATAAATCACTGTCTCCAGCCTTCTTTGTTTAACAGGAAAATGAATCGGATCGTGTTAGAATATGAATTAAAATTTCATGTTTAACTCATTTACTCTCAAAATTATAGGAAGACTTCTTTCAATCCAAGAAGAAAAAGGAAACAAAGAAGAAAAAATGTAAAGCAGCTGCACTGAATGATCAGATTGACGAAGACCTACAAGAAACTTTACGATCTATCCCCAAACCTAACATACGTAACCTATGGCCAATCACATTCACTGTATGGAGTATTAAAACTGCGATTGCTGTGCCAACAATGGTAAAGGAATGGAAAGAAAAGAAAAGATTAATGAAAGAATGGGCAAAGTTAGAGAAGGAAGAGAGAGAGAGACAAGAAGCTCTGTATAGAGAGGAATTAGGTAAAAATTGAGGGACTGTTGTTGAAGAGTATTATGACATGAATATAAGGGATGTAATGATTAGTTACAGGGTTTACGAATTATGAAGAATGGTAGTCAACACACTTTTTAAATGATGGCGAATTTGATGTCCTTATCAATATCTCCAAAATAGACATAATCTGGTACAATTGCCACTGTTACTATTGATGTGCATATAAAGTGTTTTCTGCTTAAGATAGTTAACTGTAATTAAATTAGACATTAAACAATTCCTGGACATTTTATTCAAAACTTAGAATAAAAGTTCTGGAATTACGTGATTACCAAAAGTAAAACATTACAGCCTTTTCATCTTAATTTTTCTGGAACTAATACATATAATTTTCGTCATGATTAATTAAAGTGGAAACTTTGACTGATTTCCAACACAATTGAATCTCTCCTCTAATGTCGGGAGTCAGTGGGAATCATTACATACAAACACCACTCACTCGAGCCTCAATGGTTCAAGCACCCAGGCTTGCGTGAGCAATTCATTTGTCCCCCACCATTTTCCTTATATTTTCTACGTTTGGATTGATTGAAACCCCTGGATAACTGGAACATTTTTTTCATGTACATATTTCTAAAACTGATGATGCCATTTTTTATACCTCAAGATACCAAGTATAATAAATTATGGTGGCTATTTTAGAGGTATGCATGTCCATCTGTTGGTCCGTCCGTCCATCTAAAGTGTCCGCTACATACCTTCTCAACCACTAGCAAGATTTCCATGAAACTAGCATCACTTGTTTACCTGATAAAGGTGATATGCAGAGCACATAACCCAGTTCACAAGGTCCACTTGGCGGTCATAGATCAAATAGCTTAACTTTGTGTCTACTCCGTATTGTCTAAACTGCTTGGAATATTTTTCATAAAACTAACATCAGTTGTTTACCACACCAAGATGATGTGCAGAACCCACACACCATTTCACTAGGTCCAAAGTAAAAATCACATAGGTTAACAATCAAATAGCTTCTTAACTTTTGTGTCTGCTTCATATCTTTTTAACCGCTCAGAAGATTTTCGTAAAACTAGCAGCAGTTGTAAATCTCACTAAGAGGATGTACAGAGCAACCTACAGTCAAAGGTCTAGGTCACAATTGGGAGTTCAAAAGTCAAATAGCTTAACACTGTGTACACTCCATATCTTCTTAACCACTAATAAGATCTTCTTAGAACTAGCTTCAATTGTTAATCTCATCAAGACAACATGCAGAGCGGACAACCAAGGTCACTAGATACAAGGTCAAGGTCACAGAGGTTAATGGTCGAATATCTTAAATTTTTTACCTTTTCATATCTTCTAAACCCCTGGGGTATACATAATTATAGCATATCGAACCCGTACTTCTGCTCCATGTTAATGGCTCAGGACTGTTGTATGGGTTGTAGCAAGTGTGCATTGTGATAAGAACACTAAAAGTGAGTCAACATGACTACATGTATGAACTAATTCAGACCATTTTTGGTGGTTCATTAATATGGACATTCATTAATATGACAGTTCATTAATATGACATTTCATTAACATCATAGTTTATTAACATGTCATCAAAAATGATAAAAATGGATAAGGAAAAGGGGCTTTGTGTAAACTAAATAGTCTGCTGTGAGCGGCTTTAAAATGACAACATGATCAAATGAATTACATGTAATTTATTTGTAGAATTGAGAAAGCAGAAACGTAAGAACAAGCCTGAACCACGTATAGCTGAGGCAGTGGAAGCTGATCTTGCTCCAGTTGTTTATGATGCTCCAAAGGAACTAGAACAGGAAACAGCAGATGCATACAAACAGACTTTAAAAGTGAGTTATGTTATAATTTCTGTTGATCTAGTTAGCTAAGTAGGTAGATTAAATGACTACCAAGTGTGTGTGTAAGTTTATTTATAGTCACCATGAAGTCTGTGTGGAATATTTTAAGAAGAGATTAAGTAGTTTTAGTCAGAGGATAGTGCAACATACAGAAGGCACTTCAATTTCAGAAGCTTTCCTGGTTCTGTAGCATGCCAGTTGTAAATCACTTGCACATCGGACATGTGTCCATATTTTAGTAATATTTTGCTTGCCATTAGAGCTTTTGCCATACCCCAGGCATTGGTATAAATTTTCAATTTTTTTAGTTTCTTGTATTTCTTTGTATTTTATATTAGTGTCTCTTCACCTTGGATCCCCATCCATATTACTCCCCCACTCTCCCTCTGTTACCACACCCAGCCCACCCACTTGTGTTTTTTGATATTGTCTCTTAGGTTCCTGTTAATTCTCACTCCTCTCCCTCGACTCTGCTGTGATATTTTTTTTTAGCTCACCTGTCACATAGTGACAAGGTGAGCTTTTGTGATCACCCTTCGTCCGTCGTCACTCCGTCCGTGCGTCTCGTGCGTCCGTGTGTCAACAATTTCTTGTCTGCACGATAGTGGTTTCATTTATGATTTTATTTTAACCAAACTTGCACACAACTTGTATCACCATAAGAGCTCGGTTCCTTTCTTGAACTGGCCAGATCCCATTACAGGTTCCAGAGTTATGGCCCCTGAAAGGGCCAAAATTAGCTATTTTGACCTTGTCTGCACAATAGCAGCTTTATTTATAAATTGATTTTTACCAAACTGGCACACAACTTGAATCACCATAAGATCTTGGTTCCTTTCTTGAACTGGTCAGATTCCATTATGGGTTCTAGAGTTATGTCCCTTGAAAGGGCCAGAATTAGCTATTTTGACCTTGTCTGCACAATAGCAGCTTCATTTATGTTTTTATTTTAACCAAACTTGCACACAACTTGTACCACCATATGATCTTGGTTCCTTTCTTGAACTGGCCAGATTCCATTATGGGTTCCAGAGTGATGGCCCCTGAAAGGGCCAGAATTAGCTATTTTGACCTTGTCTGCACAATAGCAGCTTCATTTATGATTTGAATTTAATCAAACTTGCACAAAACTTGTGTCACCATAAGATCTCGGTTCCTTTCTTGAACCGGCCAGATCCCTTAATGGATTCTAGAATTATGGCTCCTGAAAGGGCCAAAATTAGCTATTTGACCTTGTCTGCACAATAGCAGCTTCATTTATGATTTGATTTTAACCAAATTTGCACAAAACTTGTATCACCACAAGATCTTGATTCCTTTCTTGAACTGGCCAGATTCCTTTATGGGTTCCAGAGTTATGGCCCCTTAAAGGTCCAAAATTGGCTATTTTGGCTTTTGCAGCCATATATAGACTTCATTTTTGGTTTTATTTGATACAAACTTCCAAAATATCTTCAACAACAATAAATCTTGGATTCCATGACAATTTAGATCCATTTGTAGGTTCCAGAGTTATTTTATATCTGATTACCTCCCCTGATTGTAATCAAAATGGATTGATATCAGTAAGTACTTATAGGACTTATTTGAAATTTCATTATTGTCATTAGTTGGACTGAGCCAATGAGGGTAGATAACTATGGACTGATTTTATGTCAAAATACCTCCCTTTATTTCAAATTAAAATTGGTATATCTCCGTAACTAATGAAGATACTGATCTGAAATTTCATTTATGTCAACAGATTTATTTGGCAGATCCTTCTTTTGTTAACTTACAATCACTTTTTTTTTTAATTAATTTCCTTTTACGTTACTATAAATAGCTTGTTTTTAGTAACTTTTTTATTATTGGCCGTAGGGAAAAACCGAGACTACTTTTCTGTGATACAACATGGATGGTACCTCCAATTTTTAGGTGTATTTTGACATATCTGTACTTTGTAAGAATTTTTTTTTCTTTTTGGTTTAATTTCTTCCCTTTGGTGTTCCTGTCCTTTGGACTTAGATATTTTTTCTGAGGACCTTCTTGTCCTCAAGTGCAATGATAACAGGTGAGCGATATAGGGCCATCATGGCCCTCTTGTTTATTTTCACTTTATTTTGATATTCATTTTTATTTATTATTCAACCAACTCCCATCCACCAAGCATCCACCAAACAATCCACACTCAAAAATAACTTTCCTTTCAGAATGTGCTCTTGTTAAACTTTCTTTTTGTTGCAAGCCTTTGTTGTCTGCTGACAGTGGGGGCTCAAACATTATCCCTGGTGTTGTAGTCAGAAGAATTACCTGTTTACTGTGTCCACAAATAAAAGACTACCAATTTTGAGATTTCAGTACTTATACCCATGCAGGGCTTTTGTGTATTTGATGATTTGACAGTATTTAACAGGTACATTTGTGTCCTCCTCTGATTCATGTGTATGGGAGTTGTCAGTCACGTGCAGAGATGTACTTGTTATGTGTAAGAGTCAAGGAAATCTGATTAGTATACCAACCACTGCTTCTATGTTTATTTATTAACTACCTATATGTAGTTGAGTGTTGAATTTCTGTGTTTTAGGATGGTGCATGGACAGATGAAGATTATGTGATGTTGTCAAAGGCCTACATAAAATTCCCTGGAGGAACCGCAAAAAGATGGGAAAAAATTGCAGAGATGGTTGGCAGGCCTGTTGGGGAGGTTAGTTTAAAGGAAATTTTATTACAGATATTACTGATATTTCTTTTCAAGGATTTATTCTCACAACTTTTGAGAAATTCCTTTCAAAGTTATCAGGATTTATTAGTTTGAGGTTAAATCACATGATATTGTCATTTGAAATTGTCTTATGACCTCTTTTCCAAAATATTTACTGACAAGCTATTAAAGTTATTATATCTATTTAAATCTAATAATTCATTTTTTATTTAAAAATTGAAATTTCCTTTATATTGAGGGCTGAGTGTGAAACTATTGTTTTTTGTTATTTATCTATATACAGTTACTTTACATTCAGTCCTTGATGTTTCAGGTGAGAATTAAATTAGGGGAATATTTTATTTTATTTACATCTTTTAGAAAAATACTATGTTATGTTTCGAGGGGAATCATTTATTTATTTATTTATTTTGTTGGGTTTAACGTCGCACCGACACAATTATAGGTCATATGGCGACTTTCCAGCTTTGATGGTGGAGGAAGACCCCAGGTGCCCCTTCGTGCATTATTTCATCACGAGCGGGTACCTGGGTAGAACCACCGATCTTCCGTAAGCCAGCTGGATGGCTTCCTCACATGAAGAATTCAATGCCCCGAGTAAGGCACGAACCCACATCGATGAGGGGCAAGTGATTTGAAGTCAGCGACCGAAACCACTCGGCCACGGAGGGGAATCAGTCTTATTTTGACTTCAGATTGTTAAAGGAAAAAACTGTGTTATTTTGTTTCTTTTGAAAATATGTGTAAGCACTGAATATAATCTTAACTACTATGGCACAAATTACCAAGAAGGTTTAGTAAAAGATACGCAATCTTGTTTCAGGTGACAAACAAATGCAAACAGATGAAGGGGAATTTTCAAATGAATCTCAGCTCGTCTGTTCAAGGTTAGGAAATAAAATTATTATTAAGAAAACTATAGCAGGCTTCAAGGTTGTAAAACTAGTCTTTGAATCCAGGTTAGAGGGAAGTCATTTTGATGATTGTTAGCTCACCTGTCACATAGTGACAGGGTGAGCTTTTGTGATCACCCATCGTCCGTCCGTCCACAATTTCCTTGTGAACATGATAGAGACCACATTTTGTATTTGATTTTGATCAAACTTGCACACAACTTGTATGTGCATAATATCTCGGTTCCTTTCGAAAACTGGCCAGATCCCATCATGGGTTCCAGAGTTATGGCCCCTTAAAGGACCAAAATTTGCCATTTTTGGCTTGTGAACACGATGGAGACCACATTTTGCGATCATCTTTAATAAAACTCACACATAACTTGTATTGGCATAATATCTCAGTTCCTTTTGAAAACTGGCCAGATCCGGTCATGGGTTCTAGCATTATGGACGATAGAGACAACATTTTGCAATCATCTTTAATAAAACTTGCACACAACTTGTATTGGCATAATATCTCGGTTCGTTTCAAAAACTGGCCAGCTCCCATCATGAGTTGCAGAGTTATGGCCCTATAAAGGGCCAAAATTTGCTATTTTTGGCTTGTGAACACGATAGAGACAACATTTTGCAATCGACTATAATCAAACTTGCACACAACTTGTATTGGCATAATATCTCAGTTCCTTTTGAAAATTGGCCAGATCCCATTATGGGTTCCAGAGTTATGGCCCCTTAAAGGGCTGAAATTTGCTATTTTGGCTTTTGCAGCCATAAAGATACTTCATTTACGGTTTGATTTGATACAAACTTGCAAAATATCTTCAACAACAATAAATCTTGGATTCCATGGTGAATCTGTCAGATCCAGTCATAGGTTCTGGAGTTACGGCCCCTGATTGACCCCTGAAAGAGCCAAAATTTGTTAATTTTTACCTTGTGAACATGATAGAAGTGACATTTTATATTTGATTTTAATCACACTCACACACAACTTAAGTCACTATAAGATCTCAGTTAGCCTGCCCACTTAGCTCAGTAGGTAAGAGCGTTGGTCTACGGATCTCGGGGACACGAGTTTGATCCTAGGGCGGGGCGTATGTTCTCCTTGACTATTTGTTACGACATTGTGTCTGAAATCATTAGTCCTCCACCTCTGATTCATGTGGGGAAGTTGGCAGTTACTTGCGGAGAACAGGTTTGTACTGGTATAGAATCCAGGAATACTGGTTAGGTTAATTGCTTGCCGTTACATGACTGAAATACTGTTGAAAAATGGCGTTAAACCCAAAACAAACAAACAAACAAAAGATCTCAGTTCCTTTCGAAAACTGGCTAGATTCCATCATGGGTTTTAGAGTAACTGCCCCTAAAAGGGGCAAAATTTTCTATTTTGGCCCTTTCAGCCATATAGAGGTTTCATTTATGCTTTGATTTGATACAAACTTGCACAGAATGATTATCATGATGATCTCTAGGCCGGGATTGAAACTGGGTCATGTCGGGTCAAAAACTAGGTCATCAGGTCACTTTTGACTGTATAATATATGAATATGACCTTAAATCAATACTGATACCTTTGAATTGGTGTCCATCAGTCCAACAGTCATATCATTAGATTATCGAAGAATAAGTTACCTAATCAAATCCGTATGGACAGCTTAAAAGCCACCTAATAAAGAGGTCACAAGGCTGATACCCGTGGAAGGTGAATGTTTCCGTTGTTGCTCACTACACACCTTGAGCAGTCATATTGCACATGTCACAAAAACATTATCATCAGAGCGCACTGCGAAAATATGCAAATTATTGCCTGTCTGCACTCATTTAGTGTATAATATGTATAATATACTGACTAAAGGTTAGGGTTAGGATTACCATAGTTATAAAATATATACATTAAAGATACTCATCATTCCGTCAATCCGGCATATACCGGAGTCTGTAATATATCACAGCCTCTCTAGATCTGTATAAGTCACAGTCTAGAAGGTTTTTGAAAAGACACTACATCAGAAGTCATTCATCATCCACCTCGAGCTATGATTTATGTGTGTGTGTTGTTGTTTATTTGCTGGGAATACGTTCATACTGGTAAAGAAACCAGGATACTAGGTTTTTGGCTGCTTTTTCAAAGCTGAAATTCCTTTGGCAGTGGCATTTAACTTGTATCAAACAAACAAATGTTAATATTGTCAAACTTAATTCAGGACCTTGAAGGGTTTGTTAACATGTTGTTAGCTCACCTGTCACGTAGTGACAAGGTGAGCTTTTGTGATCGCCCTTCGTCCGTCTGTCCGTCCACAATTTCTTGTGAACATGATAGAGACCTCAAACTTGCACACAACTTGTATTGGCATAATATCTCGATTCCTTTCGAAAACTGGCCAGATCCCATCATGGGTTCCATAGTTAAGGCCCTTTAAAGGGCCAAAATTTGCTATTTTGGCTTGTGAACACGATAGAGACCACATTTTGCAATCAATTTTAATTAAACTTGCACACAACTTGTAATATCTCGGATCTTTTCGAAAACAGGCCTATCATGGGTTCCAGAGTTATGGCCCCTTAAAGGGCCAAAATTTGCTATTTTGGCTTTTGCAGCCATATAGATACTTCATTTATGGTTTGATTTGATACAAACTTGCAAAATATCTTTAACAACAATAGATCTTGGATTCCATGATGAATCCGTCAGATCCAATCATAGGTTCTGGAGTTACGGCCCCTGATTGACCCCTGAAAGAGCCAAAATTTGTTAATTTTTACCTTGTGAACATGATAGAGTTGAAATTTTACCTTCGATTTTAACCACACTTATACACAACTTAAGTCACAATAAGATCTCGGTTCCTTTCAAAAACTGGCTAGATTCCAGTTTTGGTTCTAGAGTTACTGCCCCTGAAATGGGCAAAATTTTCTATTTTGGCCCCTTCAGCCATATAGAGGTTTCATTTATGCTTTGATTTGATGCAAAACTTGCACAGAATGTTTATCTTGATGATCTCTAGGCCGAGTTAGAAACTGGGTAATGTGGGGTCATAAACTAGGTCACCAGGTCAAATCAAAGGAAAAGCATGTTAACTGCCTAGAGGCCAACATTTATGACCCTATCTTCATGAAACTTGGTCAGAATGTTTATCTTGATGATTCCTATGCCAAGTTCAAAACTGGGTTATATGGGGTTAAAAACTAGGTCACGCGGTCAAATTAAAGGAAAAGCTTTTTAACACTCTTGAGGCCACATTTATGACCCTATCTTCATGAAACTTTGTCAGAATGTTTATCTTGATGATTCCTAGGCCAAGTTTGATACTGGGTCATGTTGGGCCAAAAACTAGGTCGACCGCTCAAATCAAAAGAAAAGCTTGTTAACACTCTAGAGGCCATATTTATGACTCTATCTTCATGGAACTTTTGATTCCTAGGCCAAGTTTGAAACTGAGTCATGTAGGGTCAAAAACTCAAATCAAAGGAAAAGCTTGTTAACACTGTTGAGGCCACATTTATGACCCTATCTTCATGAAACTTGGTCAGAATGTTTATCTTGATGATTCCAAGGCCAATTTCAATAGGTGAGCGATCTAGGGTCATCATGACCATCTTGTTTTTGAAATACTTTTGAAAGCTGCATGAAGGTAGTTACGCATGTTTGTGAAACTGGAAGTCATGATGTAAAGCCATTTATCAGGATACATACATTGTAGAATAAAGCCTGGATGCAGCTTTCAAAAAGGGAAGCAATTATAACAGATTTCATTGTATTTTTATAAATATGGCAACATCACCTTTTTTTTTCTAAAGATAAAAACTGATAACAAAACTGTTAAACATGAAATAATTCCAATTAATGCCTTTATATTGACTTGAATGAAATTGCGGATGTCTTAAATCATGGGCAAGTATCAAAAAAAAAGCATATGGAACACTACATTTTATATGTCCATATAAAAGAAAATATGTTGTTTCATTGTAGAAATTATTCTGTTTGCAAAATGTGATTTTCGCATAAACTCTGTTTATGAAAACTTGCATGAGGTCTAATTTTTATGCCCCCAAAGGGAGGCATTTTAGTTTTCAACTGTTTGTTCGTTCGTCACAACGTTAACTTTTTGGATGAAGGCACTTTACTCGCGAACCACTGCAGCCAGGACCTTCAAACTTCACATGCTGATAGAACTTATTGAGTACACGGCCCCTACTGACTTTGGGGTCACCGGGTCAAAGGTCAAGGTCACAGGGGCCAATGTTAATTTTTTTGCATGAAGGCACTTTACTCGCGAACCTCTGCACCAAGGACCTTCAAACATCACGTGCTGATAGCACTTATTGAGTACACAACCCCTACTGACTTTGGGGTCACCAGGTTAAAGGTCAAGGTCACAGGGGCCAGTGCTTACTTTTTGCATGAAGGCACTTTACTTGCGAACCACTGCACCCAGGATCTTCAAACTTCACATGCTGATAGTACTTATTGAGTACACGACCCCTACTGACTTTGGGGTCACCAGGTCAAAGGTCAAGGTCACAGGGGCCAATGCTAACTTTTTGCATGAAGGCACTTTACTTGCGAACCACTGCACCCAGGATCTTCAAACTTCACTTGCTGATAGTACTTATTGAGTGCACAACCCCTACTGACTTTGGGGTCACCAGGTCAAAGGTCAAGGTCACAGGAGCCAGTGTTAACTTTTTGCATGAAGGCACTTTACTCGCGAACCACTGCACCCGGGACCTTCAAACTTCACTTGCTAATAGTACTTATTGAGTACACGACCCCTATTGACTTTGGGGTCACCAGGTCAAAGGTCAAGGTCACCAGGTCAAAGGTCAAGGCGCTGTGGGGGCATTTGTCACCATTAGTGACAGCTCTTGTTTTAGACTAATCAAGCAAAACAAGCAAGCTGACAACCATGTCTTTTTCATTTGCTGAATTTTCTGAGTATATTCTGAAGTTTTGAAAGATCTGGGTTCAGTTCATATCCAGGGTAGATAAAATAATGGTATATAGTAACAGCCACCAAATATGTTTAATATAATTCATAGTGTATATAAAAATATATGATTTTGTGATGAAAGTGTGTATTTTGTATGTGTTACTTGTGATGTGGTATTTATTTGTTTTATAAAATAATTTTTTACTTCTTCAGCTGGAACAAAGAATTCAAAAAAACAAATAGATATAAGTGATGAGATAATCTCTACACTTAGTCCAGAGAGTATTGGGCCAAAAAATGATAATAGTGAAGTGACGGTAAGGAAGAGAAACAAGAATAAACCTCAGAGTGATACAGAAAAGATATCAGTTACCAAAAATAGTACTAGTGTTGAGACTGGTGCCAAAGTTTCTAGTCAGAAAAGTGGAAAGCAAAATAGAACAGCTGACAGCCAGCCAAAAATTCTAAATGGTGCTGCTAATGACAAGCTTGTGTTGAAAGTCAAAGATGATAAAAGTAAAGAAGCTAAGAAGATTGAGGAAACATCAGAAGGAAAAGCATTGGATGCTGAATCTTGGTCCCAGAACCAACAAGTAATTTTAGAGTGGGCTTTGAAACAGTATCCCAAAACAACTGAGCAACGATGGGAAAAGATTGCGGAACATATACCAGGGAAAAATAAGGTAAATGATCTCTTGACTGTATGATTATGAGCAAGAATATACCCAGAAGGCCTCTGTGGTGGCATGGTGAAGGTGGCCAACTTTGAATCACTTACCCCTCAGTGGGTCAGTGTGTTGATAGACATTTTGGTTTGCAATCAGTAATTATAAAATGCTTTAGCCTACAGTGGTCTTCCTACACAGGATGATTGCTTCACTTTAATTAATGATTCATATTGCTTTTAGGACCAGTAGGTCAAAGTTTAAGGTCACAGTGAACTTGAAACTGAAAATGGTTTCAAAATCAAACCAATAACGGGAGTATGCTTGTGCTTGACTGTCAAACTCCATAGCATTAATACTTGTAGTCATTAAAGGTCAGCGTGTCAAAAGATAAATGTCACATTGACCTCAAGCTTAAAACTGGTTTCTTACCATTAGCTGGAGATAACATTATCTTAACAGTTATCAAACTTCATATCCTGATAATTTTTGGTCACTAGGTTACCCCTGTTGTTTTCATGCTTGAATGTCAATGTAGAGCACCTTTTGACATGTTTATCATGAAAATAGTGCTATATAAATCTGGTCTAATACCATATGCGTATTTTATTTTATGGAAACTTAGTCAGTTTTTAAAATTTGATTTATTGGTCTTGGTTAAGTATAGCACTCACAACCAATTTGCCAGAATAAAAATCTTAAACACGTCTGGGTGTCATGGAATTATTACTGTTTATGCAAACTGGAATGATCAAGTGAGCATTTACATTAACATTTTTATTTATGATTTATGTACATAATTTTGGCGATGGATTTAGTTTGGACCTCTCGAACAAAAGTCAATACAGTAAAATTAAAGCTGCTGCCAAAATTAGTATGTATATCAATGACCCCCATTATATTTGGGGTCAGTAGGCTTGAGGTCGAGGTAACAGCAAACTTTAGACTGAAAATGAAATGCCCATTTCTCACTGACAGGCTAATGTGTTTCATCTGTGGCATGATATGTGTTTTTGAAACATCTTTTATTTATAGATGTCTATGGTTATCCATGTAAGAAAATGTTAGTCATTTAAAGGGTTGGAGCATAGTGTATTGAAGTTCTTGTTAAAAAATCTTTCCATAGTTAACATGCTAGGGTTAAAGCATCAATACTTGGCTTTGACTTCCAGTAATTTTAGTTTGATTAGCTGGTTCAGTTTCTTGCCTCTGAAAAATTTGTCAGCGTAATCCAGGAACACTGTTAAGGACGACATAGCTGAAAAATTTTACAGTTAAACCCGGCTTAGAGGCTACCTGTATACAGCAGACACTTACCTTAAGCTCTGAGACAGCTAATGGCTCAATTTAAAATTTTGTTCTGATTTACATTTGTTATAAGCAGCCACCTGCTTTAAACAGCCACCTGTCTACAGCATCCTCCTGCGTTAAACAGCAACCAGCCTTAAAGAGTCACATTGTATGTCTTCCACTTGGCTGCCTGCTTAATACAGTTTTGACTGTATTTTAGTGTTTGTAAACAGAGCTTTACCCAAATGCAACAGACAATTTAAAGAAACTGATAATACAATTTTTCTAATTTCAGGATGATTGTGTTGCGAGATTCAAATATTTGGCTGACCTTGTCAAACAGAAAAAACAACAACAACAACAACAGTCTTGACGACAGTAAATAGTTAGGGTAACAGAATTATCTTGGAAGTTAAAATAAATAAAGTTGAAAATAATCAGTGATCTGTTTTAGTGTTTTTGAAAAATATGCAGGCAATCAGGTATTGGCAATGTAAATCAGTGTTTTCCAGACTGTTCTAAAGGCATGTTGGGATGTGTGCATACATGTACCAAGCTAATTACTAAAAAAAAATTAAACAGAACTGTACTGTTTAATATAAATAAAGATCAAGGATTTCCGATGAAAGGATTTGAAGCTCTCTATATTCCATGTAAAAGTAACAGAGTCACGCAGGGTCAGGAAATTTGAGACAATATTATTATATATTGGCTGTAATGGGGCCTAAGGGATAGAACTCATTAAAATTTGTCTTCATATATTTACATTCGCCCTGTTCTTTTCCATTGAAACTTTTGACATTCATTTCATATGAACAGCAAAAGGAAAGGCGTGAAAGTTACGTCATCGCTGCTTAGTGATAACCGACCGCTGTTTTGACAACGTCCGCATATAGTCAAGAAGAAAGTTCCTTAGATGATGTCACAGTTGTTCCGTCTGGCGAACAGAATGGCCGGGAAGCTGATTTTAATGCTAAATGCTACAAATTATATGCAATTTATAATATTATATAGTTTACAAATGGGAAGGAAATATAATGTAAATATAAGAAATGAAACTATTGTTTTCGGTGTTCATGCAAAATGAACGACAGAATAGGATCAGCAAATTAAACATGGATTTGCCGATCCTATTCTGTCGTTCATTTCGCATGAACACCGAAAAAAATAATTTCATTTCCTAAGTATTTCCTATTGAATTATACTATCATAAAAAGGGAAATAGCTCACTTTCTTATTAAGCAGTGTAAATTTTAGTAATCTTTGTATTTTACTGTACAATTCACCCTTAAATGATTGTGTGATAAAAACCAACTGATACTGGTATTTGTTTCATCAAAAACAGAGCTATCATCTTCCTTCATTATTCAAAACAGTTGCATTGCTTCGTATCTATTCATTTAAGTCCTTATAAAGACTGAATGTCATTTTCTGCTTTATAGTAGCTTACAAATAAAACATTTTGAGTCTATGAGACTATATGTGTGCAGAAATGGCATATTGGAAAAAGCATTTTCAGCAAAAAAGCATTTTGATAGACTTGAAGAAACCCTGAATAGATGAGGTTATATGTTGACTTGTGTTTTTACATAGGTTGTGATATACTGTGAACTGTTAATATTCTGGACTCAGAGAATTTTGCAGAAAGTTTTATGTATTTTATATTTGACTTTTTGTGTGTTATTTACCCTTACGCTGCTAAATTTCTATAATGGACTTGTCCATCTTTCAATTTGGACAGTAGTACCATTAACTGTTAAGAGGGGTGTTTACCAAAAAGATACTGACTGAATGGCAAACAGTGCAGACCATGGTCAGACTGCACGGATGTGCAGGCTGATCTTGGTCTGCACTTGTTGCCCCCAGCAGACTAAGGGTTAAAGTATGTCTGTATTCAAAAACTAGAAGTCTGGAATTTAGAATTTAATTTTACATATCTAAACAGTTGTAAGTTGTTTTAATGATTATATTTATGACTCAAAACTTGCATACATTACTGTAACAATAGGAAGAATCTGCTAGCAAAGTTTCATAAAAAAACTGAAGCCATTTAATAAAAAAATAGCATTCAGAAGTTTAGACTGAAACTGTTGACCCAGGTGTTTTTTCTGTAGTTTGTGAGTGATAAGGTGTTGAGCAGTGCCGATTCCGGCAACTCCTGTAATCTTAAACTGAAGAAAAATGTAGACAACAGAAATGAAAGTAGCCATTTTTCCATGATCAATACATCAAACACCTAGCTGCATATGAACCCTTATCCTGCTAAATTTCTGTAATGAACTTGTCCATCTTTCAATTTCGACAGTACATTAACTGTTAAAAGGGGTGTTTACCAAAAAGATACTGACTGAATGGCAAACAGTCCAGATCATGATCAGACTGCATGGATGTGCAGGCTGGTCATGATCTACACTGGTCGCAAAGGCAGAATCAGTCACATCCAGCATGATAAGGGTTAAGTACAGCAAAGGTGTCTGAGCTCATTTTGCTGTCACAAGATTAAGGGAGATTCTATAAGCTATGTATTATGCGGGTTAAGGATCAGTTTTTTTTTTGTATCTTTTGCTAGAGGATTATGTTGCAATAACAGTTCTTGCAGTTTCAATTAGATATTTTGCATTACCTTGACAACAGTATTTTATATTAGAGGATACAATTTTTCTTTTGCCTTTGGACATTTAGTTTGTGGTCATTTAAGTAAACATGGCTGTATATAGGTTTGCTTTGTATGTATGGAAATATTCTGTAGATGGCAATAAAATATATTTTATCTAGAATAGTTTTTATGTTATTGATAACCAGAGTTGGAGTACTTGAGGCCAGAAGCTGTGTCACTAAGTGACATCATCGAAAAATTTGATAATGATCTACCTGATTTACATAAAACTTGGTCAAAATGTTTGTCTCTGAGATCTCGGCCAAATTAGATACTAGCATAAGATTATCTGGGGTAAGATCTACGTCAGCTACTTCATGGCCCTCTTGTTTACCTCATAGACATGAAAAAATATGCATAATTACTGCAGGCGGAGATTTGGATGTAGCTATAATGGATCAATGGTCAACGTATCAGATCAAGAAATGCCCTGACCAAACTGTGACATTTTCTGTAGTGAAACTTACTTATTTTTTTGCCAAAAACAGTCAATTTTTTAAAGTTAAAACTCATAGAATTTCACAGGGTGGAATATGTTGATAAAGGTACTTTTGGGAAATTTATTTATTTATTTGGGTTTTACGGTGCACCAACACAGTATAGGTTATATGGCGCCAAACAGGACTACAAATTTTGGTTCCACATCTCAACTTTTGGGAAAAGGAAAGTTTATGCTGCTTATGGGACAAATGTCTAAACATTGTACTATCTTCCCATAGGTATGCGTAAAATTCCACAATGAGAAGTTTGCTGTATGATGTACAGTATTACAGGTAGAAATCTACTGTGTTTTCATTAGCAGTAAAATTATATTTAATTTACATAAAACAGGTTTTTCAGTAAAGATAAGCTGTTTGATTCATGTTTCCTGTATCGACATCATATGGGAGTTTGCATTTAAATAGGTATTACATAAATATTAGATTCCTATTGAGCGGGACCATACATATTGTCATCATTGCAGAAATATCCTCTCGATCGATGAGGGTATATCGAGTACCCTCATAAAAGGATAAGAAGCAATAGATTTATTGACTTTCGTCTTTACCCATAAGCCTTTCGAAAATCCTAACGACTATCCAAAGAAAAGCAGGGTAACATTAATGTCGTGGGATAGAAATCGGCTCCACAATTGACTGAATATTGTTCTTTTGCCTTGTGTTAATGATACTCAGCTACCGTATACCGAGTAAATGATGAGTAAATGCATTCCATAATTGCAATTTACTAAAATGGACGTTTACTTAGGGTCCAGTTAAAAACAAGAGCTGTCACTATTGGTGACAAATGCCCCCGAAGCATGTCCAAGAATGCTACAGTTGTCTGCGGCAAAAAAAACATACATTTCGTGACCTTGACCTTGACCCAAGAGACCCGGGTCATAAGCGTGACACACCTTAATATTGTTAATTAACATTTGTGACAAATTATTTTCAAATTCCTTGATAAATGGCAGAGATATTGACCAGACAAGAAACACCTTTGACTTCTAAGTGTGACCTTGACCTTGGAGCTAGGGGTCTGGGTCTTGCGTATGACACGTAGTCAATGACAATGACAATACTTTATTTGCTTCAAGGCCTCCGGCCCATGCAAGGTATATATCATAATGTTAAGGCATGCGTTAGATGTAATGGTTCAAGAAGTGAATATATACAAAGTACGATCGGCTTAAAACAGGGCTGTTTAGCCAGTCCTATCTTGTTTTGTTTCTTTATAGATGAACTAGAACGATGTCTTTCAAATAATAACGTAGGTGGTATACAATTGCACCCAGATACTATTAAGTTATTTCTTTTAATGTTCGCAGATGATGTTGCATTATTAGCAGACACAGTGTATGGCCTTCAAAGGCAACTGAATATTTTGTCAGATTTTTGTGATACATTTAAATTAAAAGTAAATGAAGGCAAAACTAAAATTGTAGTCTTTAAAAATGGCGGCGTACTTGCGAGGAATGAAAAATGGAAATATAAAGATACTGAGATTGAAGTTGTAAATAAATTTGGTTATGTTGGATTGACATTTACTAGACAGTTATCTATGAATTGTATGGTTCATGACCTATGTGTTAAAGGGAAAGAGTATTAATCTCTATTCTAAATTCACTATACAACTGTGGTCAATTGTCAAAATCTGTATTTTTTAAAATTTTTGATTGTAAAGTTTGTCCTCAATTGCTATACGGTTCTGAAATATGGGGCATATATAAGTTTGATGAACTAGAACGTGCTCAGTATTACGCATGTAAAAGGTTTATGTGTGCTAAACAGAAAACATCTAATGTTGCAATTTTAGGAGACTGTGGTAGATACCCATTATACATAACAACATACAAAAGGTCAATTAAGTACTGGATGAAAATTCTGAAAATGCCCAATGATATGTTTGTGAAGAAATGCTATAATATGATGCTAAATGATGATACGAATGGGCATGTAAACTGGGTAACTGCTGTTAAAAATTGTTTGATGAGTCATGGTTTTGGTCATGTATGGTTAAGTCAAAATGTGCAGTATGAGTCGGGCTTTTTAAAAATGTTTGAAAATAGGTTAAAGGATATTTATAAACAAGATTGGAATGTAAATTTAAACCTAAATGCTAAACTTGTGCATTATAAAGAATTTAAAAATGAGTTTGAATTTGAGCTATACCTGCATGTACTTAATTTGCGAAAGTTCAGATACGTTTATGTTAATTTTAGATTAGGTAGCATGGATTTAGAAATTGAGAAAGGAAGGTATACTAATACCGCAAGAGAAAATAGAAATGTAAACTATGCGAATACCAATTTTCTGTTGAGGACGAGTACCTTTTTCCGGGTTGCGCTGTGGATGTTATAGAGATCTCCGTGTACTACATATACCAAGCAAATATTATACTCGCCCAGATGTTAATAAATTTAATTTCTTTTGTCTACAGAAATGAAGAACTGATAAAATCAACACGGTATTTTTTTATTTGCATTTGAAAAAAGAAAGAACTTTTACAAACTTTATTAGCGCAAGATATTTAGATTTAGATTGATGGAGGAAAATACTTATGAAAAAAATACCCATATTGCAACACTGTTATATTATATGTTTATATCTTTATAAGCACACTATACAGATTTTGAAAGCTTGTATATGTATATTGTATATACCTTGCATGGGCCGGAGGCCTTGAAGCAAATAAAGTATTGTCATGACACGTAGTCTCGTTATGGTGAACATTTATGCAAAGTTATTTCAAAATCCCTTCATGGAAGACAGATTTACAGCCCGGACAAGAATTTAAACGGATGCACAGATACACACACGGACGGACAGTGCGCATAAAAACACTAAGTAAGTGATATCTGTACATTAACTTTAAATGAACAATGTTTACCAAAATGACGCGGAAATTTACTTGTGATGTGACTAGAAGTACTAGTATTCCATAAATTGTAAAAAAATTAGGGATATTGGGAAGGAGATGGACGTTCATACAGGGAACGGTCATATTTATATACGACACTGTAGAACTGATCTAAAAGAAGAAATGTGAAATTTATCAAATCTTTGTCTATAATCGTGAACATAGTTGCATTAGGATGTATTCAGAAATTAGTATGTTGGTCGATAAATATTTCTAGACGAATCGGGAATGTTTGCTTTTTCGACTGTTGTTTTAGCAGCATGCCAATCTCTATCTCGATATAAACACCCTGGCAAACGTGCATCAATGAACGGCGTGCTTCTACTTCGTTAAAGTCTTCAATCATTCGTATTATTTCCGTTTTGCACATTTGCATAAAATATTGCGTGCACAACAGCATCTTATATTAAAACTTAAACAGATAAACAGGTGTAAAAACATTTAAACTCTTAATCTATCATACAATGTTTTTAGGCTAAACCTAAAAATAAGTCGACGTTATTAATGGGGCAAAAACGTAATACGTAAAACTAACGTTGTGTACGTAAAATTCATCCAGTTCAATGAAACAATAACATGATTTTTATGTATGATAGTTTTTTACTTTCTGAAATATAGGATTAAAAAAAAAACACAAGGAAATGAAAAAGAGGAAACCGGATGTACGCTAATCGTATATAAGGGCAAAAGTAATGCAAAGTAGTTTATACTTTAGTTGGAGTTTGTTTGAAATCTGACATTTAAAAATGGTATGTTTTTTTAAAACGTTCTTATAATTTTTATTCCGACGAACAATTAAAACATTTCGAAGGTTAATGATATAGAAACTTTTTACATTTAAAAATGTTCACAATGATCATGACTTCACTGCGCTGTTGTGGGTGTTTCTTAAAGACATTTTTTTCTCTTAACAGAAAAGTCTTAAAGACGTTTACTTAAGACTAACGTTTATAGAAGTTCAATTTAGTAAATCGTGCCACACACAGCTCTAAATGTTTGAAAAAAGTTTGTTTTATTTGATTTGAAATATCTCCAATTGTTTTGCTTTTTGATCAACATCTGTTTTGACTAAAGTTTCTACTATCCAAATCGGCAATTTTTAGAATTTCTAATTACATGTATATAATTACAAAAAGAATGAAATTTTATTTAGTTTTGATTTCACGGATTTTATTTCCCCGGTATTACCGGTAACACCGTGTCCAATCGTTACTTTGAAAAACCGGATCAGCAACGTAAGAACTCGGATCAAATGGAGCAGTTTTGGTGATTTTGGGTAAGAAAATTATATTTTTCTGTTATTAGAATTTGTTTTTAAGGACGGCACACAGCGCAAGATGTTCTCCGAATATTAAGAAATACTCGTTGTTTTTCATTTCCCAGCAAATCTAAGAACTTTTCTCAATTACTTTGGAAAACCCAGCGAAAATAGCAGGTAAACAATGCCACGACCAGAAAAAGTATTATTTCAGTACGTTATTTGGCAAAAACACTAATGCCACTTCCACGATATCACTGACACATTCCTGTAACATATTTTATCATAAATGATGAATTATATTTCTTGGAAGACCAGGCGATTCATGACCGTGCTGGTTAGTAACGCAGGAGACACCAGATCAGCGACTGCAAAATGCATGCAGTAATATAGGAGATTCTGAGTTTTCTTCACTGTTCGTATTTATCAATTTACATGGGAAATATACTTTTATTCACTTTATTTATCTATCAAAACAGTGATAAGTAGTAGCAACACAAAGAAGATGTTTAATGCTCCACTCTGGTAAGAGTCACGTCACAAGTATAATCAAAATTTGAATAGCTGAAGTTAGGGAAAACAAACAGGACGGCTCCAACTTACCTAAGAACTTGAAATCAGTATAATTTTTAAAGGTATTATACAATTATACTGGTTGTAATAAAAAAAACTTTTCGACACTGTGGACATACCATTGGGTTCCCTGTTTCCATGAAGGTTTTTCACCAGTTCGCCAGCACAGTAGAATGATTTATTACATCGTTACTCTGAATTTTGTCTTTGTGTCTTTCACCTGTCTCTTCGGGTTTTGGGATTTTGTTTGATAGCATATGTAGCACATGAAGCCATAATAATGAAAGACTAATGCTACGATCACTCTCTCTTTGCTTACATTTAGAACTCCTATAGGTTCGGTAATTATAGCGCTGCCATGGGGTATCATTAACTCTTTTTTTCAACTTGCCTCCAAAAAGAGGTGGAGCAAGTGTTTTACAGGCCATAATTTTGAGAGAATAACTTGCAAAGCAGGGTATGATAATTTGTATTTTTAGAAAAATTAAATTATTTTGATAAAGAATGGCTAATCCCATAATTCTTTAGTTAGATACTGTCGATTTTTACTATTGAAAAGTCTGTGATTGTCGTCAAGGATCCAAAAGCTTTTGTCTTACTTTTAGTCTGAAAAAGGAAAATTTACATACTAGTCTAAAGCAGGTGAAATCACAAGGGTTCTAAAAAAAGACCCAATAAATACTGTCAATAAAGGCCACCAAAACCATGATCCGCAAGCGAGTTGTTAGTTCAATAAACACCATGAAAACCATGTCCCAATTTCACATGCAAATAAGCTAATGGATCGCTAATTAACATAAATGTGTCGTTTAACAACACGGTAATGGAGCGCATAATAGATCGCTTAATGGATCGCATAATAGACCGCTTAATGGATCGCATAATAGATCGCTTAATGGAAGGCATAATACATCGCTTAATAGATCGCTCAATGGAATGCATTTCATCAAACAGATACATTCCTAACAACAGGCTGTATTCAACTGAAACCGGCAAAATGTTTATGTGCCACTCATGTGTAGCCTGGATTTGCTATATATATATATAGTTCAGGTCTACACAAATCATTTGATCAATCATGCAGCTAAGAGAAATTCAATCTTTATCAAATATGGATAGACAAAGAGAAACGCATACATTAGCTAGTTTTTAGCTCACCTGAGCACGAAGTGCTCAAAGGTGAGCTTTAGTGATCACCCTGTGTCCGTCGTCCGTCCGTCCGTCGTCAACAATTTGACTGTTAACACTCTAGAGGTCACATTTTTTGGCCTAATCTTAATGAAACTTAGTCAGAATGTTACCCTCAACAAAATCTTGGATAATTTCGATATTGGTTCATCTGGGGTCATAAACTAGGTCACCAAGTCAAATCAAAGGAAAAGCTTGCTAACACTCTAGAGGTCACAATTTTGGCCCAATCTTAATGAAACTTGGTCAGAATGTTACCCTTAATATAATGTTGTAACAGTTCGATATTGGATCATCTGGGGTCAAAAACTAGGTCACCAGGTCAAATCAAAGGAAAAGCTTGTTACACACTCTAGAGGTCACATTTTTGACCCAATCTTAATGAAACTTAGTCAGAATGTTACCTTTGATAAAGTCTTGGATAAGTTTGATATTGGGTCATCTGGGGTCAAAAGCTAGGTCACTAGGTCAAATCAAAGGAAAAGCTTGTTAACACTCTAGAGGTCATAATTTTGGCCCAATCTTAATGAAACTTGGTCAGAATGTTACCCTCAATAAAATCGTAGAGAAATTTGATATTGGGTCATCTGGAGTCAAAAACTAGGTCACCAGGTCAAATCAAAGGAAAAGCTTGTTAACACCCTAGAGGTCACATTTTTGGCCCAATGTTGATGAAACTTAGTCAGAATGTTACCCTTAATAAAATCTTGGACGAGTTCGATATTGGATTACCTGGGGTCAAAAACTAAGTCACCAGGTCAAATCAAAGGAAAAGCTTGTTAACACTCTAGAGGTCACAATTTTGGCCCAATCTTAATGAAACTTGGTCAGAGTGTTATCCTTAATGAAGTCTTGGACGAATTTGATATTGGGTCATCTGGGGTCAAAAACTAGGTCACGGGGTCAAATCAAAGGAAAAACTTGTTAACACTGTAGAGGCCACTTTTATGACTATATCTTCATGAAACTTGGTCAGAATGTTAATATTGATGATCTTAAGGTCAAGTTTGAATCTGGATAATGTTGGATCAAAAACTAGGTCACCCGGTCAAATCAAAGGAAAAGCTACTTAACGCTGTAGAGGCCACATTTATGACCATATCTTAATGAAACTTGGTCAGAATGTTAATCTTGATGATCTTTAGGTCAAGTTCAAATCTGGGTCAGCTAAGGTCAGAAACTAGGGCACTACGTCAAATCAAAGGAAAAGCTTGTTAACACTCTAGAGGTCACATTTATGACTGTATCTTGATGATCTAAGTCAGAATGTTAAACTTGATGATCGTTAGGTCAAGTTCGAATCTGGGTCAAGTTGGGTCAAAAACTAGATCACAGGGTCAGATCAAAGGAAAAACTTGTTAACACTCTAGAGGCCACATTTATGACTGTATCTTCATGAAACTTAGTTAGAATGTTAAACTTGATGATCATTAGGTGAAGTTCGAATCTGGGTCATGTTGGGTCAAATCAAAGGAAAAGCTAGTTAACACTTTAGAGGCCACATTTATGACCATATCTTACTGAAACTTGGTCAGAATGTTAATCTTGCTGATCTTTAGGTCAATAGGTCAGGTGAGCGATACAGGGCCTTCATGGCCCTCTGGACATATATTGTACAGTAAGTATTATATTATATTAAATAAAATATTGGAATTTAAATCTATCATACATGCACTTGAAATCACAATGAAAACATGCATTTATTTATACTGAATTGTATGTATTATGAAAACACCTTTATTTGTAAATCATAGAAAATGAATGAAATAACATCCACCAATTCCTCTTTAATAAATCCATCCTGTCCATCCTCTATTCTTATTACCAACAAAACGCTATATTATTCCTAAGATGTGATTACATAACATAACCATGTCAACTAGAAGATATGCTTTGAATTGTAAATTGCAGGGATTAAAACCATATGTTTCCAGATAAAAATAGTAAAAGCCGTCTGAATTATTCTCTAAAGTTAATAACTCGCTTCGAAATCGCGATCCATTTAATGGAACGCGTTCCGTTAGCGATCCATTACAACCATTTTTTTTATTGTTTCAATGGATCGCTAATGGAACGCACTAACGAACACCAAAAAAGCGGGTTTGACAGTGTTTTAAAGATGTTTTGATAGTGTTTATTAGGGAAAAGTTTTGTTTGGGATGAGAACCATCTAAGAATAGTCACGTGACTGGGACAAGTTCTTATTTGAGGAATCCTTAAAGGTATACATGCGTGTTCATTGCGAATTTTTTTTCACATTTGGTAGAAACGCATTAATAGATGTGCTAAGGTGAGAAATAATATAATGTGATTTCAAAAAGGGGGCTAGGCTATTGTTTTAAAAGACTATATTACTCAATGTCTTGGAGAGTATATATTCATACTCTTGACCTTTTAAAATTGTTGAAACATAAAAATGACAAGTTAGCGTAGCTCTGGGCAGGTTAAGACATAACACCAGGAAAACTACATCTTAATCATGGTAATCAACAGTCTGGCCGGTGCATATAAAAGGTCTATGTACTAGACATTGAAGGAGGCGGGGCGGCAGAGCCACCAACCGTGGTTCTGCCAACGTAAATCAAAATACCATTATGCCTCGTTAGGTTAATTTCCAAATATGTTATGTAGATTTCATGAAAGACAACTTCAGAATATACATAATTAGTTCTTAACATTTTATAGTAGCTAAATATTATTTGAAAGATAGACACTGAGACAATAAAACTACTTGTACTAAAAGACTTTCTTTAAATACCTGAAATTAAATAAACATCAGAAACGAACTATGGCGTCTTCAATCTTATATATGTGTGTAAAAGTTCTACCACAGGTTTTTACAAGTCTGGTAGCACTGGTGCCATGTGGCTTTTAGAGGCCATTACGCTACAATAAAATTACACTGTAGTATGAAAAGTAGTTCCAAGTCACAGCATTTTAATTTTGATCTCTGGAAAAATCTCTCGAAAATGGCTTTCTCGCCATCGTGCTTATAATTTGAAATGGGGCGAGCTATCTGTACATATTTTATAAAACTTTATATAGGAAATATAGACAACAGGATTTAGTACATGCATGCCTTTTTCTGTTTATAACATTTTGACCATAGTGCGACCGAATTCCTGCCCTTAAAGCAATAATAATACACGGGGTTTCATCAGAAGAATAATTAACTATTTATAAAACAAAACAATACATTGTTGTTTAGACTAGAACGTTATCAAGAGACAATACTTATCGCAGTTTCTAAAATATAAATTGAGTGAATAAAGGTACGTTTCCCTTGGAAAATGATGAAAACGAACACAGAAGGAAAATCCGAAGCTCCTGCGTTACTCCATTTTGCAGCCGCTGGTCCTTTGGCTGCTGTGTTACTAATCAGTTCAGTTACGAATCGCCTTATATTGGCCTTCCAAGTAATTTAATTAATCTTTTGGTTACAACACACTAAATAGCTGTTCTTCTTTATTCTATATAAAATTGACATATTTCCAATGGCCGCAGCACACATCAGGACCCATTTTAAAATTCTGCAAGTACGTTTTCTTGCAGAATATTGTCAATGCTGAATAAAAATCAAAAGAAAAGTGGGGGTCATGTTTGATGCAAGAAAAATATTTTCTGTCAAACACACAAACGCAAATGCAAAATCAGCTAAAAAATGAGACCCCAAATTTTAGTGGTGGTGTATGATCTATTTTCCCTGAAAAAATTTTCATGTTTTTTTTTTCAGTAAGAAAGTTTCTACCTATATGTCAAGCATAGATTTGTCATGTGATTTCAGCAAAAAGAAAACTGCAAAGAAAATAAGGAAAATAGCTCTACAGAGCAAAAAAAAAAAATTGAGGACTATTTGAATCCGGCATTATGCGCCATTTTCCTATTTAGTGTCTGTATGCCTTTTGTATCACTAACGTGTTACATGAATGTATCAGTGACAACAAGGAGTTGGTTATATTGTATGTTTATCAGAGAACGTACTGGAATTAACGCATTTTCTGAGTCATGGTTTACCTGCTATTTTGGCATGGTTTCTCGAAGTATTTGAGAAAAGGGCTTAGATTTGCTGAAAAACAAATAGCAACGAGTAATCCATAATGTTCAGAGCTTGCGCTATATGCCGTCTCTGACAATAATTTCTAAATAAATGGAAAAGACAATTTTCTTACCAAAGCCGCTCCTTTTGCTCCGAGATCTTACGTCTGTACGTTACTGATCCGGTTTTTTCAAAGTAATTGATTGGACACGGTGAGTAAGTAAACAAGAAAACAAGAAATATAAAATTTCAGATTTCTAAAAAAGTAAACCATTGGTTGAATATAAATTTTATGAATTGGTTTTGCTGTTTGATACCAGTATGTATGAAAAGGTTTTTATATCACATCTCATATATTTATATCGATGTAAGTGAGAATGTGAAACCTAAATTTTAGTCCTGTTAAACATAAAAGGGTATATGTTTACATGACTATAATGTTAATAAAACAGATATATGCATGTTTTTGGGCAATGTATTTTAAGATAAATTTGAATTGAACAGCAGTTTTGCAAGTTAGAGTTTTAAACGCTATGTTATACAGTTCATGCAATTATACGTAAAGAAGAAAACATGTTTGTGTATTCCAAAGTTTCAAATGCACTCTTTTTCTCTGGAAGATTTAAAAAAAATATTTCGTATATAAAGTGTATACAATTAACCACCTATTACCATGTAATTTTATTACACTGGTGAATTGTAATGCCAGTGTGTACTTTTCCTACATGTTCTTCAATTTTCGAGAGGGAAATTGCATTTCTAAGAAACTGAGATTGTTTTCCAGACAGCACATGCTGTCGCCGTTTGGCGATGACTTCTAAATACCAATTTTGAAAATTTTGATACTGTGAGGCTCAACCAATCATAACTTATAACATTTTTTTTTTCGTTTTAGGAGAAGACACTGATTGTACTACTGTTGGTATTATTTGCTATTGCAACAGCTCAAAAAGGCAAAATCAAGCTAAATCTACCTAAGATAACACTCAAACCATTTTCATGGACGTTGAAACCATTGATAGGAAACGGAAGGCCAAATGGTCTATCAGGAACAGGAATTTGGAAGCCACCAAACACTAGAAATACATTTACAGGAACTGGAAGTTGGCAAAATGGGAAAGGATTTGGCGGGAGTTTGAAGGGAACATTTGGAATCGGAAGGCGTTCCTTTCTTAGTATCGGCGTTGGTGGAGGTGGTGGAAATCCGTTTCGAGCAAACGTTGGTTTAAGAATAGCTTTTCGAAGGAAACGGAGAAGTGCGATAGCTCGTGAACTGTTTGAAATTTGATACTTTTTATTTTCTTTATACGTTTTTAAGTTTTACATAAATACTTAAACTAGTATTGATGTTCTGTGTATTGTATTACGTCAGCTCCAAATGAAAGTTGATGTGCAATGTTTATTATTGTAATATAATATATCTTCGTGTATTTGAAGCCAAGCCAAACACGCGAAACATTTTCAAACTACGAAATACTCCATGACGCGGACTGCGGACATCGGACTGCGTACTTACAGTAGGGGTTTTCTCAAAATATTTAAAGGTTCTCAAGAAAGAAGACGTACATATAGTATATATGTTTCTTTCACCTATATGTGAAGTAAATTTTGCCTTCATTGTAGAAATTAGTGTATTTTGATATAATTGTCTGCTTATGCAATACATTCGTTTGAAAATATGTGGATAGTGAACAGGCTACATTTAATATACGTAATCGCAATTTTCAGTTGTCATATTCTATTACTTTTTAGTTCATGACATATTTTAACGATTCGGCTTCATAAATGTCTTCATGTAGGATGCCTATTGGTTCAGCTAAATACTCTGTCGCATTTTACTTACCTTTGGCATGTTCTTCAAATATCCGTGTATTTTAACATTTTGTTTTGATATTGAGAATTTCTGGCGTGACTTATCTTCCGCGCGACTCGAATGACACGAAATGTGAAGTTTCGAACCCACGGTACTTTAATAATACTTCACCTTAATATGTTCATGCGTTGAAATACAACTTGAGACATGGATTTGAAGATAACGGCGATTCCTATAAAAACAGTTTGGTTTTAATTTGTGTCCGTCAATACATTTTCTTGACTTGTTTCTCCTAGCAGCAAGGGAAGAAAACAAAAACGCAGAACAAAATATTATTGTGAAAAAATAATTAAACACTCTGAATAAAATGAACGTCCATTTAATTTTTGTTGAATGGTATAAATACCGTGTTCTCGTAGACTTCTGTATGGAAAAAGTAATTGTTTTTCATTAATTTTGATAATTGTAGAGTGTTTCATAAAATAGAAGTTTTAATGAAGTATCTTGAATAATTTAGTCCAACACTTTGTTTAAACACGCAGGCAGTTCTGATACATTTAACTTTCATCATCCGATACATTACCATAATTTAGCGAAACACCCTGTATTTAGTTATGTGTCAGCATGTTTGAAAATAAAACAAGAAATAGCCACTTCGTATTTTCATAATCTGATATCAAATTTTGAAAAATGAACAAGACAGGCTCGATCTTGATGACTGAGGTCACGCCAAGATTGAATTCCTGGACTTCTGTTTTCAAAACATTTTGAGTCTCAGCTGAGCTTGATAATGAAACTTTGTCATTGATATCAAAATTGCATGTTAAAATTTAATTTTTAAATTCATGACTATTTTCAAGTGACTATTCAGTATAGATTGTCAGTTTCAACTGGACTTAGTCAACTCCGATGACACAATTTGAGCAATCAATTATTTATGGTCATTTAATACCTTGGTGGACAACCACTTTATCTGATTTGTGGTTTAACTTATCTCGTGCAGAAAAATGTTTGCTTGATTGTAATAATAGAGCTGATAAGACTAAGTTGAAAGCTATTTATGTTAAACTTCGAAAGCAGTTTGATACAAAGGTACAAAGGGCGAAGCGACTTTACCGGTACAACATGCAACAGGAATTGTTGGATGAATGTAATGTCGATAAGTCATGTTTTTGGAAGTCAGTTGGAAAGATTGGAGTTGGGCATGCTTCTAAAAAGGCTGTTCCTGATGAGGTTGTACTTGATAACGGCGCTATATCATCTGATACTGGTGACGTTTTGCATAAATGGAAAATTGAATTCTGTTCATTGCTAAATAATCCAAATACTGTAAATAGAGATTTGAGTATACTTAATAATGTTTTTGACAATTCGCTTTGTTTTAATAACGATATATCTATTTTTGAAGTGAAAAAGGCAATAGATGCTGGTAAACGGGGAAAAGCTTGTGGGATGGATAGCATCCCTACTGAGGCTTTGCAAAATGATACAGCTATTGTATTTTTACACGCTTTATTTAACATCTGTTTCAAAACTGGTAAAATTCTAACTATATGGGGTAAGAGTGTTATAAATCCTGTTCCAAAGTCTGCTTCAATGGATCCGAGAAATCCTTTGTCTTATAAAGGCATCTCATTATCTTGCTCTGTATATAAATTATATTGTTACATTTTAAATGATAGGCTTGGTACCTGGGCAGAAAATGAAAATATCGTAGTAGATGAACAGAATGGTCTTAGAAAGAAACGTAGCACCATTGATCATCTTTCAACACTGACAAATATTATTGGGACTAGAAATAAACATAAGCAATAGACATTTTGTGCATTTATCGACTTTAAGAAAGCATATGACTATATAAATCGTGATCTTTAAGAAAGCATATGACTATATAAATCGTGATCTTTAAGAAAGCATATGACTTTATAAATCGTGATCTTTTCTGGAAAAAATTGTATGATATTGGTATTAAAGGTTATATGTTGAGAGCAGTACAATCACTCTATTCATCTGTATATTCTTGTGTAAGAGTAAACTCTAGACACACAGACTGGTTCACTGTAAGTTCTGGTTTACGTCAGGGTTGTATTTTATCACCCCTATTGTTTAATTTGCACATAAATGCCTTGGTCATATATTTAAAATCTTTTGATCTTGGAATAGAAATTGATTCTGAGAAAATTTGTGCATTGTTATATGCAGATGATATTGTTCTGTTGGCTAAAAGTGAAACAGATTTACAGTGTCTTATAAACGCACTGAACGATTGGTATATTGTAATACTAATGATATGTATATTAATTGTGTTAAGAGTCAAATTGTACATTTTCGACACAAATCTGTTAGTAAAACAAATGTTATTTTTAAATGTGGTGAAAATGTTTTAAACCCCAGGGCTCAGTATAAAAGGACAGACTCCGCCTCCAAAATGTCAATGGTGGCAAATTCAAACACAGTGCAGACAACAGAGATTTTTTGTGTATTTTTTCAAAATAACTAAAAAGATACTGAATGAACTAATTTTATTTTAACACCACATGAAGAAACTTAAACACTCTTTTATTACATCCATAAATTGTGTATAAACATGATCTTGCTAAAAAGTTATTTGAAGCCAAAAAATAAAGGAAACACTGAAAATGACAGTTAAAATTTGAAATTTAACCTTTGAACTTGGTCATGTGATAAAATCCATGCAGTCAGTGGAAAATGTAAACACAAAAGTTTATCTCAGGTCAAGAACTGATAAGCACAGGTAGCTCTCACAGATGGTAGCATCAGTGTTTATGTAATCAGCAATAAATCCAAGATGATAAGCTAGCAGTAGAATTGCACACACTTTATGGAATGCACTGTTTATGACTAGTTGTAAAAATACTTTCTGGTCAGTTTGATTTACTCTATATAATATTACTGTAAATTTGATTTTCTTTCCAGTAGTAAAACCTCAGTCAAACATACTTGTTCAAGTTCTATCAGACTATATATCACCACCATTTATGTCCCATGTAAGGCTGACCAACCGGATTCGGGTATGCATTTCTGACTTTATTCAGGATACATTGTGGCATTATTTCTCTCAGTGTCCACACATCTTCTCCTTCATTTGCATGTAAGAGATTTTGTTTTTTCCTCAAATACCTTGGATGAGTCCAAGCCCCCCTTCTGTCCATCATTTTCCAAAATTTTTTATATTTAATTTTCGTAATGCTGAATTTCTTTGGTGTGGAGGCGCGAGATTACCTAACCATAGGTGCTGTACTGATGTAACACCTGAGCTACAAAAGCAAATTTCACACATATTATCCTGCTCACTGTCACTGCTTCCACTAAAATTGTCATTATTGTCCTGATTATTCCCATTATTTCCATCTCCACTAGAGGTGTTGTTTTCTGGAATGCCAGAGGCTGATGCCTGTACATTTATGTCCACAGGTTCTGTCACAAATAATTTATTATCTCCAACAATACAATCTTCAAAGTCCCATTCATAATGTCCAAATAAAGCTTTTATTGTATTGTACTGCAATTCTGTTAGATTAAATGTAAAACACTGCTTATTCTCTGCCATGCTTCATGTAAGTCCAATAAAGTAGAAGCTCCAGAAAATTAGAAATTGGCGGGTAATTCTTGACCACAACAGATCAATGATATGAGCCGCGCCATGAGAAAACCAACATAGTGGCTTTGCAAGCAGCATGGATCCAGACCAGCCTGCGCATTCTTGCAGTCTGGTCAGGATCCATGCTGTTTGCTTACAGTTTCTCTAATTGCAATAAGCTTTGAAAGCAAACAGCCTGGATCCATGCTGGTTCGCAAAGCCACTATGTTGGTTTTCTCATGACGCGGCTCATATAACAAGCAATATCTAGGTCAAAATGTATTCAATTCATGGGGTTGTAAAGTTGTCCTCATTAGTGATCAAACATGTGTTTGTAATCTTCAACAAATGTATCTATGAAAGGATGAAACAAGATGAAACAAATATCAAGTAGGTGTTACTTTCTTCTGATATATTTTGGATTCTTATTGAGAAACAAATTGGAGTAATTATCAATTTATTATGGATAATTGTGTAAAGACAATGATTGGTAAGATGAGATTTGTTTGCTGGTGGGTGTGGTTTACATTTATTTTAGAGAGAACTTGGAAGGATACAGAGCCTGATAGTATTTTCAAGTTTTAAATCAGAGCATTAATTTGGAAATGAAATGTAACTTTTATAAGAGAAATATCAATTATAATTTGGATAATTAATGACTGAAGAATATTGCGAAACAATCAAAACTCTGGATATAATTCATAAACCAGCATAAAAGAAAATTAATCTACTCGCATTTGAAGTTCTAAAGCTAAAACTGCTATGGCAAGTAACCAAGATGACAGTAGTGTCGTACGTTTGAAAGACAAAGAGCGGCAAACGTTAAAACGAGAAAAATTAAAGCGTAATTTCGGGGAGAGTATGAAAGAAAAAAATAAGAAGAGAAAATCACAAGAAAAACGGCTAGTTCCAGGATCAATAAGATTCTACGTTGAGAATGATGAAGAAAAAATCAAATTTCTTAATAAACTTGACAGAGCAAAACTGTGCATGAGTGACAAAATTTCAAGTGTTAACAACTATACAGTTCTGAACAATGTTCTCGACAAATTTCTTGAAAGTAATGGAGTTACAAGTAACATAGAACAGGAACCAGGACATAGCCATGACACAGAGACAGACATATTTAACAAATATCTGCATTGTCAAAGGGAAGACACATTCGAACAAATGTCACTCTGTACAGATTCTGCAATACAAAATATTGTGCAAGGAATACAGTCACATGATACAACATGTAAAGAGTGTCTTCAGCAATACGAGACCCAGTCCTTTGGACATGTGAGGAAATTTACATTCAGGTGTTCAGGAGGACATGAAATTAAATTCGACACATCACCACACATAGAAGGGGGGAAATTTCTTGCTAATGTGAGAATGATTCATGGTGTCAATGCATCAGGGCTGAGGTATGTTCAGTATGAACGCTTTTGCAATGCAGCTGGTGTTGGGACATGTTCAGAAACCATGTTCAGTGATATTCATGATATCTATTGTCAAGCAACCAAAATATGTGCTGAAAACTCTATACAGAATGCACTCCATGAGGAAATAGGACAATCTGTGGCAAATGTTGAAGACCCATCACAGTTTGAAGGAATCGACATAATAACTGATGCACGACACGGAACTAGAAAAAACAGTGCATTTTCAGACATAATAACTTTAGGGGGCATCACTCATAAGGTGCTTTCTGCAGAAACTGTGTCTAAGAAGGATGAGCAAATTAGCCAACGACATGAGCTTGTTGGTGTAAAACGTATGTATAAAACATTTGAAAGTAAAAATGTGAAAGTGAGGATCCACGGCCATGACAGAAATTCTTCTGTTAATAAGTATTTGTCATCTGATCAGAAAGGTGTGAAAAATGCAAACGATACATGGCATGCTGCAAAAGGCATTGCAAAAGCTTTGAAAGCTATTACATCTGGACCAAAGAAGAAAATGGGAATAACTTGGCATGAGCAATTGTCCGACAAGGGTGCAGCGATAAAAACGGCAGCATACTATGCAATGAAGAATTGTGAAAGGTCACCAACTAGGCTTCGAGAGTTGCTGGACAATATTCCAGAGCATTATAAAGGCAATCACACAAAATGTGCAACAAATGCTAGATGCCAGCTGGAAGGTGATAACTATGAATGCAGCAAGTGCACCATTCAAGACCCCATTGCTATTGACTTACTAACCAAAACAATAAGAAAGTTGCAGATATACAGAACACCGGAAGATTATATAAATTGCATTGACACTCACTATGTTGAATCATTCAACAATGCAGCTTTAATATACCATGATAAGAGAATAACATTTGGAGAAAAAGAATACAAAAGAAGAACATTTATGTCTGTCTTGGACTGGAATGAAAATGTAGATAGAGAATGCTCATCTGTAATTTTATTTGAGGATGTACGCAATCCAAGAAGACGTACAGGACACAAAAATTTAAAACCTAAAACATACATATTTGTCAATGCTATATGGGAGAAAGTCATGGATGTGTTTTATTTAACTTGAAACATTACTAGTGATAAGAATCATATGAAATAGTAACAGTGATAAGTACAGTGAAATAGTAACAGTGATAAGTACAGTGAAATAGTAACAGTGATAAGTACAATGAAATAGTAACAGTGATTAGTAGAATGAAATAGTAACGTGATAAGTACAGTGAAATAGTAACAGTGATAAGTAAATTGAAATAGTAACAGTGATAAGTACAGTGAAATAGTAACAGTGAGAAGTATAATGAAAAACTAGTGACAGTGATAAGTACAGTGAAATAGTAACAGTGATAAGTAAAGTGAAATAGTAACAGTGATAAGTAAAGTGAAATAGTAACAGTGATAAGTACAGTGAAATAGTAACAGTGATAAGTACAGTGAAATAGTAACAGTGATAAGTACAGTGAAATAGTAACAGTGATAAGTACAATGAAATAGTAACAGTGATTAGTAGAATGAAATAGTAACGTGATAAGTACAATTAAAAAGTAACAATGATAAGTACAATGAAATAGTAAACATTGATCAGTACAATGAAATATTAACAGTGATAAGTATAATAAAAAACTAGTGACAGTGATAAGTACAATGTAATAGTGACAGCGATAATTTACCATATTACCTGTAAATACACAAAAATATTTATATCTCTGTAAATGACTTATGAATATTTCTAGATAAAATCTAAACAAGAAACACTTAAAAAGATGCTTTAATGTGAATATGAAACTATTTACTGACTTTTGCATTTATTTCTATAATCTTTAAAATGCTAACACTTTTTTCATGTAAATTCTAATGTCTCTTAAAATTTAGTAAACCTCTTGTAAAATAAAATCTGCACAAAATGCAAAAATTGTATAACAGGATTGTTTATTTATAGAGTAATGCTAGAACCACCTGAAGTTTCCTGTTGATATTTCTAACTGTTATAAACTGATAGTAAATATTGTAGTAAAACTGACCTTCTCTGCAGATGTTTACAAATCGCTGACCCTAATTCACCTTGTAAAACCTCATTTATAACTGATAAGCCCCTCCTACAAAATCGGGTGTAGACCCTACACCAGACTGGCCTTTAAATATTGTAGATAGATTATGTATCTAGGCTTAATGCTGAACGAACATCTAGATTACAATGTAACGGCCAAAATTGTTGCCCAAAGTGCAAATCGAGCACTAGGCCTTCTCATTGCCAATTGTAAAGCTGTAGGTGGCCTTCCATATAATGTTTTTACTCATCTGTTTGACACAACTGTTTGGCCAACCATAAGTTATGGCTCTGCTATCTGGGGTCATCGTTCCTACTCATGCATAAACGCAGTTCAGTATCGTGCCATGAGGTTCTTTTTGGGTGTGGGTAGATATACGCCAAACGTTGCGGTTGCCGGTGAAATGGGCTGGATAACCCAATAAACCAGTGCAACACGATTTTGTAGAAATTGGTTCTATAACGTTTATGATATGCTTAAAAAATGGTTTACATGAGTATTGTACTATCATAAATTAATTCCAAAGCAAACTTTAGTCAACAGAATTGAATTACTGTTAATGGATAAATTTAAATCTTCTTGGATTGAGTCGGAAAATAGTGTAACAGGCCCTTCAGGTCGGGGCGCAAAGAAGTTGCGTACATATCGGCTTTTTAAAACCGAATACGGGACAGAAATGTATTGTCGCCTTATCATGTCTCCGCGTCACCGTGCCGCATTTAGCAAGCTCCGTTGTGGTGTGGCGCCGATCCGTATAGAAACTGGGCGTTATGAAGGCTTGGGAGTACATGACCGGATGTGTCCTTTCTGTGACACTATTGAAGACGAGAGCCATGTATTACTTGACTGTCATATCTATGAAGATATTAGACATGATCTGTTTGAGAAAGCAGGAAATGTGGATTTTGTAACACTATCAAAATCAGATAAACTGAAGTTTCTATTTTCCAAACCTGAAATGATACGTTTTTTTTGTGTGCCAAAACCTGCCACAATATTTTACAACGTAGACTTTTATTCATTTGTAAATAATGCTAATAGGTTTTTATTTGTTCGGATACAAATTCATTTTATCATCGTCTAAGACATAGCTGCTAATCAGTTCATATTCGATCTGATCGAAATAACTGATATTTTAGACCGCTTTTTAGTTACGCGCAATAGTGCCTATATTGTCTTGTCACATTTTATATCTTTGATTCTTAAGTAACTTTTAGTCAAGATTAGCGACTACGTCTTAGGTTTATCTTGTAATATACATATGTGTTCCATTTGTGTACAGTGTGTGATTCAAAATGTATTGTAAATGTATACATTTGTGAATGTTTTAATTCTTAAATATAGTCTCATATACTTCCGATTAGAAGGGTCACATCCATTATATATAATTGTCGATTTGTATGTTACATTTTATGCATGTATGTGAATGAGACCTAAATAAAGAAGAAATAAAGATACAACCAGCTTAGTAGTCGAGACTAGTCTTTTATTATTATTGACAAAGCCTTTTTAGTCGAGTACTTTTTTTTCGAACACATGCATATACAGTATGTGTAGATACTCGGCTTTAGGGAACTTGAACAAAGATTTAAACTCGTGAATATTCAAGGTCTAAATTGGTTTAAAAAATCATGATAAGGTGACCGGGAAAACCGAATGAATTTCAGTACCGTTTAATACTGAATTTGTAGGGTTTGAAATGGTTAAGAATATAAAATACCACGTGCGACATATTTTATACCGCGATGCATAATAATGTCATGCATCGTTTCGTGCATATCCAAAATTGTGCGTCGGACAGTAGCAGCGCAATAATACGAAACTACATGTTTCCATATACACTACATACATTCTTTGGAACTAAATATTCAATCTCAACGTCGTCGTCCGAATCCGACTCATTTTCCGGTCGTAGACCACCAATTTCAACCGGTGGTCCGTTTTTGCGGCCCTGCCTGTAGCACCTGTATCTTCACCTCGAGCAATTGTTGGACTTTGTGGCTCGTTTTCTTACTTTACAACCGATTTCCATTCATGTAACCGTTTGTAATCTACTCGTTCCCTTCTTTCCTTCCTCTTATCTTGTTTACTCTCTTCCATCCTAAAATTTACAATTGTCCGTGATAAACACTTTTATCACTTTTGTCCGTAATAAACACTTTTATCATAAAATTTTTCAAATGTCTTATTTGAATGTTTTTCTGTCTATTCCCGACATTGCGTTGAGAAAGTTTGTCTATGGTATTTCTCTCTTCAAATGCTTTTAATAATTTGAAATCTTTTAGAAATAATTTCGGGCGCTATGAAGCCCGCCAAAACAACTCAGTTTGTTTTAAAATAACGTCTTGACACGACTAAACATAGAAAAACAGTAACCGGTGGCGTTTGAAATTTCCGATATATAAGCTTTGTGCCAGGATGGTCGAACCGGGGACAGAAACAACAGGAACAATTTAACACTCATTACAATATTTACACGTTTATTTACAGAAAAAATGATTAATGAAACCTGGTCAGAATGTTGATCTTGATGATCTATAGGTCAAGTTCAAATCTGGGTCAGGTGGGGTCAAAAACTAGGTTCCAAGATCAAATCAAAGGAAAAGCTTGTTAACACTCTAGAGGCCACATTTATGAATGTATCTTCATGAAACTTGGTCAGAATGTTAATATTGATGATCTTTAGGTCAAGTTCGAATCTGGGTCATGTGTCAAAAACTAGGGCACCGGGTCAAGTCAAAGGAAAAGCTAGTTAACACTTTAGAGATCACATTTATGATCATATCTTTATGAAACTTGGTCAGAATGTTAATATTGATGACCTTTAGGTCAATAGGTCAGGTGAGCGATATAGGGCCTTCATGGCCCTCTTGTTTTGTATCTTTTGCTAGAGGAATATGTTGCAGTTCTTGCAGTTTCAATTAAATATTTTGCATTACCATGACAACAGTATTTTATATTAGAGGATACATTGTTTCTTTTGCCTTTGGACATTTAGTTTGTGGTCATTTAAGTAAACATGGCTGTATATAGGTTTGCTTTGTATGTATGAAAATATTCTGTGATGGCAATAAAATATATTTTATCTAGAATAGTTTTTATGTTATTGATAACCTTGATTGCCTTTTATCCCTTTCTCATTTTCAGAGGTAAAAATGAAATCCTTTCAAAATGTGTTAAGACATTGACATAATAACAAGAGGTCCATTTATGGTCCTAGATTGCTCACCAGGGTTTCAAAGTTAGACATAACAATTTCTGATAGAGGGTCACCCAAGGAACATTTAAGTGAAATTATTTCAAAATTGGGCCAGCGATTTCTTTTTCCATAGTTATATCCATTCTGAATAAATAGTCTAGTCCCTGGTTGTCATATTTTTAGACAATATATGATAATTTAAAAAACATAGTGCTCAAGGTGAGTAGTTTGACTGTTAACGCCCTAAAGAGGCCAAATCTTATTGTGGGAATGCTACCCTCAATATAATCTCAGCGAGATCATTATTGGGTCATCTGAGGTCAAAACCTAGGTCACTAGGTTAATCAATAGGAAAACCTTGTTAATTTTCTATCTCATTTTCATAAAACGTTTGTCAGAATGTTTGTCTTTATGAAATCTAGGTCAAATATGTAACTGGGTTACAAGAGTTCTTAAATTATGTCACTAGGTCAAATCATAGAAAAACTTTGTTAACACTCTAGAAGCTTTGTCAGAATGTTTATCTCCATGAAATCTAGGTCTGGTTTGAAACTGGATTATCTAGGCCAAAAACTAAGTTACTGTGTCAAATCATAGAAAGACATTGTTAAGCACTAGAGGCCACATTTTTCTGCCTGATCTTCATGAGAGTTAGACGGAACGTTTGCTTTAAATGTAAGATGAATGTTTAACTGGTTCACATGGGAAAAATAAATCATGAGGTCAAATCGTAGAAAAAACTTTTTTAACACTTTGGATACAACTTTTTCAACTTGATCGGTAGAAATCTTTTTTAGAATGTTTGTCTGTAGGAAATCTAGGTCAAGTTCAAAGGGGGAGTACTTGAGGCCAGAAGCTGTGTCACTAAGTGACATCATCGAAATATTTGATAATGATCTACCTGATTTACATAAATCTTGGTCAAAATGTTTGTCTCTGAGATCTAGGCCAAATTAGATAGCAGCATAAGGTTATCTGGGGTAAGATCTACGTTAGCTACTTCATAGCCCTCTTGTTTACCTCATAGACATGAAAAAATATGCATAATTACTGCTGGCGGAGATTTGGATGTAGCTATAATGGATCATTGGTCAGCGTATCAGATCAAGAAATGCCCTGACCAAACTGTGACATTTTCTGTAGTGAAACTTAATTTTTTTTTGTCAAAAACAGTCAATTTTTTAAAGTTACAACTCGTAGAATTTCACAGGGTGAAATATGTTGATAAAGGTACTTGTGGGAAAAGAAAAGTTTATGCTACTTATGGGACAAATGTCTAAACACTGTACTATGTTCCCATAGGTATGTGTAAAATTCCACAAAGAGAAGTTTGCTGGATGATGTACAGTATTACAGGTAGAAATCTACCGTGTTTTCCTTAGCAGGTAAATTATATTTAATTTACATAAAACAGGGTTTTCAGTAAAGATAAGCTGTTTGATTCATGTTTCCAGTATCGACATCATATGGGAGTTTGCATTTAAATGGGTATTACATAAATATTAGATTCCTATTGAGCGGGACCATACATATTGTCATCATTGCAGAAATATCCTCTCGATCGGTGAGGGTGTATCGAGTACCCTCATAAACGGATAAGAAGCAATAGATTTATTGATTTTCGTCTAAATTTACCCATAAGCCTTTCGAAAATCTTAATGACTATCCAAAGAAAAGCAGGGTAACATTAATGTCGTGGGATAGAAATCGGATCCACAATTGACTGAATATTGTTCTTTGGCCTTGTGTTAATGATACTCAGCTACCGTATACCAAGTAAATGATGAGTAAATGCATTCCATAATTGCAATTTACTAAAATGGACGTTCACTTAGGGTTCAGTTAAAAACAAGAGCTGTCACTATATGTGACAAATGCCCCCGAAGCATGTCCAAGAATGCTACAGTTGTCTGCGGCAATAAACATACATTTCGTGACCTTGACCTTGACCCAAGAGACCCGGATCATAAGCGTGACACACCTTAATATGGTTAACATTTGTGACAAATTATTTTCAAATTCCTTGATAAGTGGCAGAGGTATTGACCAGACAAGAAACACCTTTGACTTCTAAGTGTGACCTTGACCTTGGAGCTAGGGGTCTGGGTCTTGCGTATGACACGTAGTCTCGTTATGGTGAACATTTATGCAAAGTTATTTCAAAATCCCTTCATGGAAGACAGATTTACAGCCCGGACAAGAATTTACACGGATGCACAGACACACACACGGACGGACAGTGCGCATAAAAACACTAAGTAAGTGATATCTATACATTAAACCTTAAATGAACAATGTTTACCAAAATGACGCGGAAATTTACTTGTGATATGACTAGAAGTACTAGTATTCCATAAATTGTAAAAAAATTAGGGATATTGGGAAGGAGATGGACGTTCATACAGGGAACTGTCATATTTATATACGACACTGTAGAACTGGTCTAAAAGAAGAAATGTGAAATTTATCAAATCTTTGTCTATATGGAAGATCATGAACGTTAGGATGTATTCAGAAATTAATACGTTGGTCGATAAATATTTCTAGACGAATCAGGAATGTTTGCTTTTTCGACTGGTGTTTTAGCAGCATGCCAATCTCTATCTCGATACAAACACCCTGGCAAACGTGCATCAATGAACGGCGTGCTTCTACTTCATTAAAGTCATCAATCATTCGCATTATTTCCGTTTTGCACATTTGCAACAGCATCTTATATTAAAACTTAAACAGATAAACAGTTGTAAAAACATTTAAACTCTTAATCTATCATACAATGTTTTTAGGCTAACCTCAAAATAAGTCGACGTTAATTAATGTGCACAACGTAATACGTAAAACTAACGTTGTGTACGTGAAATTCATCCAGTTCAATGAAACAATAAACATGATTTTTATGTATGATAGTTTTTTACTTTCTGAAATAATAGGATTAAAGAAAAAACACAAGGAAATGAAAAAGAGGAAAACCGGATGTACGCTAATCGTATATAATGCTAAAGTAATGCTAAGTAGTTTATACTTTAGTTGGAGTTGTTTGAAATCTGACATTTAATAATGGTATGTATTTTTTAACGTTCGTTATAAGTTTATTTCGACGAACAATTAAAAACATTTCGAAGGTTAATGATATAGAAACTGTTACATTTAAAAATGTTCACAATGATCATGACTTCACTGCGCTGTGGATGTTACTTAAAGACATTTTTTTTCTCTTAACAGAAAAGTCTTAAAGACGTTTACTTAAGACTAACGTTTATAGAAGTTCAATTTAGTAAATCGTGCCACACACAGCTCTAAATGTTTGAAAAAAAGTTTGTTTTATTTGATTTGAAATATCTCCAGTTGTTTTGCTTTTTGATCAACATCTGTTTTGACTAAAGTTTCTACTATCCAAATAGGCAATTTTCAGAATTTCTAATTATACTTACAAAAAGAATGAAATTTTATTTAGTTTTGATTTCACGGATTTTATTTCCCCGGTATTACCGGTAACACCGTGTCCAATCGTTACTTTGAAAAACCGGATCAGCAACTTAAGAACTCGGATCAAATGGAGCGGTTTTGGTGACTTTGGGTAAGAAAATTATATATTTCTGTTATTAGAATTTGTTGTCAAGGACGGCATACAGCGCAAGATGTTCTCCGAATATTAAGAAATACTCGTTGTTTTTCATTTTCCAGCAAATCTAAGCACTTTTCTCACTTACTTTGGAAAACCCAGCGAAAATAGCAGGTAAACAAAGTATTATTTCAGTACGTTATTTGGCAAAAACACTAAATTACCACTTCCACGATATCACTGACACATTCCTGTAACATATTTTATCATAAATGATGAATTATATTTCTTGGAAGACCAGGCGATTCATGACCGTGCTGGTTAGTAACGCAGGAGACACCAGATCAGCGACTGCAAAATGCATGCAGTAATTTAGGAGCTTCTGAGTTTTCTTCTCTGTTCGTTTTCATCAATTTACAAGGGAAACATACCTTTATTCACTTTATTTATCTATCAAAACAGTGATAAGTAGTGGCAACACAAAGAAGATGTTTAATGCTCCACTCTGGTAAGAGTCACGTCACCATATTGAAGTATATCAAAATTGAATAGATGAAGTTAGAACAAACAGGACGGCTCCAACTTACCTAAGAACTTGAAATCAGTACTGATTGTTAAGGTATTATACAATTATACTGGTTGTAATAAAAAAAAACGTTCGACACTGTGGACATACCATTGGGTTCCCTGTTCCATGAAGGTTTTCACCAGCTCACCAGCACAGTAGAATGATTTATTACATCTGTTACTCTGAATTTTGTCTTTGTGTCTTTTCACCTGTCTCTTCAGGTTTGATTTTGTTTGATAGCATATGTAGCACATGAAGCCATAATAATGAAAGACTAATGCTACGAGTCACTCTCTTCTTTGCTTACATTTAGAACTCCTATAGTTCCGGTAATTATAGCGCTGCCATGGGGGTATCATTAACTCTTTTTTTCAACTTGCCTCCACAAAGAGGTGGAGCAAGTGTTTACAGGCCATAATTTTGAGAGAATAACTTGCAAAGCAGTGGTATGATAATTTGTATTTTTAGACAAATTAAATTATTTCTGATAAAGAATTGCTAATCCCATAATTCTTTAGTCAGATACTGTCGATTTTTACTATTGAAAAGTCTGTGATTGTCGTCAAGGACCCAAAAGCTTTTGTCTTACTTTTAGTCTGAAAAAGGAAAATTTACATACTAGTCTAAAGGAGGTGAAAACACAAGGGTTCTAAAAAAAGACCCAATAAATACTGTCAATAAAGGCCAAGAAAACCATGATCCACAAGCGAGTTGTTAGTTCAATAAACACCATGAAAACCATGTTCCAATTTCACATGCAAATGAGCTAATGGATCGCTAATTAACATAAATGTGTCGTTTAACAACACGGTAATGGATCGCATAATAGACCGCTTAATGGATCGCATAATAGATCGCTTAATGGATCGCATAATATATCACTTAATGGATCGCATAATAGATCGCATAATAGATCGCTTAATGGAACGCATAATACATCGCTTAATAGATCGCTCAATGGAATGCATTTCATCAAACAGATACATTCCTAACAACAGGCTGTATTCAACTGAAACCGGCAAAATGTTTATGTGTCACTCATGTGTAGCCTGGATTTGCAGAGATGCACTGTACAGTATTTAAAGCATTTTCACAATAATGTTAACTATATATATATAGTTCAGGTCTACACAAATCATTTGATCAATCATGCAGCTAAGAGAAATTCAATCTTTATCAAATATGGATAGACAAAGAGAAACACATACATTAGCTAGTTTTCATATATTGTATAGTAAGTATTATGTTATATTAAATAAAATCTTGGAATTTAAATCTATCTATGGAGGTAATATAGAGACCATCTTTACAAAATCACAATGAAAACAAGCATTTATTTATACTGAACTGTATGTATTAAGAAAACACCTTTATTTGTAAATCATAGAAAATGAATGAAATAACATCCACCAATTCTTTAATAAATCCATCCTGTCCATCCTCTATTCTTATTACCAACAAAATGCACTACTTTATGCCCCTCTATATTATTCCTAAGATGTGATTACATAACATAACCATGGCAACTAGAAGATATGCTGTGAATTGTAAATTGCAGGGATTAAAACCATATGTTTCCAGATAAAAATGGTAAAAGCCGTCTGAATGATTCTCTATAGTTAATAACTCGCTTCGAAATCGCGATCCATTTAATGGAACACGTTCCGTTAGCGATCCATTACAACCATTTTTTGATTGTTTCAATGGATCGCTAATGGAACGCACTAACAAACACCAAAAAAGCGGTTTTGACAGTGTTTTTAAGATGTTTTGATAGTTTTTAATAGGGAAAATTTTTGTTTTGGGTGAGAACCATCTAAGAATAGTCATGTGACTGGGACAAGTTCTTACTTGAGGAATCCTTAAAGGTATACATGCGTGTTTATTGCGATTTTTTTTTCACATTTGGTAGAAACGTATTAATAGATGTGCTAAGGTGAGAAATAAAATTACACTGTAGTATGAAAAGTAGTTCTAAGTCACAGCATTTTAATTTTGATCTCTGGAAAAATCTCTCGAAAATGGCTTTCTCGCCATCGTGCTTATAATTTGAAATGGGGCAAGCTATCTGTACATATTTTTTTTAAACTTTATATAGGAAATATAGACAACAGGATTTAGTACATGCATGCCTTTTTCTGTCTAAAACATTTTGACCATAGTGCGACCGAATTCCTGCCCTTAAATCAATAATAATACACGGAGTTTCATCAGAAGAATGATTAACTATAATATATAAAACAAAACAATACAATACATTGTTGTTTAGACTAGAACGTTATCAAGAGACTATACTTATCGCAGTTTCTAAAAGATAAATTGAGTGAATAAAGGTACGTTTCCCTTGGAAATTGATGAAAACGAACACAGAATAAAAATAATCCGAAGCTCCTGCGTTACTCCATTTTGCAGCTGCTGGTCCTTTGGCTCCTGCGTTACTGATCAGTTCAGTCACGAATCGCCTTATATCGGCCTTCCAAGTAAAAGTAATTTAATTAATCTTTTGGTTACAACACACTAAATAGCTGTTCTTCTTTATTCTATATAAAATTGACATATTTCCAATGGCCGCAGCACACACCAGGACCTATTTTAAAGCTGATTTTGCATTTGCCTTTGTGTGTTTAACTGAAAATATTTTTCTTGTATCAAACATGACCCCCACTTTTCTTTTGATTTTTATTCAGCAATGACAATATTCTTCAAGAAAATGTAACTTGCAGAATTTTAAAATGGGTCCTGGTGTGTGCTGCGGCCATTGGAAATATGTCAATTTGTAGTCAAAATGTTACACATGTTACACCTCATTTCTTAAATTCGGCCGAAATACGTCTTCAGTAGTGTTATATAGATGTAACAAGAATGTTACAAGGATGTTACATGGATGTTATTTATGTTACGTGTGTCTGAGAAGAGGCGTCTTTTTGTAGCCATAATGTTACACATGTTACACCTCATTTCTTAAATTTGGCCGAAATACGTCTTAAGTAGTGTTATATAGATGTAACAAGGCTGTTACAAGGATGTTACCTGGATGTTACTTATGTTACATGTGTCTGAGAAGAGGCGACTTTTTTATAGTCAAAATGTTACGCATGTTACACCTCATATTTTAAATTTGGTCGAAAAACGTCTTTATTAATGTTATATAGAGGTAACAAGGATGTTACAAGGATGTTACATGGATGTTACTTATGTTACATGTGTCTGAAAGGAGGAGTCATTTTGTAGTCAAAATGTTACACATGTTACACCTCATTTCTTAAATTTGGCCGAAATACGTCTTCAGTAGTGTTATATAGATGTAACAAGGATGTTACAAGGATGTTACATGTGTGTTACTTATGTTACGCGTGTCTAAGAAGAGGCGGCTTTTGTAGTCAAAATTTTACACCTGTTACACCTCATTTCTTAAATTTGGCCGAAAAACGTCTTTATTAATGTTATATAGAGGTAACAAGGATGTTACAAGGATGTTACATGGATGTTACTTATGTTACGTGTGTCTGAGAAGAGGCGTAATTTTGTAGCCAAAATGTTACACATGTTACACCTCATTCCTTAAATTTGGCCGAAAAACGTCTTTATTAATGTTATATAGAGGTAACAAGGATGTTACAAGGATGTTACATGGATATTACTTATGTTACATGTGTCTGAAAAGAGGCGTCTATTTGTAGTCAAAATGTTACACCTCATTCATTTCTTAAATTCGGCCAAAATACGTCTTTAGTAGTATTATATAGATGTAACAAGGATGTTACAAGGATGTTACATGGGTGTTACTTATATTACGTGTGTCTGAGAAGGAGCGTCTTTTTGTAGTCCATTTCTTAAATCAATCAGAAGTGGGGCATTAAAACATGATCTTTATTTATGTAACATAATGTTACGTTATGTTATTTGAAGTTATGCTTGTAACAAATGCAACGTATGTCACGAAATTGCGCCAATTTTGTGCTCTAGGTGAAAAAATGAGACCCCAAATTGTAGTGGTGGTGTATGGTCTAAGTTTCCATGAAAAATTCTGTCATGTTGTTTTTTCAGTAAGAAAGTGCTACCTACATGTCAAGCATAGATCTGTCATGTGATTTCAGCAAAAAAAAAACTGCAAAGAAAATAAGGAAAATAGCTCTACAGAGCAAAAAAACTGAGGACTATTTGAATCCGCCATTATGCGCCATTTTCCTATTTAGTGTCTGTATGCCTTTTGTATCACTAACGTGTTACATGAATGTATCAGTGACAACAAGGAGTTGGTTATATTGTATGTTTATCAGTAAACGTACTGGAATTAACGCATTTTCTGAGTCATGGCATTGTTTACCTGCTATTTTGGCATAGTTTCCCGAAGTATTTGAGAAAAGGGCTTAGATTTGCTGAAAAACAAATAGCAACGAGTATTCCATAATGTTCAGAGCACATCTTGCGCTATATGCCGTCTCTGACAATAATTTCTAAATAACTGGAAAAAACAATTTTCTTACCAAAACCGCTCAATTTGATCCGAGATCTTACGTCTGTACGTTACTGATTTGGTTTTTTCAAAGTAACGATTGGACACGGTGAGTAAGTAAACAAAAAAACAAGAAATATAAAATTTCAGATTTCTAAAAAAGTAAACGATTGGTTGAATATAAATTTTATGAATTGGTTTTGCTGTTTGATTCCAGTATGTATGTAAAAGTTTTTATATCACATCTCATATATTTATATCGATGTAAGTGAGAATGTGAAACCTAAAATTTCAGTCCTGTTTATTTATTTTTTTTCATTTTAGGAGAAGACACTGATTGTACTACTGTTGGTATTATTTGCTATTGCAACAGCTCAAAACGGCACTAGATTTGGTACACTTACTTTTGACAAGCTAAATCTACCTAAGCTAACAATCAAACCATTTTCATGGACGTTGAAACCATTGATAGGAAACGGAAGGCCAAATGGTCTATCACCTCCTTTTGTCAAGCTAAATCTACCTAAGCTAACATTCAAACCATTTTCATGGACGTTGAAACCATTGATAGGAAGCGGAATGCCAAATGGTCTATCAGGAACAGGAATTTGGAAGCCACCAAACACTAGAAATACATTTACAGGAACCGGAAGTTGGCAAAATGGGAAAGGATTTGGCGGGAGATTGGAGGGAACATTTGGGATTGGAAGTCGTTCCTCTCTAATTCTCGGTGTTGGCGGAGGTGGTGGAAAAGGGCTAGAAGCAGAAGTTGGTTTTAGAATGCGTTTTGGACGGAACCGGAGAAGAAAAAGACATCGTTAACTGTTTGAAATTTGATATTTTTTTATTTTCTTTAAACTTTTTCAACTTTTACATAAATACTAAGACGAGTCTTAATGTTCTGTGTATTTTGTACGTCAGCTCCAAATGAAAGTTAAACCATAGCAAAAGTTCCTTCTAGGGCACATCTATATAAATATATAATGATCATCTTGTAAAATTTAGGTTGCATTGTCTGTTTTAAATATTGGTCATCAGTGCGTGGAACCCTACGTGTGGACGCAATGACAAGACCATTCCATCTTATTGACATTCCGTATCCCCCATTTAAGCGCCCCGGGGGCGTTATATTTTGCACCAGGGGGCGTTTATTTCTGCACCAAAATACAAAAACTATTGAAATGGATCTATATTGTTTTCTATTGCCTGAAAAAATGTCATGTCCGCTGTTTCCACAGTATTTACGCTAACATAAGTTGTTAAAATCAACAAAGTATATCCGTTACCTGCCCGCTTAGCCCAATAGGGAAAGCGCATGGGTCGTGAAATCTAGCCGTGGGCGAGGCGTGTGTTCTCCGTGACGATTTAATAAAAGACATTGTGTCTGAAATCATTCGTTCTCAACATCTGATTCATGTGGGGACGTTGGCAGTTTTGTACTGGTACAGAACCCAGGAACACTGCCCGCCGTTACATAACTGAAGTACTGTTGAAAAACGGCGTTACCCATCCCACTCCCGCCACTCCAAAAAAACAACAACAGCAACAACAAAAAAAAACCAAACAACAACACCGCTTTCATTTGTGTAAATAAGGCAATTAAAAAACACTAGCTGCACATGTACACATCGATCCGATTTAAACTCAGTCCAAAAAATGTCCACAGGTTAGTGGAAAATCGTACTCGCGTGTAGAATGTTAGCACTAGTTTAACTCAGAAGAACGTTTTGAGTTTTACGAAACTTGGATTTTTTTCTAACATGTGAAATGGATATTTGACGGAAGGTTAATTAAATTTGCTTTTAATCAGTCAATTTTTGCCTGACTTCTTGGAAGTAAAGCTGGTAAGTAATTTTTTTGCTAGATATATGGTGGGATCCTTATGTACTAGTGCTTTGATATGCTAACAGTGTACGACCTCAAACACAGTAAACTTAGTGGACATTTATTAATTAATTCATGGCTGTAACTTAGTAGTATCCGTCATTAATCTCGTGAATTTGACATCCGGGCATTCGATTCGTGACTTTGTTGCGCACAATGAGAGGGTCGTAAGTGGGTTTGTTTTCACATATTAAACATGCATTCGAATGTAACGACGTATGTTAACCTTTGTGAAAATGAAATGCTTGGCCTGTTTCAACAACTCCACTTTTCCATCCTCGGGTTTAGTAATGTGTATTCCGCACGAAGTTTGATTGGCCAGATTGTAATGACAACAGATTTCGAAGTCAGTGACTTACGGAATCTCAGTGTTCCTTTCCAAGAGACTTCTTCGTGTATTTGAAGCCTAACGCGCGACTCAAATTTTCAAACCACGAAATACTCCAGTTGAAATCTTGGACATCCTTTTATAACTGTCCTTAACTGCCTTCTTCAAAGACACAGAAGATAATTAAATCCACTGGTTTTTAATTCTTTGTTTCTCAGATATCTTTTTTACCAACAATTTGGAAGAGCAATGGAAATTGACTTTCAATATCTTTTTCGTACTTGTACTGTGACATAACACGATATATGGCACTTCTGATCTCTCACAAGAATGGGTACAGGTACATATAAAAGTCTAGGAGTCAGCTGTTTGTGTCAGGAGGAATGGATGGAACACTCCATTTTGAGTTTTTCAATACCTTCTAGGTTCAGCTAGGTTCAATTAATACTAATTCATTCTTACAAGAATTGCCTGTATATTAATTTTGCAATACAAATAATATTATAGTCAAGTTTATGAACTTGACCAAGGCGGTTTTCAACAAGGCCGATGGGTCCACAGACTTTGATATCGCCGATATATGCATACACTATTTTTTGACAACACTTTAAACAGAGCAGTAAGGTAAATATCTCAGAAAGCTTGCTCTTAATAAAAAACACAGTCAATACACAACAAGTTTATCGAAATGTAACGAGGCTGCTGATTGGATAACGCGTTTATAGCTAACAAATTGATTGGCCGATGTTTAACAGCGTGTGAGTTTTGAAATAGTCTCTCGTTCAATTTTGTTTAAGAAATGTTTTTATGAATCCTCATGTGACTCAGTTATCGACCAATGAAATAAGAGAGTCATAAAATAATCGTAAATTTTTACCTACAAGTACATACTGACAATAATAAAAAAATCTATTCTTGGTTGTCCAAAATGGGAGCCCTTTAACGGCATCCTTAGCATAACTGCAAAAAATGCACCGAACTGTTATCAGAAATGAAATGACCGACAACTCTCTATATATTTATTCCGAATATGGGTTTATCTAAATATATCAAAGACGTCGAGGGAACGTTGAAGAGATGATTTTCTGTGGTCACGTTTTCAGGAAGAAAATGACGCAATACAGTAAACAACGCTTTCGGAGAAACTTTATAATACCAGTAATTGATTGGACGGAAAATTCGGGAACGTGCTGTCTTTAAAAAGAAACTCATCAGTTCTTCCGATAATGAAACATGCTTACATATATTTTGGTTAAATCTGTTATCGTTAGCATTGAAACATATAGAATAGAAAAAGTGGAAACTCGAATAGGTCACTCGACACGACAAAAATGACCTGAAGCCGTGATACTTATAATGGAATCTGTAGTGACAATTAGATTTATAATACTGTTTCAGTTTGGTTGATATATCAAATAACATCGGAACCGGAAACTATTTTCGCTTAATTATCAAAGATGACGTTTGTCTACAAAATTAAACTTCATACTATGACTGTACATGTATATAATTAGCAATTGTTGTAATGACCACAAAGAACGAATAAGGTTTCCGTTTGAATACGGTAGGTGCATTATAAGGCCTAAGATACCACATTTCATAATTTGACAGATGACCCCTTTTTGATTTTAGCAGCAGCTGAGAATGGGTTATTTGAAATTTATAACGTTATTTCATAGACAGTGATCACGTGAGTGAAGTAAATGACTGCTGTTAATTCTTGGCAGTCCGGTTTCATTCAGTAATGGTCTTCACTTTTATAGTATCACGGAATGTCACCTGTCATTATATTACTGTGTTAAGTTATTTATTTACCCTCGTAACATTTCGAAATATATTTGTAAATTGCAAACCATGACATTTTCAATGGGCGGACTAAAAGTAAATGTTTAAAATGAAATTACAATAGTTATAGTGTACAAAAGTATTTACTATTTCACTGTGTAAATATAAGAAATATTTGTTTTTGATGATATCAAATAAACAAATATTCGTCTCGGGGAAGTGAGGCAAGCTGTAAATATATTTCAAAAGATATATAGCCATATTGATTTCATATTATCCAAAGAATTGAAGGATTCTATTTTCTGTTTGCAAATAATTATGGCTGATCTTACAGCCCGTGTACCGAACCCATTTTGACTTGAAAATAGTATTTTATATTCTCAAAGAGTTCTTGAATTGTATCTGTTGATTATGTTTGCCTTATAATAGAGGTACAACGTTATGAGACACTGATGCATTTACATAAGTCATTTCAGCGGTATAAGATTTAACGAGAGGCAATCCATTATTTTCTTATTTCATACCATGATTGTGTCATGGAACTGGTAGGTGGATTTCCAATCCCTGTTATTTGAATGTGTAAGACGTCCTAATATGTTAGACTGTATGTGATATTAACAAACGAAATATCGTTCCATTTAATGCAATCATAACTAAACATTTTTGTCTGGCCTCAGTGTCCGTACAAAATTTAGTATATATATTCTAAAAAGATAATCAATAGATTAATATTGTCTTGCTTGTGAAATATTCTTTCGAAATTTTTAATGACCCTTTTAACGATTATTTAAGTCCAAAGATCACAGGTACAAAAGGCAAATACTAGTATACATCACCTTGCATCCAAAAATCGTATTAAAATACAAAAAATGTACTATTCCGTTTTAAAAATAAGTTAAACAGTTTGCTGTTCTGTTCAGTTGCCCTTCAGTGAAACATCTTCGCTCTATCGAAAATATTATACTCAAATGCTTGCGTAATAGAGTTCATGTTGTTCCGCAGAAAAAAATATTTTAAAGTAAGTTTCTGAGAGAAATAAGGAAAGAGATATAGGAGGAATAATCTTTTAAGAAATCTGCTGTAAGCATAGAAACATAACCGAACTAAATAAAGGTTGAGGTGATTTAATATGCAGCACTATTCACGCCGTTGACACATGACCTAAATTGTGTCAATACGGTTTAAAAAGTCCAAGAAAAAACAAAACGCTGCGGACATCGTCTGAGTAGTTTTTTCCAATATCTTAGGAAATTATTATTTCTACAGTGTCTTTGACAGACAATAACACAATGCAATCAACAACGGTCCTCAAACGTACATTATTTCGGGAACATTTTGCAGTTAAAGACAATCATATGGGAAAATTAGACCCATCGCGAAAATCGCCACAAAAGCCGATAATAAGTTTGGCCAGGTAAATCTGCTGTCGAGACTGTTCGGTAGTTTTCGGCCTACTCCGTATTTTAAGCCGATGTCTAACAAGTAATCCCTTCTTCGCCAATGTACCGTTATACAACATTGCCAAGTCTAATTCACAGTGATGGCAAATAAATTGGAACTAATTGGAACCTAAATGGTATTTGGCGGATTAATCAGAATACCTGTATAACGGTATTCTTAACAAACACAATATTATAAAACCTAACAATCACTTTGCAAAAATAATTTCTACTATCTTACAATCAGATGGAAGCTCGCTTTTATAATACTTTGTTGGTTGATCATAATTATGAAATAAAGGTTTTAAATAGCTTTTTGTGTAATCAAATAACTGCACATTTATTGTTATGTCGTGAATTTTTTTTAAAGTCAGATATCGAGCAAGCAATTAATGTCGAGCCAGCTCGAAAATCGTACTTCAAATTTTGAAAAGCTGATTTTCAATATAATACTGAAACTGCGATCTCCTCAAGATCATAATTCAAAGATTAAAAAATTCAAGTTTTTAAAAATCCTAATAGATTATTCCCGGTATTATATTTCAAGCCTGCACAATTTTTAAAGCAATCGAATTTTAAACTGGGATTGAATTTGAAACAGCTGGATTTCGATCTTGCATTAATTTTATTTGCGAGCTCGCTCGACGTTCCGAAAATCTAGCACTGAATGTCGAACAAGTTCGAAAATCAAAATCAAATTTCCAATCTGAATATCGAGCAGGTATTGAATTAAGAGCCAGTTTAAAGATCGCAATTTAAATTTTCATTAAAATGCCGATTGACTGAAAGTCATGCTAGCTCAAAATATTTAGTTTAGTTTATACTTATTGGTTTTAGCTGGATTGTGATGAAGGCTTCAAGCTTATAGTAACCACTCTCGAGTTAACTTCCTGGAAAAACCAGTACTGATGTCATATGAAAAGTCATGATCTTGATCCAAATGGGGCTCGAACCCACGATCCCTGGGTTGAACGGCCGACACATTCTCCATTAGACCACTGCTTTCTTCGAAATATTTGAATTTCGATCTTCCTGCTGGCTGTATTTTCAATTCTGCCTCGAATTTCGATGATTTCTTTTAATTTGAATTTTGTTTTCCGAGTTGGTGCGAAATTCAATCTAAGTAAAATTCAACGTCATCCTTTCGAAAATTTGAATTTCGATTTTCTACTTCTAACTTGCCCAAAATATACCGCCTAAAATTTCAACGTTTGAAACTTTTAACGTTTTTTTTCTTCTTACACTCTCGAAATTTAATTCAAGCTCGAAGTCAGTTCCTTAAGATTTCCATTTTCAACAGACTCGATGTTCAATGCTCGAATCAGTTTCGAGCTTCGAGCAAGATCGAAATTCGATGCAAACTCGAAATTGTTCTTTTTGAAATTTTAAATTTCGATCCTCGAGCTGTTTAAAATTGACTATTGGTTGTAAACAAAATCATATTATGGAGCGTCCACTAATTTATAAATCCGTACACGTGTGCGGGTGAGAAGAAATCAGTCTACCGTTAAGGAGCTTAAATTCCTTAAGAATTGATGGAAATATACGAGAATGTTCGAGTCTTTCCGATAACGATAAAAAACCTATACTCATCTGCAAAATGCTTAAAAAAGACTATTTTCTTCTTCACCTATAAAACTGAAGTTAATATGAAACAATAGCTAAATGAATATAGATTACTAAGTCGTTTGCAATGGCCTTCAAGGGCAAATAAAAATCTATTTATTCTTTGTTAAACAGAAGAAATTTCAGCAAATTATCCATATTTTACTATATATCTAATTGTAGATAGACAGACATAAAGTACACGCAAAAAAGACCATTTTCTATCTAATCGATTTTGAAAATGAAATGTTCATAAGAAAGACAATGCATTGAATATTATCACATCGTTTGCAAAGCTGAAATACCTATAATACTTTCCCCATAAATTTGAATAAAGTAAAGGGCTCCTTCTTTGTGCTATATGAAATATTTTCACTCGTGCGAAAAATCGATGGGTCTAATTTTCCCGTATGTGTCCATTGAATCCCAATCCAAACAATGTCAAGAATTACATATAAGTTATTATTACGTGACTGTATTCTATTGTTTCTCTGATTGGCTGAAAACGGTTCAAAAAGTAATAAGTAGATATCATATCAACTTATTTTGGGTTATAAATAGTACAAAAATGAAAATAGATCGAAGTAGTGCTTGGAAAACCAATATCAACCTGATTTGGTCTAAATTTATTCCTTATTTCTTTATTAAAGATACAATTATAATAACATGACTGACTATTCATTTATTCATGTAATAAAACAATTATCAACTTTTTCATAGGTTGATATCAGGATTTATCAACCCTCAAAAAGTTATATTCACCTCGCATTCGGCTCGGTGAATATAACTCTTTTCGGGTTGATAAATCCTGTTATTCTATACCTATTTTATCTATCCAATCGCGAACGTTCATTTGCAACACGTGACCGTACAATATATTACGGTATTTGGATGCACGTGCGTACAAAAATCCTGTATTTTCTGTATTTCGACGCACGAGCGTACAAAAAAATCCTGTATTTTCTGTATTTGGACGGTTCAACAGTCCCATGTTAAACATACGATAAAGCCCGAAACGCGTGAAAATGTTCCGAATGTAAATCGGATGAAGTAGGCGCTCTATGTACAGGGTTTGATTTTGCGTCTTGAAATCTGGATTTAATTTGAGTTTTTTTGTTGTTTTTTTACAACACACAAAAACGATTCAATGGCAATGCTATCTGATTTAGATAATATGAATTAAGGCACCACCTAGCATGGGGATTTATCTTTTATATATCAACTTACAAAGAACTCAAAAGAAAGTGAAGCCTCGTTCTAAGTTTACATTTAGTGTCATCATACCTCTTACAGCGAATATCATACTTTGCAAAATTTACGGGCGGTGACGTAGTTCACCGCGTTCTCGCACTGGCTTTAGGATATTTTTTGTTTGTTTGCACTCCACGCAGAAACTTGACGGTCTTTACACTTCGTTACTGTTTTAAAAGCTTTTTCAGTTGCAAGTACAGTTTTCATTTCGAAAAAGAAATAAAAAGAATCATGTTGGCGCGGTTTACAAATTTCAGTGACTGATTCGGGGTGCTCGGATGTTCTTGCAGACAACCAGTCTGCGTTGTGTATATAAACCGGAACCGAAAAACATCGAAAAAACTGCCTCAGTATATGCAGACAACAAAGACGAATAACTATATACGGACGTTACCGTCTCAGGGATTTTCATCCCCTATTAAAACGTTCGTTAATAATCAAAAACTAAAAATATAGTAAAAAGGATCATCAGATGTTGGAATATTTGAAAAGTCGCTTAAAGAAGCCGTTCCGGACGAAACCTAGAAATTGGTATTAGCCCTGACTGTCTGAATAGCTACCTCAGCAGTTTTTATTTAACGGTTAAGAAACAAAATGGAGAAGATTATGAATGGCAACGGACGGGCGGTCAGCATCCAAAACGTGTCTGCTCTATAATTCAGTTTTGGTCAGATCTTCACCAAACTTGCTGACAATGTTTGTGGGCATTACATCTCGGCCAATTTCGATAACCAGCTAAATTGTACCAGGCACTCTTTGATTATAGTCCTTGAATTACTCGAACAACGGGGAATTTAGCCTTGTCCGCTCTTTTAAGTCGAATAGTTTTCAGCCGATCTTCACCAAACTTGCTGACAATGTTTGTTGGCATATAATATTTCAGCCAAGTATTATTACCACCCAAATCGCCAAATGGCTGTTGTAGGGAGGTTGCACCAATACTTTTTTAATGATGATACGCAGAAAAAACAACATTCAATGAATTACGTATATTTCGTATGAAGTGAAATAAATATAGAATAAAAAAGTTATTTAAGGTCTAACATTGTTCTGTATAATATATATTTGCACTCATACCAAGCTGGGAAAAACTAGAAAAGGCAGGAATTCAATATTCAGTGAAACATTTTTAATTTAAACTATTATTATTATAGTAAGATAAAATAGATATAGAATAAAAAGGTTATTTAACATTGTACTGTACAATACGAGATATATTTGGACTCATACCTAGCGGCTCGTCCAACAGGTTTTCTCAGCTGGACACTCGTCCAAATATATCTCCGTATTGTACTGAACAATGTTAAATAACCTAATAATATCAACCTATGAAAAAGTCGATAATTGTATAATGTCATATAGTTGATGTTTTTAACGTTGTAATAATTTTAAACGAAATCAATTTTTCAATAACTCCTGGTTTGATGCCGACTGTATTACGGCTAAACGTAAATACAAACAGGCACTGTTTGTTTTTAATCAAAATAAATCATAGGAAGATAGAAATAGTTTATGTAATGCAAAAAAAGGAATACAAATGTATTATTAAATTAAAGAAACGAGCATACAAAATCCAAAAATCTAAGGAGTTGGCTGAACTAAAGAAAAGTAAACCTAAGGACTTTTGGAAACACTTCAAAAAGAAAACTTCAGTGTCGGGTGCTGATATAAAAGTAAATGAATTTCATGAGTATTTTTCTAAAATGTTTGTTGATATAAGGACAACAGTAGTCAATGAAGCAGAAGATTTTAATTCTAAAGATGATTGTAATGTAAATGACCCTATTTTTGATGAGTTAAACATTCCTATTACCTCTGTTGAAGTAAGAGATGCTGTTAAACGCCTAAACAGAAATAAGGCATCATGTCCTAGTGATAATTTACTGAACGAATATTTTATTGTTTCTATTGACATATTAGTTGGCCATTTAACAGATATGTTTAATATAGTTCTAGATTTGGGACATTTTCCCGAATCATGGTCATATGGTTATATTGTACCGATATACAAAAAAGGAGATGTCAGAGCTCCAGACAATTACAGGGGCATAACCCTACTAAGTAATTTTGGTAAATTATTTACTAGTATATTGACGCATAGAGTGGAGAGATGGTTTGATAAGTACAATATTTTGTCAGATGCCCAGTTTGGTTTCCGCAAAGGCTGTATTACAGTAGATGCGACTTTTGTCTTACATAGTATAGTTGAACATGTTTTGTCACAAAAATTAAGGTTACCTTGTGCATTGATTGACCTGAAAAAGGCATTTGATTCAGTTTACCGTAATGGTCTGTGGTATGAACTTTTCAAATTAGGCATTGATGGCAAACTGCTGAGGATTTTTAAAGCCATGTACCATGTTGTCAAATCTTGTGTAAGACATTGTAATAGTTTATCTGATTTTTAACATATCAGTGGGCTTACGTCAAGGTCAAAATAACTCTCCAGCTCTGTTTGCTCTATTTTTAGAAGATTTGGAACTGTATTTACAGAACGATATAAATTCTGGATTATCTTTATATGAAATTTGTGTTATTTTACTATTATTTGCGGATGACATGGTAATATTGGGCCATTCCCAAGAAGATTTGCAAACTAGTCTTAATAGTTTATATGAATACTGTCAATTATGGGGACTTGAAGTCAATACTACAAAGACCAAAATAGTTGTTTTTCGCAAAAGGGGTAATATCTATCCCAATGAAACTTGGTTTTATAATAATGAACAAATTGAAGTTGTTGATGACTTCAATTATTTAGGTGTTGTTTTTAACTATACGGGTTCTTTTGTACTTAATAACCAGTACGTCTGTGGGAAAGCCTTAAAGGCTATGAATGTTTTGTCATATAATGTAAATAAGTACGAATTATCACCACATGTTGTATTGAAATTGTTTGACTCATTTGTTGGGTCTATTTTAAATTATGCTTGTCCTGTTTGGGGATTTACCAAAAGTAAGGATCTAGAAAGGATCCATTTAAAATTCTGTAAATCTATTTTGGGTGTTAAACTTAGTACCAGTAATGCGGCAGTTTATGGCGAATTGGGAAGATACCCTTTATACATAAATAGATATGTTCAAATAATCAAGTACTGGTTTAAATTATTGCATACAAACAATATTTTACTAAATGTAGAGTATGACAATGCTTTAAATGAATGTAAGAAAGGTGTTAAAATTGAGTTTCCAAAGTAAAATGTTTGCTTGAAGAATATGGTTTTTCAGATATATGGAATAACCCACTTGCTTATCAGTCAAATGTGTTTTTACTCACATTTAAAGAAAGGGCTATAGATTGTTTTAAGCAAAAGTATTTTTCTGATATTGCAAACACAGTGTATTAAATACTTTGTATATGTATATTAAACCTGTATTTGGTATGGAAAGTTATCTAGAAAAAATTGTTTGTAAAAAAACTAGGCAATATTTAACCCGTATTAGGGTATCTGCACATAGTTTGCGCATAGAAACTGGAAGATATATTAGAGATAGATTGGAGAAAAATCAAAGAATTTGTCAACTCTGTAATGTCCACGATATTGAGGACGAGTTTCATTTTATTTTGAAATGTAACTTTTATAATGAATATCGTAGCAAATGTATACAAAGGTACTACTATGAAAGACCAAATATGCATAAATTTGTCGAACTATTGCAGTGTACTAAAAATCTGTTCATTTAGGGTTATGTAGATATGTCAGATTGGCAAGCGATAAAAGGAATACTATGTTACTTAGATAATAAGGCAACATGTTCATTATGTCTCCCACCACACAGTGGTGTGGGAGACATATTGATTTACTCCGGTCTGTGTGTGTGTGTCTGTCTGTCGCAAAGATTGTCCGCACTTTAAGTCAAACATTTCTCAATCGATCTTCATTAAACTTGAAAAAATATGTGTGACCATAAGACCTCGGCCAAATTCGATGACTAGCTAAACCGGTCCAGGCATATTGGAGTTACTTTGGAGTAACGGCCATTGATAGGCCGAAAAATCGGCCTTGTTGCTCTTGTCCGCAATTTAAGCCAAACATTTCTTATCCGATTTTCACCAAACTTGAACAAAATGTGTTTGACCATAAAGGGCCAAGTTGGATACCTAGCCAAATCGGTTCAGGCATTTTGGAGTTACGGCCCTTGAATTACCGAAAATCAGCTCTTTTGCTGTTGTCCGCACTCCAAGTTGAACATTTCCAACACGATCTTCGCCAAATTTGTATAAAATGTGTTTGACTGTAAGACCTCTGACAAGTTCGATAATGAGCCAAAGCGGAGTTTGGGCCCGTGAATTGTTGTGAGTAATCTGTATATAAAGGCTTAACTTGCAATTTAGATGATTAGGCAGTTGTGGGAGGCATTCCCTTTTCTTAAAAGCAGCTCTATTTGTAGTGTTGATATGATTGTTTCATGTGTATACGAAATTATTATCTGTGCTCATCCCACATTGCATAAAAGCATTGACAATTATAACTGCATGGAAACATTAATACCAGCAGTACTAACAACTAGTTATTTTTTGTCATAGTGAATTATACATAGTTCATTCTTACAGATAGTTTATGTAACCATATCAATATTGAATAGCAATTACTGATGTTGTTATTGTAACGTTTTTTGTGTTCCTTCGCAACATCATCATCTTTATTGTTAAGACCGTTACGATTCGCGGGTCTTTTTGCCCCGGGACCTCCAAGTTTACATTTTTAGGTTTGTCGCAACAATTGAAAGGGAAATAACTGCTACATCTTTATTTACAGTTAAGCGGTTTTGGGTTGTTCCCCTTGAGTTATAATTGTTATATAGATACCCATTTATAGTATCAAACAAGTGATTATTTTGATGCTGAATGTCATGGTGGTTGCTGTGTTTTGGGGTGTTCTGGGGTGTCTTGGGGTAAAAAGACCTGCCCGTTACGGCTTGTTACGATCCGTTCTCCATTTAAAGTTTAAATTTTCAACAACTTTGCCACATGATCATATCTTATATGTTAATGTATATCATGTAATGAGTTACTATATGTACAAATTACTGAATAAACTTTGTTCTGTTCTGTTCTGTATATAAATCATGTTGTTTTATAGATTCATATAGAAATATTATTCCTATAAAGATATAAAACATTTCTGTAAAAAAACAAAAACAAAACAAAACAATAACAAAAACAACAACATGATATTGCGAAATTCGTGTTGTCATGTAACAGAAAATGAAAACATTTAAATATATTTCTTTTCTTTTATTCTGAAACTTTGAATCTCGCCAGAAAATAACGGCTAAACATTGAAATCCGATGATTATTTTATAAACGAGCTTTCCCACAAAACATGTATAATAGTTTTCCTCGAGAAAAACGAAACTTGTCTATGTAACGGTACTTCTTTTAACGTTCATGACTAGAATTTAACAAACTTAAAAAACATACATGTAAGTAAAACACGCACACAGATCCTTACTGTAAACTGCAAGGTTTTCCATAGAAATCATGGAAAGAAAGAATCTATTTATTATGAATCAAGTTTCTGATTTTTCTTATCAGCATTGGTGTATGTGTATCATAGATATCCGAACTCATTTTTATTAGCTTTGATTCACTCCGTCTACTTATTTATAGTGTCTAAGTTACTTTAGTCTTGTATAATCAATGATATACATAAATCAAAATATGCCATTCAGATATGTTTTTGTACTTATTATACAATTCAATCATGAAATCAAATTTATCCGTGTAAACTAAAGTCTGTAAAGGTGTCTATTTTGCATGCTTTCCACGAACAAAACCGAGACAAAAAATGTAGGTCGTACTAAAGAAATAATCCTACCGTGCAAACTCATGGAAAGCATGCTATTATAAATGTTTTCTTTTTGTCTTGTTTTTTCATGCTTTGTTTTCACTTCTAAAATAGATATGATATTGCGCGTCTGTTAATTCCCCCCTTTCTCTGTACAGTAGCGTGGGAATCATGCTGTATCTTTTATCTAAATAAATGTACACATTCTCTCCCCCGCCCCCTCTTGCCAGCTTTTACTGATCGCCTAAATTGCAAATTACACTATTTCCTAAGAAAATTATTCTTATTGACGTCGTTTTTCTCCTGTCGCCGAACGTTTCAATATTTCAAAGATATACAGCTTTCAGTCGGAACTAATGTAATTTATGTTGATTCGCATTGTTCTCATAAACAGTTGGGTGAAAAATCAATCAAAGCTCGTTCTATTCTATTCTGTTCATTTGTTTTCTATTTATTGTCTAATTAGAAAATTATGAAAGTTATTATTTCAAAAATCTATATTGAATCGTACATCAGTTGTTGGTATATGCAGTTCCGAAAATTAACACCGTTTAAGTTACATCAGAACTTAAGAAATCCAACAGTTTTAATTTCTTGGTATACTTTGACATTAAATGGAAGGAAGAAGCTTTAAACCTATTACAATTATAAATATACTATTGTATTGTTTATAAAGTCAAGAACAACTACATATGTGGTAATAAGTTGTCATGTTTTGGAAAGTATAAATTATTTCCCTCTAAATCTAAAGAAATTGAAAAGTTTAGGGATTTTCACTATATGCTCAATATAAGTGATGGTGATACTTTTAAAACTAAATTGGAAGCAAGAAGATGTTCAGTTAGAATAAATATTTTCACATCAAATTGAAGAGGAGAAATTGATGTATACTGTCATATCTGGTAAAATATTCACAAACCAAAAGACATATTTGAAATTAATCATTGAAAATAATTTTCCTATATAATCTATTGTTGGTTTTCCTGCTGATATCACTTTGAACATTGATTATCCGATAAATTTCAAGGGGGACAACCTACTATGATATGCCGGTCAAATATAATAAAAGCTGGGGATGTTTTGTTTATCTGTTAGCGGCGCGTATTTATTTTGACACGCTATATAATCACAATGATCATTTGATGCAAAAGTAAGGAAGTAATTAGCGATTATTTTTCATTTGTATTCAATTTATGAAAACATGATAAATTAAATAGTACAGTCATCGAACGATAATTTGATATTTGTAAACAAACGCGGTCGACCGTATTTTTTACCAGTTTAGGTAAATCACGCATAGACGATATGGATTATTATTATTCAACTTTACAATATTACACACTGTATTAGATCAATTGCAAACATCATATGAAACAGACAGAGCTAATACAAAACATAACTGAGCCAATATGAGAAAAACAGGGCCAATACGAAAAAACAGGGCCAATACGGAATTCAAGCATTTTGATTGGTTCAAAAGAGAGGGCCAATACGGAGAAGCCACTTCCGTTTGATTTTTAAATGACGCCATTTTGTTTTACATCAGAGTTATAGATTACATTTTTTTTTCACATTTTGATAAAAAAAAGTCATCCAACATGTTCATTTAATAACCAAGTATGACTGAACGGGATGTACGTCTTCGGAGATTACAACGGTACTTTCGCTTATTCGGTATTGTGTAAAATGCAAGTGTTTCCTGTCAGAAATTCTAGCAGTTGTCAAGGAAAATAATAAGAAAATATGGAAACTCAGATTAATTAAAAGGATGAGACTTATCTTTAACAGACATTTTGATAGTGTGGACTATTTGTGCAATGATAAATAGCGATTCAAGTGCTGGAAAGTGGATGAATAAATTGGCGAACAAGAGTGTCAGTTGTGAACTGCAAACAATTTCGGATAAGAATTAAACGAGGCATGGGACTATATAATATGTGCTTGATTGGTTGTATTATCTTGATCAACACATATGTGTATAATTTTGTGTCTCGTTGCTTGCAGCCTAAAAGGAAACGACTTTTAAAGCAGTTTTTATCACAGTTCAAATGGTATGGTACTCGCTAAAGAAAATAAATAGGAATTCCAAAAAATAAGGTATGTTCTAGTTACTCTTGATTTTGTCGCATTAAAAGTATCTTTCAAAATTATTCTCAAGTACCTACATACAACTCATTCTGTTTTACTGGCGAAAATGATCATGATTTCTAAAATACGTCTAAACTGTAAACAACTTGTCAAAGAATGACACGATTTTTCACCTGAACGTGCATAGCTGTCATAAGGTAACTCACAGAGTTCTTATACTGTTACCGCCAACAGTTGAAAGTTGAATAATAATATTATCATTAATCAAGCGATTTCATATTGGCCTAGTTATTTGTCCTCGGGCAGTCGTATTGGCCCTCGGCCTACGGCCTCGGGCCAATACGACTACCCTTGGACAAATAACAAAGCCAATATGAAATTGCTTGATTAATAACATTATAGTATCTCAAACTGAGACTCGATAAATGAAGTACAGTATTAGTGCAACGCGTTAGGCCGCTAGGTATGATACCCGAGGTCCGGAGTTTTCAATTTCAATTTCAATTTCTTTATTTCACTCAGATCATGCAAATAAACATGACAACATGAGGTAATAACACAATTATAAATGATCTTCGAGGCTGAAGAAAACAATCATTACAGTGCATATATATAAATATAAATAATGCGGGAGAGCACGTAATACAACATATTTCTACAGAGAAAGCTAAGGAGAGAGGTTACAAATTACTTCAAGTAAAAAAGTAAGTGACTTCATTTGAACATTATGATAATTTCTTTAACAAATAAACAAAGTTTCTTATATTCTGAAATGTTTGCAGGATCCGTATTCATTAAAAAATCTAGGCTATGTATATTATGTTTCTTTACATACTTAGGGTGTAAATAGCGTTTCCGGCTAATAGCAAAAGAGGGACATTCAAATATGTAATGAAATTCATCGCCAATAGATTTTTGACAAGTTGTACAAATACGGTTGTTCAGTGAAATATTATTCCAGCTTCCAGTTTCTACTGGCAACTTGTTGTTTCTAGTTCTAAATTTGATAATATATTTCAAAAATTTAGATGGAGTTTTCACAAGATATTTTTCAAAACAAAACTGGTGCTTGAAAAGTCTATAGTTCATACATTTACTTGATTGTTCTACAGTAGAATACCAGTCATTTAAAAATAAGTCTGACAGTTTCTGTTTTACTGATAATGTCAACCATTTATGGTTAGGGAATTCATGACTATTCCAAATATTGCACATTCCACATTGAAATAGGATATTCTGAACACATTTTAACTGAAATCGTAATCTTGACACTGTTTGACAATTCTTGAAATTGTTTAACAGAAAACGATACAATAAACATGGTAATTTATGATATCTTGGTATAACTAAATTAGACCAATACGAGATCACTCTGCATTTGATATCTATTGACAAAGGTTTAACACCGGTTTCACCATACACCATACAGTTATGTGTGCTTGACTTTAAACCTAATATGTATTTTAAAAACTTAAGCTGAACTCTTTCTATGCATTCAATGTTTCCATATCCCCATATCTCACAGCCATATAGTAGTACAGGCTTTACAAGTTGGTTAAATAGATCTATCTGCATGTCAATAGGTAATTCTAACATTTTACTTTTCTTAATAAGGCTATACATAGCTTTAGATCCTTGTTTAGCAATAGATAATTTTGCTTTGTAAAAAGAGCACTTCTGCTAAAAATAACCCCTAAATATCTATATTCATCTACAATTTCTAACGATTCATTCCCATAGGTAAAATTATATGGCATGCGTCGACCATTTGAAAAAACAAGAACTTTAGCTTTTGTCGTATTAAGTATCAATTTCCATGTATCACAATATTCTTTGTAAATATTTAACGCTTCTTGTAAGTCAGTGGCTGTTTCAGCAACAATTACAGTATCGTCTGCATACAGTAAGAAAAAAAGTTTTACGAAATCTAAAGTAGCATCATCTGATTCATGCATGTTGCATGTGTTCGATACTGGGTTGAAGTAAACTTTTTTTTTCTTTACTTTTTTCAGCATAGATACAATACCGGCTTTTCTACTGGAAAATAATACGGTAATACAGCATACACTGGTTTTTCGTGAACATCCGTTTATACCGATGGAATATAAGTACAGTACCCCCGCATTAAACACTAACATTCCATTCCATGGCTCGAAATGGCGAACATTGAAAAAGCTTCTGATGAGCGATTTCAATGACTCTTCAGTGAAGGTGAAAATTCTGAAACGGACACAGCTGACGATTCTGCAACAGATACAGCGGACGAGCCGGAAATGAAATGAATTGTAAATTGTATTGATTAAAATTTTATTGATATTAAAATAAGGAAAAGAAAATAGAAAAAAAGTAGTACATGTAATAAGAAACAAGAAATATCTTTAAAAATGATGGTCGGCGAATTGTAATAAGGAAAGAAATTTATGAATTTTTCATCTAACATTCATCTTTCATCTAACATTTTGCAAAACTAAACACCGCACTTTAACAATTTAAATGGTTCTCTGTTAATTTTTCGCAAAGGTTTCGTAGGGTTGCAATTTTGTTTCGTTTATCCTTAGACGAATAATTACAGCAGTAGTTTGATGAAGATTCATGAAGCGGTTCATGAGAATAGGTCATTAAACGTGTTTATTACATTTTAGTGGTTAATGCGAAGAAAGGCATATCTACTTTTAGCTATAGTAGTCCCTAATAGGGCCCAAGTTCCTATATAAATTAATTTGGAAGAGGACCTTATAATGATGCTCCAGACCAAGTATGACAAAGATCCACCAAGCTGTTCATGAGACGCTGTATAAAGGCATTTCTAGTTTTAGCTCTAGCAGCCCCTAAAAGGGGTTAAATGTCCCAGCTGAACAAAGTTGGCTGCGGGCCTAATAAAGATGCTACAAATCAAGTTTGATTAGAATACATGAGAAAAAATCAATTAAAGGATTTTTTATTTATCATTTTTATTTATTTCTAAAATAGGCCAACTGATCCCGCTTTAACAAATGCATATTCGCTATTCATGAATCTTTGGACAATGACGTCACACCTATAAAAAGTGAAGGTCAAGCAAAACATACAATTGTAATTATTTCAATTTCATAAGCAAAAGCTGTATGCAGCGTACCTTCATTACAGTGTAATGAGATCCAGTCATTATATAGCATATATATAATAAAACAGATTTCAACTGAGTTCAATATTTGCATACCATACTAAAGAAAGATATTCATATATAATAAATCAGTTAAATAATTTATAACAAATATATCAAAGCAAACAAGTACTCATTTTAATATGCAAATTGAATAAGTCACAAAAGCAAGAAACTTTTTCATATACAGACGACAATTGTAACAAGGAAAATCTTTTAAAAAGCACTTCTCTACATAAAAGACTCTTATCACACCCTTATTCATGTGATACGCAGACCGTATTCAGCTCTTTCTTTAATTTGATATATGTTGGTATTTGAACAGGTTTTTATCATATTTATTAAACTTACTTATCATTTTGAGATATATCAATATTCTTGCTAAATATACTGAGCCAAAGTTAGCTTTAAAACTGTGAACAGCGTCGTTTAGGATAAACGCTTTGTCTACATTTCACTCAGCGTAGCACAATCAACAGAGTGAAAGAAATTGACACTCTCGTCCAATCAGGCAGAGTGTTGCATAAATCTTCCATTTTGATAAATTATCTATAATGCGTTATCAAGTAGTTTGATTTGCTAACTGAAGTCACGTGGCATAGGTAACGAAAACGAATTTAGACGGCGTCGCCGAAAAATAATATAAGAGAAGACAAACTGAGAATCAAACTGAAATAAAACAGAAGTAAAGCAAGGCTACATAAAACACAATCTGACTAAAGTACATCTCCTATTACGCTACGCATAGGATCTGAGAACGACCTATTCATAGCCTCGTTCTGACGACCCTTTCGCTAGCCAATCAGAGCTTAACTTACAACATTTTGCAAGCCTACCTGTAGCCTTGGCTTTTGATATTTACAATTCTTATCTCGTAATGTGTCAGATAGCCGGGTACCTCAGTCGGTAGGCCAGTACAGTCTGGGATCCACATACCCAAGCCAACATCAACCAACTTGAGGCTGTCCAACGACGTGCTGCAAGGTTTGTCAATGGAGACTACAGAACCACTAGCAGTACCAGCCAAATGCTGAAGGACCTCAATTCGCAACCCCTACAAGAGCGTCGATCCCACTCTAAGCTGGTGATGGTTTACAGGATAGTACATGAACTCGTTGACATCCCATGTACATACTATCATCCCTCAACTCTGAGCACCCGAGGCCACTCTCTGAAGTTCCTGGTACCCTTCTGCAGACTAGACATTTACCGGCACTCCTTCTTTCCCACAGGCATACGACTGTGGAACAGCCTACCAGAGCGCATCGCCACGGCCGACTCCTTAGAGGCCTTCAAGGGAGCGCTGGCCAACAAGCTGTAGAAGGATACTCAGATTTTATTGCTTTTAGCCTGTGTACATATTTGTGCCACATTTTAACCTAAATTGTACGACGATGCCCCAGAGGGGATTTTGTACTGTACTGGAAGAAGAAGAAGGCCACTTGCATTGTAAGCGAGGGGTCATGGGTTCAAGCCCTGGAATGACTGTACATTTTTCTTACTCTTTGACATTCGAACAAGTCGTCTGATTGGTTTAAATAAAAATAGCAATACTGGAAATCCAAAATATACAAAAGGCGTATGTGAATGGGTCGTTCTCAGATCTTCGTTTAGAAGATCAAGTACTTAAGTCAGATTGCATAAAACATTTCCTTAAAAAAAACCTCTTGCGAGTTTCGAACTCGTGCTCTTTTTTCGCACTGCATTTGAAAACCGACAGCTTTGCCACCTGAGCTATTTTGCCATTCAAGTAAATGCTTATTTTTATTTGACAAGTATCATAAGAATGCCTATCTAATTTACCGTGATAACTGACCAACCTAAATTATCTCTCTTAGACTCGCCTGACATTTTCGCGCCATTTTTATTATCGTTCGCCGACTGTATGCCCCAAAGATAACTTGATATTTACAAACATGACTATAAATAGATTAAAATGGAACATAGGGAATTCAAAATTTTTCTAACATGTTACAAACTAAATATTTCTAGATTTTGCATCAATTGCAAATTAGCTCAGTGGTAAAGCATACAGTCCATGTTCAACAGATCTTTTGCCGTGTGGGTTCGAAACTCAGCATCGACATTAAATTTTAAATTTTTATTTCACTTTCGCATAAACATTTAGATTCCTTCATGAACTCTGTGACAACACGACAGAGAAGTATCTTAAGGCGGTATGGTAGGGGTTTACGACCATTCGTCGAAAGATAAATGATAGAATAAGACAATTAGTCGAATGGACAAACTAAAGAATGGAAGAATTGTCGAATACGACAAATGGTCGAAACATATTTTAACATACGACACTTCGCCGAATAATTGTTTGTGATATTTTCGACGTTGTGTCGCACTGCATCCTGATCTTTGGCCTATTTGATTACCTTAAACACGGTTCAAGAATATTTTACGCGCGATTTGACCAATTAACTAGGTGAGTGAAAATCAGAATTACTGATGTCGCACTGCATCCTGATCTTTGGTCTATCTTTACCTAAAACACGGTTCAAGAATATGTTACGCACGATTTGACCCATTAACTATGTGAGCGAAAATCAGAATTACTCTGCGAGCTATATTGTACGGTTATAATACATTGTAAATAATTGTCGATTTTGCAAGGTTTTAAAAATCATTTCTCTTGTGATATAGTACATGGGTAGTTGAAAGCAAAGGGGTCCGGCACATGAGTGGATTAAGTTTAATGGCTTATTTTTGAATCCTAGAGTCATAATTATGAAAAAATCATACTTATATAACTACTCCATAGACAAGGGTTTTTACCCCGCAGAAGCTATGTTTTCAACTACTTTCTTTACATGGCCAGGAAAAAAATATTATCAGCTATTTTCCCATTCAAACATTGCATTCAGTTATTCAAATGAATCAACTTTTAAAATTACCTCAACATATTTTCATATATTTATCTGTTTTTCGACGATTCGACATCATACCGAACAATACACAGAGCGAATGCGAAGTGTAAAGTCTCTTTTACAAGTTCAAGGGGAGCCAAGAAATTGACTTTGGATGGCTATGTTTATGGGAAGGACAAAAGTGATAAAAAAGTGGCAAAACTTACTGGAAATGTCAAAATAGAACATGCAAGGGACGTTTAATTATGTCTCCTGGGGGCCCTGTCCGTCCGTCCGTCCTTCCGTCCGTCCGTACGTCACACTTCATTTCCGAGCAATAACTGGAGAACCATTTGATCCTAGAACCTACAAACTTCATAGGGTTGTAGGGCTGCTGGAGTAGACGACCCCTATTGTTTTTGGGGTCACTCCGTCAAAGCTCAAGGTCACAGGGGCCTGAACATTGAAAACCATTTCCGATCAATAACTAGAGAACCACTTGACCCAAAATGTTGAAACTTCATAGGATGATTGGTCATGAAGAGTAGATGACTCCTATTGATTTTGGGGTCACTCTGTCAAAGGTCAAGGTCACAGGGATCTGAACATTGAAAACCATTTCCGATCAATAACTAGAGAACCACTTGACCCCGAATGTTGAAACTTCATAGGATGATTGGTCATGAAGAGTAGATGACCCCTATTGACTTTAAGGTCACTCCGTCAAAGGTCAAGGTCACAGGGGCCTGAACATGGAAAACCATTTCCAATCAATAACTAGAGAACCACTTGACCCAGAATGTTGAAACTTCATAGGATGATTAGTCATAAAGAGTAATTGACCCCTATTGATTTTGGGGTCACTCCATTAAAGGTCAAGGTCACAGGGGCCTGAACATTGAAAACCATTTCCGATCAATAACTAGAGAATCACTTGACCCAGAATGTTGAAACTTCATAGGATGATTGTACATGCAAAGTAGATGACCCCTATTGATTTTGGGGTCACTCCATTAAAGGTCAAGGTCACAGGGGCCTGAACATTGAAAACCATTTCCGGTCAATAACTTGAGAACCACTTGACCCAGAATGTTGAAACTTAATATGATGATTGGTCATGCAGAGTAGATGACCCCTAATGATTTTAGGGTCACTCTGTTACAGGTCAAGGCCACAGGGGCCCGAACATTGAAAACCATTTCCGGTCAGTAACTTGAGAACCACTTGACCCAGAATGATGAAACTTCATAGGATAATTGTTCATGCAGAGTAAATGACCCCTATTGTTTTTGGGGCCACTCCGTTAAAGGTCAAGGTCACAGGGGCCTGAACATTGATAACCAGTTCTGATCAATAACTTGAGAACCACTTGACCCAGAATGTTGAATCTTCATAGGATGATTGAACATGCAGAGTAGATGACCCCTATTAATTTTGTGGTCAGTCTGTTAATGGTCAAGGTCACAATGGCCTGTTCATGTAAAATCATTTTTTGGAAATAACTTGAGAACCACTTGACCTACAATGTTGAAACTTAATAGGATGATTGGACATGCGGAGTAGATGACCCCTATTTATTTTGAGGTCACTTGATCAAAGGTCAAGGTCACAGGAGCCTGAACAGTGACTTGAGAACCACTAGGCCAAGAGTGTTGAAATTTAGCGGGATGACTGGACATGCCAAGTAGATGATCCCTATTGCAGCCAACCATCAGTGTCGCTTTGATTTTTGCTCCTGACCCCTATTGACTTCTTGCCTATAGGACTTTGCGTTGGGGGAGACATGCGCTTTTTTTACAAAAGCATTTTCTAGTTACCAGATCTGACGATAGTGTTTTGAAAGAGATCACTCACAGCCACGGACCCGACAACCCCCAGATAAAGATACAGAAGGCCATGGCCCGACTTAAGGAGGCGGCAGTTTCGTTAGACGATTGTCCCGCCAGACTTCTTAATAAAGAGTTGATGTCATCCCTACCACCAAAGTTCAGGGTCTATTGGCCAAATGAAAATTCTATGAAAAGAACAATTCAACGTCACCGACGGAAGTTTCTTCCACCTATTCCACAATCTTTAGATGAAATACAGTTGGAAGAGAGCTGGCGCCTGAATTCGAGGGGCGAACAGTGGTTGCTGTGTGATAAGGGTCAAGGAGCAGATAGACTTATAACTTTGAAGAGGCATGTATACAAGCCTTCCAAGACGTATATCTAGAAGCTACCGTAGAAGCCTGTATCTTTCACCTAGCGCAGGCTCATTGGCGTAAGGTTGGGGATCTGGGCATGAGAAAGAAAAGTTTAGCATTATATCAAAGATGATATTGATGAAATGCATGCATTTAAGACATGCAAATAATAAACACACTGTTGTGTTATGTAAAGACATACATACAAACACAAACCATCAAAAAAAGAAGCAAAATACGGGAACAAAAATGAAAACGAATAGAAAAAAAAAAACAAAAAAATTAAAAATTAAAAAAAATCCCTCATGACGATTCGAACCCACAAAATGATTTGCTTATATCCAGTTGTTATCTGCGTTTTACCCGACTGAGCTATGTTGCCATATAACCCTAGAATATTTAAGATGAAAGAAATATTAATATTTACTTGTCAAGTAATGTGCAAGCATTATGAATTGTTATTTCACCGGTTATCATGAAATAGAGTCGCCCACGCGTTTTGGCGGGAATCTCGTTATCATTGGGGATTAGTATCTTATGTGTTAAAAACATTCTTAATGTTTGAACGATAGAAGGATAGATGTTTTAAATGATTAGTTACATCGATTAAACTATGCATTATCAAAATTAATTAAGATTTAATGTTGAGGAACTCGGGACTCCAAAGATGGTAAAATGTAAGTGGAAAAAAAGTGCGTAAATGCTATTATCAAAGTTCTGTTGTTTCTTTTTATATTCGTTATTTATGTATTTATTATCCTTAATGTGGGTAAATAATTAATCAATTAATTATCAATTAATTAATTAATATGAAATTGTAAAATTACAAAGGATAAAAATCTCTTTCATCCTACGTGTAAAAAAAACATAACTCTTGTGCACCACGTCCACTTTGCCTACAAACATTCAAACTTCTGAATTCCGGAAACTTCCAAAAACCGAACTTTTAGGCTGGTCCGGTGGTCGTTCGGTTTTCGGAAGTTACACTTTATTTGGCCTACCAAGGAACTAAATATCCCTACAGTTACACATGCATGCAGAGGTTGCAGCCATTTAACCTACCAGTGTTCAAAATCGAGAAATAAGTACGGCCATGGTATCCATTGTACACACTTATGTTTTTAAAACATACACATTGACATTGCATGTTTTTAATTACAGGGAGATAAAAAGACATGACCGATTACATGATCATTAAAAGGATTGGGTCTAGTCTGGAAGCTCTTGGGAATCATGCTAATGTGATACTAGTTTTTCCAAGCTCTTATACTTTATAACGACGAGAGGCCTCCGTGCCCGAGTGGTTAAGTTCGCTGGCTTCAAATCACTTGCCCCTCATCGATGTGGGTTCGAGCCTCGTTCTGGGCATTGAATTGTTTATGTTAGGAAGCCACCTAGCTGGCTTACGTAATGTCAGTGGTTCTGCCAAGGTACCCGCTGGTGATGAAATAATGCACGGAGGGGCACCTGGGGTCTTCCTCTACCATCAAAGCTGGAAAGTAGCCATATGACCAATAATTGTGTCTGTGCGACGTTAAACTTAACAAAATGAATAAATAAATTATAATGACGGCCAAGTAACACTAAAAGGTTTCCTTTAATCATACGTAAGGGATATGTCGTATAAACGATTTTTATTCAAGGAGGCACAAATTTCTTAAGTAATGATTATCCTTCTTGTAAAATCACGTCTATTGTTTTCAATAATATCATCTTATACAGAAGCAAATTGCTTTACTTCCTTTAATCCACATTTTCAGCATTTTTTCTCTTTTTGTTTTCAAAACGAAACGTCAATTACATTATAGCAGTTTAAAGCTCGACTATTTGAATGGTATGTAGAGCTACTGCACCTTTCGTCTGCTTCTGCGTCCAGTTTTAGGAAGTATTTGTTTGTAAGCTAGTATCTCAGTAACACACTTATTCAGTCTGAAGAACTGACGTTCACTGAATAGGTTCATAACTCTATTTTTTACAGAATGATGCCCCTCTTTAGTTGTTTTTGTATGTAAGCTGGTATATTAGTACTCACTACCGGAAATGGCTTAAAACTTTACACACTTGTTCACAGTGATGATTTGACATACACTGCCCATGTTCCATAACTCTAGTTTGCTTTTCTGCGAACTTATGCCCCTTTTCAACTAAGCAGTGTTAAAGATGGTTTAGTATTTGCACGTAAGCTGATACCTCAGTACCCACAAATGGGAATGGATTGATACTTTACACATTTGCTCAAAGTGATAGTCTTACATACACTGCACAGGTTCCATAAATCTAGTATGCATCGTTACAATATTACGCATCATTTCGATTTCATGTTTATTCGTTGAACTTTCTTTTGTGACCAGGCTGTTAAATAATCCAGCGCGGAAGTATTCAATAACATATGTTGGTCGATAAATATTTCTAAACGAACCAGGAATGATTGCTTTTTCGACTGGTGTTTTAGTAGCATTCCAATCCCTACCCCGATACAAACACCCCTGACATACGTGCATCAATTAACGGCTCATACACAACACAAAACTCTACATTTCGATAAAGCTTCTTCTACTTCATTAAGGTCTAATTATACCTTTCATGTATTTGAGCCGTGCCATGAGAAAATCAACATAGTGGGTTTGCGACCAGCATGGATCCAGACCAGCCTGCGCATCCGCGCAGTCTGGTCAGGATCCATGCTGTTCGCTAATGGTTTCTCTAATTGCAGTAGGCTTTAAAAGCGAACAGCATGGATCCTGACCAGACTGCGCGGATGCGCAGGCTGGTCTGGATCCATGCTGGTCGCACACCCACTATGTTGGTTTTCTCATGGCACGGCTCATTTGTATTCTTTCTATCCGTTTTGCACATTTGCACAAAATATTGCGTACACAACAGCATCATATATTGAAACTTAAACAGGTGTAAAAACAGTTAAACTTTCGTAATCTATCACAAACGATGTTTTTAGGCTGACCTCAAAATAAGTCGACGTTAGTTAATGTGCATAACGTAATACGTAAAACTAACGTTGTGTACGTAACATTTATCCGGTTCAGTGACACAATAAACATGTTTTTATGTAGGATAGTTTTTACTTACTGAAATAATAGGATTAAAAAACATAAGGAAATGAAAAAGAGGACAACCGGATGTATGCTAATCGCATATAATATCAAAGTAATGCTAAATCAGTTTATATTTTAGTTGGAGTTGTTTGAACACTGACATTTAACAATGGTATGTATCAAATAACGTTCGTTACAGGTTTATTTCGACGAACAATTAAAAACGTTTCGAAAGTTAATGATATAAAAACTGTTACATTTAAACATGTTCACAATGATCATGAATTCACTGTGCTTGTGGATGTTATTTAAAGAAACAACATTTTTTTCTCTGAACAGAAATGTTCTAAAGACGTTTACTTAAGACTTACGTTTATAGAAGTTATATTAAATAAATCATGCCACACATAATTATATTTTTTATTTGATTTGAAATATCTGGAGTTGTTTTGCTTTTTGATCAAAATCGGCAATTTTCAGAATTTCTAATTATACTTACAAAAAAAGATCACATTTTATTTAGTTTTGATTTCACAGATTTCTCTTACCAATAAGTAAACAAGAAAACATGACAGATAAAATTTCAGATTTCTAAAAAAGTAAACGGTTTTTATTCCATGTCTCATATATTTATCTCGATGTAAGTGAGAATTCGAAACTTAAATTTTTAGTCCTCTTTGGTTCCATATAACCTGTTCTGTGTTGTTGTGCCGTAAAAATCAGATAAACATAAAACGGTATATGTTCACATGATCATATTATTAATAAAATCAGATATATGTATGTTTTGGGCAATGTATTTTAACTTGAAATAAACAGCAGTTTTGTAAGTAAGAGTTTTGAACGCCATGTCATACAGTTCATGCAATTTTACGTAAAGCAGAGAACAAGTTTGTGTATTTACGAAGTTTTTTTTTTTCTGGAAGAATTTTCCATATATAAAATGTATACATTTAGCCACCTATTACCATGTAATTTTATTACACTGGTGCATTGCAATGCCAGTGTTTATTTTTCCTACATGTTCTTCAATTTTCAAGAAGAAAATTGCATTTCCAAGAAACTGAGAATTTTTCCAGACAGCAGATGCTGTCGCCGTTTGGCGATGACTTCTAAATACCAATTTTGAAAATGTTGATACTGTGTTTGTTTGTTTGTTTTGGGTTTATAACGCCGTTTTCCAACAGTATGTTAGTCATGCAACGACGGGCAGTTAACATAACCTGTGTTCTTGGATTTTGTACCAGTGCAAACCTGTTATCCGCAAGACGGAGAACATACTGCCCGCCAACCCGGAGATCGAACTCACGACCCCGCGATCTTTAGATCGGCGCTCTCCTTATTGAGCTAAGCGGGCGGATCATTAATATTGTGAGGTTGAGGCTCAACCAACCACAACTAATAAATAACATATTTTTTTCACTTTAGGAGAAGACACTGATTGTACTACTGTTGGTATTATTTGCTATTGCGACAGCTCAAAAAGGCAAAATCAAGTTAAATCTACCTAAGCAAATACACAAACCATTTTCATGGAAGTTGAAACCATTGACGGGAGGCGGAAAGCTAAATGGCCTATCGGGAACCGGAATTTGGAAACCACCAAACACTGGAAATACATTTACAGGAACCGGAAGCTGGCAAAGTGGGAAAGGATTTGGCGGGAGTTTGAAGGGAACATTTGGGACTGGAGGCGGGTCCTCTGTTAGTTTCGGCGTTGCTGGAGGTGGTGGTAAAGCGTTTAAAGCAAGCATTGGTTTTAGAATGAAATTTAAACGGAAACGGAGAAGTGTGATAGCTCGTGAACTGTTTGAAATGTGATATTTATTTTATTTGTACTTTTAAAGTTAAAAAGTTTTACACAAATACTCTATCAAGTCTAAATGTTATTTGTATTATATTTACGTCAGTTGAAGTGCAATAATGATTTTTGTAATATAATATTTCTTTGTGTATTTGAAGCCAAATAATAACGACGCAACAACAAAATGCACATGTTAACATGACCTTAATTCTCTTCTTCATTGGCTCGGAAGAAAACTAAATCCACTGATCATTAAATCTGTTTTTTTTTCTCAGATATTTTTACAAACATTTTGCGTAGGAATAACAATAAAAAATAACCTTCAATATCTTATTCGTACGTAAAACAACATAATGGATCTTTGGTTCTCTCACAAGAATGAGTACAAGTACATAGAAAATCACCACAAGTATTATAAATTCTGATCATCAATGCTTAATATACATTTAAGTCATAAATTTACAGAATCCATTTTATTCATGGTCAGGCAAAACGAAGAGCCTGGAAAACGAGCAGGGTCTGGCGGTCGAAGGTTTCTGTTTGTCTTTGTTTGGATGGAACACTCTACCATTTTAAATTTTCAATACCTATGTTTAAGTAATACTAATTCATTCTTACGTGTACATTGGTTTTTATTTGCTGTCTAATTTCACAATTCAAATGTTAAACAATTATTGTATGGCGAGGCGAATATTGAAGTTTATGGACTTGACTAAGGTGATATTCAACAGGGCCGATGGGTCCATAGCCTTAAATATCACCGATAAGTGCATACCTTATATGCACATTTTATTTAAAGACTACACTTTAAAAAGAGCAGTGCAGTTAATATCTCAGAAAGATTATTCGTAAGAAGAAAAACACAGACAGTCAATACACAAGTTTATCGAAAAGTTATGAGGCTGCTGATTGGATTACGCGTTTATAGCAAACAAATATGATTGGCTGATGTTTGACAGATCCATATCTAGTGTAGCATGTGTGTTTTGAAAATAGTTTCTCGTTCAACTTTGTTGAAGAACATCAGTTTTTTTTCGGAAAAGGCCACTTTTTATGGACCCTTATGTGATCAGTGATCGACCAATGAAATAAGCGAGTCATAAAATAATCGTAAATATTTACCTACCAGTACATATAGACAATGATAAAAAGTGACGCAAATCTATTCTGGTTCCCCTTTTACAAGAAATGTACCGAACTGTTATGAGAAATAAAATGACCGACATTCTCTATAGCTTTATTCTGAACTAGGATTTATCTAAATACTAAATAGGGACCTCCGTGGCCGAGTGGTTAGAGTCGTTGACTTCAAACCATTTGCCCCTCATCGATGTGGGTTCGAAACCTCATTTGGGGCGTAGAATTCTTCACGTGAGGAAGCCATCCAGCTGGCTTACGGAAGGTCGGTGGTTCTACCCAGGTGCCCGCTCGTGATGGAAGTATGCACGGAGGGGCACCTGGGGTCTTCCTCCACCATTAAAGCTGGAAAGTCGCCATATGACCTAAAATTGTGTCGGTGCGACGTTAAACCCAACAAAATAAATAAAATAAACTAAATACTAAATAAATCGAAAACGCCGAGGGGATTTTGAAGAGATACTTTTCTGAGGTCACGTGTTCTGAAAGAAAATGACACAATGCAATAAACAGCTCTTTCGGAGAACCTTTTATTATAATACGACATTACTCAATCGTTTCTAGTTCTTTCTGAGATTCCGAAAATACCCGGCAGTTAATAGGATGAAAAATTAGGGAACGTGCTATCTTTCAAAAGAAACACATTAGTTCTGCCGATAATATAGTGAACAGTTTATCAGATTTACTGACAATATGTCTCGGTGTTGTCAAGAGTGATGTCTGGATAAGCAGACATATACTTTAGTTAAATCTGTTCCGATAGCACTGGATTTGAAACATATGTCTGTTTAAGATAGTTTGATAACGTTTTGTTTCTGTCATCAAATCAAAAGTCAAGGTCATACTGGTCTCCAACTGTACTTTAAAGAGTTCTTTAACCTGAAGCCGTCATACTTTTAAATTAAGGAATTTTAGTGGCCATTTGATAATTCATACTACTTCAGTTTTGGTATATCTGTCATCGTTCAAGGTCTTCATAACATTGAAACCTGAAATAATTTTCTCTTTATTACTAAAGATGACATATGTCTTCAAAATGAAACTTCATACGATGATTGTATGTAATTAGCAATTGTCTCAAAGATCGTGAAAACGCAAACGGGTTCCTTTTGAAAACGGATAGATGTATTAAGTACTAAGACATCACACTTCGCGATCAGTTTCAGTACATGGAATGTCAGCCACTCGTTTATATTAGCATTTGTAAATAGAAAAAAGGTGGAAAACCACAGGTCGCTCAACACGACATGAACGAAAATGTCGCAGGCTCGGTTCAACTGAGACTTTTCATGGACGGTAGTGGAAATGCAAGCTACCGCTCACGCCCTCTAGCCCCAAGTTGTACAGAACTAAACATACAAATTATAAGTACTACAATATATATTAAAGATGTCCGCATATAAATTTACGGCGTTGCACATGGAACGTTCAATGATATATAGAGTGCAATTCCATGAACAGCGGCGTATGGTCCCCAATTGAAATAATGATTTTGCTCTAAACGAGAAAACAATAAGCAGAAATAAACAAACTTGAATAAGGAGTCTGCATATCACAGAAACTGCCAAAAGACGCAATTAAATGCAGACACCATATCCAAGAGGTGATTAAACAGTGTCTAAAGCTATCAGAAAAAGCTGAAAACTTAAACAGAACATTTTGTAAACATAAATGTCTTGCTGAACGATCTGAAGAGATTGAAATATAACAGCTCTGATTGAAGGTACGGGGTGAAAGTTCTCCATTTGTTACTTAATATTGCTGTGTTAAGTTGTTGACGTACCCTCGAAATATTTCGCAATACATTGAGAAATTGGAAACTACGACATTTCCTACGAGCTGTAAGAAATGGTACTTTATATTGTCAAAGGGTTATTAAATTGTATCAGTTGATTATTTTTGCCTAATTAAAGTAGTGGCTACACGTATACAGCACAACGTTATGAGATTTGGCGTTCACTTCATTCGTTTCAGCGGAACGAGGCTTCAATCTACAGTCTGATCCCTTATTTTCGTATTTTGCACCATATTTGCTTAACGGAGCTGGTGTGTTATAACATGTGGAACTGTACGCTAGTAGTTTCTGTATATGAGATGGGTGAAAATGTCGTTTTCAAGGGCAGATAACTCGTTTTCAATACTGGTGACCTATAACTTTTATTGCATAACTTAGATGAGTGACCTTCAATATCCAAAGTTTGAAGAAATTCTGTTATGTCGCCCATTATATATACAGGGACTGCTTATCATAACCAAACATTTCTGACTGGCGTCTATGTCTTTTTTGTGTGTAGAAACCCGAAATGATCAATAGTGTTATATTGTATTGCTTTTGGAAATACAGTATTGTTTCTAAAGTTTAATGACCCTTATAACTATAACCTTGTCTATATAACCTAAATGCAAAGATCACAAGTACTAAAGGCAAAGACAGAAAGCAAAATACAAACAAAAGTTAGTAGTATCCTTTTCTGTTTTAAAAGATAAGTTTAACAGTTTGTGGTTCTGTTCAGTTGCCCACCAGTGAAACATCTTCGCCTTTGCGAAAATATTTTCCGTTTAATTCAAACTAAGATGCTTTCATGTTGGAGTACATGTTGTTCCGCAGAAAAATCTTTTTAAAGAAAGTTTATGGGAGAAATAAGGAGAGATATGGAAGGATGAAATATGTCGGCACGGTTCAACAAGTCTAAGAAAAAAAGCGCTGCGGAGATATCTAAGTAGTTTAAGTAATATCTGAGAGAATAATTATTTCTTCACTGTGTTTGACAGACAATAATACAATGCAATCAACAACGGTCCACAAACGTATATAATTTAGGGAACATTTTGCAATAAAAGAGAATTGTCCATTGAATCCCAATCCAAAATAATGTCAAGAATTACACATAAGTTAATGCCTTCAAGATGAGATTTGGTTAATTCAGATAACGTGCTTTATTGCTATTTCCCGTGGGAAATATAAGATTTACTTTGATTTGCTAACAATACCATACGCTGTCTCAAATATGTTGTCACAGCTTTGTCTAATCAAAAAAAAAAATGAATAAATAAGAATGTAAGGTTAGTGCAGATTTCCAGCAAGCACAGAGCACCACAAACAGAGCCAGAGAGCAAGCCACAGCATATTTAAACGTGAAAAGCTAGACAGATCTTTTGGTCGCGTTAGTTCCAATTTGTTTTAAAACAATGCTTTTCTACATCTTCTTTCTCTCAGTGTTGTCTCTTGTTCTCTCAGAGCTTAACTGTATATACAATGGTCCAAATATCACTTTGCATCATTTGTGGTACAGTTTTGAAACTGATATTGTTGTTTTACAACTATTTATCAGAATGGATAGCAACTGTTAAGACACTGAATGAGATTATAGGTATAAAGTAAAACATCGTACTTACAAGAAAGTTGAATTTCGTCTTAATTGAAATTAAGAAACTATGTTTTAACAACCAAAAGCACGGTGAGGCAGATCGCCAAGATCATATTTTAAACCAATCGTAATGGTTACTTACAGTTGTGACAGACAATTTTGAAATACAATCTCAATCTACTATGAATCATTTGAATACAAGAGTATATGTCTGAAAGTTATGTATTGAAAATAATATTGCTTGCTTAAATAATGAAACGTAAAACTAACACCTTCGCAGAGGTTTACTAGTATTTAAAAGATACCGTGCTTCTGGCATATCTAAATTAGTTTAAAGTATACACACTGTGAAGTTCAAGAAACAGCTTTTTTAACTAAAAGGGACATGACCAATTATTTGTTCATTAAAAGGATAAGATCTAGTCTGGAAGCTCTCGGCTAATCAATGTAATGTGTTACTAGTTTTTCCAAGCTCGTATACTTTATATGACGGCCAAATAACACATAAAAGGTTTCCTTCAATCAGACTAAGAGAGATATCGTACAAACGTTTTTTATTCAATAAGGAACATTTTACTTAAGTTAAGATTAATCTTGTTGTAAAACCACGTCTCTTGGGTTTTACGGCGAATCGACACAAAATGGTCATATATCGTCTTCAATATCTTCAATATCATCACTTATACAGGAGCAGTTGCTTTCTATTACTTCCTTGCTTGAATCCGATATTTTCAGCATTTTCTTTCAAAACGAACACACTGTTACTTTATAAGCAATTTTAGTTCGATTATTCGAAGAATTTGTAGAACTACTCCACTCACCATTTTGTTTGCGTTGGTGTCCAGATTTTGGAAGTTTTGTTTGTAAACTAGTGTCTAAGTAAACACAATTATTAAGTGTGATGAACTGACATTCACTGCACAGGTTCCATACTTCTGATATGATTTTTACAAAAGCATGCCTCTTTTTCGACATCGATTTTTGGTTGTTTTTGCAAGTAAGCTGGTACAGTAGAACCCACAACTGGAAATGGACTTCACACATTTATGAAGTGACGAGCGCTGCACATCGTCACCTCAACGCAAGAAGTGGATAACTGCATTGACTTAAAAAAGGACTAATACACCTTTTTTGCGCTAAGGTGACGACATTTTTTATGACATTATTTTGCTTTTTTACAAAATGATACCCATTTTCAACGAAGTTGTTTCAAAACTGGTTTAGCTTTCGTGTGTAAACTGGTATCTTTGTATCCGCAAATGGGAATTGATTGAGACTTCATATACAATTGTTGAAAGAGATGATCTGACATTCACAGCCTAGGCTCCGTATCTCTAGTATACATCTTTTTACAAAATTATGCCGTTTTTCGACTTTTATTTTTCTTCAGTGACTAGATTGTTGTATATTCGATAGCTGCTTTTTATATTTATTTTGTAACATAAAGTCATATATATAATTTTGAGACGTCCATGAAAAAAGCTCAATCAAACCGAGCCTGAAACATTTTCGTTTATGTCGTGTTGGGCGACCTGTGGGTTTCCACTTTTTTTTTATTTTGATACATAGTTCACCTATTAGCATGCTTATAATGGCAATATCCCATAATAATGTATTTTGCAAGAAAGTAAACGATGCCGAAAGCTTTTTAAAATTCCTAACTCTTGTTTTCTTTGGCGAATGCCGTACTTAGAACGAATTCGTGTCCTGGACCGACCCATGCCACGTGACTTCAGTTTGCAAATCAGACAACTTGATAACGCATTATAGATAATTTATCAAAGTGAAAGATTTATGCAACACTCTGCCTGACTGGAAGAGAGTGTCTATTTTTTTCACTCTATGATTGAACATCGCTTAAGAAATGTCAGGCAATGCGTTTATCCTTAATGGCGCTGTTGACAGTTTTAAAGGCCTAACTAAACTAAAGGAACCAGCGTAAGAGCCATCTGGTCTAGTCGCGTAATGGCTGCCAGGTATTTGAACACTAATTTTTCACTTGGCATGGCAACAGAGGTCTAAATTGAGGCTAGTTTTTGTTTAAATTTCATTGTGGATGTATTGTTGACATTTTGGTAGGAAAAGAGGGAGAGCGGGTTGTATTTGGTGAAGTCAAGCTCAATTTTAGTATGAGTAGTACTTCCAGGTCACAGCAGTGTGATTTTGATGTCAGTTTACAGTAAGTAAATGTGACCAGAGAAATCTCTCTTAGAAGATACATGACCCCTACTTTTCTCTTCATTTTATATCAGTTTTATCATAATTCTTTAAAATGAGGTAAGGATTTGTTCTCTGAAATGGGTCTAGCTATGTTTGGTAGCTCTTTGAAAAAGGTCAGTTTTATATAGAATATATAGGGGAAACTATTTAGGCTATTGTGACCTATAAGAAAATGTGGGCAAAAATTGAGATTTGTCCAGATATTGATATATATGAACTAGTTTGGTCAGATTTTGGTAAAAAATGAGCATTTCATTGAAATTTTGCTGCAAAAATTGATAAAAACCCAAAAAATCACATTTTCACTGTTTTGGGGGCATTTTTATAAAATAAATGCAAATTTGCATTCTAAATTATGCCCATCTATACCTTTTAGAGGGGACATTTGCTATATTTCAAAGTGTTAATGTGTATTTTGCTTGCAAATTATGGGGAAAATTTATGAAATAGGGCAAAAACCAGCTCTGGCTAGAAGAACTGGTTAAAAATTATGTCGCGACATCAGTTTTGAAGGAAAATTGGCGCAGGGACCTGCGTTACTGAAAATGCCATAAAACCTGGAAAACTGATTTAACCAAGCTGAAACTTGGTATTTTTCATGCAGATGTGTAACTGGTACTATACAAATGAAATTGAGACTATTACAGAAAAACTGTTTTTCTTATAGGCCTAACTAAACTAAAGGAACCAGCGTGGGAGCCATCTGGTCTAGTCGCGTAATTGCTGCCAGGTATTTGAACACTAATTGTTCACTTGGCATGGCAACAGAGGTCTAAATTGAGGCTAGTTTTTGTTTAAATTTCATTGCGGATGTATTGTTGACATTTTGGTAGGAAAAATGGGAGAGCAGGTTGTATTTGGTGAAGTCAAGCTCAATTTTAGTATGAGTAGTACTTCCAGGTCACAGCAGTGTGATTTTGATGTCAGTTTACAGTAAGTAAATGTGACCAGAGAAATCTCTCTTAGAAGATACATGACCCCTACTTTTCTCTATATTTTATATCAGTTTTATCATAACTCTTTAAAATGAGGTAAGGATTTGTTCTCTGAAATGGGTCTAGCTATGTTTGGTAGCTCTTTGAAAAAGGTCAGTTTTATATAGAATATATAGGGGAAACTATTTAGGCTATTGTGACCTAAAGCTACGTTTTGCTCGGTATATTTAGCAAGAATATTGATATATCTAAAAATGATAAGTTTAATAAATATAAAAAAAACCTGTTCAAATACCAACATATATCAATTTACAGAAAGAGCTACGGTCTGCGTATTACATGAATATGATTAGCCTCTTCTATGTAGAGAAGTGTCTTCCAGACCACTGCTATAATTATTCGTCGTAGGATAGATAAAACAAAATTGCATACCTACGAAATCATTGTGAAAAGTTAAAAGAGAACCATTGAAATTGTTTAAGTGTTGTGTTTAGTTTTTTTATTTGCAAAATGTAAGATAAATGATAGAATAACACACATGATATGAAAACCTCATAAACTTCTTGTCTTTAAAGCGTTAAAGTCTTTATTTGTATTTCATGTTTTCGCCCCTACGACACGACAACAAGACAGAATGATACCGTCTGTATTTGTCATGTTGTCGTTCTGTCGTCTTGTCGTCTTGTCGAGTCTACGTCCAACACGAGAATCAGACATGGCGGAAATATGCCACAAAAATTATCAAATGAATTAAAAGTCAAACATATGCACGTGAACATGTGAAAGAAACGCGATTAAAAACAACAACAACATTTGATGACTTTCAGAGTCACTAAAGAACAAGAGACAATATTACATGAATAGGAACGCTATTGTTTAGTACTGTAATTTATCTTAATTTCTTTTAAAATACTTAAACTAACTATTCAAACACTTATTCATATACAGGACAGTAATGCAAACTTTATGATACACTGTTTTTTTCAATGTTTCTACTTGATTGTACGCCGCCACATTTTTCCAATTCATTCTTCGAAAGAAAATTGAAGGACTTTACTGTACTGTATATTCGCTTCGACTATTACGAGCGTACTATCAATGTGATTTCAAGAAAAATATAAAAGGATTACTAGTTCTGAATAATAGTTGAAGCCTGTCTGGAATCTCTTGACAAATTATAGTAACGTTATTTGAGTGTGAACACATAATCTTCTATATTAGCAGCATCTTTGTACTGAGAGATCGTAATACCGCTATACCCATTGGGATGTTGCATTATCCAGTGTAATATAGCGATGCTTAAAATTAAATACTTTAACCTCATCGATATGCAGTGTTTGGTTCGTAATTAAATTTAGAGGATAATTAGGACCAGAAGAGTTCGTCTGACAAAGTGTGCTAATACCCCAAGGGATTCATATGCCGGCTCGAGACGGTAACACGATAGGATTACGAAAGGGGTTTACAATGAAACCTAGCTAAAACTCCGAGCATTTCCAAAACAGAAAGCTCGTGCCTTCCAACTTTTACTCTAATTACAACTATGAAGCCGGCGAACACATTGAAACATAAAAGGAGATTGGCTTATAAAAATGTCCAGTAGAAACGGGATTTTCAATGCAGATATTTCCTCCATGATAATCCACCATTTTAAATGGGAATAATAATAGGACAGGCAATCAGATTACAGTAATATTTGAGATTACTGCTAACACTTTATTGTTGGACACGTGTCTGTTTTGCATTCCCTATCAAGAGATGGCAAATGGAAATTAGATTTGATTTTTTAATGACATAAAATACTCTTAAAATAACATTTCCACATGAGGGTATTAGACCCGATCTTTATATTTTCGTTCAAAGTCCCCACCTCTAGCTCTTAGATTATTTTTGTGAAAAATTATATCGTCGAAAATACGTTTTATATTGAATCATGCAGAGAAACGGGATTCCCTACAATGTATTACAGTCGATTAAATTTAACCATGTCACCTGTATCAACTGACCAAAAACAAAGTTTTCAATGGCGTGGACAAAATCAAACGAAGAAAAAGTGTTAATGTAGTCAGAAAGGAACAGTGTGGCTTCCATTTTTGTAAAACGTCTCGCACAAAGAACCAAGCGAGTTGCATTCTATCTTTTTCAAATCCAATTTTATACAAACACGATGAAGGGACCCCATACGAGTGATCATGATGGACCGATAATAATAGCAACACCGAGTCCTATTACGGCCAACACCTGTCGTTATAATTAAAGTAAATTTAATATGTGATATAACGTAACCGAGCAAAATAAAGCACATCGCTCTGACTGAGTTAGGTCATAAGAGAAAATGAAATGCTAAACAGAGTCAAACTCCTAGCCGAAAGCTTACCATCTTAAAACAATTACAAGCAACACGCTGGGTGAATGTCAGCGTAGTTTCGTAGTTTCGGGAATATCTGCGAAAATAAATTGCTTTGTTTGACAAATAGTTGGACAATACCAACGATTGTTGACATACAAATTTACCTTGAGAATATTTTGTAATAATAGTGAATTATCTATTGAATACCAGTCTCAGGTAAAGTATTGGAATTTCACATCAGGTAATGCCAAAAAGACTCATTAATATGTCACAGAAGAAGGACTTATCCTGTATAAGATGAAATTGTCAGATTTTCTAACAATATTACATTATGTATACGATCTATCCCGATGTTGTCATGGTCTGTGGACTTATTTTATGCAATAGGATATCTAACGAAAAAAAAAAGACATATATTTTGTTCTGATTTTTGACAATGCTTTTTTCACATGTTTCCATACCTTTTTCCCTTAACTTACCCTGTAGTCAGGTCAGTGTAGTCCTTAGGGCACTGAAAACGAAACATTGCATACTTGTATCATAAAAACCACCATCTACCAATTGTAGTAAAAGTTTGAAATTAGTAACCTATCATGGTCTGGCTAAACAAAGAAGACAACTCACGTCGTATTGAAATACTTCTTCAGGCAACATGCAATGTATACCAACACATGTATGACGTCATGACGTCTCTCAACATGACATTCTAACGTCAAAATATGACGTTACGTTTGACTATGCAAATTAGTCCAGAGAAACAGCAACAGAAACTATAGTAATAAGAACAATATGTAAGTTAATAAATTCCATATATTAACGTATTATTACTTTTAAAAAATAATAATGTAATTTAACTGTGTAATTGAAAACAAAAACAATAGTTAAATAGTGTCCGCAAAAGTATGTCTACTACATCTAGTCAGGATCAATAAGATTCAAGAATATTACTAATTAAGACTACTATGAAAGCAAACAATCTAAAAGAACCAGACATACTGAAATGCTTTAACATATGCATGAAACAGCTCAAATAATTATTTGGAGAAAATAATACAATAAATTCAAATCAGTTACTGTATATTATACATAAGCTTTGAATTGAGGCCGTGTGGATATACAGCACCTAATTTGTGCATCCAAAATGTTTCCTTCAGCAGCCTGTCCATTGTATCATTAACACAGTCAATAGGCATAGCACTAAAATCAGAAATACTATAACCAGTATTATTGAAATGAATAGCTACATTAGTTGAAAAATCTGGATCAACAAAATTGTTGATATCAAGTCTATGGCTTTGCTTGCTTGCTAGTCTCATCAATATTCTTTACATTACATTTTCTACATGTTATTAATTATATGACATTATTACTAGTACAGTCTACACTACGCTTCAGCTTGTAAATAGTACAATGTTGTGAACTACTAAAACTTTCACTTCAACATGTTCAACAAATTGCTAAACAATGTGTACATCTTGGTCTTTTACAAATGGTGGATGACAGCAGAATTTCCCAACGATTAACACATAGAGGAATACAGCAGTTATACTACAGAGTACATTTACTGTATAAAGAAATGTTCTGAAACTAACCGTCAAAGCTGAAATTAAAGTCAATAACAACAAATGATACAGATACAGTGCATTGTAAAATACAAAACTGGAAGTACAACATGTAAGGTAGTTCTGCACGTTTGATAAACCGGAAGTGATGGCGTAATGTTATTTATCCGGAAAACGTAGAATAAACCCTGGATTCCGCGTACGGAAATTAAAATCATTTTATGAATAAATGGCAATCTGTTAGTTAACGCAATATATTAGCACTACTACTATCTTTCTAAAGTTAAAATATGATATTAAAACGTCTGACACGCTAAATAATTCAAAATAATAACTTGATATTAGCGTGAAAGTGTGGTTTACTTTAAGCTTGGTCAAATATCTCAAAAATAAGCACAGGGACCTATATATTTTATTTCACCAATTTATAGGCCATATGTCTATTTACAACTGCGAGAAGTTTCATTAAAATCTACATTGTAGAACATTTTTTTATTCGCGAAAATGTTATGAAAGGTATGATTTTCCCATAGACTCCCATTATCAAAAAATGCGTGAGATCTAGCAAAAAAATTAAGCACAAGGCCCTAACATTTTTATTTGCTGAATTTTCTAAGTATATTCTGAAGTTTTGAAAAATCAGAGTTTAATCGAATTCTACATTGTTGAAAAAAAAATCGATCCAAACGTGCAGAACTACCTTAATCATGTTTATGTCTATATTGACGACATAAATCTGCGAAATATTAACACAATGAACGAATAAGGAATTGGTCATAAACATACATGTGTGTAAGTTATCTTCTGAAAATGATAAGTCATGCTCAAAAAACGAAATCTAAATTAAATACTCATTCAGTGATTATCGACCGTAGACTTGATTATCCCTGATGTTATCATATAATAAGTTTTTTTATTGCATGACTACATATTGAAAATAGTAGTGACAAATAATGATGCAAAATCTATGCTTGGTTTTTCGAGGTCGGGTCTCTTTAACGGTATACTCTTAGCATAACTGCAAGAAAGCGCCAAACTATCACGAGAAACGAAATGATCGACATTCTCTATAGCTTTATTTTGAACTAGGATTTATCTAAATACTACATAAATCGAAAACGTCGAGGGGATGTTGAAGAAATAATTTTCTGTGGTCACGTGTTCTAAAAAAATGACACAATGAAATAAACAACGCTTTCGGAGAACCTTTTATAATAATACGATATTATTCAATTATTTCTAGTTCTTTCTGAGATTCCGAAAATACCCGGCAGCTAATAGGATGAAAAATTAGGGAACGTGCTGTCTGTCAAAAGAATCACATTAGTTCTCCCGGTAATGTAATGAACAATTCATCAGATTTTCTGACAATATGTCTCCGTGTTGTCAAGAGTGATATCGCAACATGCTTACATAGGATAATCAGACTCATACATTGGTTAAATCTGTTATAGTTAGCATTAAATTTGAAACTTATAAGTCTCTTTAAGATAGTCAAATGGCTTATTTTTGCTTGTGTCATCAAGTCAAAGTCAAGATCATTCTGATATAAATGGTTTCCAATTGTAGTTAAAGAGTATTTTGACCTGAAGCCGTTATACTTATAAGCGAATTTTCAGTGGCAATTAGATGAATCATACTATTTAAGTTTTAGTTAATGTGTCAGCGGTCAATGTCTTAATATAGTTGTATCCGGATACTATTTTCGCTTAATTACCCAAGATGATATATACAAAATGAAACTTCATACGACGGTATGTATGTCTATAATTAGCAAGTGTCGCAATGATCGTAAAAATGGCTTCCTTTTTAAAATAAATAAATGCATTAAGTACTAAGACTTCGTAGCTTGATAGAGAACCCCTTAGCAGTTGACCAAAGGTTATTTAAAATTAATTACGATATTTCACAGTCGGTGATTGCCGGAGTGAAGTAAATGACTGCTGTTAATTAAGTCTCCTCTCATTGATAGTAAGGAATGTCAACCAGTCATTTTGTTGGATAGATGTTCTCTGGTTAGTACTAAATATTGCTGTGTAAAGTAGTGACCAATTTATCCTCTATTAGACATTTGCGAATTAATCCGATGCCGAATCCGAATCTGACATCGGGTAAATTTTAGGGACTTTCTCAAAACATTTAGTGGTTCAAATGATAAAAATGGTTGTTGGCTAACATTTTATCGTTGAGCTGTTTTTGTCGATTGACTACGTATTTTACTAAACTGACTACCATACTTACTAAGCTGTCGTTCGAATAAATGCGAACTTTTTACTTTTTAAGTTAATCATTCCGTAGCTAACAAATAGCTAATAAATATGTTATCTATATATGTTATATAGGTATATATCTATTCTTAAAGTGTTGTTCAATGCATATGGAACTCAAGCTTTCACAATATTTATTTCATAATACATGGTGAATATACTTTTATTCCCATGTTGCTGATTTTGGTTAGACCCATCTACCATATAAATAGACAAAAATTTCCATTGCAATGAATAAGTTTGACTTTAAATAAAGTAAAGGATACGAATTCCATTAATAATTTTGCAGTGTATGATGGTTTAGTTTAACGTTATGAATTCATTCATACCAAAATATTCATTTTTGAAGTAATTGATTGGAAACAATAGATATCGCCCAATATAGTTAGCACTATTCTGACGAAAGAATGGGTGCGATCTGTTAAATGTTTACAGTATGATCTGCTGAGCTCATAAGTTATAAAAATGAACTAACTATCACAACAGCAATCTTTAAGTGCCGTGTGGCGGCTGTAAAATGTATCCACGTACTTGGATTCAGTGTTGTTATATTTTCTGGTCCTTTTGGATCATGGAGTCTATCCAATTTATGTGTAATAGAGTTCCGCTTACAGACTCAATCAAACCGAGTCTGCTATTATTCTTCCTGGTTGCATTCTCTGCTTCCAAAGGATCTTTTTACGGATTTTATTATATTAAAGCTGTTTACTGTATTAACATGTTTTAAACTATAGATAGACATCAGGAGATCTGAAGTACATGATGCATGAACATAGCCAAATGCAAATCGTAGTATTCCCATATCGCATATATGTTCTCTTAATATTTATCTTGTATGGTACCTAGCAGGAAAATGTATGACAAGATTTAGTACTCTTTTTCATATCTTTGTTTGTTAAAATTATATATTTGATAATGAAATGTCGTCTGAATTCTTTCGAACTTACGTACTTGTATAAAAATATATACTCATGAAAATCGCCACAACTCCACATTTTCCATAGCCCAAACAGATAAAACAATGGAAGACATATTTCTGCCAAATAACTTTGAAAACTGGACAGTAGATGCAGAGTATAAGATTTATGCCGTTCTGCTTATGACAAAGAAGACCTCAAAATTTTACGCTCTTGCTGTATGAGGAAACCCTTTTTCGCTACCTGGCAGTCGCATTCTTTAATGTACCAAATGATATGAATGAATCTGGCAGAGGCTCACCGAAGAAATATTTCCGTGGATTCATATTTAAATCAGTTAAGCAGTCTTGAAAAAGGCGATTCTCATAAGTTCCGTAATAGTTATAGTCTACATGGAAACCTTCTTTGCCTCTCACGGCCATGTTTAACATAGCGAATGATGGCCACCCAATGAAACTTTATGCACAATAGCCTAAGGAAATCTGAAAGATTCGACCATTCTATACAAGTAATTTGCGGTCAGTTTTCGTGTTATGCAAAATTCTTCACTGAACCTTTTAAGAAAATTAAATCTTAATTATTCGATGACGCAAAGTTCCGTAAGAATTACAAAAGAAACACCTCTTATTTGCCCCAGAAAACAACTAACTTAGGTATTTGGATAATATGCAGCCCTTAGTTCAAGCTTTACAAGGAACTAACTTGATAACGTACGACATGATGCCAGAAATAGGAAGGAAGATGTCTACTGTCCGCCCTTTGTGTTTCCTCAGATAATAAGTCATAGCCTTGGAGACAGAATCTCTGTCTTGTGTGGCTTTTTCTTATCACTTAACAGGATAGTATTAACTAGATTTCATTGTTGTATAAAACAGTTATGACTAAACATTATGAGGCATAGAAAAGTTGTGTTTCCGGTATCCCGACCTACCCGAAATTTTTGATCCGACCCTAAATGTTTTATGGCCTTGGAGATTTTTTTAAACTTTTTGTTTTTAAAACTGCACTTTTACGCTTTAAACATGGTCAGTGATGTTAGAAGTCAACTTACTGATGCTCTAAAGGCATAACACCCTTATTTGTACATGTATTCATTTTTGACACAAAAATAATTTCCGAAAGGTCCAACTCAATAACAAAAAAATCAAAAGCATAAAAATTACCGACCTACCTATCCTATTTTTAGCATGTTACCGGAAACAAACATTTTTTTTGTTAGGTCTGATGTAGTTTTAGAAAACAAAACATTGAATTAAATAGACCAATACTTAGCGAATATTTCCGATGCACATAAATGTTTTGAGATTATCCCTTAAAATACAGCATGAACATCGGATTACAATCTCGGATTCGGTATCGGATTAATTCGCAAATGTCTAATATTTTGAAATACATTTGTAAATTGCAAATCACGACATTTCGTATGAGCGGTAACATCAAAATGTTTCAAATAAATTATTCATATTTTTGTAAGTATTGACATGACACATGAATATTCTGTATATCTCCGTAAACTGATTTTTTCGGCGCTCTAACCTACATAGCAATTAAACTATTGCATATATATTTCTTATCTGAGATGATGTTGCATGTGCAGGTAGCTCTGCGGACATAACGTTTAGCTGCTAATCTCGGGGTTGTGGGTTCAAGTCCTTCGACTAACCATATTTTGTTTTTCAAATTTTATCAGCAAATTAAACAGTCACGAAAACCGCCACTTAACTGATCAAACTTATGATGATTTTTATGGTTCATTTATTGAAAGAAATACACTTGTATTCATGTTAACCGTTATAAAAAATTGATTAATTTGTTATACACGCATCTTAGATAAAAAGACAAATTACTTGTCACCAGGATTTCCAGAAAACATAATTAGTGAACTACGTTATACATAATATACTGTGAAAATAAAAGCAATACCGTTAACATTACATTACATTACATTGAATTAAAAAATGATCTGAGGCGATTGCAACCCGCAATAACGTTCAATACGACACTTTACCAATACGCCACCGCATCATCGTTTAATTAAAGTACTGTGAAAATATAACAAATATTTGTTTTCGATGATCTCAAATAAAACAACTTTTACGCCTTTGGTTGAGTGAACCAATGCATGCGATAAATATATTACAAAATACAAAAGTATATATAACCGTATATCTAAACAATTGAAGGATTTTATTTTCTTTTTGAAAATTATTATGACTGATCTTTCAGCCGGTGTACCGAACTCATTTTGCACCTGAAAATGGTAATTATCTTGTCAAAGGATTCTTAAATTGTATTAGTTGAGAAGCTTTGCCTTATTAAAAAAGAGGCGTCATAGATACAGTGCAACGTTGTGAGAAGTTGTGGCGTTCACAGCAGTTATTTCAGCGGTATGAAAATTCCATCTATAGACAGTCTCTGAGAGGTAGATCCATTACTATGATATTTTGTACCATAATTGCTTCACGGAGCCGATAGGTGGATTTCATATCCGTGTCATATGATTGTGTGAAAAACAAGAATGAATATCCAACAGGGAAAGCTATGTCCCAAAAACAGAGCCTCCCCAAACATTAACCCGCCATGCGGACGTGTCCGCGACCAACACACATATACTCACACAAAGCAAACACATTAGGATAAAACGAGCAAAACAAAAGGAACACAGTGAGACACCGCCTTGGAACGGTCAACGGCAAAACCACCACTGGAGAGCTTAAATTGATTTATGGTGCACCTAACCTCACTCTTACCTCCACCATGTTCCAATGTCACAGGACAGTGTAAATAAAGCTATACTAGCCAGGTGAAACTCCAACATACGCAACGGTAGCAGAAGGCATGCTATGTAAGACACAAAAATGCTCTTGTGTATTTATATTAAAAGCGATCCTTAAGAACCTAAAACGCATTTTACTTAAACCTACTACTTAAGGATGTAGGATCGATTTTTTTCTAACTTTAAGAATTTTTTCATTCTCTGTGAGCTTGAAGAACATTAGTTTTTTAGACAAACAAGAGAAGAAAAAACCATAGGTCACCGAACTCGTTTCAATTTTATAGGGCATTTAAGCATTTCTGAAATTTTGTAAAATTGAAAAAATGATGGTACTTTATAAAAACATATAATATCCCATTTAATGTTATCGATATTTCATGTCTTACAGGTTGATATGAATGCAAGGTGATGTCAATATTATATAAGCATAAATATCACTAACAAATCTCTTTCATTTTTACATGTTGACATAATTACCCCACCCACTTTATTTTCAATGGAAAAATGTATTTAGATATACAAAAATGCAGCTTTTATGACACAAAAAAATGTTTTCAAATGGAAAGAAAAAAGTTGGGGTCACCGTGCATCTAAGAGATTTTTTAAGAAAAAACTGTCAAAAACTGGTGAATTTTGATATTTTTGTTCTTTTTGATGTAATTCATATTTTCTAGGTAAAATAAAGTGCTGTCTTGAAAATTTTTATTTTACTTATAGCTTATCATTATATGTATCAGTCAGGAAAATATCAAAACCAAACCTGATCTACTTTCATAGATATTTAGAATTACCTACCCCTACCCCGTTGTAAAACTTACGTCAATTTTAGGCAAATGCCAGCCAAAAATAAGGATGAAATTTTTTTTCGCAAAAAGCAGAATCTATTTCGTTAAATGGTACATTATTAGCCATATTTTAAATATTTAGCATTAATTTTTGGCAAAACTTTTGTTAGAAAGCAATATTCGAAGAAACATTTTTCAAAATGGCGGATATCCTGAAAAAAAAAACGCTCGTACATCCTTAAGTAACATTAAGCCTTGTTGTAAAATCGCGTCACTTGCTTTCAATACTAGCATCTTATACAGGATTAATTGCTTTCTAATCTTTACTTGCTTGATTCCGATATTTTCAGCATATTTTCATTTTTTTCAGAACTAACAGATAATCAGGTTATGTATTAAACAATTTTATCTCGGCTATTCCAAGAATATGTAGCCTGAGGGCTATTGCGCTTCGTCTGCGTCGACATCCATATTTGGGAGTTATTGTTTTTAAGATAGTTTCTCAGTAACACACTTAGTCAGTGTGATGAACTAGTACGCACAGCACAGGTTCTTTTTCTCTATTTTGCTTTCTTGATAAAATTATGTCCTTTTTTATCAAATTTGGTTTTGTATATTAGATTGTATCTCAGTACCCACTACCGGAAATGGAATGATCACATTAACTGTGATGAATTTACATGGAATGTACATGTTTCATTACTCTATTTTGCTTTTTAACAGAATGATAATCAAGTTCTTAGTTTAGATTTTGTACGTAAGCTGGTATCTCAGTATGGATTTAAACTCCACACACTTGTTCAAACTGATGATCTGACATGCAGTGCCCAGGTTCAAAAGCTATAGTATGCATTCTTTACAAAATTATGTCCACTTTTCGACTTTTATGTTTATTCGTTTAACTTTAATTATTTACTAAACTGTTAAGTAGTCGAGAGCTGCTGTTGATATTAAGTGTTTAATATGAAGTCATGATATACAATTTTAAGAGAGCTAAATATATACAGTGCACCTATTGGTATAGATATAATGTTTGAAAGAGTAATGTTGTGTATTAAAATTGTAATGAGTTTTTCCTATTATTCGATATTGTGCGCTGTACTTATTTTCTTACAAATATTTTCACAATAGAACTCTTGTTTTCATGAAAATGATCCTATAAATCAAATAATTAATTTCATGCACATATTACTTTATGTGTATTTACTTCGTCAAACGTCATGACAATATCCCATATATCAAACATATTTCACGAGAAAGTTAATGAAACTGAAATCATTTCTAAATTCCAAACTCTTGTTCTTTCGTGTTAGGGAGCATTAAAGTCTTTATTTGTCGACCTGCTTCGCCATTCTTAAGTCAAGTATATGTATTATACATTATTTCATACTAGATCTATGTAGCGCCCTTTTCACGATAACACGTTCAAAGGCGCTTCTAATATCAGATATACATGGAATACGATTAATAAAACAACATTTTATGACTTTTAGCGAAACTTAAAGAGCAATGGACAATATTACATGATTAGGAACGCTATTGTTTAGTACTGTAATTAATATTAATATCCATTAAAATACTTCATTCAATATAACTATCTAAGTTTTCTTGGAATAGTCAGAAATAATATGTTTTGTACCTTGGAAAGAGTACCTAGCCAAGACGTACTAAGCATTGCTGGAAACTTGCAACCACACAATAAAATTAATTTACAAAACAATTTTGAAATCTACATTTACAATTTACATTTATTCATACAGTCTTACAGGGGCCCATAAATTCAGATTATATAAACACCTTTTTATTCAGTGTTTCTACTTTATTGTATGCCACCACATATTTGAAAGGATACTGAAGAAGTTTATTGATTACTGGCCTTGGACTTCTGTTGAACTATTAGTACTGATGTAATTTCAAGAAAATTGGACTAATTACTAATTCTGTATAATAGTGGACGTCTGTCTGGAACTTCTTGACACATTATAGTAATTTTATATGTGTCTGAACGTATAATCTTCAGTATTAACAGCATGCTTTTACTTAGAGGTCTTAATGCCGCTTTTTGCATGGGGATGTTGCATAACCCAGTCTTATATAACAACGCCAATATAAGTGCTATAACTTAAACGATAATGTAGTTAATTTTTAGAGATAATTTTGGATGCTGTTACGCCACAAACTGGAGGTTTACCATCTTTAAAAAATTACAAACAAAACGCCGCGGGAATGTCACCGTTGTTTCGGGAATATCTGCGAAAATAAATTGTGTTTACTATATAAGTCGATAAATAACTGGGCAATACAAACTGCTGACAAATTTACTTCGAGATCATTTTGCAAAACAGTGAAGTGTCTATTGAATACCAGTCTCAATGATATTCGCAATGGCACTTATGGTAATGCCAATTAGACTAGCTGATATATCGTACAGGAGAAGAACGTGTCCTCGATATGATGTAATCGTTAGATTTGCTTGCTATAGTACATTAGGTATACGGGCTAAAATGTCTTATGGAAACTTGCTATCTCAATGTTGCCATGGTTAGGTTAATTATGTCGCAGGGTATTTATACTGGAAAAAGCAGAAGGTTATCTTAGTCGAACTTCAACTTTTAACAATGCTTTTTTCATGTCTTCATACTTTTTCTTTTCTATTGACTCCTCCAGAACTGTCAATGTATTCCTTAGAGCTCTGAAACATTATCTTCTATTATCATGAACACTAAAATCTACAAATCGTTGAAACATTTTTGAAATCAGTAACTTATCATAGTGAATCATGGTGAATAGCAACTGCATTTGCCAACAACTAAGACACAGAGGAATACAACAGATGTCCTGTACAGTACATTTTACAGTATTAGGAATTGTCCTTAAACTTATCGCCGAACTTAAAATTAAACTAAAAAGGATAGTTAGAATCAAACCAAGTATCAAAGCATTCTACCCAGTGAGACACACAAGATAATACAAAATATCCAGTTAGATATTAAAACCTGAAATGTAAACAAACACCTAAACCTTTTGAAAACAATTATTGAAAACAATTAAAAGTTTCATGAAAAATATTCAACAACGAATAATACAGATACAGTGTATTGTAAAATACAAAGAAGCGGAATTGTAACGTGTCTTAATGGCTGCATATATTGACGACATAAAATTGCGAAATATGAACACAATGAACCATGAAGGAGTTAATAATAAACATACCATGGGAACTTATATTCTGAAAATGATAAGACATGTTCAAATAACGAAAGCTAAGTTAATCAAACATTTGGAAGACTTATGGAGGCGGGTTTTGACACATTTGTATCTTGTTATACTGTAATGACTGAGTTAATACTACTTGTTGACAGATCCGATGAAGTAAATAATGACTGCATTTTGTGTCTGTTCACAAATACAACTGCATTAAACATTTTATCTGAAGAAAAAAAACAACAACAGATAAGATACTTGAGATAAAAATAGTAACAAAGCCAACCTATTTTCCACTCCTTCGCAAATATATGAACATCGCACTTATTGGTATATGTTGTGTTATTAATAGCCTACGTATAAATGATTATTGTGCCATCAAAATATAATAAGTAACTAATCGAACGCCAAATGTTTATTTATTACAATGATACATCAGCAAGTCTACATACTTTCTAGTCATTTTGGAAAACTTGTCTTATTTGCTATCAGTGTTGTAACCACGGGCTGGATCACTACTTTATCATTTACATTTCATTCGCATTGCAATGAGTGGAACTATTTGATGTGGCGCAGAAATCAAAAGGTTACTGGGAATAAAATAAACACTATCTGATTACAGGAAGTTAGTTATAACTTCGGAAACGGGTAAACACGCAAAAAAATCATTCAGTTATAAAATTTATTTCATTTTTCAACGTAACATATCTTAGTTGCTGGCCTAAAAAGGAAGCTGAAATTTTGATGTGTCTACAGACAAACAAACGCATAGAAGGTTGTAACCAATATATCTCAAATATATTATTTAAAATGGAGAAAGCAGCAGTGCGATTATGCTGTTCGCTATATTGATATATACTTTTTTGTACAAAATGTATCACACAGAAACGTTTGACAGCCGAATTTTGTAATTTCAGGGCGATGAACAGACTTGATCAATAACACGGTCGCTTAATGATTGAAACCCATCTAGAATCTCTTTAAATAATCATACAATGTGTTACTTGATTTTGTTGAGTTCTTATAAGTTATACGAAGTGCAAGTACGACACTAAAGCTTTCATTTAATCATATGTATGAGATAAAGCATAAGAGTTAAAAGTCAATTACTACACTCAAGCTTTCATTTAAAGGAGTTCATGAAAATATTAGAGCATTGGAATTTCTTGACGAAAAGTTTTGTTTAGGTATATTTATTTTAATAGTATGAACTATTGCTTTGCAACTTTGTACAGTTGTGTACTGTAATTAAATTAGTATTAAGGTCAAGAACCACTACTGTCTCTTGCATTCTATTAGAATAATAGCTTTACTTAGAAAATCGGTATTTTTTATAATTACGTTTAAGATTCACTAGACTAGCATACACATCTTGAAACTTTTAAAATATAATCGGTCGGATGATAATATTTCGAGAATTACTAAACGTATTCAAGAGACTGTTGGTTAGATGAAATTCCATCTGTTTCAAAATATTCGGATGTCGTCTGCTTCATTTGTCAAATGTTTTCATGATTTCTCAAGGAATCAAGACACCAAATTTGATTAAATTGATTGCTCGTGCCTTCAATATATTATCAAACACAGAATAATTTGGAAATCCCAATTGTTTAACATGCTGCTGTGCTGGTTTATCATTATATGATTAGGAAACTATGTCACTATCTTGTCTTTCAGATCAACAAGAGGATATGTTTTTCTAAATTTGTAGATTCTTGAAAAAAATGGGGAAAATCCATCACAGAATTAGTAAATCAGACTAACTAAAATCAAATTCTTACATTCTTATATCTAGGTATCCTGGTTGAAAGCTATAAACATGTTCAAGGTATCCTGGTTCCACGCTATAAAATTGTTTAATGGAGTTCATCACAATATTTTGTGCGCAGCTCAATCGCGCAGCAAGCGATATCCACTGTAAAGTTCAGAATTCGCCGCCGAAAGTGCATAATTGTCGGATATGAGGGCACTCGCGCAAAATATATCGTATGTACTGACAATATAGGTCGTGATTCCATATTTTACCTTTAAAAGTGATGGTGTTTTATTGGAGGAGTAGTTGTAGGAAGTGCTCGAATCGATTACATTGTGGACTGCCAATTTGAAAGTAAACTATTTCGTCTAGTAATGATGCAGCCGACTCCAAGTCAAATAAAATTCCAGAAAATCTTAAAGTAGATATATCTCCTTCAAGTTCAAATGTGACTTCCTAAAAATGTTGTTATACTTTTTGTGCCCCATCCCGAATTTCACGTAGTAAGACCAGAGTTATGGCCCCTGATATTCAAATTGTACATAAAGGGTCTAAACATTTGTGTCGTATGTACCTCAAAACTATATGCGCCAAGAGTCATGAAACCACACAAGAATTAAATTCAGAATGCGAAATTGTGCACCAGTGCTTTTATTTGAGGTTTCTCTCAATAAAAACAGATTTATGTCCCTTGACGTGGTCAAATATATACGTAAATGGGATGTGAAAGCTTGTGTAGCACGTATCTCAAAAAGTATTTGATCTAGAGGCTTGCAACCTTAAAGGAGCATTATTCCGCATGTGAGTAAGAATATTGGTTAAGGAACTGGTAATAACATTGTGCAATCTGTTTTGTAAGAAAAAAAAAATATTCATAATTTTTAGGTGGGTGGGGTAATGAAAAAATACTTTTGTGGGTGGAGCGAAGATTTTTTAATTTTTCTTGAAAACAAGCACGGGTTGATATTATTTTTTTTGGTTTAGATTTTTTTGTCTTAGTTCTATCTTACATAATATAAAATTTGGAAAAAATCTGTCCGCTAGATTTTTCATATTATTAAGAAATACTTCGTGTTTTTCTCAGTTTCAGATACTTTCGACATCTGTCAAGAGTAATTTTTCTGAGTTAATATATCTATATGTTGACATTTTATGCATAGTTATAGTGGTGTTATTAATTCGGATGCATAAAAAGTAACATCAGAGTGAAACTTCGAATAAATAATTGTTTGCAGTAGTTTTATTATAACATGTATGTACTGTTTCTTCAGACAAAAATACCGATTTGGTGTTCTTAATAAACTTTGAATATTGAAAAAAGAAGCACGGGTACCTATTAGTTTTATTTTTTATTTTAACTTGTCATACATCAATCTATAAATATGCAAAGTTACAAAAAATTCTGTCCGCTAGAAATAATTGTGAAAAACACCTTTAAGACCAGATTCAACATTCAAGCATCTTATTGGTCAATTCCGAGCACAGGTTTGAAAGTAATCAATGGTAAAGCTGCATTTTCAGAGACTTATCTCTGCAACAGTGTCTTTTTGACTTTCGATCTAAATTATTGTCTGAAAGAAATGGCTACAGCAAGGATTTATCTTAAAGAAATGGTTACAGCAATTAGTCGTCTGACAGAAAACATTTCAACAATTAATTGTCTGTTTGAAATAGTAACAGCAATAATTAATGTCTGACTGAATGGTTACAACAATTGATTATATAATACAAATAGATACAGCAATCAATTTGCTGACATAAAAGGTTACAGCAATTAATTTACCGACAGAAATAGTGACAAGAATTTTGATTGAAATGATTATGGCAATTAATTTTCCGACAGAGAATGTTACAGCAATTAAAGCTATGCAAATTTATCTTAGTAAACTTCTTTATTATATAAAGGTAGATGTCGAATTGCAGATGAAACATCTAGAAAAAAAAACAGAAGTATTTTTAAAGACATTGAAGATCATTATAGTAATATCTGACCATTTTTGCCTTAATAAGAACACAAATCTTTGCTAGATATTACCAAGTTTATTACCTTGAACCTCTCCAGATTGAGAGTGAACATCCACTGCATTTAAGTATAACAAAATATCATAATAAATTTATGAGAAAAGAACATAAATTTGATATGATATTATAAAGTAATATGTTATTAACTCAAGCTTCTGATTACGGTACGTAAGTATTAAATTTCTCGTAAATGTCCAAGATTTATATATTTGAACAAATTCATCAAAACACGTTTTGTCCACCAAATTGTGAAATGATATGAACAATTATTGGTAATTCTATGTTTGTTATAATGAGAGATAGAAAAAAGCGCTTAAAAACCTTCGGATGTGCTTTTGATAGTGTTGATTATTTCCGGGCCCTGGATACGGATATTTAAAACATGTTTACCGTTTCCAAGAACAACTGGAATGGTAAATAAAAAATGTACCGAAATCGTCAAGTCATCACATCTGAAAACAATACATAAATCGTCGTGAAATATATTTTTATGCAAGAATAGCGACAATACACGTTTGTTTTGTGTATTAACGTCTGCAGAAGCCCTTGGGATATGTTTGTGACCTCGACCTTCGGTCTCGGTCACAAACAATCCCGCGGGCTTTCTGCAGACGTTAATACACAAAAAAAACGTATATTATCCCTACAAAACACGTTACAATGACTATGCCCCCTAGTTTACAAAATATACTTACACCATTGGATACTTGCTGTACACTCTGATGTTTTATTTGCTACATAATTATTTATTTGATAATTAGTAACACAATGACTTTCTATAAGCATTTTAATCCAGTATCGCATAATAATCTGTCAACAATTAAAAATAATAGATTGACCACTATTGTTGTCGTCCACTATTTTCTGTAAAATTATAACATTATTTGCATATTAATAAGAGTAGTTGGGGTGAATATCTTTTGAAATTCACCTTGAGCAGCGGTCTTACCTGTTTTTGTCCTGCACAAAAACTGTTTAACAATTTGTACCATATTCCATTCATTCTTTGAACGTTTAAGTTGAAAATAAAGAATAACTTCAGTTTTTTTTTTGTTGTGGGTATGCTAACGATTTTATAACGCTTTTGCTCCATTTAGATCAACAGTTTTTCTTTTCTTAAGCAGGATGTCAGCGATTGTTTATTTAAAATATTTTTCTCGGCTTAATTCACTGTAATATGTATGTTTTAGTTTAATAAATGACGGCACCATCATTTTCAAGGATATCCCCAAATACTTCGCGAAAAAATAAGTATTTATATACCTATAAAATACAAATACGGTAAATCATAACAAAATATTCAATAAACGCAGAATTTATTCCTAAGATTAACCCTCAGCCTGCTAAATTTCTAAAATGAACTGGGCCATCATTCAATTTGGGCCATACCATTTATTATTTGAAGGGGTGTTGACTGAAAATATACTGACTGAATCGCAAACAGTGCAGACCATGATCAGATTGCACGGATGTGCAGGCTGATCTTGGTCTGCACTGGTCGCAAAGGCAGAATCTCTTGCCGCCAGCTGGCTAAATGTTAACAATATTGGTCATAACTCTTTCATTAATGTAGTGCAATAATTCAGGTATATGCGTATCTATTTGATGCAAAGTTAGATAATTAACTGTGTTTGTAAATGGAATATAAGTCTTAGAATAATTTTGACGAAAAAAAAAATAAAGCTGTCAAAAGTGTTGTATATTTGTGAAATGGTTAGTGTACAGAATATGTCAAATACAATATTGTTTATGTAAAATCATAACAGGCAAAATGTTGCTTTATGCATAAAACTGTTACGAAGCGATTCCATACGAGGAGAGAAAATGTGATCTCTGTAGTGGAAATCAAGTCGGTTCTGAGTCACATTACTTGCTCCAATGGGATTTTTTCTCTCATCAGAGAGAACAATTTTTAACTGCGTCAGAACTAAGTGGTACACCACATCTAACTTTGAAGCTGTGTTTAGCATCTGAGAATACAATTACACTCAAACACTTGTGTAAATTCTTAAAAATAATTATGGAAAAATTCAACTAATTGTATCACTTATACCACTATAAATGTGTAAATTCTATCATCTCACTTTGTATAGCACTAATACCACTATATATGTACTTGAAATATTTGTCGCTTGACAATCACAGCGGTAACTTGACCTTATTAACTCGGAAGATATTTGTTCTTTCTTCCTTTCCATAATTATATTTATTATAGAGAAAGTTTCTTTTTTTACCCAGATTTTGCAAGTAATAACAACTTTCTCGTGCTAGGAATTAGTCCTATTTTCAGCCTGTGTACTATTATGAAACCTACTTGATGAAAAATAAATTTTACACAATCTACATCAATGAAACTATTTTAAGAAATTTGTGTGTACTACGGTATTTTATAAATGGAGTGTGCTTATTTTGTGCAAGCGCCGCTTATACAATGTTTATATAGCGGTTTATTTTTAGAATGACTGTTGCTAAATTAATAAAGGAACTATTTTCGAGTTATAAGGTCAAAATCAAAGAGCGTAGCTGAGACTCACTATCTGTAATAGCTGTCTCTCCCCCTTGTACCATATACAGTCAGTACTTAGTAATTAACTCTCCGGTTTGTTATAGTATACAGTATATATGTAGCAATAACATTTTTCTTTTTAGTCATTCTCTTGTATTGGAAAATTTCAATGTTGAACTTGCAAATGTTTCTTTATTATACCCCATGTTGTATTCTGCGTGATACCTGGGTGAAAATAAAGATATATTCTGTTCTGTTCTGTAAAGTATAGTAGCAGATGAACATACTCTTATATAAAATCCTATCAAAAATCGGTGAAAGTAGCAATTTAAAAAAAAACGTGACTAAAATGTATCAAAGTGGATTAAATCGGAAATTGCTATGTCTTCTGCGTAAAAGGCTCCTGAAAACGTTGTATCTTGTTACAGCTTATCTTCGTTACTTCTTTATCGCCGATGACATTATTATTGGAAAATATTTCATGGCACAAAGCACATAGGGGCATTAACTGATAGTCCTCAGCTGTAGACTGATTAGTGGATTTGGACTAGAGTTGTATATTTTTGTAATAAGAAAATATTTTGATACAAACGCTTCATTGAAAATAATGTTTAATGGATGACAGTCTGTGGACTTTTAATGAAGAGTGAACTAACAAAAATGACTGAAGTTTCGCCGTAATCAAACTCTTGCCCTGGTGGATAGTTAACATGAAACCGGGAATAAAGGTTATTCTCCTGCTGTCCGGCTGTTTTGAATCTATTTTAGTAGGTGAGTTTTCATATTTTATTACATGTTCTAACACGACCTTTTTTGTTAAGGTTAAGAAAAGCATTTATATGTAACGGTTATAATACAGCCTTCCATAGCGCTGAAAAATAAAAGTCTGACCACTGTTGAAAAGTATATGACAGTCTGAAATTTCGGAAAATAGCTGATTATTAATGCAGTTATTTTTGTGTGTTTATGACTTCATTTACACGCCGCTGAATTCCTTATTTTGCAAATACCAGTTTAAGTAGATAAAATTCTTATGTTTCTTGAGTTTACGTCATGGAAATTAGAATCAACGTTCTCGGAAAAAAATAGAGAAATATTTTTATAGAAAGAATGAAATACTGTTGAAATAGAGAAAAGATAAATTTGATATAATCCACCATTTTATTAATGTTCCCATGGAAATATAATGGCAGTCGCCAGATCAAATATTGAAATGTTCATAACTTTCTCTTTGAAATGGCTTTCACTTTCTTAAACAGTTTGACCAAAATAATTAACACTACTGGTATATCTACGCTGTCTTTCCTTTTAATGAAATATATTCATTTGTTTTTCTTTTTCGTTTTTGAGATAACTTTTATTTGAGGGTATCACAATTGATGCAACGTTGGGTATTACTGCATATATACACATGAATGATGTAGATCAAAAATAAGGTTAGAAATATATCAAGAGACCTTTAAACAAGTAGATATAAGCACGATAAGGTGCTTGCAGAATTTTCTTAACTTTGCTAATTTCGACATGGAATATTATTTGCCATTTTTTATAAAACAAAATATTCATTGTTTTCTTTTAGTTTGACTTATTGTTGACCGAAAGAATAGTAGGACTTTGACGATATAATTTATCTATTAATTAGCTTGCACTTTAAAAAGTATTTATAAAGAAACATTATTCTAATTACTGAAATGAACAGAGTAAACTAGCAGATTTATTTTTGTCATGTTATGAGTGACATCGACACTATTTAGGTCATATGACGCATTTTAGTGTGTTACGTCTAACTGTAACAATTGCTTGTTACTTAACATTCTTAAGGTAACAGAAAAACAAACCAGCAGCTATTAACAATAACAAAGTTTATTATGAAAAGTAACAATTTAGATACCTTAAAAATGTTAGCTAGCCGTAAATCCCAATCTTGTATGAGAGAATAGTCTATATCATGTCCTAATCAAATTTAAATCCAGTCAGTATTAACAGACTTCAACCTGAATTTTGAATATCCAAAGAATATAATACCTCTCAATAAAGATAATGTTTTGTTTAATCCACAATGTTAATGTACATCCGTCAAATGTTAAATGACCAAAATGGTAATATATTGCTATTAAGAAATACAGGAACATTTTCCAATAAGATCTTACTTAAGGTTCTGTCCTGTTCTAAGGTACCTTCTTATTTAAAGCTAAAACTTTCAAGTACCACCAAGAATAAAAAGAAGATTCTGGAAAAATCCACAATAATTCAGACTTTGAAACAGTGTAAACACCCTGTTTATGAAACCTCTTAGAAAACCATAGTCTATAAATAACTTAATGACATACTTAAAGTCTCAAAACTAGGACTAGCTTCATCAGTAAACAATGAGTCATCAATATAAAGGAAATAATAATGATAAAATAAAGTATGATGGAGAATGACATGGACATAGCATTAAGTTTTTGCTGGTGTAGGAAGACCCAAGGTGTCTCTTCAAGAATTGTTTCGGACACACTGTAGAACGATCGGCCTTCCTAAAGGCTTAAGCTATCTGACTACTTCCTCACTTGAAGAAGTGTTACACATGAATTGGTAAGGGGCAAGTCTTTCAAAGTCGGAGACTTTAACTACTGGTCAATGGAGGCGCCTATAGTATTAAAGCATTGGTCTGCATAATATATTTGAATTTCCCATTATCTAAGCATAATTTCAAATATCAGATAATGGTCATCTTCAGTAAAAGTCGTCTTGAGATGGATACATTTGGTTTGTACATGTAGCTATATGATGAGTTATTTCCCTGTTTTCTAAAGATGACCAGAAATACAGCAACTTCCTATAGAGAAAAGTTTCTTCTTAAAGACTCCTTCAATTAGAAAACACTAAGTTTTCTCTGTCAAATGTTGTTGTTTTTGTTTTGTAATATTAACTCTTTCTCTTTCTAAATCGCCTTTATAGAGTTTTCGTTCAACCATCTTTTCGTATTTAGAATAAAAAACCGACCCGTCAGAAATATATCAATTTTATAATGTCCAAAATGAAAAAAATGTCAAAAGTGATAGTTCTCCATGAATAGATTCATTTGTTTGCATTTCACTAAGACAAACTTTACCCTGCTTTAATCTCTGAGACTATTTCATTACAGGAAACGCTTTAAAATGCTGGAAATGTATTGCTCACGATTGCGATTCTGATCTCGAGGACAATTACAAGGCAACCAAGGTCAAATGTCAGGAAGGTCACAGATGTATGGTCAGTATTGTCACTTTGAATTTTATACATTAAATAAAGTAGTGCTAGTTTGAAAAAAAAAATCAAAACTGCAAACAATTGAAAATACATACAAAAGTTAGGCTACCGAAGTTTAAAATAGTGTAGAAATGAAGACGCGTATTTTGTATTAAAGTTCCTTAAGGCTTTTAATTTTAAGTAACAACAGATGGAAGAGATAGATAGATGCTGCGCTCAATTATATGTTTAGATAAGCACGTACATGGACTTAAACAGTAATGGATTCAACAATGGATTCCATGTTAATCAATATTTAGATCGAAGGAAACAACTATATTATCGGAAAGAAGGATTAAACATGAAATTAATAAAGAAAAATATAAACAAAGTAATTGTGAGCCTTTAACTATGCCGAACTGCGTACACATTTATATCACTGCGAACTGCGGGTAACGAAATTCGAACTTACGCAGTAAGGGGTTCCACCGAAAAAAATTAAAGAAATCATGCGTATGATAGGTACCAGCTGTAAATTATTGCGAAAATATATAATGACCCATATATATATATATTTCTTTTTATCTAAAGAAAATTACGCTTTCGCTGTGAAATTCAAAGTGTATTGTGAAATCCTGTGTTACAGTACATTTCTGTGCCAATACAAAGTACCACGAATAAAAAGTGATGTAATTACAATTTTTAAATTTTTTAATATATATATACACTGTTTATTTCCAACAAATCATCAAGAATAGATACAAACTGTGTATTCTCTAACTATCCTACGGCATGTTTTATATATAAACTGTCTGATCTAACATATTAGTTGATTTTGATTAGTTGAAAACGTTTTGATGAGACGGTACGACGATGGCTTTTTACTAAATTCATATTTATGCATCTAAAAATAGCACCGATTAAGCCACATTTAACGTTTGCTAACACACGGCTTAATTTGCCAGGGCTGGCGATTTCTACAAATAAAAGATGTTTTACTTTTTTACGTACGTGCTATTTCTACACTTGAAATAACATCATTAACGCCAATAACTTTTTCGAAAATGATCTCAAAGTGAAATTTCTTTTCAAATGTCTGTCGAAATAATTGCTAAACTTAAAAAATTCCTTCGCTCTCGTGAAATTATTCCGCTTGCGTATAACATCTTAGTATTGTTTCGATATACTAAAACCTGTTTCTGCTATATATGATTTCTTAAATAATATCGTCCTGGTACACTCCGCCCCCGCTGAATCATAAGGGTATAGGATTAAAATGTCTCGTGAAGTATCGTCATGCGTCGCATTATACTGTTGAGTGCGATTAAACAGAAATAGTCATAAATGACCCTAACCGGTTTCAGTAGATATCAGATACATTCTTTGATGTTTATTATTCAATTAAATTATAAATTGTACCACAGGTTTTGTGCTCCGCTGCACATATGGGATATTAAATGAACGCTGGAGGCGCAGTAGTTCAGAGGACTTGACGAACGTCTTACTCTTCACCGGGTGGTCATGGGTTCAAATGTGTTGAGGGCAATTTGACCGTGGATTCCACAGTACTTGCAAAAATTCACGAGGCACACACCAAACAAAGTAATAAATTGTAAGAACTTCCTTTACGACGATATGTTAATAAAATGAAACGATTTTCACCAAACATGGTTTGTATGAGCAAACCTTTTGCACATAACTATCAAATTATGTGAAAGGTTCCAAATCTTTGCATACACCAGTAAGCAGCCTTAAGATTAGAAGAAAGTATCTGTGGAATCCATCTAATGAAACCACTCATTTATCTTGGTCTGTATCATTCTCGTATATACTTCTATTGATTCATTTCTCTGAATCTAAGAACAAGAAGTTAAAGACGGCACATCAAATGAAGTACAAAAAGTCCAAGTTGGCGATACAAACTTATCCGTGTATTCTTAGTTTGAGCAAAATTTAAAGTTGAACTTTAGATCGGTCAGTGGCACAAACTATTGACTGGAAATTTATATAAGACTCATGTAATGATATAAATAATTTTCTATGTTGTCATATTTTTCAGAAAGTTCGATACAGAATGTTTGACAATGTTACACACTATGACTCTGTGATACGCACATGTACTGATAATACATGTGACACTTCTTCTAAAGACGAGTTCCTTTCTTGTGTAACCACACCTACCAAATACATGATTGGAGGTTGCACGTTGCGCTCATGCTGTGACGACAGAGACCTATGTAATTCATCTGATTTAATTTTACGGATGCCGTGTATGCCAGTGTTAGTAGTACTTGCTTTACAATTGTTTAGGTAAGGCCACACCAAATTGATAAGTTGTTCATCGGATTTTTTTCTGAAAAATTTGAGGCGGCGAGCGAAAAAATAATTTAAATATTTTTTTTTTTGTTTTTGATAAAATCAGGAGCGAGCGAAGAGCGAAGAAATATATTTGTCTTCATTTGGCTCTCGACTGACTAATAAAAACCCTAAAATAGAATGTATAGCCCTTTTAAAGTAAAAAGTAAGTCCCCAGGGATTGAGAAAATCTAACCCGCAGACGCACAACAAAGCGAACTCGTGAAAAAAGGTTATAACATTGTCATACAGTACACTGTAATCAAATATCGATTCGAATATTTACTGCTATGAAAATGTAGCATTCTTAGCTGACTTTACAAAGTTTTTGATACATCAAATATCACATCAAATATCTATGTGAGTGTTGCTAGATCTATTAAAGCTTCTGATTTGAAACTTAGAACAGTTATTTACTGTCAAAGTCTACACCAGGAGAAACAATACTCTGAATCTAGACAGAGTTATGCCCCTTTTTAACATAGAATATTTTTAATTAAGTTTTATATAATGACCAATAGCTATATGTACTTTAATAGCTTCTGACTATTATGCCCCTTTTACTGGCAAAGCGCTGATTTAGAAAAGTCGTGCATGATGTGTTATGTACAGCTCTTTTTTCTAACTTTAAACTTTAATAACATATTAAATTTGTTGAAACAAAGTCTCATTTAAAGTCTGAAATGGAGATTAACGTGCATTAACATTAGTCTACTAAATGAATGGAAAATTTGAAAATCAAAACTGTCCTGAAAACAACTCGTAATCTAAATTCCTTACCCCACCAACTTTCGTATGCAAATGCTGATCATTTGGACAGGAAAAAACAGAAAACAGATAAGTGACATGCATCAATAAGTATTTACCCTTACCAAAATAATGTAGATTGATGTTATCAAACAAATTAGTATGTTTTTCTTCATCCAGTTTTCAATGAAATAAATCGATTTTTGTAGTAATTTGGTAAACATTTGAAGAAAATGGCGTAACTGCATAAAGTGGAAATAACTTTAATGCAACTAAATATAAGTATTATGATTTATTATAGACGATGTGTGCGTAGTATGTATTTATTTCATTTAAAATTTGAGAACAATCTGGGACTGGAAGTATAGGCATTTATAAACTTATACGTCCGTAAAAAGTAGCGCACCAAAAAAGTTTGGATTGAATTTTTTTCAATGGGGCGAGCGCAAGCCAAAAACAAACAAAAATATTTTTTTGGTGTTTCTGAAAATATACGAGCGGCAAATCCGATGAACAACTTTTTAATTTGGTGAGGCCTAAATAATTCATACTATAAAAACGAAAACGAAAACGAAAACGAAAATTACATTATTTTTGCATTCTGTAATGTGTAGCTTGATGGTGGCGTCGATATCGACGAAGATATTCTTCCAGGATAAAGTATTTTGATGACGAGGATTTCAGATTTCCGCTTGCATGAGTTAATGACTTCTACCATACAAACGCTGGTGATAACGTATGGTTTCTTAATGAACCTACATATCTGAATGTCAAACGCCACTCCTTTGCTTACGTTTCACATGGTATAATATTGCTGTGTAGCTGGTTGCCCTTAGATACGTGAATTCTTCTAAAAACTAGTTCAAGGTTTTACTAAATTTGTTCTGTGTATGCTGACACGTAAATGAATCAAAAAGAAGTTTTATAAGAAACCTACAATTAAAATGCATAGTAACTTTCACAATGACTTAATCAATAGGCTGTCTTATTTCAACATCGACCATTTCTTAGAACTTCCACCTAAAATAATGATAATTTCGATGTATCAAAGCTGCATTTATATTATTTATATATTTGAAATTTTTTTCATGACATATTGCACTCTCAAATGGCAGTCACTAGTTGATGGATTGGTGTGTTTATGATAAACAGAAAAATTTAGTAAAGATAGGAAGATGGGTTACTTTTGCTCTTGTCTCAGGGATGCTACGCATTGTTTGTACAAACGGGACGCTGATTGTAATTTAAAATGCAACATAACTTGAACCCCATTCAAGGTATTTACTAGAAACTTGAATGGTGTATAAGTTTTTGACGAGGAGACAATATGCAAAACACGTTAATATTTAGTTTCTTGTACCTTAATATCCCGCTACCCCCCCCCCCCCCCCCCCCAATAGGTCGCCCAAACTCCCAACCTCCACCCACCGCCACATTTCCCACCTCCACATACAACTTTGATTTGTTTTAATTTTACCTTTCGTGTGCATATATTAAACTGACCACAAAATGTGCTAGGTTAGCTTGTAATAGGGTGTTGTCAATTTCACAAAGATTATATATTTTATGAGTAATATTATTTTCCACTGTGTTTAACTGAGTTGTCAAATATATTCTAAGTTCATGATTTAAGTAAGCTTTGATACATGCATACGCCTCCATCGTTTTATGCTGGACTACCTCTGATCTAAAAGTTTGGACGTATATTGCCCTGCGTTACGGGGCTCTAGTTTAATCTCAATTAAAACGCAGTAAACGTAGAAAGACGTATAAGATACGGCTATATACGTAACGATGATTTGTTTTGAAATGTTCAAATATATGCAGCTTATACCTACTTCAACGTTTAAAATAAAACGTATTAAAACGTGCTCAAAACGTCCCAAAACGTAGTAGAAACGTATTAAATACATACAGAAACGTAATAAGCCAAACATGGATACCATTTATGCTCTACTATATATTACAATGTATCTAGGCTTTAATATGTCTTTACTATGTCTTGCTGCGTCTTATTTTACGTTTTATTAGGTATTGGTTGGCATTGTTTGGCATCATTTCGTATTAGTACATATATACGTTTTACTATATATTTCGCTTTTCGTAGGTATTTCTAGGTATGAGTTATTGATAGTGCGGGTAGCTACGTTTTATTACGTATTATGATTTTGAAGTTCACCTAATAACCCCTAGTAAAACGTATGGATTCGTAGAAAAACGTAGCGAATCGTGGCATACACCTAGTGAAACATACTCATTCGTATTGAAAGTGGTATGCTGAGCCGCTTTGTCTGTCGCATGTAAAAACCGGAAGGTTGTGGGTACTAATAACCTAGGTATGACGGCAAATCCCGAACAAAATATCGTTGGCAATCCCCATAGAGGTGGGAAACATAGTAATACTGGAGCTTTAGTTTCAAGACGTCAACAGCACGCAGCACTCTGTGATCCTTTGTCCAATATGAATATTTTTCAAGCAATTTAAAATTGTGGAAACGGTTGTAAAATGCTTGTAAAACACATCGCTTCAGTAAACGTATATGGTAAGTTAAAGTTTATAGCATAAGCTGTACGGTACATAACTATAAAAAATGACTTTAAACCAATTAGATAGAACCAAATGGAAAATAAAATATTAAGTTAATCTTATTCGACATTATAATCATCGCACTCTAATAAATGTAAATACCATAGACAACATCATTTCAAGCCATGACAACATCGAGACGGCGTGCATATTGATAATTAATCCACTACATGTGTCTCATATTTCCCTAGGGAAATAACATGTTTTGAACGTCCTCGTCTAACTTCATGTGTTATTCTGAATGTTAAATACAGTGAGCAGTACATGTAATTAAATAATGCTGTTACAAAATATCTGATCATCGCCCTTAAAGTTTGTATTGTATTGTGCCATTACTTTAAGAAACGGTACAATAACATTATTACTTCTGGATATTGCCACAGTGTTGTAGATATTCTCACAGCTGTATTCACAGATTGGGAATCAATTCCTTTTATATATCCAGACTGTAGGCCTAAAGATATAACTGGGGCCTCCGTGGCCGAGTGGTTATGGTCGCTGACTCCAAACCACTTGCCCCTCACCGATGTGGGTTCGAGCCGTACTCGGGGCGTTGAAATAAATCTTCATGTGTGGAAGCCATCCAGCTGGCTTACGGAAGGTCGGTGGTTCTACGTGATGAAAGCTGGAAATTCGCCATATGAGCTATAATTGTGTCGGTGCGACGTTAACACCCCCACCCCTCTCCCTTCCGAAAGGACAAAATTATTAATAAATAAAGATATAACTTGTTTTTATAAGTATGACAGATATGGTTAAGGCTTGAAGCTGACGACGATTAACCCCGTCTAATTTATAATCTATTTACAAGATTCGAAATATAAATGTCTTTGTAATTACTTCTACAAATATAACATTTTATAAACGATAATAACACATTTTCAACTATTTTTTATATAAGAATTAAATGCTATTTTGTGGGTTTATACGGGTATAAACCACTCTGGAATTTCTTACAAATCCATAAATCGCGCTACAGAATATATAGTGAATGTAAATATTCCAAGATAAATGACGTCATTTGTATGTAAACACGTTATTTAAAAGCACAATTAGTTGAATATACATTTAAAACAACCTAATTGTTAACAATAATTGAATTTGAAATGAATATATATATTGTGAATTATTTCTTCCATAGATTGATCGTTTGTTGTTTGTAGTGTAACACATTGGGAAAATATAGTTTGCAAAATCTACATTTACCTACAATGAAAAAGGATAATTACTGTTTGACTCCCCACCCTAATTCGTAGCATGGTTTTTTCGTAAATTGTGACTTAATTTCTTTAAGATCCAGATATAATTTCCGGATCGTTTTTCAAAAACATATCTTTCCAAACATCAATTTTATGATAACAACTTGGATTTCTTTTTTAGAAATTTTACAGTGCAGCCTTTGAAAGCAAACTTATAACATTAGATGCCTTTTGGGCCTTATTCAATGTATGGGATCTTTGGCAGAAATTACAAATACATGTACACCAGAAAATTACATTTAATCTTATAATATGATATATTAAATTTCTTGTCTAGACACAACTCTATTCTGGAAATTCGTTATGTAGTATGTACACAATGATCAAGTATTAGACCCAGTAATAAAGAAGCACTTGCATGGTGTAATTGGTATTTAAATTGTTGTACATCTACTTCGGAGACATAGAAGCTAGACAAATATTGTGATGCGTATTCCAATAAGCGCCATCTACGTAAATACTAAGAATCATAGATATTGTCATGCTCAGCAAAATATAACTAGAAGATAGTGAACATCGCAAACATTACATTAATTTTCATTCCACTGGACCAAATCAATAAATGCCACGATGAAATAAATCAGTTAGCAAAATATAACAGTGATTTTTAAACTGAATGCACAATTTACTTTTAGTCAGATTAAATATCTGAACAGAGTCTCAAACTTAGTGTTCAAATTACAGGAGTACAATGTATCACAAGTTGTCAACATTACTCTAACTGGTTCATTAAGATATATGGTCCTTGGTAATAACTACTACGATAACCAGTGGAGTCATTTTTATGTTTTTTATTCCTTCATAGTACGTGAAATTAGCTGGCAAAGGGAAGGCTATATCTTGCAAAAAGATATGATGAGGCTAGCTTGATACTTGTAAAATTCAAGACAGATATAAAAGCCGTGTTGTTTCCTTCAACACCATTGAACATGTTTTGTTTATTTGTCTTTATTCCGTAACATTGAACACTTTTTGTTTATTAATGATGGCGGTGGTGTATCAGAAAAACGTTTGATTTTTATTCCCTGTTTCTACTTGTCGGTCGTATTAAATGTTTTCAAATAATCCACAGCAGAAACAACCCTTAATAATAAGTTCATATGTAATTCTGAACATTTATAACGTTGAAGGTAAAAGAATTATGTTGTTTTCTGACACAAATTTCTAGAATTAATGTTGATAGATGCGTTAATTGTATCATATACAGGTGGACGGATGCGTTAATTGTATCATATATAGGTGGACGGATAGCTCAGTGGTTTGCACACTGGCCTTCCAATCCTGAGGTCGGGGGTTCGATCCCCGGCAGCTACTCGGGAATTTTCAGAAACGCTTTTCAGTGTTTCCCACCTAACTAGAGGTGTACTGGTCAGGAACCCAGGCAATCCTTGCGTGTATCAGTGCTATACACTGGGCACGTTAAAGAACCAGGCTGTCTATTCGCAACGAGCTAGGCTAAGTTAGCCGGACAAGCCTGTATCTGATTTCTGATCTCTCTGTCGTGGGGGCTTTGTCTCACTCTGTCCCTCTGGTCAGATCGCTCTGTGTCTGTACTAGTAGAGGATGAATTATGCGCCCTGTGTGGCTGCATTTGAACTATGTAAAGCGCCTTTGAACGTGAAATTGATCATGAAAAGGGCGCTATATAAATCTGGTATAATAATAATAATATAATAATAATATAATTGTCTTGTCAAACATAGTGAATAATCATGATTTTCTTTTACAACGCCATAGCGCCGCCGTATTTTCACAGTGGCATAGATGAAAGATATCAAATAAATGATATTTCAACCATCTAGACTCTATACGCCAAAAGATTTCGAGAATAATGCAGAAAGTTAAGCTTACTGATTGACTGCATCTTAGGTTATCTTAAAACACCATTAGATGTTATATGCTCAAAAATAAGTAATTAATTTTAGATGTAACTTACTTACTTTTACTTTAATTCATTTACAAATATACAATATAACTAAATTCAGTTTGTGTTTCAAATTTAAAGAAGATACAGGTTCGTTTAAATAGGTTTGTACACATCCATTTTTTAACGTTTACATCATCTTCATCCTGATTTTATTAGATCGAAATAAAACTGTTATACAACAATAATGAAATGATGAGCCAAATGTTTAAGGAACGAGCTTTTAGAACTGTCGTCTCAAAATGCAAAAGATAATAATGATTGATTTAATTTAATTTTTGGTTGCCTTTTCATTTTTTTGTACACAGCAATAAATACAAAAGAACTTATTGATATAAACTTATTAAGTTTTATTTATTGCTACATTAGTCCAGATGTCCGTCCGTCCGCCCGTCCAAATTTTATCGTGTATTACCATAATATCTCAAAAAGTGTTAGACCTAAAGTCATCCTCATAGGACTGTTATTCAGCATGTTGAGTTGTGCATTTAGGATTGTGTTTGGAATTTCATCCAGTCATACCAGAGTTGTAGCCCTTGCCTTAGTCACAAATATGTTTCAATGGCATAAATGTTTGTGTCACACGTACCTCCAAACGTATTTGACCTAGAGTTATAACACTTTTTAGGAATGATGCTCAACATGTGCACCTGTACACTTAGGCTTTTATTTGGGATTTAACACCTCCTTAAAATCGCTGTAAAAATATGTTTTCTTTTATCTGATACTTCTGTTTCTTGACTATGTTTTACACCCCCTGACAGGAAGGTGTGGCACCAGTGTCTATGGACTTATATGGTGTTAAATAGGAATGAAATCAATGTTAAAAGTTTTGGTATTTGTTTGGGTACGTTCGTTGAGTAATTGTTGTAAGATATTATTCAGGCAGTCAAGGTCAACTCATTCCCAGGACAACTTAGTGTAGAGAAATGCACATTCATTTGTTGGGTCTGGTAATGTGTTTTAACAAATCAACTCTGCGTCCTTTTTTATGTTTCATTAAGATTTCCTTAAAATGAACCTTATGGTATTGTCAAATTAGAGGTCAGTAACCATTTTATTTTATGTATCATTACCACGATGGCCTTAGTCTTTCTATCGCATAATATTTTCTTTGTCAGATTTTTGGCAATCAAAACGCGTTTCGTCACTTTCCTATCACTCAGGGTAGATTTCTCGGAAGCACAGAGCACCAAAAACACAGCCTCAGAGCCACGCATTTGCAAAGTAGGCCCACAATAAAAAGAAGTCGTAATGGAAACATATTACACACGGGTTGCTTCAAAAGTCTAATACATATCAATTTATGCCAAATATAGATAGAGGGGTGAGGGGGGTGGGGTGAAGTGGTAAGGCGTATAAAGGGTGGGGGAGGAAGTTGAAGGGGAAAGTAGGACAAGGATGAATATACAACGGGAATGCTACGTTCCTTAATCACAGTTACACTACTACGTAAACCATAATAGCGCAGACATTCATGTACCAAAGATAAACACACAACCACACACAACTAAATAACATAGAAAAACAGATAAGTAAGATACAAGAACACAGTAGGACACCGCTTTAGACTCATAAGCACACGAACGCAACCCTATAAGCAGGAATAAACAATCGTGTACCGCCGTAGGATTCCGGCAGCCAAAATAAAGGAGAGCCACGAAAACTAACACAAAGTAAAGGGGGAGGGGATGCAAAAAGGAGCGCAAATGCAAGGGGAAAGTGCGGGGGCGATAGGGGGAATTAGCAGGAGGAAAAACGCTTACAATAAACAAGACAAGATACGCAACAGACAATACATGACAGACAGAAAACCAGTTGAAAATAGGGGCACCGCCTTGGAACGGCCAGTAACCTATATAAAGGAAACTGGGGGTTTAAAAAGGGCATGCCAACTTCGCACCTACCCTATTTTCAACAAGTCAGATAACACAATGGAAATAAAATCCCCGCTGAAAAAGGCTCTAACATGAGCGCAAAAATACCAGATTAATTAAAACATAAAATTAAGGTAAATCTAAGGTATAATTACACCAATTTTCTCGACAACTTATCTGAAGTCAGAGCACCAAGAGCCTAACTTTTAAGGGCACGACTTAGAAAGCTGCAAGACAAAATTCAACTCCCTCCGTTCGTTGAATGTAAGATTGAAAAATCACTTTAAGAAATAAAACCTAATTTCTAGTTTCCATTTCGAGATAAGATACAAAGGCGCCTTTAAAGCGAGATGACCACGCACTTTTGAACACAACCATTTCCACAAAATACTAATTTATACTCAAATGGAAATTACAAATAAAATCCTTTGTAAGCATAGTACGCAATTTAGCTATACAATAGCAAACTCGGACTGAGTCTGTCCATGAAAGATAATGAACCGCACGTCTAGCTAAACCCGACTAATGCGGAATACTTCATCTTTTTCATTGTTTATTGATCTATTGTTACAAACAACTACAGTTATATATCTCTCAAACGCAATAGTCGCAAGTGGAAGAAGCTTCTGTCTGAATAAGAAAGGTTCTAATGCAGTATTACAACATATGCTCACCTTTAGCGACGGTCAGTAACACTACCATATCTAATATGATAACTTATGAAAAGCAATAGCATATCAAGCACTATAACCACTGGAATGCGTCTGCTTTAGAGAGGAGTTCAAATACAACATATGTATATAGCTTCATAGTAGTAAAGTAATTGTTTGTGCGAAGACAGTATAACCCCACTTGACCTATGACCCTTGGTCAGGACTGGCCAATGCCGGACAATTTAAAATCCACAGGTTTTAAACCCAGTAAAAATCTCTGATTTAACTAAAGATGATTTAAAATGAAGAAAACATATGTCTTTATTTAAAAAATAGTTTCCACTTAAAAACTTTAAACACTACACCGAGAGACAAAATGTAGAATAAGTTTGGCCTAATATAACATACAGGAAGTAAAATATAATGTGGTTGAATTTAGACCACATTTATTTTCTGTTTAAATCACTCTTTTGCTTCCTTGTTTTGTATTCCTTCTACATAGATAAAACAACTGTTAAAGACATTAGAAATGACACAAAATGTACACAATACCAATAAATACATTAATAATTATCCATGAAACAAGAAAATTTCAAACTAAAAATAACACAGACCGGGAAAACCAAATGCTAAATATAACAAATATAACAAGGTCAGGTTATTTACAAATCTATCCCCCTTTTTAATAATTGAAATTAAAAAAAACAAGTCATATCTCCCTTTGATAACTGAAATTCATACAAATTATTTTAATTAATATTGGAAGAATAAAACTACTTTAGGAGTTGTTATTATTTAAAAACAAAAAGTAATTGAATAAATTATAACACATGAAAAATAAAATTATGATAATTTCAAAACCATAACATTATTATAATAAAGAATATACACTATATAAAACCGGTTTCAACTTTTATATCATTGAGTCGAGTTGTGTTACGCTTAGTTCCGGAAGTCGATCTGACGTTTCCTTGTCTGTTTAAAGGTAGCTTGCAGTATGGTTTGTGTACTGGGTCGCCTTGTCTGTTAACGGTTACAGCCTGCTGTTATGACATTGACTGGTTGTGCACATAAAGAATTCTTCCGTCAATGTTGTAATAGCACTGAATTGCCTTACTTCGTTCTTGTCTCTAGTTTCGAAGGTTTCGGGAGGCAACGAACAATGGGGTTGAATGTGATTCTGGCTGCAAAATCGGGCAGGTTTGATGATTTAGGAAAAACCAGCTGTATGGTGAGCCTACAGATGAGGTCTCTTAGGAAAGACTAATGGTTCACCCCGGCGTCGGGTGTGCACGTAATAAATTCTACCTGGCGTCGGGGTTAAAATAAATGTACGCAACACGGCTTTTGCACTTTTTAACAACTATTAAACAAGTATTACAAGATTTAAGTACAAACAACTGAAATCACTCAACCGTTTGAGTATGCCATAGGTATATGCATGTTTGAATATCATAATACTTTTATGTTATGAAAATCACTCAACCGTTTGAGTATGCCATAGGTATATGCATGATTGAACATACGCCTTTGAGAGTAGTATGGAATATTCCCATTATATTAATTATTCTAGTTAAATAAAAACACAGTAATTAAATAAAGTTTTAATTAAAGTTGTAATCCAAAAATTTGCTTTCTTTATAATTTATATATTCCTCCAAAAGTTTGCTTTCTTTATAATTTATATATTCCTCCAATATGTAGAATTTGACATAACTATCCGACATAAGAACAAATGGTATTTCTGTAGATGATGAATCGTCATAAGGATGAATGTCAAACATTGTCCTTTCTGTTAAATAAATTTTAATTTTTTTCTGATACATACATGCACTGCCCGCTTCAGGCCCACTATCATCGATCTTGGATGTTATATTTACACTCCCACCAGGAAATGTACCTGTAAAACCCTCTTGCCACCACCTAAAAAGAAAATGTGATATTTTGCATTTTGTCGACTGGTGGGACGCCACTATAAAAAAACCTGATATCTATTATATAAATTCCGGCTTTTTTTACTGAGGACACATTTTTTAATAGTACATCTGGTACAGCTAGTTTATATTCTTGGTTTGTGTTTATAAAATCTGTATAATCTACGATATTTCCAGATACCAAATTAAATGCACTAAAATAGCCCGCACCACTATTAATTATATTATCATGTAATAAATATATCCAGACACCGTGGCGATCAAAATACTTTTTCAATTTTATGTATGAATATGCTACTACAATGGATTCTCCTTCATTATAACCGCTGTTATATTCAAAAAGAAACACTTCACGCCTTACTTTCTCTATTTCTTTTTCCAATTCTTCGCTATCTTTTCTATCTTTCTTTTTAAGTTTAAGAATTATTTCAGCTAAATCATCAAGTCGTTTTATTGTAGCATCTTCAAAAGCAGATAAACTATCAACAACACCCTTTGTTCTAGCTAATTGTGTTTCTTGTTTTAGAAAAGCATATTTTACTTTTGTAATTTCTTGGGTATTAGTAGAAATTTCTTAAGTATTAGCAGTAATGGATTCTCCTTGTTTAGTTGATATTTCAACTACAGAGTCCAGATCATTTATTATTTTTTTAATTTTATTATTTAATTCGCTGATATCTTTTTCTAACATTTCTGTAAGTGTACTTAATTCCGCCTTCTTTAAATTGTGGCGTGTGTCAACAGTACTAATCAAGTTCTGAAGTTGTTTCTTAAAATTTTCTAGCTGATCATTAATTGTGTTAATTGCTTTAGCATTAGCAGTGATTGATTCTCCTTGTTTAACTGATTTTTCAACTACAAAGTCCAGTTCATTTTTATGTTTTTCAACTTTAGCATTAAATTCATTAATATCTTCTTGTAATTTTTTTATAATATTACTTAAGTCTGCATACTTTAAATTATGACGGTTGTCAACAGTACTAATCCAAACTCGACTTTGTTTTTTAAAGTCATCTATTTTGGAATTGAGCTTTTTTTAAGGTTATCTAATGCTGTGTCATGGTCATCACCTCTTTGTGAAGCTGCCTTTTCCAGTTCAGATTTATATTCTGCAAATTTATTTGAAAATGTATCGAGCAAATCTTGATTCCCTTTTGTCATTTCAGTATTTAGTTTATTTACTTCTGTTTTGATTTCTAACTGATACATATTTTGTAACTTTTTCTCAGCTTCAATAATCTTGTTTTTTAGTTCTTCATGTTTAATCATACTGTCCTTTAGTTCTTTTATTTGACCATGAACTATAGCAATGTTTTGCTTAAATACTTCTATTATTTGCTCATCTGTTGTGTCAGATTTCTCTCTAAGTTCTTTTAATGTTTTATCTAAAGTTTCCATTTCTTTTTCAATTTTTTCTTGGAGTGAAATTATTACTTCGTTATTCTTTTTAAAATCTTTTATTAATTCTTCAATATTCTTTACTTGTGCTTCTAGTGTCTGTTTTATACTTTTAATATCTTCAAGATTATAGTCATCTATTACACTTTGAACTTTTTTATACATAAACCGTCTTGAAACTGCATCGTTGGGTTTATCTGGATCTCCTAGGTTTATAAGGTTATTACCTCCCATATCTAATGCTCTGTTCATTGCATTATCAAGTTCCTTATTTTTGTGAAGATACGATTCCGTTTCCTTTTTAAGTTTTTTGAATTGTTTTTTAGTGGCATAATCACTTAAATCAATATCAAATTTAACTTTACTTATACTGTCAGGTTCACTTATTTGTTCTATATTATTAAAAACTCCCATTATATATTACCAGTAAAGTTTTTTCTAAAAAAACTTCCTTGGTTTGTCAATATATAAGAAATCATATTTTTGATTTGTTGCATTAGCAAAAGAGTTAGGGTTAATATTTTGTTCATTACAAATCATATCATTTTCTCGTTTACCTGGACTTTCAAATAAAATATAATGTGAACAGTTAATTCGGATATCTTTTGGTGTTTTATAGTAAGACTGACTTAAATAAATAACACAACAGTTTTTGTGACGTCCTTGAATAAAGTATTTTGTTATTTCATTTTGAACCTTTTTATCTTCACATACAAAATCATCAAATATTACTACTTTTTGTTTTTCTGATTCAAGATTCTCACAAGGTTCAATTTGGTTGGAATCAGCCGAATATTCAAGTATTTCATTTGGATCTACTTTAATTTTTTTGCAATTTGACTTAATTGGTTAATTAAATCTTGATATTTAGATTGTTCTAGGTTTTTAGCATATAGGTATAATTTATCATAATATATAAGAGGTTTTCGAAGTATATGCATTAGTGTATTTGTTTTTCCAGATCCAGAAGATCCACATATTAACATTCTAAAACATGAATCTGGCATAAAGGGATATTGCTTAAATTGTTTAAAGTTATTAGATTTATCACTTTTTGTATCATAATTTGGAATTTCCATTTATATATAATAATACATTATCTTACATTATATTACATTATTTTACAATATTTTACATTATCTTACATTATCTTACGTTATTATATAAATGCAATCAAAACTTAATGAAATAAGAATAAGAAAAAACTTAGTCGGGCAAAAGATGAGAGCTCTTAGAGAAGAAATAATGAGAGAAAAAATTAAGAAAGCTACAAATAGGGACATGTATACTGAAATTCATAAGCCAATTACTGAAGGAATAGAAAGTCAAAAAGAAAAATTATCAAGTCAGTTAAAAGCATTACCTGGAATAAAACAACAATTAGCGTTACTAGGTGATGAAATGAAAGACATACAAACATATCAAGGTTTACCACAGCTATTCCAAGAACCGCTACCACCATTACCGGACTCCTCTGAACGTGATACAAATCTTGAAAAAAATATTGGCAGATTATGAAAATAAGATAAGGAAAGAACAAGCTTTAAAATCGACTTCATCGATAGATTGGGGAGATGAACCTGTTGGATGGGTTCCTCAAGATGAACTTAAGAGATTAGAAGATTATGGAAGAAAAAAGATGGGAATAACTGAAACAACTAAAGATACAACTGAAGAATCAGAAGAAGAATTGGGAGCAAGACCAAAAGAATTTGCAGTTAATTTTAATAAAGATATTGATTTAGATCTTTTAGATGAAAAACAATATTATACGCCACAAGAAGTGTTTGATTTTTTTCGCACTGAATCTGAAAATCCTGATGAAAAAATGACTAGGGAAGAAGTAGAGGATATCATAGAAAAGGTATCAAAGAAAATAAAAATATTGGGTAATGAATCTGGTGCAATAACTAGAAAGAAAAACAAAACAAATTTCGATCTGAAGCAAAAGGAAGCAATTATAGCTAAGTCGGAAAATTATAAAAAATATAGAGACGTAATCATTTTATTTTAAAACAAGGAAAAAAGTATATGGGAAAAGGAATAAGATATCATAACCCATATAAAGTTTCACCAAATGGACAATATGGTAATTTAATTATTAACTTAAATAAACTTTATGGTCAAAACAAATTAATTGCTATGGAACAAAGAACCGGAAAAGAAGTAATTAATACTGAAGTAGATAATGATTTGATTGATTTGATTAATAAAAGATATAACAATAATAAAAAACATTCAATTCATTCTAGAAAAATATTCAAAGAATTAACAGAAAAGTCAGGATTGCCTATCAATAAAAGATCTATGAAATTTGAAAAAAGTAATTAGAGGGAAAGGTTATGATGTTTGTCCATGTAATCCAAAAGAATTGGTTAATGAGTTGGAGTTAATTTGTGGTTCAATTTATGCTGGAAATAATAATGAAGAACTAAAAAATGAAGGTATAAGCATAATTGATAAACTATTAAAAATGAATTCACTCTTACCAAAAGAACATGAAATGTTATATAAAAATTATTTTTCTTGAATTTAGATTTTAATTAAATATAAATGGAACAAAAAATAGTATTAAGTTCTGAAACAGTTAAAGATAATAACAAAAATACTCCGAGTGATTTTACAATCAGATTTAGTCGTTCTTTAATTTTAGATAAAAATAAAACTTATGCTGTTGGTTTGGATAGTATTAACACTATGACCTACTCTTGGCATAATATTAGTGATGAATATGATAATAAAAGAATTCGTTATAATAATGGTAAGGATTGGAAAGATATCATATTTACAAATGGTTCTTACAGTTACACAGATATTAATAATTATATTAGGGAAACATTAAGTAATGGTGATTATGAATTTGATAAATCAGACATTGCTGCCGCAGGCGACAGGAGACCAAGGTCCACTCCAATAAGTTTGGAATTTGATTTAAGTAGTTTTAAGATTTTGATTTCAATTAAAGATAATTTTATGTTGGATTTGAAAATATGAAATTTTCATACATTGCTTGGATTTGAGAAAAAAAACTTTAAACAAAACTGAATGGGGAACTACAACACCAAATATAACTAACTCTGTGGATACAATTTACATTCATTGTGATCTTATTGATAATTCACTTGTTGATGGTAATTTCAGTGATATTATCTATGCTTTAAGTACTGCAGATTTAACAAGAGCTTATCCATTTACAAAAGAACCACAAAGAGTTGGATATTCTGAAATTAATAAATATATTATAAATTCAATTAGAATATATATTACAGATGTATTTGGTAGAATAATTAATTTTAATGAGGTTGAAACAAGTTTTACACTAATTTTAAAAGAAATTAATTAAAACTAAAGTTTTAAAACTTTAATTAATTATGAAATTTTAAATTTTAGTTTTATATAATGTACAAAAAAGTTTATGATAAAAATAAAGGAATATTTATTTATGTTGATGCTCACACAGGAAAAGAAATTATACGCGGAACAGGTATCTTTGACATTATAACGAAATTGCTTTCAAGTTCAGCAGCATCTTCAATTAGCACAGCTGGAAAAAAGCTTTGGAAACAGCAGGAAAAGCAGCACTTGAAAGTGGAACAAAAAAGGTTGGAACAGAAGTTGGAAATTTAGCTGCTAATAAAATTGTTGAAAAATTTAAAAAGAAACCTGCTCCGGCAGTTGGTAATTTAATTGCTAAGGAATTACAAGAAAAGAATAACAGTAAAAATAATAAGGAGGAGGAGGATATTCATATGAGAATAAATAGAATATTGTCAGGATCTGGGACACGTAAACGTATTAACAGATTAATTTATAAAAAATAAAATAATATATAATATATACATGTTTAGAACAAAACAATATTGTGAAAGATATGAATTAACTCCTATTCAATTAGATACAGCCTTAATATCTGTCTTGGGAAATAATGTTAAGCAACAAAAGAACGGATATCACTTTACAATTAATGATAGAAGCTCATATTTTGATTGGTTTAATGCTTATTTTGAAGTAAGTTTTAAAGTAAATAAGCTTGCTAACGGTAATAATTATGCTGATGGAGACCAAATTGCTCTAATTAATAATACAGCTTCATTAATTGATCAGTTAGTGGTTAAACAAAATGGAAAATTTTTATATGATTGTAATAATTTATACAAAGTAATAAATGTAAAGGATTTAGTTGAATTGTCTGAAGATTATGCAAAAACAACTGGAACAAATGAATATATTTATTTAGATACTACTGATACTGCTGAGAGCAGGAATGGTCAAGTTGGATATAATAGTGGTTTTGCTTCTAGGAAGTTATCAATCCAGGGTGGTAAAGAGGTAAATGCTAAAATTCCATTAAATAATTATTCATTTTTTCAGGGTTTAGAAACTAATATTATACCTCCAAGTCAAATTCAAATAACACTGCAGCTGACAGATGATGATGAATTAATTTTTAGAGCTAATGCTGCTGATGCTGGTAGAGTAATTGTCACAAAATTAATTCTATGGGTTCCACGTTTAATTTTCAATGAATTTGGACTTAATCTAATTTCTGAAAGATTTACAAAAGCAAGATGGTCATACCTACGGGAAATGGTGACGCAATCAACTGATACACAACAAACTAATATAACCTTTAGAATAACGGCTGGTGTAACAAACCACAACATGCATTTGTTTATTTACAGCGACCTGATAAAAGTAATTCACAAGAACATAATCCACATTTATTAGATACATTTAGAATTAATGAATTAAATGAAAATTGCACTTTGAGCTCTTGTCGTCTTGAAGTTGATAATGGTGTTTTTTATCCAGAAACAGAATACACAAGTATATCAAGAATATACGATGATGTAATTAATTATTATTATAAACAAAATAATAAGACTACTGGAAGTCTTTTAAATAGATCAAACTTTTATAGTTTATTTGGATTTGTTCATTTTAACTTAGAATATAAAAAGGAAGTAACTACAGAAGATCCTAAGCATATTACATTAACAGCTAAATTAAATATTCCACCGGCAGCCAATATTCGTGTTTACGCAATTGTATTGTATGAAGAAACAGTTGAAATAAATACTATTGGAAATGAATTTGTTATTGTTTAAATAAAATAAATATAAATTATATATAATGACATCAAATTATATTGAATATAAAGTTAACCTAACAAATGGACAAAAGAAAAATTTAACACAAGCTTATAATAATAAAATTCCACATACTTTTAGATTAAAACATGAACAATTACATGGAAACTTCCCTTTACTATTAACAAAAACACAAATTAATCAAATTAAAAAAGCTGTTGCAAATAAGAAGGGATTAGAAAGTAAAATTTCAAAAAAAAACAAATGTCCAGTCAAGGTCAAAATGGTGGATTTTTAGGAGCTTTGGCTGGTTTGTTAGGAAAAACAATTCTTCCAATGGCAGCGAAAATAGTTCCAAAAATATTAGCCCATCTAGGCATCGGCGCTTTGTCTGGGCTGGCCAGTACTGGTGTTAGTAAAATACTTGGAAATGGTATGATTTCAGTAGCTAATGATAAGAGAAATATGATATAACCATATCTTACACCTAATCAAAGAAAGCAACTAGTAGGATCTGGAGTGATTAAATTAACACAAAAACAAAAACAAGACGGCGGTTTTTTAGGCATGTTGGCTGCTAGTCTAGGAATACCTTTGATTACATCTTTGTTAAGTGGTAAGGGACATGGTCAGGGTATACAGATTGATTCTCAACGAAGACCGTACAGACGAATTCCTATAGTAAAAAAAAAAATAAAATTTATAAACAAACCTATTTCTAACTTTGAAATTGAACAATGGGTAAAACAATTGAAAATTAAAAACTTTAGGGGTGTATTTAGTAGAAATAATTTATTAAATTTAATTAAATCAAAAGTAAAGGACGAGTGTGGAATAATCAATTTAGATGACTCTGTTGGGTCTGGAACACATTGGGTTTGTTACTTAAATAATATGTACTTTGATTCATTTGGACTTCCTTCACCAAAGGAAGTAATTAATTATATACCAAATGTAAAATACAACAATGTTCAATATCAAGACACTCTGTGGTTATTATTGTTTATTTTTCATAAAAATGTTACAAGATAAAATACCGTTGTATGATAAATTGTATAAAATACTAAAAGTAAACAATCAAAGATTAAATGAACAAATAATTATAAATTATTTTAACTATTGTTTTTATTTAACTGGAATAATTAATATAATGGGAATATTCAATAATATAAACGAAAAAGTAAATAAAATAGAAAAACAAATAGAAAAACAAATAGAAAGGCAATTAATAAGAAAACCTCCATTGTTTCTAACATGTTATACTCAAGATACCGGTAGTGGATTATTTCAATGGAAAACTGTAAATGCTAGTCCTGGTTTAGTTCAAAATGGTAATAATGTAAGAATTAATATTAATTGCATTTTAATTATTCTTGTTGATGCAATTAAATTAGATAAAGGAGAAGCTAAATTACAACTAAAAAATAAAGAAAATGTAATTCTTCAAATTTATAATGTAAAAAATAACAGAAAAAATGAATCTATTTCTATTAATTATGCTAATAAATTTAAAATAAATGATGTTATTTATATTAATTTTTTAAACGTTATGAATATTCAATTAACAATTTATGGTTCTACAATTTAAGAGTTATTTAAGAGTTAATTTAAGAATTAATTTAAGAGTTAATTTAAGAATAAGCTAATGTATTAATACCATTATCAAGAATATATCTTTATCGTCATAACATGATAAAGATGTTTTATTTATAACATAACTGGAAAGATTATGCTTATCAAACGAATAACTTTAAAGGTGTGATTAGTTGGGTTGAATTAAACAAAGTATCTTTGTAATTTTTATGAACTATTGTTTCTTAACAACAAGTTTTTTAATTCCTTTACATTTTTTAACATTAACTTCATTTTCTAATAAATATGAATACATTTTACTTCTTAATCCGACAAATTCAACAATGGGAATGCCGGCAGCTTCATCTTTAAATTTTCCAATTACTTTTTTATTATTATCAAAATAAAATTTTGAGTTGTTATCGTAATCACTATTACCAAATAAATCTTTGTCCTTATAAAAATCCTCATTATGCATCTTTGGTTTTTATTTCATAACATAATGAATCGGTGTCAGTGAATAGTAATTTACAATTACCCTCGTACTTTTCCATAATATAATTATAATGAAAATCATACATTAAATATTTTGATAAATCTAGAATGCACATTCCAACATAACAAGGTCTGTTTAATAACAAACTTTCTTTTATTCTATGAATACCAAACAAATTCTTGTTAAACATCGTTGAACTAACAAATGAAGGTTTGGCTATGTATTTTAATAAAATATTTTCATCATGAGTTAATTTAATATTAACCCTCTTGCGTAAATCTCCATCTTACCGATCAGGGTTCATTAACTTAACAAATCCTTTTCAAATGATTTTGCTTTAGATTTGTTTGATATTAAAATCATATATTTTTACCAAGGATGAATAAAAATAATATTTATGATTTGTTAATTTTAACTAATTGTGTATATGTGCAAGATTTTATAGAAATACATATTTTTGTTTTCTTAAAGTTGGACTATTTTTACATTACTTTTCTATTTAAATTTTGTTTTAATATTTTTAATAATTGAACATTCTTGTATTTGTTTTTTTCAGGAGCCAAGGATAATCGTTGTGGTTTATGTAATCTTTTGGATATTCAAGATCCTAATTAAATATTTTACCTTTTGCAATTAATTTTTGAATTGTTTTCGATATAATTAAGTTTCCAGGGTAAGGTTGACACATGCCCAACCGTAAAGTTTACGCGAGGTACATATTATTTGCTGTCAATTAAGATCATAATCTTTCATATATATATGTTTGCTTCACTATCTGTTAAATATAATTTATTTCCTTAGTCCTTTTTCAATAAAAAATACAATTCAGTTAAATCTAACTAATTCAGTCTTTTTACTGCATCCACTAACCAGGTAAATAATGAAGATCTAATTGTAGTACTCTATACATAATTTTCTAAAATTTCCGAATACATCAGCTAAAAGTAATACGTCAGTTTTTAAATATAGATCATGATATTCGCCCATTGTTTTAATTTTAAATTTATTCCAAAGAAGCTTTGCTTCTTCATATTCGTTGTCAGATATGTGTGTTTCATTTAAAATTGAATAAAAATCTTCTTTAGAAGAAATTTTTATTTCTTTGAATTTTTTAAATGAATCCATGTAATCATATGGATAAACGCCTTTTGTCTTTAATAATTCAATATTTTTATCAAATTCAGTTGATGTGTATTTAAATTCTGGAATATTTTTTACTAGGTTATCCAATGATTGAGACATAAATTGGAATGAATCAATAAAAACCAAGTCGGAAATCATAAATGCCATATATCTTTCCATATTGTTAGGAATAACATTAATTTCTTTTTTGAATTTTCCTATTTGTTGCATAATAAAATGGCCGTCATAACCTCTTAAATTATGAAAAATAACAGGAATTTTGTGTGTTAGTCTAAAATTAATATTACATTCTGAGTGAGCACTTCCTCTGAATTTTCCTGTTATATGACAATGATCGCGTACTGGCACTTCACCTTCTATATATTCTTTTTCACAGATATGACAAAACTTTTGTTTTTTAAATTCACTTTCATCTTTTTTTAGACATTCTTAGTTCTTTGTTAAAATGTTCTTTAAATATTTCTTTACAATATTCCTCTTCCTCAAGCATTTTTTCAATAAACTGATAAACTGCATTAGGACCTCTATAAATCTGGGTTGGTTTAGTATAACTGTTATCATAACAACAAACAACTTTATAGCCGTAACCACAATCTATATGATTTTGATATGGTTCAGTAAATGAAGATTCAGTTGATGGTAAAGCAGTTAAAACTTTTTTAGTTATTGATTCAAAATCAGCATAAATTACAAAAGGTACTGCTAAACCTTTATAATAATTTTTAAATTGTACTTTACTTCCCTCTTTTGGCATTTTTACACCTTGGATACCATTAATAGCTAAACAGTTTGGTATGTGTTTATTTAATATTCTTTCTTGGGTAAAGTGTTGCAGGCAAGATCTACAAAAATGTTTCTTGTTTGTATTTTTTGTTTTGTTATTCATTAATCTATTAAAGTCTTTTATCCAAACCTTAAGTTTGGACTACAGCGGCTTTAACCCTCTTACAGTCATCATCAGTTATTTTATCATTAGTAATTAGCAACATGTCACAGTGTTCTTCGTATTGATATTTTGATATGTACAATGGATAAATTCCCGTAGGTTCTTCATAACCAAATATATTAAATGATATATCATTTAAAACTTCAATTTTAGGTATTTGATTTAATGTAACAGGAAACTTTATTCCAGTATAATCTTCGTTTATATGTTTTTTATAATTTGAAACTTTTTCAGAATGTTTTGTTACAGGAAATTTATAAGCTAAATGGCACCATCTTAAACATTCATTATCATCGATCTTTATATTTAATAATCCTTTCATTGAATTTTGTAATGGCTTTGGTAATTCTAAATAACTTGAAGCAGCCAATGGACTATACTTATATCTATTTATATAATGAGCATCAACTGACTCTATTCTCCAGCCACTTCCTTCAGAAATCCAAAGACCAATTCTATTTATTATTTCATCAAAGGCTTGATGTAAAGTGTTTTTTATTTCGTTTGTATTAATTATTTCTAAAGCCTTTGATTGAAAATAAGCTGATTTAAATATTGTATCAGTTTTATCCATTTTTGCAAAAGTTATTTTTAAAACAACGTTTATTTTTATACCTTTTAAAGTTTTAAGTTCAGATTTAAGTATTTCATAAGAGTCGTTTATAGTTAAATATAATTGATTCTTTGGATCTTGTCTATATGTAATTTTAATTTCAAATTTCTTATAATATTGTTTTGTAGATCTCTCAATTTCCATCTATATATTATATTTAGAAAAAAATCACTAAGGAAAAAAGGATTAAAAAAATAATAAAACAAATAATGTTTAAGATGAATTAAAATATTTAAATTTATATCTTTTTCCGCTGGTTTTTGATATTCCACTTTTAACTTGGTTTTTTCCTTTGCAGCACATTGTTATTAACTCTGAATTAATATTAAGGTCTTTGGATGCTGCGTAAGTGCTTCTATATATTTTTTCTTTATTAGTATCCCAATTGGTTGCAATAACTTTTTTAGGATTGTTTCGAATATTATTTGGTCTGGGACAGTCAAATAATCTTTCAGCATTTTCTTCTTCAGTTAATAGACAACCACAGTCCCATTCAAATAAATTATTTTTTAAAAGATAAGGATCCATAACATTTTGTAATTTATCAATAACGTGATTTTTATATTCATCGCTAACTATTTGATTAAGTTTTGATTTAATAACATTTCTTCTTTTAAGAACTTTTTTATATGAATTTTTGTCTGGATTCATTATTTCTCCTAAAGTGCTAGATAATTTTGGCATAATCATTCTGTCTACCTTTCTATTAACCATCTATATATAATATACTTATAGAAAAAAATCTTTAAAAACGCACCTAAAGAAATTATATTGATTTGAGAAATTTGTATTGTCTATATCTTTTGAATAAATTTTAAAGTCATTTTTTCTAATTGTTATCAACTGTTAAAATTTTAATACCTTCTTGAAACATTCTGTTTAACCATTCTTCATGTAATTTGTGTAGTTTTTCTAAATAATCTAACCAACTCTGTTTTCTTCCGTTCTGTTTCTTTTTTGAAGTCTTTTAAAACATATTTCTGGTCGGTTTTAACAAAAACAAATCCATCAATTGGGTTTTTTCCGTATGGTTTTATAATATGATCAGTTAAGAAAAGATTGTATACTGCCCACTCGGGTCATTTATAACACCGTTGCGTGATTTTTTTGTAAAAACGTTACTGTAGTTAAATAACAAGTTCAGACATAAACACATCAAACTGTTTAGCAAAGATAACGTTTTTTATAGACTGTTAAAGTTGTTTAAATGAAAGGAAATAATATTTTGGAAGGTTCTTGAGCACAAGTTCAAAAAGTTATATGATTTAATCAGAGTCCATACATTTTGCCATTCGTAATTGGTTTGAATTATATTAAAATTATGGATTTTATCTCTTTAATAATATTAAAAACTACTTTTCCTGATGCAAATTACCTTCAACTGATATAATTTTTTCATTTTATATAAAATATTTATAGAAAAAATCTTTAATTAAAGTTAAATTAATACAACTCTTTCATTTTTTGGCGACGCCGCAAATTCGTTTTAGTTACCTAAGCACGTGAACTTCAGTTGGCGAATCAAAACCTACTTATAACGCATTCTAGATAATTTATTCAAAGTGAAGATTTATGCAACATTCCTGATTTGACGAAAGTGTCAATTTCTTTCACTCTTTGATGTGCTAACTGAGTGAAATGTACAAAGCGTTTATCCTAAACGACGCGTCACGTTTTAAACAGCTAACTTTGGCTCAGTATATTAGCAAGAATATTGTTATATCTCAAAATTAAGTAATTTTAATAATATGATAAAAACCCTGTTTAAATAACCAACATATATCAAATTAAAGAAAGAGCTGAATACAGTCTGCGTATCACATGAATAAGGGTGTGATGAGAGTCTTTATAGGTATGCAAATATTTGAACTCCGTTGAAATCTGTTTTTATTATATATATGCTATATAATGACTGAATCTCATTTCACTGAAATGAAGGTACGCTGCATACAGTTTATCTATGTGATATGACTACGATCAAACTTTACTTATGAAACAGAAATATTGAAATAATTGCAATTGTATGTTTTGCTTGACCTTCACTTTTTTTATAGGTGTGACGTCATTGTCCAAAGATTCATGAATAGCGAATATGCTATTTGCTAAAGCGGATCAGTTGGCCTATTTTAGAAATAAATAAAAATAATAAATAAAAAAAAATCCTTTAATTGATTTTTCTCATGTATTCTAATCAAACTTGATTTGTAGCATCTTTATTAGGCCCGCAGCCAACTTTGTTCAGCTGGGACATTTGACCCCTTTTAAAAGGGGTGCTAGAGCTAAAACTAGAAATGCCTTTATACAGCGTCTCATGAACAGCTTGGTGGATCTTTGTCATACTTGGTCTGGAGCATCATTATAAGGTCCTCTTCCAAATTTATTTATATAGGAACTTGGGCCCTATTAGGGACCACAATAGCTAAAAGCAGATATGCCTTTCTTCGCATTAACCACTAAAATGTAATTTTATGGATTTTTATCAAACTCGATGTGTAACAATATCGTAAGGTCTCCTGCTATTTTGTTACAAATGGGGATAGGGACCAATTTAGCTAAAAATATAAACACGTTTAATGACCTCTTCTCATGAACCGCTTCATGAATCTTCATCAAACTACTGTTGTAATTATTCGTATAAGGATAAACGAAACAAAATTGCAACCCTACGAAACCTTTGCGAAAAAATTAAAAGAGAACCATTTAAATTGTTAAAGTGCGGTGTTTAGTTTTGCAATTTGAAAAATGTTAGATGAAAGATGAATGTTAGATGAAAAATTCATAAACTTCTTTCCTTATTACAATTCGCCGACTATCATTTTTAAAGATATTTCTTGTTACTTTTATATCCGTTAAGTTTAAATTCGTTCATGTGCATTTCAAGAGGTGTTGAATATTTTTTTCTTTCTACATTTCTATTAGTATTGTAAAAATATCCTGAATAACTTTTTTCTCTTCTTCTTTATTTACTTTTCCAGGATCATTAGGGTCATGAACAGCTAAAGCTGCGATCCGTGCTTTTGTTATAAGTTGTTTTATTTTGTGATGATGTGTTTTTAAAATAAATTTCTTGTCTTCAAGTTTTAGTCTATTAGTAAATATGGTATTTATTGTTGGGACAGCGCCAGCAAAATGCTACAAATATAGGAATAGCTGGAACAATGCTAATGCAGCTGAGCAACCAAAGATCCCTGCTGTAATATATAACCCAGTACTTACTCTCCCACAAAATTTATAACTTTTTCTGTAAGCAGCAGCTAGTTTAGTTAAGTGAATAATTAATTGATCTATTGTTTCTGTTCCATTATTATTAGAAATTAGATTTTTATTACTCATTTATACAATTAATATTAATATTTTTCAATTTAATTTTTTTCCAATTCACTAAACGGAACCCAACTATTAAATTTTTCATTGTAACCTTTCCATTTTACTAAAGCTTGTTTTTTCTTATAGTCTCGTCTATAACTTTTCTATTCTAAAAACCTCTTGTGTAGTAGGTAAAAGTTCTTGTTCATAAAAAGAACCTTGAATTATTTCATCATTTAAATCTTTAAAAAGTGTATGTTCTGGGATTTGTATTATTAATTCCATAAATTATAAATATTTCCTCTGTCCAGTTTGGTGTATATCCTTTTTCAAAATGTCTTTTAAGTTTGCTTAAACGACAACGACCGTTTTGTGTTGCCTTGTTATACAATTACATTGTCATCCTAGATAATTAGAGTGACTTTGGGTATGTAAAATTAGTAAAGTTGCGGTTTTTTTTTCTTTCTTTACAAATTCAAGTCAGATTATGCAAAAATTTCTAAATGCAAGAAACTAGGAGTAATACATTTGCGATATACTACTATACTTACGTGTATATAATCGTTCTCAAGCCACTAAGTCTATGATATTAATTTGTCTTCAAGCTGTAGTAACGTAATTTTTTATCAATGTTTGCAGTATAAACATGCTGTCTTTTCTGTGTGTCTCCGACGTAAAGATGCAACAAATAAGGTGTAATTAAGTATCAATTACGTCATAATGTATGTAAATTGTTTCTTACTTCTCGGGGAACCCAGCCTTACTTTCTCATATCCTCTGTGTATATAATTCATGAGGACTAATTTGAAATGATTAAAGTCTAGTCAATCAACGTTATATTTAGGACACCTCACGAGTGTATTTCCATAATGAATTTATAACGATATGAAAACAAATAATATAATACGAGGCTCTGTCGAACATTTTATATTATTTTTTGAACATTCAGCCTTTAAATAGATTTTGGTTTCGGTAATAATATCTAATTGCCAGTATATAATACGTTTGTAAGATAATACTTTCACATCCAAAACACGATCTTACTTTATTAGCTTCATTACATTGCCTGGATAAATAACTTTGTCGATAAACCCACGTAATTAAAGTATTATCTGTATCATTTCTACTATGTAAATTTCAATACTTACTGAACTAAATGATCCTTACATTGCACAAAATACCCAAATGCCACTGGAAGGTTTTGCCGAGTTAAGTGAAACTGTACAGATTATTAATTATAATATCGCATAGTTACTATAAATCAATATTCAATAATGTAGTTGAAGCAAAAACAAGTGTTATGATGACCCTATATCGCTTTACAGAGCTGGCGACTATCTTATTTGACGAATTGGAATTGTTTTGATACTCTTTGCAGGTCACTTTTCAGTAAAATCATTTTTATATTCGAACCGGCTTTTATGAGCGGATGTTGACCAATGTTGAAGAATAAGAATAACTTGAACTATCGTAGTAGATGGTTAACCAATTGTCATTTATGTGAAATTATCTAAAATCTCTGCATTGGAAATGGTTTTAAAGCTTTTACCACGTTTTGTGACGAATCACAAGACTTTGAGTACAAGGCCCACAAGGTTCATTTATTTTAAAGTCTAGAAACCAGTTTCTGATAAGATTTTTAAAGCCCTGCTCCGCGGCTATTCAAATTCTATTGTGTGTATGCAACCCATGATTACAACAGGTAACAGCTAACGGCCACGGGCCAAACTTCAACACGCAAAACTACAGGTATTTTATATAGAATTCTATGTAAAATAGACTCTATTTTGACAGGCGTCGCTGTTCATAGTTAGGATTTTTATGCTTTTTCAGTGACAATTTAAGGTTTAAAGGTAGGACTGGAGCAGGTATTTAGGTTTCCGCTATACAGATGTTGAAAAAAGTGCGGCCAATATTGTATAGGGTCACCCATGACACATTTTTATGAAACTATTTTTATTGTAATCCGGCCTATTGTTTAAAGCCATTTTACAATTAATTTTATACCTTGTAAAAGTCTTCTTGGTCAGAACTACAATCGTAAGCAGTATATTTCAACCGTTTCAAGGCTTGTCCTGTAACAAAATGTTGTTTTGGATTGAAATGTCAAGAAATTTATTAACATACGATAGCTTCTTATATTAGTGAGAAGATAAAAGTCTATTTTATATACCTCTGTCTTGTTCCTAAATTACAATAACGTGTAAATAAAATTTAAAATACGCAAAGCCAGCTGAGTTGCTTACATATGAAATGATTACCATGTGAGAACATGTACACAGTATTTAAGCTGTGTTTGTATAAATTTCTATGTGGAAAGTTTTCTTCTTTGCATTTGGTTTTTCCTGCTGCCCTTTTTTTCTTGACAAAAAGACGGCATACTGTCTTGTGTTTCGGGTAGATTAACTGTAAAATAAGAAACGAAAAATATCTTCTTGCCAGTTAACATGATACTGATTACAATAACCGAAAATTGCCTTTATACAAATGTCTTTTGAAATGAAACTGAAGTCTTACATGAGATTACATAGCCGATGCAGTAATCATTTCCGAGACACTTATAATGACAAAATATTATAGTAATTACTGTATTATTGAAGCATTCCTAAGCGGAAATAAAAGTAAGGGAATAAAAGTGCACGACACAATTTTAACATTACAAAGGTATTTTCTTAGATGAAGCTATATACAGATGTTGCATTTGAACTTCTCTAAAGAGGACGCACTCCAGTGGTTATAGTGCTTGATTGGCTATTGTTTTTCATAAGTTGTCATATTAGATATGTTACTGGCCGTTGCTCATGGTGAACATATGCTGTAATACTGCATTAGAACATTTTTTATTTAGACAGCAGCTTATTCCACTTGCGACTATGGCATTTTTGAGATGTTTGTAACAATAGATCAATAAACAATGAAAAGGATATAGTATTCAGCACAAGTCTGACTAGCTAGACGAGCGGTTCATTGTCTTTCATGGACAGACTCAATTCGAGTCTGCTATTGTATAGCTAAGTTGCTTCCGAAGGATCATTTCACAGATTTTATTTGTAATTTCCATTTGAGTATGAATTAGTAATTTGTGGAAACGGTTGTGTGTCAAAAGTACGTGTGAAGGCATTTAGTGTCATCTCACTTTAAACACGCCTTTGTATCTTATCCCAAAATAGAAACTAAAAAATTTTATTTTTATTTCTTAAAGAGATCTTTTGTTGTTGATATTTTCTGATTTTAATGCAGGAGTGACGAAACGCGTTTTGATTGTCAAAAATCTGACAAAGAAAATATCATGCGATAGAAAGGGTAATGATACATAAAATAAAATAATGACTGATCTTTAATTGAAACCTACATCAATGCTGTTGTCCAGTCTGTATTCAAAATAAGCTTGTATGTCAAGAATCAATGTATGAAATCAACTACGAGGTAAAGGAAAAAGAAAAGGACAATCTTATAGATCTACCAGCCGTCCGGCGAATCCTTAGCAGAATGATAAGACCAAGGGGAGATCGGTGATATTTTTAACTTCAAACTTTTTTTGCAAAAATGAAATGGTAACCTTGTGAATTGTTTTCAACTCATACCGAAATTTTGAAAATTTACCATATTATATAAAACATATCAAAGATACAAAATTAGGCCAGACAGACTCGAGTAATGTTTGTCATAAAACAGCATTAATTATCCAACAATGTCATTTTAGCATTACTTGATATTAAGGTTCAAGACATGACAATATTACCATATTATGGTCAGACAAAAGCTTTAGCTTCGTTTGTAAGAGTGAAATAAAACAAAACAACAAATTAAGGTGCAACTCTCTGCACTCAGATGTCCTGGAAATAAGTTGACCTTGACTGTCTGAATAATATCACACAACAGTTACTCAACGAACATACCCTTATTATTATCATTATTATACAAAACTATTAACATTGATTTCATTCCCATTTTACAATATATATAAGTCCACAGGACACTAGTGCCCCAACTTCCTGTCATTGTTCGGTGATATGTTACTAGTTGTCAATGCAACTTAAGTAAATTATATTACCTTTGAATGGGTATGTAAGTCATACACAGGGGGTGTAAAACATAGTCAACAAACAAAAATATATGATAAAAGAAACTGAAAGAGTAAACATATTTTACAACGATTGTTAGGATGTGTTAAATTGAAAATAAAAGCCCAAGTGCACTACTGCACATGTTGAACATCATTCCTATAAAGTGTTATGACTCTAGGTCAGATACGTTTTGAGGTACTTTTGACACAAACATTTATGCCACTGAAATATATCTGTCACTAAGATAAGGACCACAACTCTGGTATGACTGGATGAAATTCCAAACAAAATCCTAAATGCACAACTCAACATGCTGAATAACAATCCTATGAAGATGACTTTAGGTCAAATACTTTTTGAGATATTATGGTACACGATAAAAGTCGGACGGTGGACGGATGGGCTGATATCTGGACTAATGAACGGACGGGCAAGGACAAATTTAAATGCCCCCTACACCAAAGAAAAATCGTTAAAATAAATAAAATAACAATAAAAAACTTAATAAGTTTATGTTAGTAAGTTCTTTTGTACTTATTGCTGGGTACAAAAAAAGAAAAGACAACCAGAAACTTAAATCAATCATTATTATCTTTGTCATATTGAGATGACAGGTCTAAAACGTTGTTTCTTAAACAATAGGCTCATCATCACTGAAAACTAATGTTATAATAGTTGTATAAAATATTTAGTTTGATCTTATAAAATCAGGACGAAGATGACGTAAACGTGTTCAAATGGATTCGTACAAACTTATTTAAATGTACCTATATCTTCTTTAAATTTGAAACGTAAATTGAATTGAGTTATATTTTATAAGTACGAAATGAATTAAAGTAGAAGTAAATATTTTATGTATAAAATTAGTTACTTTATTTTCGATCATATAATATCTTGTTGTGGTGTTTTGAAATAACTTTAAACGCAGTCTACCGATAAGCTAGCTTTCTGCATTATTCTCGGAATCTTTTGGTGAATAAAGTCTAAATGGATGAAATATTATTTATTTGATATCTTTCATCTATGCCACCGTGAAAAATAACGGCGGCGCTGTGGCGTTGTCTAAGAAAATAATGATTCTTTATCCGCTATATTTGACAAGACAATTATATGATACAATCAATGCATCTATCAACATTAATTCTAGAAATTTGTGTCAGAAAACAACATAATTCTTTTACCTTCAACGTTATAAAATGTTCACAATTACATTTAAACTTTATATTAAGGGCTGTTTCTGCTGTGGATTATTTGAAAACATTAAATGCGACCGACAAGTAGAAACGGGGAATAAAAATTAAACGTCTTTCTCATATACCACTGTCATCATTAATAAACAAACAGTGTTCAATGGTACGGAATAAAGACAAATAAACTAAACATGTTCAATGGTATTGAAGGAAACAACACGGCTTTCATATCTGTCTTTAATGTTACAACAAGAATTAAGCTAGCCTTGTCATACAGAGTTCGTATTGTTGAGACACCAATAAACGAATGGTGTCTTTAGAAAATTATCTTTATACCTCTTTTTAAAAGTTCTTTTATATATTTATTGTTAATAGCAATGAAACTAGTTTTGATCAAACTGTAATATAAAAGTAATATAATCTTTATTTTATTTTTATTGTTTTGGAAAATGTCCGCTCTCTTGGAGTTCTGTGGTACTTAGTGACAGTATAAATGAAGCATGGTGTAATTTTAAATCAATTTTCATGTCAGTGTTGATTAATATTGCACATGTGAAGGAAGTCCGTATTAAACAGCGCACTGAACCTTGGATGAGCTCTGAAATTTTGCAAACTTTAAGTATAAACGAAAGAGACAGGGCATTTCATTTGTTCAAGAAAAGTAAATCTGAAGAAAATTTTAATTCATTTAAGAATATTAGAAATAAAACTCAAGAACTGATTGACAAAGCCAATGATAATTTAGAACAGAATAAGTCTGAATCAAAGTCTTTGTGGAAGTGTCTTAAACAACTCGGTGCTCCATCTAAGAACTGTGTAAACACCTCAAATTGGTTTGAATATTGATGGTGAAATGTGCTTTGATTTATTCAATGTAGCAGAGGCATTTAACTCATTTTATTCGACTGTTGCTTCTAAGCTTGTACAAAAATTGCCAAAAAGTCCTTTTAAATTTGGTAAAGCTTTTGTTGATAGATTCTATTTGTCTAAAGGCATATCCCCAAACAGTTTTTCATTTACTGTTGTGTCTGAGAACAAAGTTCTTAAATATTTGAATAAGCTCAGTGTTAAAAAGGCTACTGGCTTCTAAAGATGGAATTTCATGTAGGTTTTTAAGGGACAGTGCTTCAATTATCGCTTGTCCCCTGGCCCATATCATTAACCTATCCATTGTCCAGGGTATAGTTCCAGATGATATTAAGACTGCACGGGTTATTCCCCTGTACAACAAAATGATAAAACAGAGGTTGGTGACTATCGCCCTGTATCCATTTTGAGTGTGGTATCTAAAATTTTTGAAAGAGTCATTTATTAACAGATTGAAGGTTATCTAAATGACAAAAAAAAAATTGTACAGTTTTCAGTCCGGTTTTCGTTGTGGATTTTCAACTGATACTTGTCTTATTTATCTGTCTGATTTCATTAAATTTCAGATGGATCAAGGTCATATGGAAGGCATGGTTCTACTTGATTTACAGAAAGCTTTTGATACTGTTAATCATAGCATTTTGTGAATGAAGTTGAGATCTATTGGTTTTAGTATAAATGCTGTCAGATGGTTTCAGTCTTACCTTTCTGACAGACAGCAGCTAGTTGATGTATCTGGTGTACAGTCTAGATAATCTTCTGTCACCTGCAGCGTACCTCAAGGCTCAATCCTTGGTCCCCTTTTATTTTTAATATATGTGAATGACATGAGTGCAGTGGTCAATAACAAACTTTTATTATATGCTGATGATTCTGGTATCCTCGTTTCTGGTAAGAGTAGATCGGCTATTGAATCCATTTTATCCCATGAGTTGGATCGGGTTAGCGAATGGCTTGTTGACAATAAACTTTCTCTACATCTTGGCAAGACAGAGTCAATTCTTTTTGGGTCTAAGCCTAGTTTAAGGTTTCAGTCAGTCTTGAATATCACTTGCAATGGGACAAGTATTCAGGCTACCAATAAAGTTAAATATCTTGGGGCTGTTTTTGTACAAGGTCAGTGGTCAAGAAGGCAAATTCCCGCTTGAAAATATTATATCGCAAAGGACAATATCTCACACTTCAAACTAGGAAGTTGTTGGTCACATCTTTAATACAGTGTCATTTTTGACTATGTTTGTTCTGTCTGGTATCCTGGTTTGTCTCAATACTGGAGAAACAGGTTACAGACTACCCAAAATAAACTTATGCGTTTTGTGCTGAAGTTACATTCCAGGTCCCACATAGGTATTGAACATTTCAATTTACTGAACTGGTTACCAGTATCAAAGATACGATGTCATGTGCATAAAATCAAGTATGGCAATGCTCCTAGTTATTTAAGCGAGCATTTCGTGCCTCTTAACTCAGTGCATGATAGACTTACACGATCTAGAGTAGTAGCTCTATTTCCAATGGACCCAGATGATGGCTTTTCATTTAATGACACTGGACGTTATTCTTTACCTAGGGTCGGTAGTTTTAGTAGAAAGTCTTTTGCCTTCAAGGGAATAACACTATGGAATGCTATCCCGCAGAGTCTTAGAAATATTGAAAGTTTTGCTAAATTCAGGGATGCCATAAAACTCCATCGTATGACAAGTTAAGATCGTTTTATTTTTTATTGTGTTTATTGTATTTCTTTATTTTTTCGTCTTTATTATCTCTTAGGATTGGTCATAAATTTTAGATTTGAAGAAGTACCAATGTATCGTATTTACTTAGTTTTTACCAATTAAGGCCTGTGATAATCTCTAGATAACTAGTCTGTCATTCTTAATTGAATTTGTGCAATTTTATATGTATGAAGCAATTCTGCGATGCATTTCATTCTTAATCATGTGACAATTTTGATAAATGTGCTACCCAGTTAACTTATTAATAATTTTGATCTCTTACTATTTATGACTTTTTGTGTCAGGCCTCCAATATCAGGGACCACTATGGAAATAAAAGGAAAGTTACTTCCCCTTTGTTGTGTTATCCCTGGTATTGGTGTGCACTACATGGCTCAATTTGTATGCATTGTGTTTTTGTTACTTGTTTTAGCACATGCATCTTATTGATAATGCTTTGTTTTATGTACACTTTTACCGAAATCTATCTATCTATCTATCTATCTATCTATCTATCTATCTATCTCTTTGCTAACTAATTCCACGTATTATGAAGGAATGAAGACCGCAGAAGAAATGACTCCATTGTAAGTAGTTGTTACCTAGGACCATAGAACTTAATGAACCAGTTAGAGTAATGTTGTCAATTTGTGATACAATGTTTTCCAGTAATATGATTACTTAAGTTTGAGACTCTGTTCAGATATTTAATCTGACTAAAATAAAAATTATGCCTTCAGTTTAAAAATCACAGCTATATTTTGGAAACTGATTTATTTCATTCAGGCGTTTATTGATTTGGTCCATTAACGTAATTGTTTGCAATCTTCTAGTTATATTTTGCTGAACATGACAATATGTTTAATTCTTTATTTAAACGTAGATGGCGCTTCTTTGATTACCCATCACACTATTTGTCTAGCTTCTGTGTCTCCAAAGTAGATATAGAACAATTTAAATACCAATTAAAATACCAATTACGCCCTAATGCAAGAAATTACTTCTTCGTTATTGGGTCTAATTGATCATTTGCGGAATTGTCTCTCTATATATATTTCTCTGTGTATATACTAAATAAAGAATTTCGTGTCTAGACAAGAAATATAATATATAATTTTGTAATATAATAAGATTTAATTAAATTTTCTGGAGTGCATGTATTTGTAAACTCTGTATTGAATATAGTCCCAAATGCACATTATGTTATAAATTTGCGTTAAAAGGCAGGATTAACACGTGCATTGTAAATTTTCTAATCCAAACCCAAATTGTTATTTGCCTTTAAAGATTTTGGCCATACCATTGATATATTCAAAGATATTTTGAAAAATTAAAACGATCCGAAATTTATATCCAGATCTTGCAGAAAGAAGTCAAAATTCACGAAAAAAATCTGTTACGGAATACGGAGATCAAACAGTAATTACCTTTCTTCATTGCAGCTAAAAGTGGATTTTGCAAACTATTCTTTCCAAATGTGTTAATCGATCAATCTATGACAGAAATCATTCACAGTTTATCCAGTTAAATTTCAAATATTGTTAACAATCAGGTGTTTAGATTCTCAATGACGTCATTTACCTTAAATTATTTATATTCACTATATATTTTGTAGCACTATTCATGGATTTGCAAGAAGGTCCAATATGGTCTATACCCGTATAAACCCACAAATATGGCATTTGATTTTTTAAATGAAAAAAAAAATGTTGAAGCCGTTTTATAATTGTTTATAGATCGTTATATCCTTGGGATTAATTACATAGAAGTTAATACATTGAATCTTGTAAATAGATTATAAATTAATCTGATGGGCGTTAATCGTCGTCAGCTGCAAGCCTTACTACTGTTGTCTATGGTATTTACATTTATTAGAATACGATAGATATTATGTCTAATAACATATTAAACTTAATGTTTCTGAGTAAACGTAATTAATATAATTTAATTTTCCACTTTGTTCTATCTATTTTCGGTTTAAAGTCACTTTTTATTCTTAATTTCCACTGTATCTATGTACAGTACAGCTTACGATACACATTTTAACTTACCATATACGTTTACTGAAGCGCTGTGTTTTAAAAGCATTTACAACTGTTTCAGCAATTTTAGATAGTTTAAAAGTTATTCGTATTGATCAATAGATCACCGAGCGCTAGCAAAACAAACTGCGCGCTATTGACGTCTTGAAACTAAAGCTCCTGTACAACTACATTTCCAACCACTACGGATTGCAAACAATTTTTTTTTTGGATATGCCGTCTTACATTAGTTATTTGTAAGATTCCAAAACTTGTCCGGTTTTACATGCGACAGACAAAGCGGCTAAGCATACCGCTTTCACTACGAATGAGTATGTTTCACTAGGTGTCTGCCACGATTCGCTACGGTTTTCTATGAATCCATACGTTTTATTAGGGTTTATTAAGTGAACTCCAGGAAACGTAATTTAACGTAGCTACCCGGGCTATTACGACTGATACGAAGAAATACCTACGAAAAGCGAGATAACGTATATACGTACTAATACGAAATGATGCCAAACAATGCCAACAAATACCTAATAAAACGTAGAATAAGACGCCGCAAAACGTACTAAAGACATATTAAAGCCTAGATACATTGTAATATATAGTAGGAAGTATATTGCTGCCTAGTTTAGCTAAGTACATTTCTGTATATATATAAAACAGCCCAAAACAAACGTATCTGGAGAAATTATAGTTATGTGTATAGCCGTATCTTATACGTCTTTCTACGTTTATTGCGTCTTAAAAACGAAGTAATACATAGTATTTAATACCAGACAGTGGGATTAATCTAGAGCTCCGTAAAGCGAGGCGGCAATATACACCCAAACATTTAGAGCATAAAACGATGAGGACGTAGGCATGTATCAAAACTAACTTAAATCATGAAGTTAGAATATATTTGACAGCTCAGTTAAACACAGTGGAAAATAATATTATTCATAACATATATATTCTGTGTGAAGTTTACAGCACCTTATTACAAGCTAACCTAACGCATTTTGTGGTTAGTGTAAAACATATACAAAAAAGGAAAAGTTAAAACAAATCAGGGTTGTGTGGAGGTTGGGAGTTTGGGCGGCCTATTGGAGGAGGGGGTGGTGGGATATTAAGATACAAGAAACTAAACGTTAACTTTTTGTTGAGGGTGTAGTGTTGGGGCTAGGGGATGCGGGGGAGGATAATCGAGATTGTTGTGTTTTGCATATTATCTCATCAATTTCTCATATTCCAAGTTTCTAATCAATACATTGAATGTTTTTTACGTTACATGTATTTCAGGTTACGCTCCAGAACAAAATTCGACAAGTAGACGTACGGATGGAAAAACGGACAAACACATACACCATCAAATAATACGACCCGTTTTGCCGTAACAAAATGACACAAGAACCACATATGATGATGCGACTTTATCTTTTGCTCCGCGCTTGTCGCCAGTATTGCTATCTGAAGAATTTGTTATTTCTGGGTAATTCCGCATTAACACTGTAAACCCATATAATTATTCAATACACTTGACTCTTCATTAAGGCAGATCAAAAGTAGTCCAAAATAACATTTATGTGAGATGTACGATGGGGTAGGGTTCAGTAATTTCAAATATCTATGGATCAGTATAAAGTGGATCAGGTTTGGTTCTGGCATTTTTCTGACTGATATAGATAATAATAAGCTACCACCGAAATAAAAGTTTTTAACATAGCACTTTAAATTTTCCCGGAAATATAGAATAAAACAAAAAGAACTAAAAATATCAAAAATCACCATTTTTAAACGTTTTTCAAAATAAATCTCATAGATACATGGTGACCCCACTTTTTTTCTTTCCATGTCGAAGCACTTTTGTGTGTCATTAAAGCTGCAAAATATTTAAGTTATAGGTAATAGTTAAGTAGGTAACCGGTATGACCTGAAATCTCCATAACATCAAGTGGGATATCACATGTTTTATAAAATACCATCATTTCTTCAATTTTACAAAATTTCAGAAATGCTTACACAGTGGGTGAAGAAATTGCCCAAAAAATTAAAACAATTTCAGTGACCTGTGTTTTTTCAACTCTTATTTTTCTTCTTAGAAACTAATGTTCATCAAGTTCACAGTGTATGGAAAACTTCTTAATGTCAGAAAAAACGATCCTACATCCTTAAGCAAAGGAATGTTGTTTGACATTCAAATATGTAGGTTCATTAAGAAACCATACGTAATAACCAGCTCGTTAACTTTTTTTAAGAAAGCTCCTCGACTTCATAACACTTTATTCTGGATAAATAACTTCGTCAGTAACGATGCCTCCATCAAATTGCTTAAACATTTTCCTATTTATAAAAGATTCATTAAAAAAATTGTAAAACAAGTACTACTAACACCATCATATACGACATCCGGAAAATTGAATCAGATGAATTACATAGGTCTCTGTCGTCGCAGCATGAGCGCAACGTGCAACCTCCAATCATATATTTAGTAGGCGTAGTAACACAAGAGAGGAACTCGTCTTTAGAAGAAGTGTCACATGTATTATCAGTACATGTGCGTATCACAGAGTCATAGTGTGTAACATTGTCAAACATTCTGTATCGAACTTTCTGAAAAGTATGACATAACATCGAAATTGATTTATATCATTAAATGACTTATTATATAAACTCGTATATCATGTGTTTAGCCAAACATGTTTCGTAGCTCGTTCTGACAAATCCGTTTGAATAAAAGATACATATATAAGAATTTATACATATGTTTTATGGATAGTCATGAAATAAAATTTTAAAGATCAAAATATCTCGTTTTAGTACATTCTATAATTATCTGAAATTAATAAGAATATTAAATAATTGATAAATTTGCAACATAGTAGAAAAATTTGTCTCTTTTATCTCTTGTAACGTAACATTTTTACATGCTTGTTTCAGTTGTTTGCAATTTTGATTGTATTTTCAAACTGGCACTACTTTGTTTAAAGTATGAAATTCAAAGTGAAAATACTGACCATACATCTTTGACCTTCCTGACATTTGACCTTGGTTGCCTTGTAATTGTCCTCGAGATCAGAATCGCAATCGTGAGAAATACATTTCCAGCATTTTAAAGCGTTTCCTGTAATGAAATAGTCTCAGAGATTAAAGCGGTGTAATGTTTGTCTTAATGAAATGCAGAAACGATGAAACTATTAATAGAGAGATATCACTTTTGACGAGAAAGAGTTATATTACAAAAACATTTGACAAATCATTTGGAGAGAAAACTTAGTGTTTTGGAATTGACGGAGTCTTTAAGAGGAAACTTTTGCTATAGGAAGTTGTTGTATTTCAGGTCATCTTTAGAAAACAAGGAAATAACTCGTCCTAAAGCTATATGTACAAAAAGATGTATCCATCTCAAAATGACTTTCACTTAAGAAGACCAGTATCTGATATTTGAAATTATGCTTAAATTTTGGGAAATTCAAATATATAATGTAAACCAATGCTTAATGCTACAGGCACCTCCATTGACCAGTTGTTAAAGTCTCTGACTTTGAAACACTTGCCCCTTACCAATTTATGTGAAGTATTCTTCAAGTGAGTAAGTAGTCGGGTAGCATAAGCTTTTAGGAAGGTCGATCGTTCTACAGTGTGTCCGACACAATGCTTGAAGGGAAACCTGGGGTCTGCCTACACCAGCAAAAACTGAATGTTATGGCCATGTCATTCTCCATTATGCTTCATTTTGTCATTATTTCTTTCATATTGTTTACTCATTGTGTACAAATAAAGCCAGTCCTAGTTTTGCAACTTTCAACAGTATGCATGCCAACCGTGGTTTATCGCCGAATACTAGTATACAATTCCCCCTACTTTATTTAACGGACAAAACATTGAGCCAAGTTAGAATCCAGGTTTTTACCATTGTTGATTTTATGTCTTTAACTGCTTTTCTTAACCTTAACAAGGTCGTGTTAGAACATGTAATAAAATATGAAAACTCACCTACTAAAATAGATTCAAAACAGCCGGACAGCAGAAGAAAAACCTTTATTCCAGGTTTCATGTTAGCTATCCACTAGATCAAGAGTTTGATTTCGGCGAAACTTGTGAGTTTGGTACGTGGCATTCCCTGTTTTTTTTTTTTTTTTTTTGGTTTTTTTTTTGCTAGTTTGCTCTATAGTCCACAGAATGTCATCCATTAGACATTATTTTTAAGAAAGTGTTTGTGTCAAAATATTTTCTTATTAAATACAAAAATATATAAATTTACGTCCAAATCCTCTAAATGTTTCAAGTTATTATATTCACATTTTTATTGAAATTTAATTCAGTTCGGAACATTAAATTCATAATATACAGTTGACTTCAAATGTGTCCTCACTAAATTATCACAGATATCTGTGAGGTACGTCGTGGTCCTCTTTCATCAGTCTACAGCTGAGGACTATCAGTTAATGCCCCTCTGTGCTTTGTGCTATGAAATATTTTCCAATAATAGTGTCATTGGCGATAAAGAAGTAACGAAGATAAGCAGTAACAAGATACAACGTTTCCAATAGCCTTTTACGCAGAAGACTTAGCAATTTCCGATTTAATCCACTTTGATACATTTTAGTAACGTTTTTTGAAATTGCTACTTACACCGAATTTGATAGGATGTTATATTTGAGTAAAATGAGATATTGATGTTCATCTGCTACTATGAATATTTACAGTTTTATAAGTGGTATAATTATTCTTGCGAATAGCAACATTTTGGCCTGTTTATTATTCTACGAAAACAATATTTTATTATGTACATACTAATAAAATACTTAAAATTATTGATGAAATATAATTAATATTTTCATTATAGTTATTTCTCACTTCAGTGAAACATATTTTTTACATTTTCACTGCTGTGAAACATATTTTCTATATTTTCACTGGTTTTCCGGAACTACTTAAGTATTCTTGGGCAGTGACTTTGGTAGATCTAACATTTGAAGTGAAAAGGAATGTATATGGATAATGAAGCAAACTAAGTCAAAATATAGAATTAACAATGATCGCAGCCCGCCAATGATACATTCTAACCGGATTTGTACGAATGCATGGCATTTAACTTTCCGCGAAGGGACATAACTCGTGAGAACGTTCGAAACACCAGAAAAGAAAACTACAACAAAATGTCGAATTTATTGGAAACTGCGTGATGTACGCAACTCATACACCTACACCTTCATATTTAATGTCTTTGCAGATGCTGTAAAGGTAACGTTTTTCGTTCATTTATAAAATAAGACTAAATTTCGCCTGTACGGAAAATGCACTGTTGTTGTTGTCCTCGTTTGAGATGTAAACAAACGACGTTTTTAATCATTTGTGTATATAATAAACAGACAATTCTAGTTTTTTTGGCATGAATATGGTTTTTAATTTCATCGAGTGGTATGAAAATGAAATATTTCATTTTCATACCACTCGATAAAAATAGAAACCATATTCATGCAAAAAACATATATCCTCTATGTATCGATATTTGATGTATTCTGTACATCAATCATTTCACAAATAAATAACACTTTTGACAGCTTCGTTATATTTTGTCAAATTATTCTAAGACATATTCCATTTACAAAACACATTAATTTTCTAACTTTATTATTATTATACTTTAATTATTGAAAATAAAACAAAATATTTTGTCAAAGCTAGTACGATGATACGGATTCGAAGATAAGATGTTTTATCAACTTGTTGGATAATGCCTGCATTTAAAACGAAAAACAAAATGTTATGTAAATAATAACTAGATTTACTCTATTTGTGGTACCTAAATTTCTTTTCTTTATCATTTAAATTATGGCACTGAGTACAATAGGGCTCAAAGTAAAATTAAACTATTCAACCGCTAATATATTTCGGAGAAATTATCTTTTGAATTTTTGGAATTCTATCCGTTTGAAAATTTTCTGAACGCGTCTGCTTCATTTGAAAAATGCTTTCACATATTCTCAATCAAGATACCAAATGTCATTAAACTGATTGCTGGTGCCTTCCAGTTATCACCAAGGCGGAGGAAATGCAATTAGAATTTCCCAATATTAAATGTGGTGTTTGTGTTTTCTTGCCATCTAGGTCTGACAGAAATATTGTTTTCTTTGAGCAATTTTACTACGGGCATTACTGTTTCTTCTTTTGGGAAATTTTACTACGTGCATTTCTGTTTTTCCTTTAATCTTTGTTAAGTTTAAGGGTATAAGTATCAGTCTATTGTGGAAATCATTAAATTGATGATAACTGTATTTGCTGACAAAGAAATGTGAATGGTGGCAACCTCTTTCCTATTGACACGGTAGGAAAAATTAAGTGTAAGTACATTGAAAAAGATAATTGTTTGTGTTATTTTCTGTCCAATTAATGCCTTATTTAAAACACAATAGTTTATTATTATGTTGTTAGATATTACCAAAAGACACAGTCACACTTTTAAAAGTATGGTTAATCGTAAAATGCCACACAATATATACATTGAAATCCTATTGAAGAAATCTAATGGTGCAACTAGTTATTTACCAAATGTGTAAATGTCTTTTTATGTATTATGTTATTGAAATATTATACGATTATTATTATGTATTATATATCATTATATACTATTATTAATCAGTAATTTAAGCTCTGGCTTTCTTGGTCAAGAGGCCTAATTATTTGTAGATAAGAGTTTATGTACGCACTGTCAACCTATTAATGCATGAAATTTAATAATGAAGTAGACTGATTCGTTTATTGAAAAATAAAAGAAGTTCAGTCTTTGATAAAAGAAGAGCCTATTAGTAAGGATAAAGTTTATATAATACATTTTTTTATCTTTTTCTCGGAAGAGAAATTCACAATTTAGTGTTTGAAGTGATTCAATTCCTTCATCTATTTCGGAAACTACATCAAAATGGCTTCTTTGAAGGGTGGTCTATGAAAGTATCACAGTTTTGAATTATATCACTTTAGATGCAGCTCGGAAGGAATCGGAGACCCCAAAATAATTGATTTCTGTACAACTCTTTTTCCTGACAATTTACGGAAAATTTGTAGTAGTTTGGTAGTTCATGGGACACCCACGCTATACACACAATTTTGCTCATTTGAAGTGAGAATTGAATCTGTTTGAAGATAACATAAGAGTTTTGCATATTTTGCTCTCTTAAAAGAATCTTGAAGCATGCAATCTTATCAAAACAGTACTATGATATAGCTTAATATTTCCCCCCCCCCCTATTTTGATTTACTACATAGCATGAGTTTTCTTTGACAGTTTAAAAGAAAACGGGGTTAAAGCTAGTCAACCCCTCACTGCTAAGTGTGTCCTTAACTAACTCATTCACGCATAGAATATTACATTTTCGTAATTGCCGCTTAGGATATTCCCCACTTACCCATTTTTCTTTGTGTTTCAAGCCGTACGCCCGCTAACTTATATATACAATGTTTTACGTGTCAAGGATTGTCAATGAATACTGACATAATAGGAAAAATGATAACAATATTAAAGTAATAAAATTAGAGACAGATCTATAACAAATAAATTAAAAACAAACATTTGTCTGATCAAGCTTCCTAACAATACATTGGTCTGCATAACCATAAAAATAAAACTATTAAAGATTTGTACCTTTAGAAGTGCATGTTTTCAAACTTTCACTAGCTCTCTCACTATATATTTGTTATAGACATTCGTTTCTGTTCTCAGTTGCCGTTGAAAGACTGTTCTATCATGCAAAATGAAGCTTTTAGATATTCATTTAATTATTCTGACAGCTTATTTAATGTGCTATTACAGATGTATAACTAACTACTGACAAATGCATAATTTATAATTATTTACACCAACAATTATATGAAAAATGACCCAATGTCAAATGTTGACTTCCCAAACGTTAAAAGATCATCCTCAGGTTAGATGTTGCTGGTACAATGGTCTGAAAATAAAGACCCCGCTTTAATACAGAATAAATATTTCATGTGTACACGTAATATCAACATCTTTCATTTTCTTTCTTAGTTTAAAATTTTCATCAGTTTTGTACTTACGAGTAAAATATTTCGTGCGGTGTCAGATTTTTCTCTTATATGTGCACGAATAACGGGACAAGTAGCTTTAATCTGATTTAAAATTAATACAAGTGTAAAATAGTGCATTCTTTCTGTCTTGTTAACTATACATGAATATCAATGGTTCATTGTTTTGAAGTTTCTTTGGGACAAAAAGTTAGAAAAAAAAATAGGAAGGAAAATAAAAGCCTACCTACATACCCTGCCTTATATTGTCTGGTCAGTAAGTATCCTCAAACGCAGGTGTTTTACTGGCCTTATTTAGTACTTAGATTTAGTAATTATGTCAGTTTAAGTAACTCTTTCATAATTATTTAGATATAAAGAGCGAGAAAAGATATATAAACCTTAAATAAAAACAGACAATATGAAGTAAATAATGATAACTAAAATGAAAAGCAGAATCCTTCTAATCATAAAACACTTAGAGCACAATAGGATATAAAAACACATTGAACAATCACAACGAACAAACTATCTTATTCAATCCTCACTGTGTTTCTATCTTGTGTATTTCGTATCGCATTAGTAAACAATTACCTGTTGCTGTCTATGCTAGGTAAACAACGTTCGTTAGTTTCTTTTGCTATCACGTGTCTTTAATTGTAACTGCTCGAAATAGTTTTATTCAGTTTCATCCCATAGCACACGAGAGAAAATTATATTAAACACTTTACCAATATTCATTTACAACCCACTATTGAGAATTGTCTAAATACACTGGTAGCTGTTGTTTGTCGATGTAATGAATGTTTCTTGTATTTCTCGTGGTAGAGAGCAAAGAATAAGTTTTCCCTCTTTCGGACCAGATCAGCTTTTAATGGTTTTAACAATGTTAATGTCATAATTGAATTTTTTATTTTGTCTGTAGACCACTATTTACTGGGATATCCGTATAACGTGGCATTTATACAAGTGATTAAAATTGTCTTTAGTACTTTTTGAACAATGACTTTTTTGTTATTGCAATATGCAATTTCCTGTTAATTCTGGTACATGCTCATCGATTTGATATTTGTAGATACAATTTTGTCGTTTGTTCTGCAGAAGAAATATCAGAATTATTCGTTCATATGATTTAGCCATTAAATTTACCCATTAAAATCCAGCATTTTCTTTGAGAATGCAGTAGTAATATGTTGGCCAAGTCAGACGTTTCATTTCTTTTTTATTACGTTTTGGCTTCACTTATATTCAGGGATTTATGTCACGTTAGATATTGTTGTAGAATTAGCTAAACTGGTGACTCAAGAAATATTGACATAAAATATAAATCTTTTAAATAGATTCATAGGCCATTGGTGGATGAACAATACAAATAATCTTCTTCTTAGGCAACCGTTATTTGTCAAATTATATTGAGTCAAACAATTATTTTTATTAATTAAAAAATGACATAGTTTATTTGTTTATTAGAGTCTCTATCACATACATACAATAACACTATACATTTACAAACATACATATAATAGTACATAACTGTTCTATATAGAACTATTAGAGACTATACATTATACATTTATTCATCGTTAAAACAATTCTTCTATTAAAACCACTTCTATATACACTAAGATATATTGTACTATCTGAAAGCTTACTGCTATGTACACATGTTCATTATGAAATATGTACTACATGTGAGGACAATATCATGGAGGAACCAAGATTCCGACTCATTCTGCCCCGAAGCATTCATAAGAAGACAACAAACAATCTTGATTCTCCCACAACATTCTCCCACATTACTTGCACAAAAATGTCTGACGCCGTTGTAAAATTAAAAAGCAGGTTTTTGCACAATCTCTTATAATATCATCATTTGTAAACAGAAGTATGAATTTTTCTTCCTCTGTCATATTTCCAAAATCTACATTTAAATGTACATCTTTTTCAAATAGTAAATTACGTAGATCATTATACATTGGACAAAAGAACAGAGTATGTATTTCATCTTCAACTAAAGACACAAAACGGACAAGTTCGAGCAGCAACAGGCAAGTTTTCATACCGCCCAGTTTCAATTCTCAACGGAGCAACACCGGCTCTAAATTTTGCAAAGGCAGCCCTGTGAGATCTAGACATAATGAGTTTACAATAAGTTTCTACACCATAATCCTGTTTAAATAACTTATACTTTTTTAACTTATTACCTCCTCTCCCATTAATTCCATTAATTCTATTGACATTTTGTAACCAATTATTTTTAAAATCATTCATCATGTAGTCTGTAACTTTGGTATTGAGTTCTCTTTTATTAATAGTTGTCTCAGTATTTACAATAAATTCTGAACAATTCATCTTACGTAACAATGTTTTAACTCTAAAATTCTAATTCCTACATCTGTAGTTACCAATCTTGTATAGATATACAAAAATTCTTTTATTCAACCTGTTATTATCCGTTTTACTCATACGAACAATGAAATTATCAATGCTAATCCACTGTCTAGCGAGTGGCGGTGTCCAGCCCATATCGCCTGCTACTGCACCGGTCGGCGACATAAGTTTTTTACATTTTCTTGCTTTGCAAATTGCTATATAGAAAGTTATTCCACTTTACGTTCTGCATTTCGTATGTTTTGCTACAATCACCCAAATAAGATAACAAGACTGAAATAGCTAAATGTTTGATTGACATTGTTCACACATTTCCTTGTCTTCTAAAAGATTTAATTAAGATATTGTCAGATAGAGGAGACTTTTATAATGATATATTGACTAGCATAAAGCACAAATCTTCGATATAAATAAATAAAAGAAAGTCAGATTTCAACTGTAGGTCAGTTGTTGCAAAACATTTAAAATTATTCTATCTGTATTACATCATTTAGTGACTGGTGTACTTGAGTCTAATACAATACATACTATTATATTTCATTTCGTATTTATGAATGTAACATTAAATGACTCAAACAATAGCAACTTCTGCAAAATTTTCTCACTTTCAATTAAATGATATATCTTTGAATTGAAAATAGCTTTCCAACAACAGTTGTTGTACAAACTATTATTTTTTACTGAAATAACGATGAAATATCGAGTACAGATGTATATCTTAAAGAGCATATAGTGTATTATGATTATGTCAAATATTTTAACATTTCAGGCCAGAATAATATTGTACTGCAGGAAGCATCCTAAAAATGCATTGCTTACAACTGTGATTTCGATCTTGTAGACAATTACAAAGCATAAAGGTCAAATGACATGAAGATGTTTAGTGAATAATAGCACACTGACTTTCATAGAAGTACCAAAGTAGTACCAGTTTTAAAGTACAATTAAATTTATCAAATTATGATGCCCTCAGTTACTTTATGGAGCCGAAATTTGGGGTATAAATAAATTTGAAGAACTTGAGCGTGTCCAGTATTATGCCTGCAAACGTTTTATGTGTTCTAGGCAAAATTCATCTAATGCTGCGGTACTTGGTGATTGTGGCAGATATCCTTTGTATATTGAATCATGTAAACGATGTATAAAATATTGGTTAAAAATTTTAAAAATGCCAAACAGTAGATTAGTTAAGATGTGTTATCTAATGATGTATAATGATGATATAAGTGGCTACAAAAACTGGGTATCTGCTGTAAGAGATAATCTGCAAAAACATGGTTTTGGATATGTTTGGGAAAACCAATCAGTTGATTCAGAAAAACACTTTTTATTAACATTTATAAATAGATTAAAAGATATTTACCTACAAGAATGGCATGTATCAGTTAGTTCAAATAAAAAATTGTCGTTTTATATGATGTTCAAAGAAGATTTCTCATATGAAAAGTATTTAGATATATTAGACATCAAAAAATTTAGGTTTATGTACACAAATTTTAGAATAGGTTCTCACGATCTTGAGATTGAAACTGGTCGACATAGAAAAATAGAAATAGAAAATAGATTGTGTAGAAAATGTGATAAGAATATTATAGAAGATGAGTTCCATTTTTTACTTTGTTGTGAATTTTACTCGGAATTAAGAATGATGTATTTACCTAAAAAATACTACTGTAGTCCAACGCATAACAAATTTAATATTCTGATGTCAACAAAAAATGAAACTTTGATAAGGTCCATTGCTACTTTCTTATATTATGCTTTTGAGAAACGGAAGTCTAATGTTTAGTTACTAAAACTTTAATATATTATTTATACATGATATATGTCAGTTTCTGTTACTTTGTATATGATATATGTCAGTTTCTGTTACTTTGTGTATGCTATTTGTCAGTTTCTGTTACTTTGTATATGTCATTTTCTTTTACCCTGTACATGAATGTGCATATGCCTTGTATTTTGTTGTTTTGTAAATATGTTTGCATGGGCCGGTGGCCTTAGAGCAAAAATAAACTTCTGTTCTGTTCTGTTCTGTTCTGATCAAAATGACAAACCTGTAGGTAATTTTGTTATATTTGCAGAAAGTCCTTACAAACTGTTTAACAATGCTAAAATCTGACTAAAATCATCTCCTATTAATGCTACGCATTGGATATGAGGACAGGCTATATTTTGTTGGATTTAACGTCGCACCGACACATTTAGGTCGTAAGGCGACTTTCCTGATTTGATGGACAACGCCAGTGTTTACGTGGAAAACAATTTTGAATATCGAACAGGTTAAGTCACGTTCAAACAAGCAGCTTACACCTGTCAGAGTTTTGACCGTTTTTTCAAAATAAGGTGGTAATGAGTTAAGCCATACATTAAATGACCACTAAATTAAAAAGCATTATTGAAGGAAAAGGGGGAAAAAGAAATCGACATGTAGGTTGAAAATTAAATTAAAGAAATAAATTGGTGTAAACAATTAAAGTAAGAAAAACACCGTTTCAAACGTTTATATCTCTGTGACCTTGACCTTTGACCCCGAAATCTATAGGGGCTATGTACACATCAAGACAAACAATCGTATGAAGTTTCAAGGTCCTAGGTTAAATACTTGTCCAGTTATTGAGCGGAAACAATTTTCAATGTTTAGATCCCTGGGACCTTGATCTTTGACCCAGTGACCCTGAAAACGAAATCAATAGGGATCATGTACACATCAAGACTAACATACCTATGAAGTTTCAAGGTTTTAAGTCTCAGTCACACTACACCGTATAGCGTTAACGGACGTCCAACGTATAACAAACGTTTCAATCCGTTCGTGTCCGTTCACATGCGTTTCTTTTCCGTTTCTCATGCGATGCCTGCGCTCCTTGTCCGGTGATGTTCGTTCCATCCGATGGAAGGTTTTGAGCATGATAAAAATTTAGAGCGTACACCACCGGACAAAGTTTTCCGTTAGATGTACGACAGCAATGCGCTGAAATGCGTTTTGTTCGTTACTCGTGCGTTCCCTATTCTGTACTTGTCCGGTTCGCATCCGTTCTTGTCCGGTGGTTCTGATTCATGGCCGGACTATTACTGGACATGCAACGGATGTAACGTATGTTCAACGGACGATAACTAACAAGAAAGTTTTGTCAGTTTCTCATGCATTGAGCTTACGTTTTACGCGGTATAAGTCCGTTACTAATACGGTGATATCCGTTAATGGAACGTTGTTCGTCCTATATATGTGCGTTAATCTTGCGGTCATTGTGCGTTTTATGCGCTCCATACACCGATTGCGAAAGCACCAAGCAGCAGCGGGGGAAATATTTCATCACCGGATAACTTTCATCGGCAAATTTTCTATTCGTTTGGCGTCCGTTAACGCTATACGGTGTAGTGTGACTGACACATTAGGTAAACTACTTGTCCAAATATTGAGCAGAAACCATTTTCAATGTTCATGTCCCTGACCTTGACCTTTGACCCAGTGACCCCATTCTCACTTTGAATAAATCAGGGTAATAGGGGATCATTTTGATTAGGTTTCTTGAAGTTTGGATAAGTAGTTGTTGAGAAAAATGAATGAACAAAAAGGATAACATAAATATCATTATCCAATCCATTCGCCCGACCGCTCGCCCGCACGTCCGGGCGGATTTTTCTTTGAAAACCCAACCAAAAACGTAATTGAGCGCATAATTATTTAAATTTTATATTGACACCTTTCAAGTCGTCCCTTTTCCAGCTTTAAGCACTGGAGGAAGATATCAGAAGGCATAAGCGGTCACGAGAAAACCATCCACCATCCTTAATCCAGCTGAATGGCTTTCTTTCATGAAGACATCTTAACCAAAGCGAGGTTTCGAATCCACATCCATGATGGGCAAGTGATTTGAACTCACCAACCTTAACCACTCAGTCAAAAAGGTACATATTATTGAAGTTTAATGAAACAGTAAAATTGTGCAATGGAAACAACTAAAGATAACTTGTACTGATAAGCATATTATATAATTTATTTTTATTGCAAACATTAGTTAGAATGAGACTTCATGTTTTCTGTATGTTACAAGTCGTGAATGCAAATTAAATAGAGAAAAGTAAAAACTTCACAGGTTGCTCAACACGACAAAAATGAAAATGTTTCAGACTCGGCTTGATTGAGCCTGTTCATGGACGGTAGTGGAAATGCATGCTACCGTCCACACCCTCTAGCCCCGAGTTGAGCAGAACTCAACATTTACACATGCTAAAAGTACAAAAAACAATTTAGAGACATCCGCAGATGTATTCAAACGGCGGTGAACACGGAACCTTCAATGATACAAACCTTAAAGAGGCACCACGAAATAAAGTATTCTTTTGTATTTCCATGATGGAAATTATACATGATTTGCATGAAAAATATGAGATATACAAGAATTTAGTTTCAAATTGACAGTGACATATATTTGGTCAAGACAATATGTTTGATGTCTTAACATTGAATTAATGTAGTAATATATACATAACATAAGTGTATTTAGTTAAATTTCAATCACATTTTGTTTCTACAGTGCAAGCCCGTTATTCATCTATATTCTTAAAACTATGCTGAAAAGAGATCGACAAAATAAGTTTGCAAAAACATTTGTTCAGGAAGGACGTAATTGTCCACCTGAAAACTTTGAGTATAGCTGTATATTATCGGTGTTATATGAATGATTTTCATGAAGTTTTTGTGGGCGAAGAAAGTTGGCTACTAGGTCTTGGTGGGTCTTTAATTCTACTATTTTGCACCTAGAATATCCCTTATAAATCACAGTTATAAGGAAATAACTGATCTAAAATACTGGTTTTGTTCAAATCAGCTTTTCAGTCACGTAACCATGGCTTTCTTGCAATACAAATGACGTCATTTCCGCATTTTTTCCCCTAGTGGATAGATAGATCTTCAAAACAAGCGTAGTCACACCAGACGTGAACAACTTTGAGGCACAGACATTTCACCTTGGCCTTCAAACACTGAACACATTTTCTAATATCGGACAAAACATTTTCATTTCTTTTTGGATTCTTTTCATAATAACATATCTTCAGTCAAGATTTTCAAGCGTAAACACTTACAAAAGTATTACATAACTTATGATCCAAATACACTGCACCAGGTATCTTCTTGTTAATCTTAATGATCAGAAAGGAAACAAACATTCATCTGAAAATAGACTGCGATACCTTCATTCAACCGTTAATCTTGAACATGTTTATAGGTTAATAAAATGTTTCACATTACTCCTTCTTGGCTCATTACAACTCCTGGGTCTTCATGCGTAAATTGGACCATTTTATAGAACTGACGACATTTGATACTGATGTTTTTACAAATGGTTTTCGAAGTAATATTGACAAATGCGGCATTGATTGTATTTTGCTATTATCAGTCAAGTGGATTAGGATAATTATTTTCTTTGACAACGCCGTAACGCCGCCGAAAATCCCGCAGCGATATTCTTAGAAATCAAATAAATAATCTTGTATCCATTTAAGGTTCAGACATAAAGAGATTTCGTCTATCATTATAAGACAAAATGCGGAGAAATAAACACATGACGACAGCGATAAGAGATAGTATTTTTAGAATCAAGTCATATTATGCTTAGAGGTTTTTTTCACTTTATTAGATGCAACGTATTCACCTTTCCTTTACGAATTATTCAACTATTACAAAGAATTTTATCATTCAAATTAAACAATGTACGTTAAAACCAAAACAAATATTGAACATGTACATAAATGATGTAATGCATTAAAGTACCATTTTGCGCATCTTAATGCATATAGTCTGTTTTTGGTGATTGTTTTATAAAAGCAATTTTCGGTTGCTGTGCATTTAAATGTGTTAAATCCAAGATAATGCCGCATAAGTATTTAAAATTGATGCTTTAGAAATAAAGAAATCGGACTAAAAATGCAGTCATTGTCTTCAATCTTCTACGAAGTGATCTCCCTTACCTATATGTATAAATTTCTGAAGTTGAAGGGAAGCAACCCCTGCGTGCAGTTTCTTAAAAAGACTACCCCAGTCATATTTGGAAACTTATTATTTCGTACTGGTAACAGGAAGAGTTTGGTATATTGGTCTAAAAGCTATAATTTACTCCACCCTTTTTACACACAATCTATTTAAGCTGGATTTTTACTTGAAAAATACGCATAATTCCACTTTAAAAGCAAACCATTCTTGATGAAGAAAGTCAAGCAATTTTTCTTGCTTGCTAACCTAATGTTAGGCTAAAATCTCTCTCGTTCTGCTCTAAGACGTAAACATTTACATAACGTAAACCGAACGCAGAACCCTTGGAATATATATTAAAAGATAGAATTAGGAAGTAAACATTTCATATTAAAGAAAATACGATTTGGATGATAAATTCATTATTTCTTCTCTACAATTATCGTTTATAAACAAATATCAAAGTTTCTTAGCACGAATATCATATGGAATGTTCCTAGATTTTGAGGTAAAAGAAGAGAAAAACTTCCTGGTGGCTATTTATTCTTGTTTTTTAGTTTATATGATGTCTAGATTTCTTCTAAGTAATAAAGATGTATGGAAAGTCGGTATTACATTCTTCGTTTAGGGCAATGGAGTGGATAGTCCGAACTACCACTTACTTTTACGACCTCGCATTGAGATCGGACTCATCTTGTGTTCATCCTATTAAGTAAAGCGGTTTGACCTGTACTAGGGTTCACTTGCAGGACACGTGACGTGACATGAATAATACATTCTTGACCTCCGTGTACTTTACATTAATTTCTATATTAGTATTTATTATTCTGTTGGGGCTCACTACAGACACGTTTTAGATGAAGTAACCCTAGCTATAGCGATTGGTTTCGTTATTTCTGTACCATTATTATAGCAGCTTTAAAAAGGCAACAATATAGGGCGTATTTATATTTTATGATCAGTCGTTAATGACATCTTGATTTGCTGGCAAATTAGCTGTATCAGGAACTTACAGACCCATTGATGTTTGCAAAATTCCTGTTGTAAGATAATAAGCATTCTGCAAGAGTACAAGCTGATTTCATAGAGGATTTTTGTATAGTTCGGTGTAATATATTTCACAGGTTAAAAACCAAATGCAGTATTAACCTATTAATCACGAGTGGTGTAGTGTGTAAAATGTAGCGTTCACAAGTAAAAGATATATCGGTCTTGCGTGTTAAACAAATAATTTTTCATTTCATTGCGCGTATTTGCAACGATTTCAAAAAGATAATACCAACTTAACTCGCGTAACGTCACGTGCATTGCGTCATGACGCCTAAAAATCATGGCGTTACGATATCTATCCTGAAAAAGTTTCATATAGTGTGGTGTGTATCTTTATGTTCTTGATTTATATATATCTATATTTTTATTATAATACATTTTGCAAACAAATTTCCGATTATTTATACAAGTCATATTCTTTCGCATCCAAGTATAGTTCCGCAGCAGTGAAAAATGAAAATGAAATTTTCACTGCTGCTTTGAAACAGTGAAAATAGATCTCACCATTTTGTTTCAATGAGGTTTTCCAGTATTTAACTGAGAAACATAAAATGAAAGTATCAAATCAGGTTGTTACTTTTTCATATTTCTCAAAACTGAGTTTCATAAACATTAGGAATTCCGATTATTCGGTCTAACTCAGGAATATGTCTTATTACAATTACGCTCGGATGATCCGATAAAATGAATTTGGTATTCAGATTTATGTGAAAACAATGGAAACTGATCAAGATAAATTGCTTGGACGGTGAATCCGATATAGTCCCTACAAAGTATAATTGGTCAATTGTGCTAGGCTTAAAGCAAGGTAAGAGCGTGGTTCTTGTAAATCAATTTGATTTGACAAGACAGAATGATCGACAGCTGTTTTACAAACGAATAAAATGATCATTTGGTAATTTTATGCGGATGACAGGTAATAAATCAAAACTAAAAGGTTACTAGAATGAGTAAATGCATTCTAAATGATGTTTTATTATTTAGACTATACATTATATAAAGTAAGAAACTAGCTTACGAAAGGATTTTGAAAAATGTAATGCTTACAAAACTTATATAAAGATATAAATGTTTAGTTCGTAATACTTTGAATGAGAAGCAGAACGCTATTCTCTTACATTGGATACACTATGATAGAAAAACTATAGAGTCATTTCAGAAAGCATGTCATCGTAAATTCTGAATATATCTGATTATAAAGCTAGATCTGTGTCTGAAACTTACGTATTTACAATTTAGATGTGAAAATTAAACATATGATATCAGCAGTTTTAAGCCAATTTCAGAATGGTCTGAAATAGCAAACCGAAATGGCAGTGGATTAAGTTAAAAAGTAAACCCTTTTAGCTCTTGATGAAAAGCTGGCGTATGAAGAATCATTAAAAACTCATAAGATGTATTATGACAAAAACGGGCTTTTTCCAAAATATGCAGTGCCATATATCAGATTTTATTCCGTCGTTTTAGGTTATGGTTAATAGTAAGTGTACAACTTAGACGTACCTTAATATCTACAATATCTACGACTTGGTGTTATTTGTTTCGCTGAGCGCTGATCTACGGATCGCGGGGTCGTGAATTTAGTCTCCTGGTGAGGTGAATGTTCTCCGTGATTAATTTATAAGTACATTTTGTCTGAAGTCATTTTGTCACCCACGTATGATTCATGCGGAAAAACTGACAAGTACTTGCGGATAATAGTTTAGTACTAAAACAGTATGCAGGAACACTGACTAGGTTAACTGCCTGTCGTTATATAACTGAAATACTATTGGAAAACGTGCTAAACCCGTAACACAGAAAAACAAATATGTAATTTATAGGCGACATCGCAGAATTGATTTAACGGCACTATAAATATTCAATTCATTCATTTATGAAGAAGCAGGGAATGCCGAAAAGGGAAAGAAAGAATTAAAGTTTTGCTTTTGTGGAAGTAGCAAAATACCCAAGAGGTGTAAGTATTTTTATTTCATGAGTAAATAAAAAATCTGAATTACATATGGCTAAAGATAAGAATATCAAATACGCCAAACAAATATTCAAATAGATATTCAAAGTCTATATTGAAGTTCTCACATCAAAGTATGTGCTGAAAGGGGAACATACACTATTAAGGGTCCTTAAACGACAATAATCAGTGTTAGTAGATGCAATCAGCGTAATGAGCATACAAAAAATCAATAGAAGAAAAAACTAACAAAAAACAAAACAATAAAATCACAAAAAGGAAAACAACAACAATAAAATCGATAAGTAAATACAGTCTTTGAGACAATTGCTGAAGAAGATTATGAGTAGTGTCTTTATTATAGCCTGTAGTTATAAAACAAATTTATTTTGATGGTAAAAGGTCATATTGTTCGATCTTTCTTATCCAAATGACAATAAATATCCCTTAAATTGCCATGACGATGAGTTTGCCAGAGAGCTTTGCAGCATATATGTTTAGAACACTCCCTGTAGACACAATTAGCAGTAATTTTTCTTGTACGTTTTGGACGTATCAGTTTTGTGTTGCCTTGTTATACAATTAGATTGTCATCTATTTTGTTTTGTTCTAGAGAATAAGGGTGACTTAGGGTATGAAAAATTAGTAAAAGTTGCAGTTTTTTCTCTTTCTTTACAAATTCAAGTCAGATTATGCGAAAATATCGAAATGTAAGAAAATATGAGTACTACATTTGCTATGTAGAAACATTAGCATATTTTGATATCATACATATACTAACGTGTATAGTATAAACGTTCGCAAGCCACTAAGTCTATGGTATTGATTGTCTTCAAGTTGCAGTAACGTAATGTTTTTTTATAAGTGCCTTGCTGTATAATAATGCTGTTTTTTTTTTGTGTGTCTCCGAAGTAAAGATGCAACAAATTAGGTGTGATTAAGTATCAATTACGTCATAATGTATGTAAATTGTTTCTTACTTCTCGGGGAACCCAGCCTTACTTTCTCAAATCCTCTGTGTATATTATTCATAAGGACTAATTAGAAATGATTAAAGTCTATTCAATCAACATTATATTGAGGATACCTCACAAGTGTATTTTCATAATGAATTTATTAACCAGATGAAAACAAATAATAAAATACGAGGCTCTGTCGAGCATTTTATAATTTTCTGAACGTTCAGCCTTTAAATATTCTATTGTTTCGGTAATAATATCTGATTGCCAGTATATCAACCGTTTGTAAAATAATACTTTTACATCCAAAACACGATCTTAGTTTATTAGCTTCATTACATTGCCTGGATGAATAACTTTGTCGATACGTTATGAGTTGATTTACTCTCGCAATAAACCACGTAGTAATTTAACTATTATCTTTATCATTTCTACTATGTAAATGTCAGTACTATCAGAAACATTGCACAAAATACCTCGAAGCCACTGGGAGTTTTTGCTGAGTAAAGAGAAACTGGGCAGATTATTAATTATAATATAACATAGTCACTATAAATCAATATTCAATAATGCAGTTGAAGCATAAACAAAAGTATTATGATGACTCTATATCGCTAAATAGAGCTGGCGGCTATCTTATCTGACGGAATGATTTTGATACTCTTTGCAGAAGGTCACTCAAGGAACATTTCAGTGAAGTTATTTCTAAATTCGAGCCGGCTATTTTTGAGCTGATGTTGACCAATTAGAATAACTTGACGATTCGTAGTAGAGGGTTACCAAATGATCTTTTATGTGAAATTATCTAAAACTGCGGCATTAGAAATGTTTTAAAGCTATTGAAACGTTTCGTGTTGAATAACACCAATTACAGCAAATTTAGTATGAAGCCCCACAAGGTTCATTTGACAAGACTTTTAAAGTTTCTATCTAATAATCAGGCCTGCTTTTAAAGAAACGATTTTGAAATTATGACAGCAATTTCTGACAAGACTTTTTTCCAGAATGTCCATGTATGGAAAAGTGACAAGCGGTTTAAGAGAAGACGTTTGAAGATTTTTCTAGTTTTCTAGCGGTCTAAACGTATAACCAAGCGGAACCAATGAACATCCAGTCCGAGTTTTATTTAATTTCCAGCTGATGTCGAACTAGTTTCTTTAAAGTACGAATACACACTGTACTCTTTGATCAAGGTGCCATTTTACTATTACTTTTATACCTTGTAAAAGTATTCTAGGTCAGAATCACAATCATAAGCAGTATATTTCCACCATTTCAAGGCATGCCTTTTATTGAAATATCGTTTTGGATTGAAATGTCAAGAAATTTATTAACATATAGCTTCTTATTTTAGTGGATAGATACATGTCTATTTTATGTACCTCAGTCGTGTTCCTAAATTACAATAAAGTGCAAATAAAAGTACTCAAAGCCAGCTTTGCTTACATACGAAATAATTACCACAGGAACAAATTGTAAAACACAATTATGTTAATATATCCAAACACATTGAGCGGTACTCGTAAGTATTCAACGACATTGTAGAAGCCTGAGCACCAAGAGAAATTCCATTCAGGACATGACGACGCATGTCAGGGTACAATTACTAAACCAGTTCTTTCCTGCAGGAATTTAAGAGCTTATTGCAATCGAGTTCACCATTTGTCCTGATATTTGCACAATCGGAAAGAAAAGCATAATGTCCAACTACTAAACATATGTGTTTCCAGAACAATAAGATCATATCATTTGACAGTTTAAATACATATCGTTCCACGCATTACTCTTTAGATGGCATCTACTTAAAAATAAGTTTGTGACGTATTTTATCACACACGTGTCGTTACACTCCTTCAAATAAATTATATTCAGAATTATTATTGAAATAATCGGGAACAGCGTGAGGTACACAAAAGATAATAGGTAAGGGTAGATTTCTCGGAAGCACGGAGAACTAAAAACACAGCCTAAGAGCCACGCATTTGCAAAGTAGGCCCAAAAAGAAGCTGTAACGGAAAGATATTACCGACGGGTTGCTTCAAAAATCTAACATGTACATATAAATTTATGCCAAATATAGATAGAGGGGGAGGAAGCTGTAAGGGATAAAAAGTGGGTGGTGAAGGAGGATGAATATACAAAGGGAATGCCACGTTCCTTAATCACAGTTACACTAAAACGTAAATCACAATAGCGCAGACATTCATTTACCAAAGACATACCCAACTAACTAACAAAGAAAAACAGACAAGTAAGATACAGGAACACTGCAGGGCACCGCTTTAGACACACAAGCACACAAACGCACACCTACAAGCAGGAAAAGACAATCGTGTACCGCCCCAGGACCCCGGCAGCAAAACCAACACATAGTAAAGAAGGAGGGGACCCAAAATAAACCGGGAGAATGCAATTGTAAGGGGGAAAGAAGGGGGCGAAAGGGTGGAGGGGTGTGCGGGGCAAGGAAAAGGAGGGAAAAAGGGCTAACAAGACAACATACGCAACAGAAAATAGACAGAAAACAAGTTGAAAATAGGGGCACCGCCTTGGAACGGTCAGTAACCTATAGAAAGGAAACTGGGGGGTTAAAACGCGTTTAGGGCATGCCAACCTCGGACTTTCCCTATTTTCAACATATTATACTACACAATGTAAATAAAATCCCCGCTGAGAAAGGCTCTAACATTAGCGAAAAAATACCAGATTAATTAAGTAAAACATAAAATTAAGGTAATCTAAGGTATAATTACACCAATGTACTCAACAACTTGTCTAAAGTCAAAACACCAAGAGCTTAACTGTTAAGGGCACGACCAAGAAAGCTGCAAGACAAAATTCAACTCCCTCCGTCTATTGTGTGTAGGATTTAGGAGAAAAGCATCATGGAGTTTTACACTTTATTAGTCATCACACCATCAAATAGGAAAGCGTAGCGATCAACTTTAGATGGGTCAATCACTAAACATGCACTGTGCTTCACGATTCTCGCAACATATCTTCTTTTGATAAACTTTTTAACACATTTTACAAATATCTGATTAAAATAAGGACTATGTTTAATTTTCCGAATTTTATCAACTGCATCTCCATAGTATTCCATGTGTCTAAGTCCAAGTTTTAAAAGTGTTTTTAGGCTAGTATTGTATTTTTCTAACAGTTCGGATGAGCTGTAGTAAAATTTACTTAAAGCTTTCCGTAGCTTATGATAACGGTAACCCTGTTGTAATAATTTCTTGGTGATATGAAGATTTCTATCAACTCGTACAACTACACTTTCATATTTAATATCTTTACGGATGCTGTAAAGGTAACGTTTTTCATTTACTTCTAACGTAATGTACGGATATGCATTGTTGCAGTTGTCGCTTGTTCTAAACGTAGACAAACGATGTTTTTAATCATTTGTGTATATAATAAACAGACAATTCAAGATTTTTGCATGAATATGGTTTTTATTTTCATCTCGAGGTAAAAGTAAAAATATTTCACCGTGAACTATATTATTTTTATACCACTCGATGAAAATAAAATAACATATTCATGCAAAATCTTGAATATCCTCTATGTATTTAAAGACAATTAAATATAATAATTGGACCGGAAAGCAATTTCCCTACTTTAGGCCAATACAACTCCTGTCTTAGTTCTGATTACAGAATTTACTGTAGATCAGACCAATAATTTTATGTTTAATTGTCTCTCAGATTTAGTGAATAAAGGGTAATTATTTGCTTTGACAATGACACAGTTCAGCCACAAGTCCAAAAGCGACATTCTCATACATCAAATAAATATCCATTTAAATGTTAGATAAATATGGCAATAAAGCAGTGTATTTACTCTCCAAAAATATCGCTCGACCCAACTACGCAAGAGATGAGGCAGCTATTTTGTTTTAAACACAGTCCATAACTCGATATAGAATATGTCGAGTCAGCACATCACGTCTCTGCACCACAGGTTACCCCATAAACTTGACGAAGGCTGAATAAACCCAATTATTTACGTGGTGTATAGATTTACAGAGAACTAGATTTAATGTTTTTTTCCATTGATTCCCATTTATAGACGAAGTCAAGCACTGTTTTCTTACTTAATATTTTAAAAAGTCTGGAATATTAGCTATAACCTTAATATTTGACTCAAGCTGTCAAGACTGTCTTCCTTATTTGAACCATTAGTTGATGAATAATTTTCGTAAAAATAAACATTAAAATTCTAAAAACCTTTCGATTTATAATCTGAAGAAAAACATGTGGTTCTGGTAAGAAGTTAGTTCAATAACATTAAACTTGCACCGGGCGCTTTTTAATATTTGGACGTTCAACATGTCCCTGTGTCAAGTTTAATTGAATGACAGCCATTTACATAGCTAAAATTTCAACCTTATTTTATTGAAGTGTAATGTAGGAAAACTCTCAAACACGTGATACATTGGTTTACCGTAATTTAAACTGCAATTACTTCCCCGACACATAACACAGACTATTCTAGCGTAATTTAATTAAATATCATGAACAATACAACGCACTAGTAAAAATATCTGCGGTCATTATTTAACGCACTTGTACCGCCGAATACATGTACACTAGACTTTTAAACTGCTTTTATATGAACTTATAACTTAGTGAAATAAATTTTAATATAACACAACCAATAAATGCTGGTTACACCCATCAATTATAATCATATGCACACTACAAAGACAATACCTTAGTAAAGGGCCGCATTTTTTTTATAAAACCCGACCATGAGAATACTTTTCGTCTAAAATCATTTTTTATAATAAAGAAAACTGGACAGTTTCGTGTTGTGATGCAAAAGCGAATGGATGTAAATTTCACTTTCAAAGTGAGGACAGGTCTTCGCTAATTTCAGTAAGACAGTATGTTTAATGGATGTGTAAAATATAGGTTTTCTTTGTCCGTTGTTGGTATCTGCCTATCACATATTAGTCACTTCCACCGTGAACTTGTAAAACCTTCCGCAAGATATTTTGCAGAAAGGTCTACCGGGAAATTTATAAAATCTTCGATAAAACATCGGATTATATGAAATGTCAAAATCGTAAAATATTGAAGTCCGACGTTTACTTATCGAACTAGTTAGAAGTGTGTATGTAACCTTCACTTTCACAGGAGCTGGTATTCAAGGCATGAAGGTAGTTATTCATCGGATATGCCACCATGGTCTACTCGAATTTAGTCCATATTAATAGATTTTTCCCGACTAGTTAAACTTATTTTCATGTCAAATATCAGCTTTATTTATGCTTGTTCGTAAGGAAGAATGTCTGCTGATGTTTTAAGCTACGTTATATGTTTCAAAACGTTAGTCGAAGCTGTTTAGTAAAGTTAAAGTAAATGTATTGCCTGATGTCTACCTATACCATATTTGCGTTTCCAAACAATGTTTATTCAACAGAAATATGTACATAAATGCGCTCCCCTTGTTTCGAAACTGCGCTTGTCATTAAAGAAAGATAAAACAAACAAAGGTGTCATTGGTCCTACTGCTCACCAGGGTATCTCTAAGTAATCAGATCTTCAATAGTTCAACTCCAATATTGTTTATGTTTGCTATGTGTCAAAGACTGTGACTGTATTATGACGTTATTTGTTCTGTCTTAATCTTAGGTTGAATTTAAATTGCGTCTCATGATCTTACTTTGTAAACAGACATATTGTATAACTACGCCGTTTGGTACCACCTAATTGTAAGGTGACATCAAGCAGTCGTGTGTATGAGAAAACGTTTTCAACTAATTCACAGACTAGATCGATGGAGAAAGAATATTCTTAACAAAGTAAAGAATATTTATTACCATCGGGACAATTGAGATCAAACGTTGTGATTACTCCTCATCAAGATAAGTTTATTTTACTGTAAAGACAGTTCTACTGAACGTTTGTTTAACATGGAGCCAAAATGATTTTAGTTTGTCTTGTCAAACACTGAGATATCGGCATTCCTATGGTACAGTGCCCGTTGTCATGTTCAGAAAACTATGTAAAAAGTAACAAGCCAGTTTTTTTTTATATTCTCGTTGAGGTTTTATGATTAAATTATTTTCATTGGGTGTATTGAACGTGTGTTTTGACAAAAAGAAAAGCAACACTCATACATTAATTCAGGTTTGTATTCCGTACCAAAACAGACAACACTGAAACTATAGTCTGTACAATGTAATTAGTAACATCATGCATAGATTTAAAAGATTATTGACAGTGCACATTTCGGACATTTAACAGTTCTGTATCGTTTATGTATTCATTGCAAATTGATTACAGAAAGAAAAATGTTGATATAAAGGACTCCTCTGCAAAGTTCTCAAACAAAAGTTTAAATTAGTATCTGTTTGTTATTGCCGTTGTTGTTCAGTATTATTTGATATTTTGAAGTTGCAATGAAACTGTTTTGCATACAGCATACAGGAAACCTAAGTTGATATTCAGGATCAGTTAACTAAAGTTACGTTCTGGCAAAAGTTGAATGAATGTAAGATACGCACAATAAACATTATTTTGGCGACCATATAATGTAATTTACAACTGCTTATACTTTCTTTGTGATAGATGGAAAACGTTTCATTTGAAATATATATGTATAATTAAAAATTAAAAAATACATTAAAGTGCAGACTGGTTAAATACTACTAACCATTTGGCCATTTTTCAAGTTTCCGTATGATATTTTCGGTAAAATGCTTAACGGGTTCATTTTTCAGTTAAACAGTATTGTTGTTCAACTGTTTTCAATACAATATATCTTTTTTAATTTATGCAAATATCACTTCACCTAAATCGGTACTTTCAAATGTCATGACAAGGCTACAGGATTTCAATGAAACAAAGAACTGAACATGTTTTGAAAGGTTTTAGCAACATTCCATACATGGCCCATCTCATTTTGAATTTTTGGAACTGACAATAACAAACATATGGTCTACTGGTATAATCTAGCTGTACTTAACACTGACAGATTATAAAATAAAACTAACATACTGCAATAGTGTATACAGGGAGATTGTCAACATCGTTGTACTTCCTGACCTTTACACTGGTAAAAAAAGGTAATGTAGACTCAGATTTTTTTAGATTTCATGTTTACCAGTAACAAAATATGATAAGATAATTAAAACAAATAGGCAGAAAAGCTGCACTATTTATTTATTAACGAGAGTTTGTATTGGAATAATTATTCCTTTTTTTTTGCAATTACATTTTTATATTTATTTATATTGAGAATCTATATGTATGAATGAAACTATCATCTGTGTCAGTGGTATTTCTGGATTTGGTAAACGCAATTTATGAAATATTTCCGAACAGACGTTTATATATCATTTGTTTACATATTTATTCAATTATCTTATCTACTTCTATATATAATAAGTATGATTTATATCTTGTTTTTGTGAGTAGAAAACCTTATAGCTTTTCATATAAAGACAATGATTTATCAGTAATTTTGTCTGGATTTTATGTAGCAGAACAAATGACTTTTCTAGAAAAACCAATCGCAGAAGTAAAGTCAAGCGATATGTGAACATATACCATCTTGAAACGCCAATGTTTAATCAAATATGATACGATGCACTGAAGACCTAGATAGTAAACTGGTGAATGCTTCCACATTAGTTTTAAAGCTGAGCAGTAAAGAATAAGATAAATTTCTTACTTAACGAGTAAATTGTCAAACAAATAAATACAAAATATTTCTCTATGAAATTCCGCTGAAGCGTAGGAAGTGTCTTTCATCGTAAGCCGTGAGGGGTGGTACACATTCAGTACTTCTCAAGAACCGACACAAATCTCTTCTGTTTTTATGTTCCTTTCAAAGGATCTTTACACAGATTTTATTAACTAGCACAACACTAAGTGTCTCGTGGCGTCTGTAAAATGTCTCCATATTCTTGGACTTACTTTTGGTACATTTTCTGGTCCTGTCTGATCACAGAGAACCTTCAACTTAACTAAATGAAAAGTAAAATTCCTTTAAGCCGGTGCTAAGGAACGTGAAGGTGTTTGCACATTTCATTAACCCTCTTGAGCAAACACAGTCAAACCGAGTCTGCTATTTGTTGTTTGATTGTGTCCTATGCCACACATGTTTATATATCATATTTTACAAAAGTCCATGGAATTTACCCTAAGGGCAATCTCAAACAATCTATACTAAAGCTGTCTGACCTTATGTTTGCTTTTTGATTATAAAGTGATATTAACTAAAATAAATAGCGGTACATTGTCAATTACTTCTAATATGATTTACGACTTAATTGGATTTTTCGGGCAATCACCCTTATCTTTTTAACGTTCATAATTTGAAGAAATGATGTAAATTAAATCTGAACTGTCTAGATGTACATTCAACAATTGACGTGCATTCATTTACATTTAATCTAAGAATCAGAATATATGCGGTACTGTAGGTAGTCTATACCTATATTATACTCGATTTCGGCATCAGTCCTCAATCTATCAGCAGCCTTCCGTTGGCGAGGGTCTTAATATGGGACCTTTTTCAGCAGCTGAGGGCAACAAACAAGTTGAACTTGAAATTTATCAGCTATTCATTTTATCATTTCAGATTTCTTTTCCCATTTCCTGCTCTCCTTCCACATGACGTAATTAACAGCTACAATAATTGTATATTAGATTATCATGATGCTTAACAGTTTATTCATATATTCTCCAGAAGGTCTTAGACCAAAGAAGACATGGTAAAACATAATATATATAGTATAAAAGATTATCATGATGTGTTACATATGTTTCATATCTATTGAACAAGTGTGTACCTTACGACCATACATATATGATTTGCATGTTATTGGTGGAGTTAACACCAAGTTTGTGTCTCATTATCCTGTATTTGTAAGCCAGTATTATACGTAATTTTAACAAATGTCTGATGTTGCATGTTGCAGCTGGTTGTTCTTTTATTACCAATTACTAACATATTGTATAAATGTTTGAATCATCTGTTATATTGGATTTCAAAAACTGGCTGATTCTGACAATTAATACCGAAGCTCCCCAGTGGTGTTTCTGTCATTAACCGTTCCGAAGCGGTGCCCCACTGTATTCCTTTATCTATTCGTTTCGTCATCGTGTATTTTCCTTTGTATATGGGTGTGCGCGTGCGCGGGTGCGTGTGTGTGTGTGTGTGTGTGTGTGCGTGCGTGCGTGCGTGCGTGCGTGCGTGAGTGAGTGTGTGCGTGCGTGAACTGGTATACCTTACATTGCGAGGTACTGTTACCGAGGTACTTGTGTGTGTGTGTGTGTGTGTGGTGTTTGCGTTTGTGTTTATGTGTGCGTGTGTTGGCAGTGCGCACATCTGCGTGCTGTGACTTTCGTTTTGGGGAGGCTGCGTTTTTGGAACGTGGCATTCCCTGTTTGATATTGATCCTTGTTTTTTACGCAAAATGTCCTGTTTTGAAACACAATTCACATGGAAAATTGTTGTACACTAGATAAACATCATCTTTCACGGTTTTTGTTGGTCAACAAACAATTTCACCATATCATCGCTTACGGTATATTTGCTGAAAATCAACAATACATATTAGAAAGGTTAAATATATATTACTTCGTTATATTTATCTACTACCACGCGGATGCAGCTGGATAAAAAACAGTAAACTTTCAAGTTACTCGTCATTGTCAATTCTGAAACATTTTAGGGCAACATGTGTTGTTTGAAAAATTATTTATAAATGTAAAATAAGATAAATATGCTGTTCCATATGTGTTCCATTTGATTTTCCTTCATATTTATATAGTGTATTCTTTGTTTGTGTTTTCCATATATTGGTAACCATCTAATTACCATCAATAATCTATAGCAGTCTAATCTAATGTGTAAACCACCTTAGATTATGCAAATACTCCAAATACTAATGCAAAAATGAATAAATTGATTCTCTTGTTCAATGAAACTTGGGGCGGAAATTTGAGATTTCATGTTGAAACACTACGTCAAAGGTTGTCTACGTCATTATTTTCCTAACTTGCCAGGGTGATTTTCACCGACAATGCACCTTTAATCTTCTTCAGTTCTTCGATTTTCACACTTATTTCTTAAGAAATATATAAATCCGTCCCACTGATACTCATTATCATATATATTTAATATTTATTAAGCAAATGCACGTATAGGGTAGTTGCTATTCTTATTGTTTTGTTCAAATTGTCATAGTAATCTATATGTGAGTAAAACAACTTGTACTATTCTGTAGAAATAAAGACTGAGAGTAGACAAAATGTTTCTTCCTTATCCTATAGGTAATAAAGATACTTTATATCACCATGAAGATGATTGTTCTACAGAGCTTTACAGTATCTGTGTTAAGAACACTCCCTGTAAACACAGTCAGCAATAGCTTTCCTTGTATACAATGAGCGTATTCGCTATGTGTAGCGTTATTAAAACAATTAGATTACCTCCTAATTTGTTTTGTTTTAGATGATCAGAGTAATGTATAAAACAGTTTTTGTTTGTCTCGTTGCAAAATCAGATCAGATCTGGCATAAAAAAGCGCAAAAATGTAGTGTCTAATTTGTAGTTTCTTTTCTCTTTATTTCACCCTAGCTATAGACGAATATTTGAAAACTGATCTCGATCTAAGCTATATTGTTATGCTTTCTTACATTAAATGGCTGTTGAATAATTTACCTACTAAATTATGCAGGCGTAATTACGATATTTTTATAACAGAAATGCGTTCTGTGTTTAGAAAATATTTTCTGTCTTCTAGCATGTGTGTAAATGTTGAAATCTACATAAAAATTGTTATATTGTATGTACCAGGCTGGAATATAAATCATATTTAATTCAGCATTTTGAATAGACCTACGAAGAACAATGTTCCTTTCCATAAGTAATAGTTTAGAGTTAATATTGTGTCACGAAGGCAATACTACTGAGAACTGTAATAACACATAATTTCGCGAAGATAAAAGTTAGCTGTTGTTTAGATTTAGCTTACGATTTTGAGTATTCGCGAAGTATGGCTTACCTAGCCAAGTACGGGCAACCTCGCGAATTATGCCCAACCAGTGAACTTGTAATAACAACAAAACCAGCACATTCGCGAGTATTCATTTTCGCGAAAACAATCAGATCCGAATACAGCGAAAATGTGATCCTCGTTAACATTTGTGATTTTATGTTAGTGAGTGGCCGACTGAACTTAGGAGCAATCACTTGTACCATCTATCTGACTTTATTTGCTAAAGATAAAAATATCATCCTCATACATACTAACAAGTTTGTGCTTATTTCGTATGCTTTCGTGGACCGGATGTATGCTGCATGCAAACTGAATAGACAAAAATGCCTGTGTTAGTTTGTAAACAATTATCTGCTTTGAGAGATTACTCGTTTTCATATTAGACCACAGAACTTTTAAACTGATATTTAGGGAGACAAATACAATAATATAAAACAATTTAAGTTTTGTATTTTTAATTCATGTATCTGTTATACGTGTTCTTTCAGGTATATAGTTAAAAATTTTGTTTTCCTATTTAATTAAAAAAACATTGCATATTATAGGCATTGTAACTAAAACTACAAACTTCAAGTAGGAGCTATCTATATTAGATATATGTGTAGTTACCTGCATCAAAAGGCAAGGACTGAAAAAAATATTTATATATCATTTCCTGAAAAAGAGTTATTTGAGCTGAAAAAAATGATCCCGGGTAAAATATTTGGAAAAAAATGGAGACAACTCTATTAAGACAGTATGATAGGCTTAGGTGGCTATTGACCTAGAACCTCATTCAAACTATGCCCTTTTTACCTCTATGCATGGAAAAAGCATGCATACTTGTAACATGGATTAACAATCTGAATACAAAACTATGTAAAGATCAAAAAATTGATTGCCCTGGGGAAAGTGGGACATTCTCTGTGATGAAATTTGTCAACAAACAGACGATTTTTTTTAAAAGTCAAAACCCACAGAATTTCACAAGGTGAAATATGTTAGTAAGGCTACTGCTGGAAACTACCGGTACATATGCGTCAAAGTATGGGGAAATATCTATGAGATAATCGAAGAAATCAATTTCAGGACGGTCAAATGCATAACTGTGTTATGCTTGGCATTTAACATAGATAGGTTACTTTTCCTTTGCCCTGATATAACATGTACAGGATTAGGATTAACAAACGGTGTTCACTCAACAATTTCACTATATAAACAGATTGTTTCCCCTGTGTAAAGAAGGCTTAGGGCAAGTCTCTACATATTATATAATTATAAATTGTTACCGAGTTTAGTTGAGATCATCCGCGAATGTTCATGGGTTAGGGGAGGAGCGTGATAAATTTGTTTCATAGATCACTTATTTTTTGCTTATCATAATATAAAAATCTTTCGACCATTAACAGTAATAAAGGGGGTGTTACCGTGCGACACTTGCTTACCTGTGAAAAAGCTAAAATATTTTCAGTGTTCTTAGAGGAAAAACGAATCGAAGTAATGACCTTAAAATAACCTACACAATCATATAAAACACAATTTACATTCCATTAAAACTCGACACACGTACACGAGTTTGCTTAAGAAGCACAGTGCAATACTTGAACAGAAAAGTGCTAAAAGTTGACGACTGCTTAAGGCCATGCGCAGCTGTTAAGTGAGTGCAAATTCGGGGTTATCATCACTACGGTTTTCAAAACGTAGTGCTCCCCAAGGCAGCTGTCTAGCTACTTGGCTCTTTCATACTTATTCAGGAACATAATTTTATATTATACCGTTTATTTCTAAAAACATGTTAAAAGGAAATGTCGAACAGCTATGTTGAACTAATTAAGGACTAAAACATATATAACTGGTGATCAGAGACTAGTTCGTCCCATTCCTAGAAATGTATTGATTTGTAACGTTATGAAATAAATAGAAAATTTCAGGTGCAATCTTGGTAGATCAAACGGTAATTACCTTTTCGAAACCGCACAGAAGCGTATAAAAAGCTATAGCTATTATATTATTAAGTACATGTTTCAGGAAAACATTTGAAGAACTGATGATAAAAGTTTATTTTCAATACATATAACTATGACAGAATCAGAATTTATTTGATTTAATGCCCTTCAATTATCTTTCTATTGCAAATGTATCATTAACGTATATATATATAATGTATAACATATCATATTTATAGGTGTATGCATAACGAAAGCTCGTATTACAAATAAAACAACGGGAAATACATGATTTCGTAAATGATTCTGTAAAAATAAGTTGTCGCACAAGTTCGGAAATAAAAAAAATTCGTGGTCCACATTTTGGTCTACATTTTCTGCGGATGTCCAACACAAACGAAATAACACTATGAAATCAAAACCTAATTTTTCACGATATTAAAAGTCATATCGATATCAAATTATTTGTAGTTTTTTTTTAGAATTGTCCTAATAACAAATGAACTTACTACAACCATTTGCAAAGATGTAAAGCAGAGAGACTTGCGAAATCTGCTTTTTCCCTGGGGAAATATGAGAAACACTTATTGGATTCACTAACAATATATGCGCTGTCTAGATGTTGTCAAGGCTTCAAATAATGATGTCGTTGTAGAAATAAACAGGATTGTCTGTCATATCTGGTTCATTGATCTTTGCATAAAAAGGATTCATTTCAGCTTGGTCCATAAATTTAGTGTAAAATGCAAATACACTTTAAATTTTTACCTGCAATTTTGTGTTGGCTTTTCCCAGATTTTCCATAGTGTAACCCTGTGCGTATATTAAACCGCCCGTTCACGAGTTATTTTCTATCGAGGATACAAGTTTGATCATATTGCAACCTTATGTAAGCTATGATATTTAGAATTAAGGCAGCATTAATAATGTATATCGATTTATAACTGCGGTGGATGGTTGCACTGGTTTTATGTTGATTTCTAAGAAACACATTTTCTTTCTTTTACAGATTTCCATCCATTACAAGGAACAGGTTGCAGGGAATAAAATCGGTAAGACGTCTTGAATTACATTTAGAAGTGTATAAGATATATAATGGTTATCAATACTACGTCACCGATGTTACCATGATAATCACGGAGCATCATTTGGTATTAACACTTTATTAAGTAACATATTAAGATTACAATGATTACAATTACATGATACCTGTTTACCAAGGACCCGAACCTTTCTGTGTTCAATTTGCTATTTTCACTAACAACACTTGAGTTTCTCAGCTGCTGTTTGTCTTGATAGGGTATTTCCTCCGATAACTGTTCCTGTAGGACTGTGCATCATAGGTTTTGATGAGAACACTGGAACATACGACATCCATAAGTTTGATTTACACAAAGTAATACACAACCATGCGCGTCAAACCAACAAAAGCAAAACGATTTGTCACTGCTCAGTTATATTTTGCAATGAAAATGTAGAGTCTTGTTCAGACACCATCCATTGTATACATAAATGTATAAATAAATGTATCAGTTATTGTTTGATCTTACCTCTGTACGTTTTCTTACAAGTTCCCGTACATAACATTCTGAACGTACAACAATAACATTTTGATGACAATTGATAATGCCACGGCATGAATATTGGTGGCGTTACGGTATGTCCAAACTGAATAGTGGTCGCGATGCTGCATTTGGCAGACAAAGACATAACAGAATTAATACATGTACACAAGATCATGTAGAGAAGCACTTGTAATTGTGTTTTTATATTGCATCACAGATGAATCTGATACGTTTTCAAGCTATTTCCCCTGTGAAATATAGAAAAGTAAATTAGATTGACACATAGTCTACTGGTATACTTACAATAGATAATTCACACAGGAATTGAATATGCCTGAATAAATGTTATTAGTGATAATTCATGCGGGTTTCTGCAACTGAAAACAAGTTGTCTATACTTCAAAATTATATAAGTGAGAAATTCCACATTAAGTTGTTCGGAAAACTAATGATCACCTACATTTCAACAGATGTATGTCAATACTACCTTTGGATATTTATTTGAAGTGCAATTCTTAACACCTTATTAGTGCATGATAACTTTTGCATAATGCTGCCTCTTGACAAAACCATCTTAATGTAATGATAATATTTGTGAAATTGAATGTAGAATTTTGTTAGCACTGAAATCTATATGTATATTTGAACAACAGCACAGAGCCTTTACTCCAACATTGGCATGCTTAAATGTCAAATAAATTTCTCTCATACATTCAGAAAGAAATCTTAGGGAGATTTCATACTTTTCTGTTTACTTTTTTTTAAGTTTGGGGAAATTAATAGTTACAAAATACTTCTGCTTACGTTAAACTATTAGTTAGAGTTCACTTGCCAGTCACTTTAAGCCGTTATATTATTTCTGTAATAAACCATGTCAGTAGTAAATTCGGGATTGTTTTGGACATAATCGAATGAAGGTGAAATCATCATACACATTTTTTACTGAAATCAGAAAAGGTCTTATCGAATAAAGATCCGGCAAGCGGCACGAGCAGTCTTAAACATTCACTAAATGTGGTACAGGAAGAAATGTTTTTTGGGTAAATGTACCACCATCTATCCGTCGTAGACTTCTGTTTGCAAGCATACTAGCATTTTTATCAGATATATCACAACATATAAAAATTATTTAAAAAATACAATTTTTGAAATTCGCTCGTTTAAAAATGTTAAAAATGCTCGTTTTAATATTCTTGTATTTGGCAGAATAACGATGTTTTTCTGTTTTTGATATGAATTTGTGTTCTTTCTTTGAAATTCGCTCGTTTAAAAATGTTAAAAATGCTCGTTTTTGTGACTTTTCAAAAATCGGTGAAGATTATAAAATGATTAAAAATAAATATATTATTTCTAGTTTCGATTTTGGAAACATTTGACCTGTAAGTAACAATATATATTTCTAAAGGTATGTCAGATTTCAAAATTATATCGTCACTCATTGTGAAGATATTGCAAATTATCACATGTTGCGTTAGAACATCACTGAAGTATAAAATCATATATCAGAATGAAAATAAATTATTTTCAGAGAAAGTCCATCTGCAAAAATAGTTACAGGCGAAAAATTGTCCGGTCAAATTTACATTGAAAAATGTGAATAATTTTCTGACACATAAAAAAAAATTTGATATAAAATACCAATAATAAAAATGATATTCGGACAGAGGACGATTTAGTAAAATTTTTCAACTTTATTACAAAATAAAAACATGTAGTATAATAGCAGAATGCAGTTCAAATTAAACAGTCTGTAAATTACTTTTTATTATTATAGCTAACCTTGTCCATTACACAATAAAGTTAACACAAACTTTGAACTGTTATTTCAAGAGCAATAACTTGAAAGGATTTCGAGAAAAAAAGGACTTAAACATGATATCAGGCTTCCCACAGAATAAAAAACTTGAAATGCTCTTGAACATACTTGATAAAAAATAACATGGTATTCAAATAAAAAAGTAATCAATATCCTAAGTTGTTTGAAATAATATAAATATTAATTTTAAAACAATCTCACTATTTATCTACTTAAGCCATTCGTAGCCAAACGTGTGATAACTCTATTATATCTATGTAATTCTATTTTCTGCAGGCTACTAAATGTTTTGTTTTTACTTGTCTATAGGTAAGCTCTATAGGAAAAATCCGCAAAAAAAGAAACTGAAATAGTCATTTGTCAATGTATAGTTAAGACATGACATAGTGTCTTGTTATCAAAGACTTGCTTCATTTCTGTAGCAAAGGCGTTTACCTGAAAGTTCAATGTTCAGATAAATTACTTTCACATGACAAAAATTGAAAGCTGTTTTGAATTCTTCAAACATTTTCGTCCGGATATTGACATGTCGTAAACATACATACCACCCGAACAGGCATTTATTTGTTTACTTCTTTTAATTTCCGACAGCGCATTCACAGAAACAATCACGTATTGGGAAATTCATTACATTGGAAAGTACTACACATTTTCACAAAGATTTGGCATCAAAGTATCTCTTCAGCGTTATAATATTTAAATATTGGATGCTTATTCAAATTAATGGAAAGACCTGATATATATCCTTTCATATTACCCGTCTTCCATCCTCGAAGATATTATAAAGGAAGTACACAGATTGCCAAAAAGGTGTTGGCGCTGCTTCAAAATTCAAAATTTGTTTTTCTTAGTTTTCAATTGATGTGGTTATTTAATTTAAACTTTAAATTAGACAGTAGAGGACCAATTCACACGAAAAGGATTATCTAGAATGCTAATTGTACTCAAGCGTTCCATTTGATCGTAAATAGAAGTAAGCGTATGTGAAGTTTTAACTTCCCCTGTTGTTGTTTGCTTTTTTTCTCTCTCTCTTGCTTGGCATAATATCATTCCATCATGCCAGCTACTGCCTAGTGTCAGACGGTATCTTAACAAAGATTAAGTATCTATAAAAGATCACTATATATACACTGTGTATATATGTAAGAAAGGTTTTGCCCTTATCGAGTTGAAGCTGATTAAACCAAACTACCCGCATGGGGCTTCTAGTGTTGATACAATGCGACATTCTCTACAAAATCTGTGTTCATATCAAGATAGGTAGCATACAAATGCAACCGTATAGATGTGTAAAATTCGTCTTTGTTCAAATTTCAGGACATATTTCTTCTTTGCACTATATACGTTGCTCTTATTTAATTCATTTAGAGGAATAATGGATAATGTTATTATATTATAAAAAGGTCCAATGAGAAATATTTCTTAAAAGGGCTGTGCATTTTCTTTATTTGAACTTCTTACAAAGAACCAATATTTGCTGAAATATTTTTGTGAGTCTTTTGCTCTGAATAATAATCAATATTTTGCTTCTTTTATGTAGTTTTATTGAAATGTTATGCGGAATGTAAGAAAACGGATGATGGTAACCAATGTTATTTGGAATATAGTTTGGCGAAAGGTTAATTGTTACGGCCATTTTCAAATAAAAAACTAGCATTTTGATTTGTAATACCTATTTTTCAGTTTCCGTTGATAATTTGTTACTTATGTACGTAAACTAAGATCTAAAAATTTTTCAAATTTCAGTAGAAAATTGTGGTTTCTTGAATTTCTTGAATTGAACTGGTGTTACCATAGAAATGAAGCCCGTGACCTATATATCTAAATGTACAATTCAAAAGTGTTGACACTGGTCTATTTAAGGAACACAGCTTCGGCTTTTTATTTTTTATTTTCATTTCAACAATATCCATGAGAATAATAGCAGCATGCTGAACGAATTTTCCATAAAATGCCAGACGAAGGGTACTGCTATAATTATTTTAAGCTCTGAATTTTGTTTGAATAAATGCAAACAACACGAAAATATAACTTACGTTATAAATATCATGTTTTAAAGCTACATTAACAAGAAAGATAGTTTTATTCAATATTTTTTTTTTATAAGAAATTACGACAAAAAGCAAAATATAATCTATTTTAAACATCCCTGTTGCCATGGTTACTTCAAAATTTAAGAAAAATAAGGTACAATGTAAAGTGCTTGGTATTTTGCTAATGATATTACCCAAATATTCCATTTTGGTAATTAAGAGAATGGCACTGAAGCCGTCGAAAAATCCCGTTTTTATACATAGTTGTTTAAAAATGAGAGAAAATCCGTTACCATGGAAACACTAGCCCCGCGACATATACACTTTAAGCTTATATTAGAAAGCTAACGCACATACTAGTAAAATTATCAATTATGCATATTTCTACGGATATCAATGAAACTAAAATACACTGAAATGTGTTAAATATCCGTATTTTCCTTCTTCTTTTAATATAAAATACCTTTGGAGGGTCATATTCTTCAAACCTGGATAAAAAGTGAACTAGAAGGGACAGAGATAAAAGAAATTGAGAATGTAGCAGTTAAAACATCATATTACATGAAATATAAAAAAAATTGCTGCGGTTCAACTAATTTGATTTTGATCCTGGTAACAAGGTAACCTACCTCCTTAAATTATTTTCATATTTCAAAGTGGCACGAAACAAAACATTATAACTTCATGAGTGCTCATGTATTATTTATCTTTACAAAATATGGATCATACAGAAGAAAATTGGACTGACTATTTCAAATCGCATTCACATAAAAAAAGTAATGGCACCCACTTGTAACATAATTTTACACTAGTAAATAATTTGAAAGAAAATGTATAATATGGGCAAACCTATTATTTTAACTGGGGACCATACGCCGCTTTTCAAGGAATTACACACTAAGGTTTCATGTGCACCTCCGTATGAACACATCTGCGGATGTCTCTAAATTGTTTTTGTTTTTTTGTACTTTTAGCATGTGTAAATGTTGAGTTCCGATCAACCCGGGGCTAGAGAGCGTGGACGGTACCATGCATTTCCACAACCGTCCATGAACAGGCTCAAACCGAGCCTGCAACATTTTCTTTTTTGTTGTGTTGAGTGACCTGTGGAGTTTCCACTTTTTTCTATTTTGATATCCGTCTTCTGGCCTGTTTCATTGGGCCCTTTAGATGATTCTTGGTTCCTCTGTCTTTTGCAAAGGCATTGACTGTATGCGTTGTTGGTTGTTATGAATTGTTTTTAATATAAATTCACAAGGACATTTTGTTTGTGTATATGACTTGCCTTCTGTTGCCATTGTGTGCGTAAGGGATTAACTTGTTGTAGACAGCATTTATTTACATTGTCCTGTATCATTAGAACATGGTGGGGGCAAGTGACTTTAGGTGCACCACAGACAGATTTAAGCTCTCCAGTGGTGTTTTTGCCGCTGTCCGTTCCGAGGCAGTGTCCAAATGTGTTCCCATATTATTTCGTATCGTCCTCGTGTGTTTGTGTTTGTGTGTGTTTATCGAGTGCACGTGTCCGTGTTGTAATTTGCAGTCAGGGGAATGGGTCTGCCTTTTTGGAACGGAACTCGTCTCGTTGGATATTTATACTTGTTTTTTTTTGTTTTATCACGTATGTAAACTGTGTTCTGAAATAAACGTTGCATGAACATAATTTTAGCATTTATATGTGTACATGAATTCCTGCCAGAACAAGATGTCACATTTATTACGGTAAATTTTATATTTTCACTCGGATGATCCGAGTTAACTGAGGCAGACGAGATTAGAATTTAGATTTAAGCAGGGCAACGGAAACTTATCAAGATTGATCATACTGACGTTCAATTTAGCATCATCTCCGACAGATAATGATTGGTTAGTTGCTGCAATATTGAAATATATAAGGCCAATGAACGGTACAGAAAATCAATTTGATATTCACAAGCAGAAATACAGCATTTACGAAGCAAAACAAAAAGCTGTGTGTTGTTGTATTCAAGTCAATATTCTTGGCTGAATGATGTTTTGAATTCGTCATTAAACTGGGACCATATATTGAGAAGCTGTCATAGTAACTGTGCAATAGCAGCTGATTTTAAAATGACTTCATCTATGTGTAACTGAGAAACAACTTAAATATTTGACTGAACAGTGGCGTTTGTAACCGCGCTCGAAAATAAGTGAAAATAGCCGCTTATACCGAAATATTCCTTGATCTATGACACAAACAATATACATGCATATTTTCTGGGGACCGCGACTGGATCGGTAAATGACGTCATTAATATGGCAACTAATTATGAAATCCATTAAATAATGTTTCAAGAATCAAAGAAAAGTTTCTAATATCAGATATCATATCCTGAAACACATTTATGTGCCATTTAAGAATATCATACTTACACTTACAAAATAATTGTATTTAATCCATTTTACAAGTTCAGGTTTTGTCTTACCCACCTAATATACAATACATTTTTCACGTTGCTATACGTCTTGAAACTAATTACTTTCAACTATTCAATTGATTTTTTCCAAATGTAAGAAGACATATAACATATAAGTTGGGAGTACAAATTACCAGTCTGCTTTAAAATAATACCTAAATATCAGAAATTTGAAAAAGGCCTGTCTATACTATGAACAATATAACATTTTATTCAATGTTCTTGAAAATTGAATTGTTTAGTAATTCTAACTTGATCAAGTTAAAATTCAACCAACAATTAGGCCTGTAGAGGTTTAATAGAAATATTTAATTCAATGTAATTATTCATGATCGTCTGTTTCACTGGAATCTTGCACAGTGCATTTTAGTCTTCTTAATTCAAAATTACTGATACACTCTATTCACTATGACTTGACTTAAACACACAGTGTGTTGTCCTCAGTCCCGCATTAACATATCTATGCATTTAGAACGTACTGAGCTTAACTTAGACTGTCTGCAATAACATTTAGGCGGATATCAAGGACAGGTGATAGTATAATCATAACTGGAACAAAACATTCATCAAATTTTCTTTCTACTATCCATAACTGAGGGTGTACCTACACAGTCCACGAATTACTCTGATACTGTACAGTTTTAACGGACAAGCAATGTTCCAGTGAAGCAGAAACAAATCGTAAACATACAGATTGGAACGTGATAAAACATATACAAATTAAATCATTTAAAGCTTCAAAAACGTAAAAAAAAGGAAAATATTGCGACAATGTCTTAGAACTGACAGTTGTAAAATGTAGCCATACAGTGTAGCTTGTGTCAAGGAACCTATCATGGTGTCGTTGGCCTTTACCGGACATAAATGCTGTTCAGTAAAAAGGAGAGGGTTTAACAAAATGCGTCACAGATTCACATGGTAAAATGTTTAACAATGCTACAATCAGAAAAATATTTTATTGAAATTGCTTGTAAGAAATGCAACACTCTTTATGACAAAAGGTCTTTTAATTAAATGACATAGTTTGTCATTTATCATGTGTTATTGTTAAGCGGTATAAAAGTAAAGAAAGCATATGTATCGACTGCAGAAACCTTATTATCATAGATTTTAAATCTTTCTTTGATTTCGCAATAAATAGTACCGACTACAATGGTATTAATTAGGGCTTGCATATACAGAAGCGCATCTTTTCACGTTAGGCATAAAAAGTAGTATGACATGAATAAATCAGTGGTATGAGAGCTTGAATTAGATTGCCTGTGATTGTTTATGTAATTAAAGTATACATTACATATTGGAAGCTATAATTTTGCTAATTATCTATAATGCTAACTTTGAAAGTAAAAAATTGGGTAATGTGTTTCATGTCCGAATTATGAACGTTGAAACGGCTCAAAGTGTAGGTTTTGATACAATAAAATTCATTAAAACATTAATATAATGCAGGCTGGAAACGATGATTATCAATGGCCACCTAGACCGTTGAAACTAACATATAGCTAGAGGACATTTTTATGTTTCCGTTCTGAGATATCTTCAAGTAAACTCAGGTTTAGAGGTGGTGTGGGGGGGGGGGGGGGGGGGGGGGGGGAAGCGAGAGTGAATAAAATGGATTTATTGATCGACACTATAATTTATTGTCCGTTTATTAGAATCAGCATTCTCTAAACTTCGCAATTTTTGATGAAATTCGAAATCTGACCACGGTGTCGGTGCACTAACCTGAACTGACACAGTCTTTCAAAAAGGTATATAAATGCATATGGTCATGCAAAGAAAGACATTATTTTTTATAAATTTGTTGTGCCATTTTAAAGAAATGTGTTGACTTAGAATCTTTATTTAGTCATTTCCCGGCCTTTATGGGTATTGATCATTTTTAGTTTGATAAATTCCGTTTTTGTGAGAAAATTGCTTTTATCTGCTAGAATAAATATTATCTCTACTAAATACATTAATACTAAAATGTTAGCATCGTTTTCTAATATTATTCAGAAATCATGAATGTTCTGGCGTTTTTATTTTCTGTTATTTGTTCATACTGAATTCGTAACTTATTACAGTCGCGATCTCGGAAAGAAATACATTGGAAATCTAGAAAACTCACTTCAGTCTACAATGTGGTAAAGGTCTCTATTTCGCAGTGTATTTCTGAGGGTGGCCAAAATCCCCACAAACCGCAAAACAAGAAAATGTTCGATGTCTTTTTCATTTTGTGGCGTGTGATTATTCTGTAATGGAATAATATTGTAAACATACTGCATTTTGTTGACATCAGTTTTTTGCCTAGTAGTTGTCAATGCATGTCATATTATGACGTCTATTTGCAAAATACATTTGGTTTCACATTATGTTATTGTATTTTTAAGGCTTTTGTCAGTTCAAATAAGAAACAAATCAACTTGTTAGCTATATTCACTTGAAACAAAGGAAAGCACTACTGTGTCATAGGAGATACGTGTCAAATATATTGAAGGAAAGAATCTTTTGACAGATTGTAAAACCTGTGACAAAATAAATTCTCAAAACTGTTCACATAATTAGAGACTGATTTTAAACAAACATTCTGTACATTACAGAATATAGTTCAGTCATTAAAACAAAAACAAAAATATAAATTGAACCTTCCTTTGTATTCAATATCAGAACCACGTAGTGATTCCCATTGTTCTAGGTAATTGACAATGAGTGATATTCACCAAAAAAACGTTGTAAACAAACGTGGCCGAGACCATCCATTTATTTTTCAAAACGAATGCACCCGCTTTACTAAATATATACATATATATTTGAAATCTTGAATGCGCGTCATCAAATGGGATTTGTAAAAAAAATGTAAATCAGGTGTAAGATGTTAAGATTATGAAGAATTTCCAAGTCAGAGTCGGCTGTTGTTTTGTTTTTTTTTTTGCAAATGATTTTTTAACTTAAATGTAGCTGTAGGTTCAAAAATGGTTTTTAGCCTTATATTTCAACTAATACTGTGTAAAGTACAGGTTTCGCCTATTGCTGTTCCTTCTTTATTCCTTTAGAAAACAATGCAGATTTGTTTCAGAAACCAAAGTGAATTCCTTAGCAGTATACACAGAATAATATGTTAATGATTGAACTAAAATCGGATCGGCGTAATATCAAGTTAAAAAAGAAAAGAAAAAATAAACGCAGATGCCAGATTAGAACCTATATCCAAAATTATTGCATATCAGTGACATGTACAATTCACCTCATCAGCATACAATATGTGTTTAGTAGTAATGAATGTAGTGTTAAAAGAGCATGATAGGTAGTGTATATCTCGGTTATTGTATTTTATTAACTATTTCAGATGCAAATCATTGAAGATATAAAATTCATCACTGATCTGAAACAACTTCTTATACACTGCTTCCATCCTACTTCTTAAATATATTACTAGCAATCATCTTGGCACAAGCAATAATCCTACCTGGTATTTGTCAATGCACCTGTATGACACCCGTGAACTAAATGTATGGCTAAAATTTGGTGATGAGTCATTTCATTATAATGTCAAATTTCGAAGTAGATATTGAATAGTTTGTTTTTTCCTGTTTCTATATATATTGTGTGAGATGGCAAATAAGCATTGTTCCTGAATTTCATCTTAAATAGTGGATCTTAACTATAAGAATTTAAAAATCATCTGCTGTCATAAAATATGTATGTATATTTGACAACGTTTTTTCGTTGACATAAGCTCATCTCAAATAAAATCGGATCTATACCAGTGACTCAAACCGAGTCTGGTATTTACTCGGTTGCGTGCCATGCCTTCAAAGGGTCGTCATTTGTTTGATAGGTAGGACTATCTGCAAGAGTTGACTAAGAAGTTTAAAAAAATCTTAAACATCATGCTCCAAAATGATCAAACAAGACCGCTGTGTACCTTTACTTGTTTGTTTTGTTCTTGTGTGTTTGCTTTGTGTGTGTCTGTGTTGATCGTGTTCGCGTTTGGGGAGACTGCGTTTTTAGAACGTGGCTTTCCCTGTTGGATATTCTTCCTTGTTTTTACTATACTCTTAAATGTTATTTATATGCGTAATTGCTTTTCATATTTAGAATGTTAGGTACCTTTTTTGCTATTTGTACGAGTAAAAATCAAAACAGAAATCTGTCTGACACTGTAAGACTTATACTGCTAATAAGCATGCGAAGGTGTATTTTGTTTTGTTCTTGCCAGGATGTTCATTAACAAGAGAAAAAAACAGCCAAAATTCAAAGGCATTGTGTGCTGACATGCGATGAAAGTATATCTTTAATACGGTCTATTTTATTTCGCTGAACTCATTATTTCTAAAATCAATATTAAGCTATTTAAGTTTACCATTAAGGAAGATTATTCTTGGCATTTTTGTAGGAGGTTCTAAATATAGATCCAGGTAGTGACATTTATTTAGGTTAACATGCACTTATATTATTCATGCTCTTCAGTCAAACTGTGGAAAATATACTGAGAAGCAGTATTCTAGCGAGTGTATTAAAGTTTACCTTCTGTTTTCTCTGGACTCTGTGCATGTATAAATCTGAACACTGGCTTGGAAATTGAATATATTCGGAATCGGTCAGGTCGGTCATACATTGGAACAAAGAAATATCCTATTCGCATTCGATTTAAACATATTTCATTTCTTCCTTTTTATTACAATTAACATATACAATGTACATATACAGAACATATACAAAACATTCTAGGAAAGGTAAAACGGTTGCAGCACAAGTTCATCCGGTCCTTCTCCGAAGGTGTATTTAAAGTAAAGGAAAATTTATATTATTGATTGCATTGTATTCTCATGAAAAGAGCAAAGACAAAATGTATTTGGAATGTATTTGGAAGAGAACGAAGCAAAACAAAATGAATAACAACAATGTTGGGGAAGAAGTAGAAATGACCTAACTGTAGAAATTAAGAGAAAGCAAAATAGAATGAAATATAGGAAGAGAGAGAGAGTCCGAAGTACTGGGTCATAACTGGAATATCTTTTAAGAGGGAACACCAGATGCAATATTTTCACGAGTGGCATAGCATAAGATATGATACTTGTGAGTGAAAGATATTTTTTATCTTACATGTAAAAAACAACAACAAATTTTCTCTTTTTACCTGTGATGACAAAATTTACCCATTTTATAGTTGCTTACCATTTAGAAATATATTTGATGCTTTCATTGTAAAAAAAACGCAGATATATTTCACTCTAATTTTTCGATAATAATTCAGTGAAATACATGTAGTATATTGTAATACATTTATTCTTTAATGAATTTTACAGTGGCACCTCAGCTTATACATTATAATACTGTAAATATTAAGGATGGAAATCACAACACAAGGACAAACATTTACCTTAATGCATTCAGAGAAAGTTTAAATATATACAAAATAAAGGTTAAGAAGAAATTAAAAACCTAGTCAACTAATCTTAATTGCAATTGAAAGAGGGAACCCTCAAACGAAGGTGTTTATTACCAGCTTATTGTCGACACCGACGTAAGTACTTGTGAATACCTCTTTGCATAGAAGCGAGAAGACCAGTTAACTTATAGCCTGCTGGCGGGAAGTGATTTTGGCGGGAAGTGATTTTGCCTTTGCGACCAGTGCAGACCAAGCCTGCTGACGGGAAGTGATTTTGCCTTTGCGACCAGTGCAGACCAAGATCAGCCGTCTGGCGGGAAGTGATTTTGCCTTTGCGACCAGTGCAGACCAAGATCAGCCGTCAGGCGGGAAGTGATTTTGCCTTTGCGACCAGTGCATACCAAGCCTGATGGCGGGAAGTGATTTTGCCTTTGCTACCAGTGCAGACCAAGATCAGTCGTCTGGCGGGAAGTGATTTTGCCTTTGCGACTGCGACCAGTGCAGACCAAGCCTGATGGCGGGAAGTGATTTTGCCTTTGCGACTGCGACCAGTGCATACCAAGCCAGTGCAGACCAAGATCAGCCGTCTGGCGGGAAGTGATTTTGCCTTTGCGACCAGTGCATACCAAGCCTGATGGCGGGAAGTGATTTTGCCTTTGCTACCAGTGCAGACCAAGATCAGTCGTCTGGCGGGAAGTGATTTTGCCTTTGCGACTACGACCAGTGCAGACCAAGCCTGATGGCGGGAAGTGATTTTGCCTTTGCGACTGCGACCAGTGCATACCAAGCCTGATGGCGGGAAGTGATTTTGCCTTTGCAACCAGTGCAGACCAAGATCAGCCGTCTGGCGGGAAGTGATTTTGCCTTTGCGACCAGTGCAGACCAAGATCAGCCTGCACGGATCATGGTCTGCACTGTCCGCTATTCAGTCAGTACGTTTTCAGTTAATACCCCTTCTTATAATAAATGGCATTGCCTAAATTGAATGACGGACAGGTCTATTTTAGAAATTTAGCAGGGCAACATTTAAATAGAGTCTTCTGTGTTGTATAATTTGACAACATATATATCTTCAGTGCTGTTTTGTAGACTGATGTTAATTCACATCGCTAGTATTTAACTTCTTTTCAGAAATTGCGCGTCTGGCAACGGCAAAGTAAATGTTCATGCTACTTTACATTTGGAATTACATTTGGACTTTTTAAAATTACATATTTTATTGATTTAAGACAACTTTGCTTCAGTATGGATGATCATCGTTAATTGATCAATAGAAGACGACTGGACTGTTTAAAGCAACTGTTAAGTTGGATTAGAATATATTGTATCGCAAGTGAAAGATAATGTATTTATGCGTGCTTATATTCCAGAAACTCAGTATTAAATACATTTGTAATATAAATTAAAACTGCTAAATTAGTTGGACAATACCTGCACTTAATTGTATGCAGCTGCTCTGCCGTTACAAAATAACAGTTTTACTACATATTTAGAAAATTATATTATATATTTGAAATTTTGGTCTTAAGATCGATGAATGTTTTATTGTCTTCGACATCAGTGAAAAATATCGGCTGAAAATTAGCAATATGATATTGTACAGTTACTATATTAAACGTATACGAAATGCAAACTTAAAACTTGAATGAATACAGCATAAAATTAACTTTATTTCAACTACGTTCCATCAAATAGCACCTTAATCTATTTTACGACTAATCATATGTACAAACTACAATATATTATATGAATTCAATACGCTTTTACATTTCCATCTAGTATATATTATAATATAATTCGGTTGTCAGGGGCTCAAACAGTAGAACCTAGGACTGTTAAACATACCATATGTAAACTTAGAGTGACGCAGAAGTATATATTTTTTCATTAGTATGTTAATTTCTGAAACTTGAGATATTACTACTTTTAAAATATTTGGATGGCTTTAATTTTGTGTAAACCTTGTGTTGCGTATGATATAAAAGTCTCGATTTTTATCAATATTTAAATAGTAAAGTAGATCCGCGGCAATGAAACTGTTGTAAAACTTGCAAGTATCACTAAAATTCAACGCTGGAATTACACAGATAACGGTCGTCACAGCACGAGCTCAACGTGCAGCCTCCAATCTTGTTTTTGGTTGACGTGGTTACGCAGGAATGAAAAAATGTTAAAGGATGATGCATCACATGTATTATCAGTGCACGTGCGTATTACAGAATCATAGTGAGTAACATTGTCAAACATTCTATATCGAACTTTCTGGAGTGAGAAATTGAAAATCTTAGCAAAATATTAATAGGCTATATAATTGGTGATAACATTTTTACATTTTCCCCTCTCCCTCTCTCTCTCTCTCTGTTCCTATTACATAGTTTCCTTCTGTAAGCATTCAATTTTTTTCACTCAGTTATTTTGTTATGTAAATATTTTTTCCAATGTACACACAACAATCACCATGTCATATGAATCTGTATAAATGCATCGCGTTGTATATTCTTATAACTGTAATGGTTTTGAGTATATAAAGGTTTGTTTGTTTGTTTGTTTTGGGTTTAACGCCATTTTTCAACAGTATTTCAGTCATGTAACGGCGGGCAGTTAACCTAACCAGTGTTCCTGGATTCTGTACCAGTACAAACCTATTCTCCGCAAGTAATTGCCAACTTCCCCACATGAATGATCAGAGGTGGAGGACTAATGATTTCAGACACAATGTCGTTTATCAAATAGCCACGGAGAACATCAGCCCTGCCCGAGGATCGAACTCGCGGCCCCGCGATCCGTAGACCAACGCTCTTACCTACTGAGCTAAGCGGGTGGGCCAGAGTATATAAAGGTATGTTCTGTTCTGTTCTGTTAGTGACAGTTAATTATTATCATTTCTGTTAGTAATACTTCAAATCATATCAAAGTGTATAAACATTTTTTTTTTCATTTTATGTTTTATTTTAGTTTTAATGTACGAATATAGATATATATACTTTTGAAAATAGTAATTTGTTTTTGCTAAGTAAATTTGACCATATTATACGAATATACATCTTAAAATGTTTCCCATTTTCGATTAACCCAAAGGTCATTATCAAACTCGGCCAAGTTATCAAGTCTATAAACATTGTGATCCAGTAAAGTGAACATTGGGAAAAAACTGCTCAAGTTGCTAGGGAGCTGACATTGTCAATTTTCAGGCCTGATTAACTAACTTGGCTGTGATATTATGCCCGTATACACAGTAATCGCGGCCGGTAAAACTGAATAAGAAGGGCTCAAGTTAATGAGAAGACACACTCAATTTTTCAATTTTACTAAGTAAGGGACCGTAACTCTCTAACTTGTTAATGAACTTTATCTAAAACGTATAGTTATATATCTTCTGTGCAATACTGCGGATATCAAGAAAAATAGTTTAGTAATTATCAAGAAGAAACTGTCAATATTGGCTTGATGCTGAAGATACTTAATGGGACGGACTGGCTATATATCGAATTTGACCTAGATCCTATTAAAGAACACATATGTAGGTTTAGTTTAGCTCTAAGAAAAATTACTCTTAGACTAGTTATAGAGCGGACACTGTGAGTTTGGTAATTTTGACGAGTTAAAGGATCATAACGCTTCAGGTACTAGTCTTAATTGTCTTGTTATCGAACTTGACCTAAATTGTATAATATTGCATCATCTGTATGGTTAAAATAAAAGAAATATTACTTTGGTTAAAAGGCGGACACTGTCAATTTTGGCAATTTAGACCTATTTAAGGGCTATAACTTTGGAGATACTGGTCCTTCCTGTATAGTTATCGAACTTGACCTAGATTCATAGAGATACATATTTTGTGTAACTTTTGTTTAGTTCTGAGAAAGAATATTCTAGTTATCGAGCGGACACTGTCCAATTTGGCTATTTTGACAGACTTAGTGGTCATAACTCTGGAGATACCTCTTATCGAAGTTGACCTAGATGTTATAGAGATGCATATTTTACATAATTTTGATTTAATTCTGAGCGAAGATACTCCAAATTTGGAGCTGACACATATTTTTTTTCGCACGCTCAACGGTCTGTCCTCCCATAAAGGGCTAAAACATAATGCGTCCTTTTTTCGACATTTTGCATGACTATTGTATGCTAAGTATACATAAGCAGATGTAGTTTTTTTCTCTTATTACTGTCACATTCATGAGATACCGGTATTCCTTGCTGGACTGAAATTGCTTCCTTACATATAATTTACAAAGGTTGGGTGCACCATTAAGTGTCAGACTATGCAATCAAAGAGTAATTTAGCTGCATTAAGTCGTAACTGGTATTTCATTTGTTCTGTCATTTCTTCAACAAAGCAAATTACAGACGTTTTGAAATAAAGTGATAGAATACTATATAGTAGTCTGGATGTGCTGATAAATCATGGAATTTGAACTATATCTTCGAAGAATGCCAAAAAAATCAATTTAAAAGGAGTCTACATATAATGAATCAGAACGAAGTGAAATACGACAAATATAAAACCACTTTAATTGTTGGAATAAATAAAAAAGACTGCACATTTAAGCCATTCAGAATTGGATCTTTCATGGGTCCACTAAAATCGCCGATGATAAGGTTTAAAACTTGTATTATATTATTAGTGCTAGATAAATAATAGTCTGAATGTGAAACCAATACAGTGTTTCATCATGTTCATATGTTTGTGCTTACACCAGTGCTTAATCCGTTACAAATATCCCGTGAGATGATAATTACATAAGTGATAAAAAACGAGTGAAAATCAAATATTTTACGTCTGGGTTTTCTTATTTGTCTTTAAAATCTTATTGCGTTTACTAAATGAAAATAATGCAAAATATATTATATGTATTATATGTTAAACTTTACAGTTATACAGCTTTTACATAGAACAAATCACCTTAAATATTTTCAAACATATAAAATAAACAAATATAGTAAAATTTATATAGTGTTAGGGTCAAAACATTTACTTTTGAGAAATGCATTTTTAATTCAAACGTGTTTTATTTGTAAAGTTGTACTAGTATCAGCATGAAATAAAAAAAACAGTCTTTTCTTGCCAGCTTATTTCCAGGTGAAAACTAAAGAATATTTTGCACTTCAAAACATTATGATACACAAATGCCGATGACTTCTTAGGAAAACAGTTGGCACAAGACCACAGTTATTTGCCCTTGGTTGACCACAATACGGAAGTGGTTACGCGGAAAATAGTTCCTCTGTTTGATGGTGAATATTGGTGAATTTTTGAGTGAAAGACCTGCAATAAATGGCATGATTTAATAGAGGAGATATGAAATAGTAGGTACATGTACAATTTGACAGAATGAAAATGTCAGAATATGCATAACATGACTTTTTGATAAGGCCTGTTTTGCCTGTTTGCGGCCATCTAGAGAGTATTCTTCATACGCATGTGATTTGGTTCAAAATGGTGGAAAAAAGAGCCGGTCAACCCAATGTTTACTGTGGCTGAAATTTTTTCTCTTGGATAGTTCTGTTGAGTTCAGGTATTTTTATAGGGGTTGGAATGCATGCAAAATTGCTATAGTGTCCAGTGCCTATATAGAACATATAGTAAAAATAACTGTGGTCTTAGGCCTGATATAGTGGAAAATGTCAGAAAGTAAATTGTCAATATTTTTGTTATTTTTCAATCTACATGGCTGAAATTTTGACAGTGAATGGCTGGTAGGCATAGAAATCTGGTAAATATTTAGATTAATCATTACATTTGCTGAAATTGCTTCAGTTTGGATAAAAAGTTTACATGCACTTGAAACTTGTGAAAAATCCTACTTTCAGTTTACATATTTCTGGATTTTTTCTAATTTTGCAGGTTTTCATGCATGAAATGCATTTTTATAAGTTCTTTGTTTGAAACCGGTATGCGGAAAACAAAATGGGGTATTACAAATGCCGCGATGTGATATTTTTTGATTTTTTAGAAATTTGAGCTGCGACTGAGGAAATCTGACATAAAGTCAGATATGTATTTTTTGCTATTCTTGTTTACATAAAATTGCTCTTTTGGTTACTTGAATTTACACAGTACACACAGTCTGAATAGTGAAATATGTGTAATCATAATCTGTGCAAGAAAAATCAGTTCAAGGGCTTGAAAATTGGACAGATTAGGCCTGAAATTGGCATATTTTAATTGATTTTGAAGGAAAACAGGCAGATTTTCACACACTAGACTTGCATATTGGTTTCCTTAATGCTTAATTGAGCATAAATCATCATATCTGAGGTCCTGAATTGTATATTTACTTATTCTGTTGGATTTCTTACACTTTTAGTACCTAAAAACCTGAAATGAGAGCGCTCGGACAATGTGAAGTTTGTCGCATAGACGGGGATTGACCGCCTTTGTACATATATGTCTACAGCTTCTCAGATTTGACCGAAGAGAGTTGTTCGGTGTTGTGAATGGGTAAATAATTTCATTTTAGATGCTTTTAATCAAGATCAGGTACTTTCTGTGATTTTGTAAAATTTAATAGACTTCATTAAATTGCATCGGCAAGCGAAAAAAAAAACAGAAAATAGAATTGTAGTGTAATAACATTATTTCAGCCAGTTTTGCCATAATGACTACTTTCTAGATCATGTGTGGTAGTGAGATAACATTTATAATCAGTTACCATGAAATTGGACAGGAATTTGTTCATAATTGTTGATGCAGTAAGCTGTATTCCCAGTGTGAATACTCAGTTCTGACTGTAGCTAATTTCACCTGAAAATAGTAAACATTGCTTCAGATCTAGCAGTCAGTAAAGTAAGGAAACTGGACAGACTGCTTTGTGATTGATAGTTTTGTTATTCAGACTGTTTGTTATGACACATTTTACTTACATAAGACTTGAATTTGAGGTTTTATATTACATTATGACAGTTTCAGTATGGGGAAAGGAGACTGTGATATACATATTCATAGAAAAGTTGCTTTGAGGGGCACTTTTTAGCATTTCACACTTTCTTTGCAGTCAGATTGTTTTGAAATATAGTTTGCACATACATACAATCATGTAAACTGATTAAGTATTCATTCTAAGAAATTATGACTAGCTCGACTCATATTTCAGATGTTGTTCGGCCGAAGGCCTTCCAGTCACACAGAAGATCCTGGTTCGGTCACACGAAGGGTCACTTCCATTGATATTAGTCACAGGAAAAATTAGGAGCACCAGTTGTATTTTCTCAGGTTGATATTTATTAAGGTTTTTGCTGAAATTAAGCCAGTTTGGAACATTCAGCAGGCAGTGATGTACATTAAAATCATTCTTTATAGAGATAGGGGCTGTTTTGCCAGAATGCTCAGCTGTGATACACAGTGTAAGATTTTGTGCAGTGTAAATGGTCATGGTGTGCATGTTTCATTTACAGAGTGCACTGAATGCCTGTAAACTGTAAGATTTGAGTGAAATATTCATTCCAGAAAGACTCATAAGCTTTTTAGTAAGCTCACATATTGGATTTTTCAGAGCTGTTTGGCTCATTTTACCTAGGGTAGCCATAAATGAATGATCACTGAAAAGTATATGACACATATATGTACAAAAGCTATTCATTCTCATATTTGCCACATACTGGGCTGCTTAAAAAGGGCAAATTTGACAGCTACAGGATTTTTCTTAGTTCACATTTTACTTTTTCGTGTGAGTAGACTCTGCGTTTTGACGTGCTTTTTGTAATATGAATAGTTTTCCTTAAAATTGGAACAGTGATATTGTAATCAGACTTGAAGTGGCTCTTAATTTGGATAGATGTATATTAAGGAAACATGCTGTTTTTTATTTTGGGTGAAAATCTCATCAAACAAAAAAGTTATAGAATTTTGCGTTTTTTTCATCTGAAAAGTACGCGAACTTTTTTTTTGCTCAGATTTGACCGATACCATGTGTAACATTGGAAGCTGTCAAATTTTAGTGCATAGTTCAACAAAGGTGTAACTTTCAGATTTAATTTGCTATACATCTGAGATTATACTGGTAAAATATTTTTTAGTTTGGAGAGAAAAATAGGTCTAAATAGGCACAAGACCACAGTTATTTGCCCTTGGTTGACCACAATACGGAAGTGGTTACGCGGAAAATAGTTCCTCTGTTTGATGGTGAATATTGGTGAATTTTTGACTGAAAGACCTGCAATAAATGGCATGATTTAATAGAGGAGATATGAAATAGTAGGTACATGTACAATTTGACAGAATGAAAATGTCAGAATATGCATAACATGACTTTTTGATAAGGCCTGTTTTGCCTGTTTGCGGCCATCTAGAGAGTATTCTTCATACGCATGTGATTTGGTTCAAAATGGTGGAAAAAAGAGCCGGTCAACCCAATGTTTACTGTGGCTGGAATTTTTTCTCTTGGATAGTTCTGTTGAGTTCAGGTATTTTTATAGGGGTTGGAATGCATGCAAAATTGCTATAGTGTCCAGTGCCTATATAGAACATATAGTAAAAATAACTGTGGTCTTAGGCCTGATATAACGTATGACTGTTAACATAAATAACGTGCGTAGTGGCATAATTTAAGAATATTCAGCGGCTAAATTCAGCTTCATTGAATGTTTTGAACTGTCGGAATCTAATGTTATTTTTATGTTTTCTCAAACAAGCTACTGCTCCTACTTGGTGTGTCTACACTGACTGGTGCCCTTCAAAGTTATAAATACCAAGATTCAGTTATCGTTGGTATAGTGGATGCAGCTTGACCCCGATGGTTGACCTTTGTGTTATAATACATAATGAGGCACAACCTATTATTGAAAAGGTGTGTACGTAAAACGCTGTATAAAAATTCATTCCATATAAATATAAACGGCCACCCTAAGTACCCCTTATTTCTACAATGAAATAATCGATATGAATAATCAGCCATAGGACAACCATCGCGGTCAAGTTGCGACTACTATAACTCACACAAAACTAAATTAATATTTGAAAGGCCACAACATATTATTGTCTACCATAATATAACTATCACGCTGTCAAGGTGAACAATGTGGTGAAGTGCGGAGAAGGTCAGGCACTATTGGTGCGAATAAACCACGTGTCAACATATTGCAACAGACAGTCTTTTGCATACCAAAGTCCAGGAAAAATGGCAATTTGTTAAGTCATACTCCAGACGACAAGTTCGGTAATGATACAGTTACTGGAAATAATCCTCGGCGCCGACACTAAACAGCAATTTGGTGTGAAATAGGTCTCTTGCAAGATTTCTCTATTCTTGCATACCCAGCGGGGAAAGATCTCGTGCTAGAGAAAGATACCCCAAGTCTTGTCCTTCATTAGGGAAAAACATGTAATAGAAAGTGCATTGAAACTCGAGGGTAAACGATTTGTACGAGGGGGCCCGCTGGGTATGCAAGTACAAAAACAATATTCGATATGCTTAGTAATCAAAGCCTTGAGATGTCTGGTGGTTGCGGGTTTTGCTAGAGTTATTTTCATTTTAAATGCCCAATCTATAAATATACATGTATAAGAAACAAATACTACTGTGTCTCATATCTAAGATAAACTCTGCCTGACCTTACATGAACAGCTGGAAGTCAGTGATGTAACCAGGGGCTGGAATACCTAATCATTGACAGATCTTATATAATCTAAATGGCCAGTGTGAATGGATAGAGGATGAATAAGATCTGCTTGATCATTGATAATTCATCCGCATTGTTCATGAATGGGACTACTTTGTGTAGCACATGAACAAATTCCTTTGGATGTGATTTGGAATCAAAGAAAGATGCTATATGATTGTCAGAAATGCACTAACTTTGGTAGCGGGATAAACTGCAACCAAAAATCGAAAATGAGCATTCATTCGTCAATTAATCACGGCCATCTTTGAATCTGTTTGACAAGGGTGCTGATAATAACACCAATTAGTCTGCATTTTTACCGTATGATCTTGAAAAGAATATCTCACCATGACTAAAATGTTACATCCTCAGGTATCAATTTATGTGGGTACCGTTAGATAAATATGCCAGAGTCTCGAGGAATACTCGCAGTTCTATATTTTAATGTAGACTTGTACTAGCTAAATTATATTGGCTAACATTATTATTTAAAGCATACCTTGAAGATAGTAAATCTATTGTTTGTTAGATCTTACTAACAATGCAAAAATGCCTTCATTACTATTTCATTTTTACACGCTATACAAAATAACGAGAACCTACCTCGTACATATCGGAGCTCATATATACCAGGTTTCACCTGGATATTCAGGAACCTACCCTGACAGAGCATTAACGCAATAACAGGCTTTAATAAAGTCTAACGTGAATCCACGTAATATATTGATTAATACTTTTAAATGAAAAATGAATACAACTATTAATACAAATCCATAAGATTCTACTAACCTAGGATTTAGATTTTATAGCAACTGAAGAAGACCATCGGGTCGAAAGCGCTTTTGCGTCAGGATATTGTTTTCCTGGTAAAATCTTCCAATCCTATACCAGTGTATCAATTATAAAACGATACAACTGCACATACTATGGAAAAATACGTCAGCAATTGACAAAAAATACGTCATTAACTGACAACGCAAATACCGCAAAAATTTAAATTACAATATATAATAATTTGTCAGCGGTATGCATACATACAGGGATATATATCATAAAATACACGTTAAAGAGTTGGGTGAGATTAAACCTATGAGGCTACCTTAAACTTGGCACGGGGCCCTCATGAGGCATTCTGAACCATCAGCTGTATTCGGACACCCGCAAACCCCTAAATATTTGAGCATAGCTAAGTTTGTTCTAAAAACACAAATAAATAACTTGGTTTAGACGGTTTGCAAAACACAGTTTAGTTACATTTGTGTGTGAACGATGCTGTTCTCAAAACTCAGTTTATTGCGATTTAAGTATGACTGATGTTGTTCTCTAAACACAGTTTATTACCCTTTGAGCATGGTTGAGAGGTTGAGACTGTTCTCAAAATACAGTTTATTATTTCTTGAGCATGGTTGGGTCAGTGACATTTGTGTATGACCGATGCTGTTCTCAAAACTCAGTTTATTAACCTTTGAGCATGGTTGAGACGATTCTCAAAACACAGTTTAGTTACATTTGTGTGTGAACGATGCTGTTCTCAAAACTCAGTTTATTGTGATTTAAGTATGACTGATGTTGTTCTCTAAACACAGTTTATTATCCTTTGAGCATGGTTGAGAAGTTGAGACTGTTCTCAAAATACAGTTTATTATTTCTTGAGCTTGGTTGGGTCAGTGACATTTGTGTATGACCGATGCTGTTCTCAAAACTCAGTTTATTAACCTTTGAGCATGGTTGAGACGATTCTCAAAACACAGTTTAGTTACATTTGCGTATGACTCACTGCGAAAAAAGGGTCAATATACGGGAGTGTACGGTCCCGTATATTTCGAAAATACGGGAGTATACGGGATGTATATTACAAATATACGGACCTAATATACGATCCCGTATTCGGAACATCTAGTATACGGGAAGTCCGTATATTTGTCATGCATATACGGGATCCCGTATACGCCGAATATACATAAATATATATTTCCCGTGTATATGCAATATACGAACTTTTAAAATAAATCCCTAGAAATGGTGTTTATTCGTGTCCTGCTTTAACATAAGTTTCATTTTCATGTATTAGAAGGGTCTTGAGACTTTTTCCCCGTATACTTTCCGTATTTTAGAATATACGGAACACGTATACGAGCCTGTATATTCCCAATATATAAGTAACAATATGATTTTTTTTCTCATACCCTGTCTTTGCCTTGCTTTTTTCTAACATACCGTATTCTGCTGTAAGTTTGACTGACATTCATTTTGTCATCTTTCAGTGTGTGCCCATATACGAAATCAGTTCACATAAAAGAAAAATACGGAATTTGTATACTGCACATAGTGCATATACGGGAAAAAGTCTGGTAAATGTATCTTTTAGAAATACTGGTCCGTGAACTCCCCGAATACGAAAACCAAATTCAGTCTAAATGTAACACAAATATGGAATCTGTATACTCTGCATATCTTGCATAAACGGGGAAAAACCTGGCACGTATATCAAAAACTACAGGTTTGTTTATCCCCGTATATCAGATGCAAATACATTCTGTATATGATATCAGATGCAAATACATTCCGTATATGACACAAGTACGGGATCCGTATATTGCGTATACCATGCATATACGGGACTAGTCCGTAGCCCGTATAGTAAAAAATACAGTTTCGTATATTCCCCGTATATGTCACAAGTACGGGATCCGTATATTGCGTATACCATGCATATACGGGACTAGTCCTAGCCCGTATACCAAAAAGTACAGTTTCGTATATTCCCGTATATGACAAAAGTACGGGATCCGTATACTTAGTATATCATGCGTATACGGAAAAAATCCGAAGCCCGTATATTAGAAAATACAAGTCCGTATATGCCCCGTATATTAGATGCAACATGTATATGACAAAAATACGAGATTCGTATACTACGTATTAATTGGTGACATGTCAGATTAAATTAACTTTTTATTAAACTTAAATACTTTTTAAATCAGTTTTTCAAACGATTATGAATCATTTTCATTTCTTGCCCAAATGAAATAAGCAGAATTAAAATGTGAGTAATCAATAACATCAAGCATTTCTTAATATGAGCCGCGCCATGAGAAAACCAACATAGTGGGTTTGCGACCAGCATGGATCCAGACCAGCCCGCGCATTCGCGCAGTCTGATCAGGATCCATGCTGTTCGCTAAAAGTTTCTGTAATTGCAATAGACTTTGAAAGCGAACAGCATTGATCCTGACCAGACTGCGCGGATGCACAGGCTGGTCTGGATCCATGCTGGTCGCAAACCCACTATGTTGGTTATCTCATGGCACGGCTCAATTATGTTCATTTCTAATTGAAAAACTAGCAATTCGCACATTTAATTCCGCGCCGTTGACTCAACAAATCAGTTGAGTATCACTTCTTTTACTACTGTCTGTACATGTTTTCGTTATTCCCATTAATGTTGATTACCGCTATAGGCTTTTCGATTTGTCGTCTGCTAAGAAGAGCAGTACACCCCTTCTAATGTCCAAAGATGTCTTTAAAAAGACGCATGTTGGTTCTGTGCTGGAACACGATATGTAAGCAGGTTACAAATGATGGACCCCATGGAAATATTCAGCTTCCTGATCTCAATAAGTATAAGTTTTTATCTGTTGTTACGAATGTCACTGAGAACGAATGCCTCATCCGGGCTGTCTCTCTGCATCTGTTGATCAAACTAGTAGAAACTTCACACCTAAGCATATTCTCTATCGTGAAAATAAAAAGTCGTCCCGTTTTCTGATTCCAGTAAACAACTCTTGTGTCAACCTGGAATAAAAAAAAAATGCACGCATTAAAAGTTATAAAAATGGACTCTTGCAATTCATAGATACTGATAATTATATCGATTAAATGATGTGAAAATTATGACGAATTAAATGACATGTGGGCAGGGATGACGGCATCATTTAAGTGTCAGAACGCACCATACTCATTTCGTCGCGAAACGAAATTAGATATCATTAAATGTGTCTGTTGATATCCAATACAAGTTATCTTCAGTGTTTTATTTGCATTTTATGGTTATATTACGTTAAAATCTATCTCCCAATTTATATTTAATATAAAATGCATGGTGTTCATAGTGCCGTCACACGTTGTCCGGCCAATCCTCACCTCATTTTGAAGGATTGTCTTCAAACTGACATACAGTAATAACATAAGTACGGGAGAGACTTTTTTCAAAAGAGATTTTACCTGTCACAAAACTTCAGAAGCACATAAAGTGCGGTAATGGGGTCTAAATAACACTTCCCCATTTTATTCCTATCAAAATGTCAAAACTACAGCCACGGTATAATTTAAACCAACGCTAGCGTTAACGTAAACTATGCTTAAATAGTGTTCCTTAACCTGTCCGCCTTTACGCAATCCTCCGTGTTAGAACTTATTCAAAATGCACAATAACTCTTTTGTACAGTTTTAGCAATCCTGTATTAAAGTATGAAAATAGAAAACTTACTGTAAATTTTGAATTTAAAATTATCCAAATCTCATATATTAACATAACTAAAATATAATAAATAATATCAAAGTATCAATATAATTTACATTATTTCATATTAGAGTTGCCGAATATTCGATAATAATTATGTAACAGTGTATACATGTCTAATCTCTGGTAAAATGAAAGAAATGGTACTAGTTTGATTGAATGTTTGAATATCGAATTTACAGACATACTCCATTTCATTACTAACAAATGACCACTTTGTTTTCAGAATGATTGGTTTTGCACGAGCGCATCTATTCGTGCACGTAAACAGGCCTGGCTAGAGTAACAGAAAAACAGTAGACATGCAAAGATAGACCTTCCCGTGAGATGTTTATTGTTCTCACAGTTGTTTTTTTTTTTTTTTTTCGAAATATACAGACCCTAGGCAAACTGGCTTTAATATGCCTTAATCAGTATTCCTTAAATGCACAAGATATACTTGACGATAAAATCCTACAAATGACATCTACGGAGTAAAATATTGAAAGGAGGTTCGATTAAAAAGCAGAATTATCAGTTCATCAAGGATAATTTTTAAGCTGAAGTTGTCACATTCTGAAACTTAAAATAGGAATTTTCGTTTCTATAAACTATTTAAAAATGTCATATATAGAAAAAAGATGGTCGCGCCGGGAATCGAACCCTGACCGCAGCGACAATAAAGAAGTTTCCGCTGTCGTTATCAATAACGCAATGGAGGGTTTAGTGTTTAATGCGCGTTAAATATACAAATTTTATCGAAAACATTAGTAAAAACATCTAATTCTCATGTGTTTCCGCAACATTATAGTCTCTCAGTATACGTAGCATATACACCATTAATTTCCATATATCTAAAATGCACAAAATGCATCCTTCTGGGTCTCATTCATGACGGAATGAATGATATTTCAGAATTTCAGTGAAAAATGATGCAAACAAGTGAAACTTTTACCAAAATATACAACAAAAAGGTCCATAAGGCCAAAATTTTCCCCTGTAAATGGGTAGGGGGTGGCTTCTATTAAACGTCTAAATTTACCCAAAAATCTCAAAATTTCGCGATGAAACTTGGCAGTATGTTTGGTATTACATCGTTCTTGGAAATAGAGATGAAAATGGTGTGAAATTTGATAAGAAACATCAGTAATTCGGTCGAAAAAACATTTGAATTTTGACCTTATTTGATGTAGATGCGCCTATTTCAGCAGCGCTTTCTGGGATTTAAAAGCCAATACTTTGTCTCCAGAGTGTCAGAAAATGCATAAAATGCATCCTTATGGGTCTTATTCATGATTGAATGAAGGGTATTTCAGAATGCCAGTAAAAAATGATGCAAAAAAGTGAAACTTTTACCAACATATACAACCAAAAGGTCCATAAAGCCAAAGTTTTGCGCTGTAAATGGGTAGGGGGTGGCATCTTTTAACCGTCTCAATATACCCCAAAATCTCAAATGTCACAATGAAACTTGGCAGTATGTTTGGTATTACATCGTTCTTGGAAATAGAGATGAAAATGGTGTGAAATTTGATAAGAAACATCAGTAATTCGGTCGAAAGAAAAAAAAATTTTAACCTTATTTTAGGTAGATGAGCCTATTTCAGAAGCGATTTCTGGGATTTAAAAGCCATTACTTTGTCTCAAGAGTGTCAGAAATGCACAAAATGCATCCTTCTGGGTCTTATTTATGACGGAATGAATGATATTTTAGAATTCCAGTGAAAAATGATAAAAAACAGTGAAACTTTTACCAAAATATACCACAAAGGCCCATCACGCCAAAATTTTGCCCTATAAATGGGTAGGGGGGTGGCTTCTATTAAACGTTTAAATTAACGCCAAAATCTCAAAATTTCGCGATGAAACTTGGCAGTATGTTTGGTATTACATCGTTCTTGGAAATAGAGATGAAAATGGTGTGAAATTTGATAAGAAACATCAGTAATTCGGTCGAAAAAACATTTGAATTTTGACCTTATTTGATGTAGATGCGCCTATTTCAGCAGCGCTTTCTGGGATTTAAAAGCCAATACTTTGTCTCCAGAGTGTCAGAAAATGCACAAAATGCATCCTTCTGGGTCTTATTTATGACGGAATGAATGATATTTCAGAATGCCAGTGAAAAATGATGCAAAAAAGTGGAACTTTTACCAACATATACAACCGAAAGGTCCATAAGGGCAAAATTTTGCCTTGTAAATGGGTAGGGGGGTGGCTTCTATTAAACGTTTAAATTAACGCCAAAATCTCAAAATTTCGCGATGAAACTTGGCAGTATGTTTGGTATTACATCGTTCTTGGAAATAGAGATGAAAATGGTGTGAAATTTGATAAGAAACATCAGTAATTCGGTCGAAAAAACATTTGAATTTTGACGTTATTTGATGTAGATGCGCCTATTTCAGCAGCGCTTTCTGGGACTTAAAAAGCCAATACGTTGTCTCCAGAGTGTCAGAAAATGCACAAAGTGCATCCTTCTGGGTCCTATTTATGACGGAATGAATGCTATTTCAGAATGCCAGTGAAAAATGATGCAGAAAGGTGGAACTTTTACCAACATATACAACCGAAAGGTCCATAAGGCCAAAATTTTGCCTTGTAAATGGGTAGGGGGGTGGCTTCTATTAAACGTTTAAATTAACGCCAAAATCTCAAAATTTCGCGATGAAACTTGGCAGTATGTTTGGTATTACATCGTTCTTGGAAATAGAGATGAGAATGGTGTGAAATTTGATAAGAAACATCAGTAATTCGGTCGAAAAAACATTTGAATTTTGACGTTATTTGATGTAGATGCGCCTATTTCAGCAGCGCTTTCTGGGACTTAAAAAGCCAATACGTTGTCTCCAGAGTGTCAGAAAATGCACAAAGTGCATCCTTCTGGGTCCTATTTATGACGGAATGAATGCTATTTCAGAATGCCAGTGAAAAATGATGCAAAAACGGGGAACTTTTACCAACATATACAACCGAAAGGTCCATAAGGGCAAAATTTTGCCTTGTAAATGGGTAGGGGGTGGCTTCTATTAAACGTTTAAATTAACGCCAAAATCTCAAAATTTCGCGATGAAACTTGGCAGTATGTTTGGTATTACATCTTTCTTGGAAATAGAGATGAAAATGGTGTGAAATTTGATAACAAACATCAGTAATTCGGTCGAAAAAACATTTGAATTTTGACCTTATTTGATGTAGATGCGCCTATTTCAGCAGCGCTTTCTGGGATTTAAAAGCCAATACGTTGTCTCCAGAGTGTCAGAAAATGCACAAAGTGCATCCTTCTGGGTCCTATTTATGACGGAATGAATGCTATTTCAGAATGCCAGTGAAAAATGATGCAGAAAGGTGGAACTTTTACCAACATATACAACCGAAAGGTCCATAAGGCCAAAATTTTGCCTTGTAAATGGGTAGGGGGGTGGCTTCTATTAAACGTTTAAATTAACGCCAAAATCTCAAAATTTCGCGATGAAACTTGGCAATATCTTTGGTATTACATCTTTCTTGGAAATAGAGATGAAAATGGTGTGAAATTTGATAAGAAACATCAGTAATTCGGTCGAAAATCAATTTGAATTTTGACCTTATTTTATAATGATGCGCCTATTTCAGCAGCGCTTTCTGGGACTTAAAAAGCCAATACGTTGTCTCCAGAGTGTCAGAAAATGCACAAAGTGCATCCTTCTGGGTCCTATTTATGACGGAATGAATGCTATTTCAGAATGCCAGTGAAAAATGATGCAGAAAGGTGGAACTTTTACCAACATATACAACCGAAAGGTCCATAAGGCCAAAATTTTGCCTTGTAAATGGGTAGGGGGGTGGCTTCTATTAAACGTTTAAATTAACGCCAAAATCTCAAAATTTCGCGATGAAACTTGGCAGTATGTTTGGTATTACATCGTTCTTGGAAATAGAGATGAAAATGGTGTGAAATTTGATAAGAAACATCAGTAATTCGGTCGAAAAAACATTTGAATTTTGACGTTATTTGATGTAGATGCGCCTATTTCAGCAGCGCTTTCTGGGACTTAAAAAGCCAATACGTTGTCTCCAGAGTGTCAGAAAATGCACAAAGTGCATCCTTCTCGGCCTTAAATTTGACGGAATGAATGATATTTTAGAATGCCAGTGAAAAATGATGCAGAAAGGTGGAACTTTTACCAACATATACAACCGAAAGGTCCATAAGGCCAAAATTTTGCCTTGTAAATGGGTAGGGGGGTGGCTTCTATTAAACGTTTAAATTAACGCCAAAATCTCAAAATTTCGCGATGAAACTTGGCAGTATGTTTGGTATTACATCGTTCTTGGAAATAGAGATGAAAATGGTGTGAAATTTGATAAGAAACATCAGTAATTCGGTCGAAAAAAATGAGTTTTGACATTATTTTATGTAGATGCGCCTACTTCAGCAGCGATTTCCGGGATTTAAAAGAAAATACTTTGTCTCCAGGTCGTCATAAAAATGCACAAAATGCATCCTTCTGGGTCTTATTTATGACGAAATGAATGATATTTCAGAATGCAAGTGAAAAATGATGCAAAACAGTGAAACTTTTACCAACATATACAACCAAAAGGTCCATAAGGCCAAAATTTTGCCTTGTAAATGGGTAGGGGGGGGGGGGTGGCTTCTATTAAACGTTTAAATTAACGCCAAAATCTCAAAATTTCGCGATGAAACTTGGCAGTATGTTTGGTATTACATCGTTCTTGGAAATAGAGATGAAAATGGTGTGAAATTTGATAAGAAACATCAGTAATTCGGTCGAAAAAACATTTGAATTTTGACCTTATTTGATGTAGATGCGCCTATTTCAGCAGCGCTTTCTGGGATTTAAAAGCCAATACGTTGTCTCCAGAGTGTCAGAAAATGCACAAAGTGCATCCTTCTGGGTCTTATTTATGACGGAATGAGTGATATTTCAGAATGCCAGTGAAAAATGAGGCAAAAAAGTGAAACTTTTACCAACATATACAACCAAAAGGTCCATAAGGCCAAAATTTTGCGTTGTAAATAGGTAGGAGGTGGCTTCTATTAAACGTCTAAATTTACCCCAAAATCTCAATATTTCGCGATGAAACTTGGCAATATGTTTGTTATTACATCGTTCTTGGAAATAGAGATGAAAATGGTGTGAAATTTGATAAGAAACATCAGTAATTCGGTCGAAAAAACATTTGAATTTTGACCTTATTTGATGTAGATGCGCCTATTTCAGCAGCGCTTTCTGGGACTTAAAAAGCCAATACGTTGTCTCCAGAGTGTCAGAAAATGCACAAAGTGCATCCTTCTGGGTCCTATTTATGACGGAATGAATGCTATTTCAGAATGCCAGTGAAAAATGATGCAAAAACGTGGAACTTTTACCAACATATACAACCGAAAGGTCCATAAGGCCAAAATTTTGCCTTGTAAATGGGTAGGGGGGTGGCTTCTATTAACGTCTAAATTTACCTCAAAATCTCAAAATTTCCCGATGAAACTACGGTCCGAGCGGAGGTGTTTCTTGCCGCACCGAAATGGAAGGAATTCTGAAGTCATACCTATAATAGAAATTGCTCACCTACACCTTAAAGGTACCACTTCACTGTAAAAGAATAGCTATTAATCTAATACATGTTGTAACAGCAGTAATTGTTCACTTTCAAAATTGTCAACGGTTCCTTTCTCTTGTTAATATATTTCAAGCCTAAGTTTACTCAGTTACAAGGATCAATTTGTCTTATTGATTAATACATAAGAATACTTACTGATTTAACAGATACAAGGATCAGTTTGTCTTACTGATTAATACATAAGAATACTTATTGATCCAACAATCAATTTGTCTTATTGATTAATACATAAGAAGCCTAAGTTAACTGACTTCAGTTGAATTCCTCCCCGCACCGAGTGCAAATGAATTGCTCACTACACTTAAAGGTACCTTCACTGTAAAAGAATAGCTATTAACTATACATTTTGTAACAGCAGTAATTGTTTCACTTTCAAAATTGTCAACGGTTCCTTTCTCTTGTTAATATATTTCAAGCCTAAGTTTACTCAGTTACAAGGATCAATTTGTCTTATTGATTAATACATAAGAATACTTATTGATTTAACAGATACAAGGATCAATTTGTCTTATTGATTAATACATAAGAATACTTACTGATTTAACAGATACAAGGATCAGTTTGTCTTACTGATTAATACATAAGAATACTTATTGATCCAACAATCAATTTGTCTTATTGATTAATACATAAGAAGCCTAAGTTAACTGACTTCAGTTGAATTCCTCCCCGCACCGAGTGCGCATATACACAATTCAACATCCGCATCAAGAAACACCTCCTCCGGCGCCCGAACTAGTACAAAACGCGCTACGGTCCGAGTGGTGGAATTCCATCGCGGCGCCCGAACTAGTACAAAACGCGCTACGGTCCGAGTGGAGGAATATCCCTTGCCGCACCGTGATGCGCACAGACCGCATGAAGGGCTTCCTCCGCGGGCCCCCAAACTAGTACAAACAACGCGCTACGGTTCCGATGATGGATGTTCCATCGGCGCCGACTCTAGCTACAAAACGCGCTACGGTCGAGCGGAGGTGTTTCTTGCCGCACGAAATGAGGAATCTGAAGTCATTACCTATAATAGAAATTGCTCAACTACACCTTAAAGGTACCACTTCACTGTAAAAGAATAGCTATTAATCTAATACATGTTGTAACAGCAGTAATTGTTCACTTTCAAAATTGTCAACGGTTCCTTTCTCTTGTTAATATATTTCAAGCCTAAGTTTACTCAGTTACAAGGATCAATTTGTCTTATTGATTAATACATAAGAATACTTATTGATTTAACAGATACAAGGATCAATTTGTCTTATTGATTAATACATAAGAATACTTACTGATTTAACAGATACAAGGATCAGTTTGTCTTACTGATTAATACATAAGAATACTTATTGATCCAACAATCAATTTGTCTTATTGATTAATACATAAGAAGCCTAAGTTAACTGACTTCAGTTGAATTCCTCCCCGCACCGAGTGCGCATATACACAATTCAAACATCCGCATCCAAGAAAACACTCCTCCGGGCGCCCGCGAACCGACTAGTTAACAACACGCGCATACGGTACGAGTGGGTGGAATTCCATTCGCGGCGCCCGAACTAGTACAAAACGCGATACGGTCCGAGTGGAGGAATATATCCCTTGCCGCCGTGATGCGCTCAGTACCGCATGAAGGGCTTCCCTCCGCGGCGCCCGAAACTAGTACAAAACGCGCTACGGTCGACTGATGGGTTCACCGCGGCGCACGAACTAGTACAAAACGCGCTACGGTCCGAGCGGAGGTGTTTCTTGCCGCACCGAATGGAAGGAATTCTGAATCATACATATAATAGAAATTGTCACTACACCTTAAAGGTACCTATTCACTCCTGTAAAGAATAGCTATTAATCTAATACATGTTGTAACAGCAGAGTAATTGTTCACTTTCAAAAAATGTAACGGTCCTTTCTTTGCTTAATATATTCAAGCATAAGTTTACTCAGTTTACAAGGATCAATTTGTCTTATTTGATTAATACATAAGAATATTATTGAATTTAAACAGATACAAGGATCAATTTGTCTATTGATTATTACATCAAGAAATACATACTGGATTTTAACAGATACAATGGATCAGTTTTGTCTTACTGATTTATACATAAGAATACTTATTGATCCAACAATCAATTTGTCTTATTGATTAATACATAAGAAGCCTAAGGTTAACTGGATTCAGTTGAATTCCTCCCCGCTCGAGTGCGCATATACACAATTCAACATCCGCATCCAAGAAAACCTCTCCGGCGCCCGAAAATAGTAAAAACGCGCTACGGTCCGAGTGTGGAATTCCATTCGCGGACGCCGAACTAGTACAAACGCGCTACGGTCCCCGAGGTGGGGAATATCCCTTGCAGCACGTGATGCGCACAGACGCATGAAGGGATTACTCCGCGGCGCCGAATAGTACAAAAACGCGCTTCGGTCCGATGATGGGTTCCACCGCGGCGCCCGTACTAGTACAAAACGCGCCTACGGTCGAGCGGAGGTGTTTCTTGGCCGCACCGAAATGGAAAGGAAATTACTGAGTCATACTATAGTAGAAATTGCTCACTACACCTTAAAGGTACCACTTCACTGTAAAAGAATAGCTATTAATCTAATACATGTTGTAACAGCAGTAATTGTTCACTTTCAAAATTGTCAACGGTTCCTTTCTCTTGTTAATATATTTCAAGCCTAAGTTTACTCAGTTACAAGGATCAATTTGTCTTATTGATTAATACATAAGAATACTTATTGATTTAACAGATACAAGGATCAATTTGTCTTATTGATTAATACATAAGAATACTTACTGATTTAACAGATACAAGGATCAGTTTGTCTTACTGATTAATACATAAGAATACTTATTGATCCAACAATCAATTTGTCTTATTGATTAATAGATAAGAAGCCTAAGTTAACCTGACTTCAGTTGAATGCTCCCCGGCACCGATGTGAGCATATACACCCAATTCAACATCCGCATCATGATACACTCTCCGGCGCCGAACTAGTACAAAACGCGCTACGGTCCGAGTGGTGGAATTCCAATCGGCGGCGACCGCGATCTATACAAAAACGCGCTACGGTCGAGTGAGGGATTATCCCTTGCCGCACGTGATGCGCACAGACGCATTGAAGGGCTTCCTTGCCGGCGCCCGCCGCAATAGTACAAAACGCGCTACGGTGACTGATGGAGTTCCACCGCGGCGCCCGAACTAGTACAAAACGCGCTACGGTCCGAGCGGAGGTGTTCTTGCCGCACCGAAATGGAAGGATTTCTGAGTAATACCGATAATAGAAAATTGCTCAACATACACCTTAAAGGTACCAAACATTCACTGTAATAAGAATAGGTCTATTAATATAATACATGTTGTACACAGCAGTAATTGTTTAATTTTCGAGCAGTTGCGCTTACATACCCTTAACCTAATTATAACTAACTACCTACCTAACTTCTACACCCCATTCACTGAATCTGTTCGCTTTAAGGTGATAACTGAGGAAGTAATAAAACTGTGACTGAAGCAAAATTGTTTACTTACAGATTGTACTGTGTCATATTAAACAGACGAAACAACCTTCCAACGCAGCTGAAGAGAATTGACAAACCATCTTTTTATATAATTTTTTGGGTTCATTTCGTCATCATTAATTTCCACAGACTGATATCATCTCTGTCCGAAACTCTTCGTCACCTCTTCACTGTAAAAGAATATTTATTAATTTAACTGATACATCTTCTGTAAAGAAGATAATTGGCACATGTTATACTAGAAGTGATTAATAATATCTGTTCCTTTACTAAATTGTCAAAGATTCATTTCTCTTATTAATGTATTTCAAGCCTGTATTAGCTATAGCTTCAGTTGAATTTCTCTCCGCACTAATGGTGCACAAACACACTGTCCACATCTGAACTAGTTAGACACTTGTGCACTGACATTACAATTTTGAAAAAGAGTACAGTAACCAAAGACATAGAGTAAGTAACCCTAGTACCCAAAGGTATACAGTGAGTTACAAATGGACACATTTGTGCAGAGGTGCACATTTTGGGCTATATATGAAACTGTACTAAACGTGCTACGGTCCGAGTGGTGGAATTCCATCCTCACATCCGAAATAGTATAATACGCTTTACAGTCCACATGGAGGAATCTCTTGCCACTCTGACACATACAAAAACATTCCCACATGAACTAGTACAAAACGCGCTATGGTCCGAATGATGGAATTCCACGCTAGGTCGTAATTTTATAATGGAAGTTTATGGGAATAAAACTGGTTTTCGGTTGATCTGATTTGATACCAGTGCGAAAAATAAACAAGAGCTGTCCGCGCTCGATTGTACGAATCGTTGTCACAGAAGCAGGAATACTAATCTAATGTTAAAATCAGAGTTTCAACCAAAACGCTCACCAGAAGTTTTCTGAGTCCAAAAGGGGACATAATTGCTCAAAATACAAGTCAGAGTTATGAGACTTGATGCAATCAACTAGTTTTATAACCCCGGAGAAGTTTCATTTGTCTGCAGAAGAAGTTTGCATTTGTTGTGCAGACGCAAAACTTTAACCAGAATTTTCTAAGCCCAAAAGGGGGCATACTTTGCCCAAAGCACATGTCAGAGTTATGGGTCATAAACCAGCAAGACTGGTAATTGGTCTAGAAAAAAAGAAACAAAAGCTGTTCGTAAGACAGCCAGTAATCGACTATTCGAATCATTGTCCCAGAACAGGAATATTAAGCTAAATGTTAAAATATCTATAGAGTTTCAACCAAGTGTCTGCATTAGTTTTGGAGATAGTAACTTGCATGCAAAACTTTAACCAGAAGTTTTCAGTTCGAATTGGGACACAATTTGGCCAAAATGCATATCAGAGTTACGGGACTTGATGCAACTAACTAGTTTTATAACCCCGAAGGCACATGTGAAGTTTCAATTTAATATCTGCATTTGTTTTGCAGATATTAACTTGAACGCAAAACTTTTCTAAGTCCAAAAGGGCTTATAATTTGCCTAAAATACAATGTCATAGTTATGGGACATGACCCAGTGAGGTTGGTAATTGATCTAGAAAAAAAAAGTTTCAAATTTAAATGCCTTTAAGTAATGGCTGTATGTACTTGCACGCAAAACTTTAACCAGGATTTTCTAAGTCCAAAAGGGTGCTGCATAATTTCGCCAAAATGCATGTCAGAATTATGGCACTTGATCCTATTAACTAGTTTTATAACCCCGAAGGCAAATGTGAAGTTTTAATTCAATATCTGCATGTAAAACTTTAACCAGAATTTTCTAAGTCCAAAAGGGGGCATATTTATCCAAAATACATGTTAGAGTTTGGTGGTAAGAAAAGTGTCTCACAACCTTTTTTCGCAAATTTGAGTGTAATCTAGACGGATGGATGGATGGCCATTTCCGATTCGTCCGGCTTCTGTTACCTCGGGTAAGATTTTAGATCCGACCGAGTGCACGGAGCTAGGAAAATCGGACGATTCAAGCACTTATTTATTTTGCACAGTAACAACTTGTCCGCAGGAATCATTAGTTCTATGAACATTATAAATAACCAGTTGAATATAATTGCCTTAAAAATATATCTATCTATTTTATTTAAAATACGTACCCGGGCCAAATGCGAAACTAAATGCGAAACTGTCCCCTCCCACTAATTTTGAGAATCTGAGTTCATACCGAATGTTTCTCATTGCAGAGTTGGTGCAGCCGTTTATTATTACACATCGGAGCGTACGACAAAATTACTCATTTTTGCATGTCTGCACGCATTTAATGTATAAAATGCATAATAAAGTGACTAAAGGTTAGGGTTAGTATCACCATGGTTATAAAATATATACATGCTCCATTCAAATACACATGGTACTTTCACTTTCGAAAACAGTGTATAATTTCCAAACTCCATACTTTCCCGTTTTAAAAATCATACAGTATCTCTGATATCTTCTATGCAACTAAATAAGCTAGGTTTAAAAAAGCGTTTTGAAGAGTTTAATTTTTTAAGGGGTGGGGGGGTAGGGGTCACATTTGTTTGAAATCAGGTGTTTGCAAGAGATATCTTTCTAGTGGATTTCTATTTTGAGGCGAAAATGGCCCAAAATGCATACCTTACGTATATAATTTCAAATCTACACATTTTCCACTCTTGGAAATTACACAGTACATACTGAGGAAAACTGGAGGAATGTCCAGGGATTTCCAGAGTAATTTCTATGGACAACTTTCCAGAGTGATTCGTAACTTTATCATGACATCAGTGCTTCTAACAGACCAGTCAGAGAGCTGCATTTTCGAGTACCTGCCAGTCTCCACTTTGGTAAAACTAAGTATTTTTACAATAAACATAGAGTGACTTTAGAAACTAGAGCTATCACTAAAGGTGATGAATGTACCCCCCGCATGCACTGACACAGTACATTGCAATTTGACGCACACAAGATTGCATAATTATGTGGACTGTATGTATACAGTATAGTAACAAAAAACAAAGTCCCATAACTATGCAGAATATTTATCTAAAAGAATGTAACATGCACCATGCACAACTAGGGTTGGTACTGATCACTTGTGTGAAGTTTCATTAAATTGTGTGCAAGGGTTTGGTAGATTAGGCACGCACAAGATTGCATATGCAGACTGTATGTACATAGTATGTTAACAAGAAACAAAGTCCCATAACTCTGCAATTTTTGTCGCTGAAAGAACCTAACATGCCCCATGCACAACTACTGTTGTTACTGATCACTTGTATGAAGTTTCATTAAATTGTGTCAAGGGGATGAGGCGAGATGGTGCGCACAAGACTGTGTCTATGTATATAGTATAGTAACAAAAAAACAAAGTCCCATAACTCTGCAAATTTTTTTTCTAAAAGAACCTAACATGCCCCATGCACAACTACTGTTGGTACTGATCACTTGTGTGAAGTTTCATTAAATTGTGTCAAGGGGATGAGGAGAGATGGTGCGCACAAGACTGTGTCTATGTATATAGTATAGTAACAAAAAAACAAAGTTCCATAACTCTGCAAATTTTTTTTTCTAAAAGAACCTAACATGCCCCATGCACAACTACTGTTGGTACTGATCACTTGTGTGAAGTTTCATTAAATTCTGTCAAGGGGATAAGGAGAGATGGTGCGCACAAGATTGCGTCTACGGACAGACGGACAGACAGACAGACGGACAGACAGACAGACAGACAACCTGAAACCAGTATACCCCCCTTACAACTTTGTTGTCGGGGGGTACAATAAATATCATACTATTTCAGAAATCAAATTAAGATTTTTCACTGCACATGCTCAAGATGATGCTACAAACAACAAGACTTCAAAGTTTTATTGAAATACTAGTATTACATGAATTGAATACTTTTATTTTACTTTAAAGTTTGAGATTTAACACAGATATTCTATGATAAAGCCAGGGTCAAATGTAACCATTCCCAAGTGAAATTAGTATCATTCTGATATTCAAAAATCACATTTTGGGTCAGGTAAAACATTGTTACATTTTGACTTTCACAAGTGGGTAGTATACATTTTGACTTCATGTGGGTACATTTTTACTTGTTTTACGTTTTGACCTGCACCCGGCCAACCCTTAGCCTGCTGGCGGCAAGTAATTTTGCCTTTGCGACCAGTGCAGACCAAGATCAGCCTGCACTTCCGTGCAGGCTGATCATCGTCTGCACTGTTCGCTATTCAGTCAGTAAATTTTCAACAAACACCCCTTCGAATAATAAATGGTATTGCCCAAATTAAATGATGGACCATTCCATTTTAGAAATTTAGCAGGCTAAGGGTTAATATCATGTTCCTCATTCTAACCGATGATGTTACTAACTCTAAACGCGACAAATGCAAGCGTTACTGACACTCATCGAAGTCGAGCGGCTAAACACATTACTTATATTCGGGTAAAATATACCAGCAAGTCTAAATGTGACTTAAAATCAGATTTAGTTTAAAGTGTGTAGTATTTTCTATCCGGTTTTCTATTTAACGGTTTCCCCAAAGATATATTAGTTCAATTGAAAGCAAAATGTACGCGGTGGCAGAGAGTTGACTTATACTACTGCAGTCGCACGCCTTAATTATAATTAAGTCTGCAAACAGATCTTTTAGAAGCACATACGCAGCGAAGCAACATAAAGTGAGGATATAATTGTAGGGTACATTTGTATTAGGTTTGTATCTAGAAATATGCACGCTTTTACAGCAGAAATACTTTAGGCTTTGGGAAGAATCAATGCATTTTTCTCGATGCAAATCTAATAAATCCTTTTATAGTAACCCTAGTTGAACTGAAATGTCCGTCGTGGTTAAAGAACTTGACTATGAAAGTGACGTCACAATGGACGACACGCACCCGATATGAAACTGGAACGTCAATATGGAAAAATATTTCTTGCACACTGGACTGGCGTTTCCGTTGACTTTACCCATGCCGACAAAAAACATCTGACACCCCATGCCAGATTGCTCTCGTTCTGTTAATGACAACTAGCGTTTTATGCACTGATTATATATGGTATTATTTATGTAAACTACGAAATATCAGGTACCTTGAGAGATTCTTTCCGTCCCTTTTACATGAAGTATATTTCTCGGTCCAAAAGAACAACAATAAAAAAACAACGTTATTTTACTGAAAGAACATACCATTACGCTAGAAACGATAAATACTAAAATGGAACTTGTTATTGTGCTTCTCTAAAACGTCATGACGTTACTTCAGCTTATTTCCCGCGCTATGCGTACATACCCTACTATAAGAAAGAGTGCTGGAAATAAAGTCTTTTATTTGCTTTTATTCTTCTATCATTTGTAAAAAACGGTATGCAAAAATAATCTGTCAGAATAAAACGCTTAATATTTGTTTATGATAAGAAAAAAATCAGTGCACAGGCTGGTCTGAATCCATGCTGGTCGCAGACGTACTATATTGGTTTTCTCATGGCGCGGCTCAAATACATTTGTCATACTCACTGAATTGTTGTACCTTGCTAAGACGTCATCCAGTCATTTATGAAAGTGTCTAAGAAATGTTCCCAACGTAAAGATAAAATGTAATATGAATTTTCTACAAGTTCAAATGGTAATTATGATGTGCAGACTTTGCAACACTGTACGTGAGACGTTGTCACATATTTCCGTTATCGTTGCGGCCTTGCAACATTTATGTAGCTTACATAAGTTTATTTGTAGCTAGTTCTTTTTATCTTTCAAAATTCTGCAAATAGCTAATATTGCTTCCACACATAAAACTCATCTTTTCAGTTATGAAAACGTAGAATCAATGCTTTATTGTACATAATAAATGAATCAACAAGGTCATACGGAGCGACGCCGTAACATTGTCGTTGAGATATGTCACATGAAATCGATGAGACTTGACTTACGTTGGAACGTAGTTCTCCTGGAGTGATTGTAATAGATTTTGTTTTTCTTCTTCTTCAAAGTTCTCCTTTTATAGTAATGGCAAATGCTCAGTATAATACATTATGGCCATACGTTGGGGCCAGGGTGGAGTTAGAGAAAGTAAAAGACTGTCAGGTGCTTCCTAACAGTAAAAGAAGGTGCAGTAACCTAACACTGGCCTTGAAATTTTTTAGAATTGCACTTCTAAATTGTTTGATGAAAATCGTGTATGCCAGTTATTCCCTATTCATCCTGTATTTTTTCAAGTGAAAATATCCTAAGGTGAACGATGTGTGCCTATGTGGTCCCTATTATTAATTCTTAAATTCATAAATGTAAACAATACCCTGAATTTCCCAATAAAACATGTTTCTTTCATACCTAGATTTTTACCATATTTCATCCCTAAATTCTACAGTTCTATAGCCAGTAAATCTGGTAAAGCCATTGTGAGGCAAAAGTAAAATATAATTGTAGCACATACCTTTATTTTTCCTGTTAGACTGATGCAACAATCCCAAATGTAATTAGGTCCATTTTATTAATTTTCCAAAAAAAAAAATACTAAATCCAAAATAACTATCTATGCACAGCAAATAGAGAAGTAACGTTTGTGTACACTATAAGTCATGAATAAGTCATGAACATTTTAACACATAACTGTTCATTTATTGGTCATCCATGCAAATGACACAAAGTGTGTCCGGAGGGTACATAATAACAGCTAGGCTGAATGAATAATAACTATTACAAATATATTATGAAAGCCCTACATCTACAAATGTGAAACCAAAATTTGTAGCCCTTTTTGGTGCCAACCTATACTATGTTAATGCGCCGTAAAACCTAAATAAATAAATAAAATACCCCTACAAAACAAGGTTTTGAGAGTACATTGGAATCACTTTATAGTGTGTCTGTTAATTAATATGTCACAAATTACCAGTTAGAGGTCATCCATTTGGAGGGAGTTATATGGGAAAAGTGATTTTTATAGAAAAAAAGTCCAGCTTGATTTGCTTGAAGTTAGTCTTGCTGTTATATAATTGGATTTCAAAATAAACAAGAGCTGTCTCCATAGGATGACACATGCCCCCGATGGCACTTTGAATGAATAGTTATGGCCGATGTTAGAGTTTAGGACCTTTGACCTACGGAGCTGGGTCTTGCGCGCGACACGTCGTCTTACTGTGTCACGCATTCATGCGTAGTTATTTTAAAATCCATGCATGAATGACAAAGATATGGACCGGACACGCCCATCAATGCACTATCATGAAAAATGACCTTTAACATCTAAGTGTGACCTTGACCTTTGAGCTACGGACCTGGGTCTTGCGCGCGACACGTCGTCTTACTGTGGTACACATTCATGCCAAGTTATTTGAAAATCCATCCATGGATGACAAAGATATGATCCGGACACGCCCATCAATGCACTATCCTTTAACGTCTAAGTGTGACCTTGACCTTTGAGCTACGGACCTGGGTCTTGCGCGCGACACGTCGTCTTACTGTGGTACACATTCATGCCAAGTTAATTGAAAATCCATCCATGGATGACAAAGATATGGACCGGACACGCCCATCAATGCACTATCCTTTAAAGTCTAAGTGTGACCTTGACCTTTGAGCTACGGACCTGGGTCTTGCGCGCGACACGTCGTCTTACTGTGGTACACATTCATGCCAAGTTATTTGAAAATCCATCCATCGTTGACAAAGATATGGACCGGACACGCCCATCAATGCACTATCCTTTAATGTCTAAGTGTGACCTTGACCTTTGAGCTACGGACCTGGGTCTTGCGCGCGACACGTCGTCTTACTGTGGTACACATTCATGCCAAGTTATTTGAAAATCCATCCATCGATGACAAAGATATGGACCGGACACGAAAATTGCGGACAGACTGACAGACCGACAGACCGACAGACGGACAGACGGTTCAAAAACTATATACCTCCCTTCGGGGGCATAAAAATGGCATTTAAACTTATGTTGAAATATTTCTGTCAGCGAGGTAGCTGTTGTGATTCTTAAAAAAGCTTGATAAAGCGAAGTTTTCTGAAAAGATGATTTATCTCATTAGCTGAAAGTTTCCTGGAAATATTTTTGGAAAAATTACATTAGTATCTCAATATCAGTAAGACAGCTATCTAAACACTTTGAGCAATTATCTTGATTTTTCTAACTTTTCTGAATACTATCTCAATAGCCTGGTTTCCTGGAAATAAAAAGCATATCTTGAAAACAGTAATTTATTGCATAACGTTTTCAGAAAAATGCACAGTTTTTTAGTATATTTAAGAATGTTAATTATCATAATAGTTACCAAGCATCTTGTGGCAGTTTCAAGCACTAACATGAAATGTGCTAAATATTACTTAATATTACAAATGAATTATCTATAAAATATTATGTTTTGCTGAAAAGTTTTCAGAAAAATGCTCAAGTTTCACGGGAAGTTTACAATATTACCCTCATAGCTATCTGTAAAAGAAATAAGTATGCCCCCAAACAAATCAAAGACAAGATGCTGATCACAGGACACTGGAGCACCAACTTCCCATCATTGAAAGGTTGACCATAATTTACTTGTTGTCAATGCAAGACTGTAAACCATTTAGGAAAACATTGCTGTTGAACAAATAAATATAAACCCATTTAATATCTATAATTGATACCAATGAACACAGTAAATAACATGTTAATAATACAATTGAATATAATAGTACAAACCTGTTCTCCGCAAGTAACTGTCAACTTCCCCACATGAAACAGAGGTGGAGGACTAATGATTTCAGACACAATTACTTGCGGAGAACAGGTTTGTACTGGTACAGAATCAAGGAATACTGTTAAGGTTAACTGCAAAAATCTATCGGGCATGTTAAAGAACCGAACAGTCCATTCGCAAAGAGCTAGGTTGTTAGCCAGACAGGCCTGTATCAAATGTATTTCTCTTTGTTCATGGACGTCTCTGTGTCCCTCTGTTCAGTTCATTCTTCGTTAGACTAAGTACTGATTGAATTTCCCATGCGACTGCCCTTTTATGTAAAATGTTTATCATGAAAAAGGCGCTATAATGTAGTAATAATGTACTATAAACGTAATCATATTGACCTAGCCTTACCTAAATACTGACTGAACATACAAGTCTGTATTATTGTTACATTTAAACACTTCTAAAAGTTACTCCTGTATTATTCTATTCTGGTGCTGGACTATGCATTGTGGGTAGATCAAGACGGCGGACGTATTTTTGCAACGTGTCGTAAACTGAGATAGATTTGTACGTTTTTTTCATCGTTAAAATGGCAAGGAGTGATACCAATAGTGATATGAACCTATTTGCGCAACTTAACGTTATGACATCAAACAAGTTTGGTCCCCTTAGTGAGGATTTTGAGACTGTACAGAGTCGAAAAAGAGCTCGCCACTCGACGGTTGGGGCATCGTGCGAGCACATGCCTGCAAATCAATCTTTTTTCTTAGATTCCGAAAACTCAAAAACCTACCAGCTGATGAGAAACTGAACATTATACTTGTAAGCATGTCTAATCTTGGGCTTTTGAAGTATAGAATTGACAATATTGAGTGCACCGTTTTCATGAATTGTGCACATCACGGGGTCACAAATGAGAGGCTTCGTTTATCAGAGTATAAACAAATTGACTTAGAGGCCCGTAATAGAGCCACAAACCTTATTATCACAGGTGTAGTAGAAAGTAGAGGTGAAAACTGTGTTGACATTGTGACTGATCTTATTGACACTTATTTAGATCTTAAACCATCCTCCTTTGTGATTCTAAGGGCACACAGAATGGGTCGAGTGTTCAGACCACGCGCTTCGCATCTAGACCCTGGTCCAAAACCTAAACCCAGGCATATTATGGTGACATTTTGCCAATCAATCGAAGTTGACTTTTTAATGGAAAGGGCGTATATGCTCAAAGGTTCGGACGTCGGTTTCACCAGGGACTACCCTAAGGAGATAAGTGATGCGAGAAAAGTGTTGTGGCCGCACTTTAAGGACACCCGCAAAGGTATGGAAAAAAAAAGTTCGAATACTATTCCCGGCTGCTTTGGAGGTCAACGGACGTATTGAACGTAACATGTTTCCCGACTGGTTTGAGGTCCTCCGCGGGTCTAGATGTACAGATATCCAAAAACGCGTTAGTGAGAACATTAGAGTGACTAACGAGCGAATCAGAGAAGCGTTTACCCAACAAAATATTCAAGGGCGCCCAAGTGTGCCCCCCAGTCCTCATGTTATTGACTCTGGAAATCGCAACAGTATCCCTGAGGAACAGGTGCCCGAATCCGCCGCAGACAACGAGTCACTACACAGTGATCACAATAATCAGGGCTTAAACACATCGCTTGATGGTAACAATAATCAGGTCAGGAACGAGACACCCGATCAAGCACGTGCTGAGGGTCCGTTACCCGCACGCTATGTCCAGTCGTTTAACCTAAGAGCCAATAATCCGGTACCAACAAATTATGAAAACGCTAGAAACACAAAAACGTCAAGCGAAAAATCAATACAGGATTCTGTCCCTGTTCAAAATAAACTTTATTCGGAAGCAGTGTCCATCTCCAACGGGGACAGAAACAACGCTGGAAGCCATGGTGAAAGCCCCTCAGACCACTATTCACTAGGTTCCAAGGCCGGGTGCAAGTAGACAGGCCAGGGGCAGTACCGCCATGTGTCTTTGAGGCGGATACGCCCGTGTGTCAAACTGAACTTAAGTGTCATGAAACTGAAAATACAACTTTTGTATCTGAAATTTTCCTATGCTCCAAATGCATGGATTTGCCTAACTGTTCAATTTTTGTAAGATGTGAACATTACGTAAGTTTAGATACTTTTCTATGTAACCAATGTATGGAATTGCCTAGTTGTTCTAGTTTTACTAGATGTGATCATTATACGAGTCCTGAAGTGAAAAATATAAACTCGAACTCTTACAGTAAAACATTGCATGAAAAGAACAATGATCAGGTTAAAAGTAGCTATGTCAATACTAGTAATCAGTCTGCGACAATTAATAGGGAAAGTTGTATCTTATTTACTAACAAAATTGCTTCCCCTGAAACACATTGTTCACCCCATAAAAACGCTAATTTTGATGTAAATACTTTCAAAGTAGGGAGTCTTAATGTTTGCGGATTAAAAAATAGAAGTAATTATCCGGAATTTCTCGATCTTATTAAGGAGTACGACATTTTCTGCGTGGAAGAAAGCAAACTAGATATTTATGATATTATAAAAATACCCGAGTACACTTTTTTCTCAAAACCAAGAAAGGACAGTTACTACAGGAAATCAGGAGGCATAGGTTTTTTCATTCGGAATACTTATATAAACCAAATAGAAATAATGGAGACTGATTGCGAGTACATTTACTGGGTTAAAGTTCATGCCGATATGTTAAAAAAATTTGATAGTGATTTTATTATTGGTGCAATGTATATCCCACCAAATCAGTGAATCAGTCACGCTTCTTTAACGATGACGAATTCCTCAAACTTGAAAATGAAATATCATCAATGTGTATTAAATATAAATATTGTCTGGTTTTAGGGGACGTAAATGGCCATACTTCTACCTTTGATGATTTTACTATTATAGATGAATTCTTATCAAACCACTTTGAATTTGATGAAGAATTTTTGAGTACTTTTAACTCTTTTGAAGTACTTGAAAAACATAATTTTCCTCTAAAGAGAAGCTCAATTGATACTAAAACCAATGCAGTCGGACATAAGTTCTTAGATATATGTAAATGCAATAATTTATATATACTAAACGGTAGAGTGGGGCAAGGATCGTGATAAAGGAAACTTTACATTTAGAGGAACTTCTGCAATTGATTACATGGCAGGATCAGTACATCTTTTCCCTTTTTTACTAGATTTTGAAGTAAAAGAAGTTGACACCTTATTTTCCGATGGGCATGCGTTATTATCTGCCGTCATAAAATGTTCACATGGACATGGCACTGATAGTCCAAACGCACCGAATAATACAAATTCTAGTAGACATGTTAAACCCCCGAAATGGAAAAATAATCTCACAGCTGATTTTGTTTCAAATTTAGACGATAGAAAAATTGCGTCGATTGAGCAATCCCTCCGCAATTTAACAGGCGACATATCAAAAACTGAAATAAACGAAATCTCCGACAAAATCGCTAATCTTTTTGAATATTCCGCATACAAATCTTTTCCGCAAAGTTTTTGCTCAAATAAAGATAAATATTCAAACTGTATCTCCACCAAAGGAAAAAAATACCAGTGGTATGGGCCTCAGTGTAACAAAGCGAGACGTAAATATAACCGCGCTCGTAAATTGTATAGTATACATAAAAATGACCTATATAAAGCAGAATTAAATCGTGCCGCTAGAGTTTATAAACAAACACTGAATACTTTTATGTATCAGCATAAAACGCGAAACGAACGAAAACTGAGAGATATGCATTCCAGGCAGCCTAAAGATTTTTGGAAAATTTTGAATAATTTAAATACCGTATGCCCTCAAAATAAAACGCCAGAAATACATGAGTTTTACGAACATTTTAAGGCCGTAAATTCTGAGCCTTGTTATGGTGATAGCGAACAAATTAATCATGAGGAATCGGGTTTTATTTTCGAGGACGATACTTTAAACGCACCAATCACGGAAAGGGAGATAATAAAAATGATTAATAAAAGCAATAACAATAAAGCAGCTTCGCCGCAAGATAATATTCATAATGAATATATTAAAAATACACAGTCTATAATGACACCAATTTATTGTAAGTTTTTTAATAAGATTTTTGATTGTGGAATTTTGCCAGAAAAATGGCTAATCGGTACTATAATGCCAATATATAAAAAAAGGGTTCGCAACTCGATCCGGCGAATTATAGACCTATTACAATACTGAGTTGTTTGGGGAAATTATTCACAGCTGTCTTAAATGAACGTGTAACTGTATTTCTTAACAACTTTGACATTCTTAATCAAAATCAGGCCGGATTTAGATCAGGATTTTCAACCACAGACCATATTTTTACCCTCAAATTTCTAATTGATGCCTTGAGATCACAAAAAAAGAAACTTTTTTGCTCTTATATCGATTTTACGGCCGCTTTCGACAAAATTTGGCGGGTAGGACTCTGGAGCAAACTGCTTAAAAATGGAATAAACGGAAAGCTTTTTAATGTAATCTTCAATATGTATGCAGATATTAAATCATGTGTTTCTATAAATGGTACTATATCTCCGTTTTTCAAAAGCTTCTGTGGGGTAAGACAGGGAGAGAACTTGTCTCCCGTTTTATTTTCAATATATCTCAATGATTTAGAAGATTATCTAAATAGAAATAACACCAGTATTGAATTAAATCAAAACAATAGCGAAATCAACGTGTATAGTAGTCGTAACTTGACCGCGATGGTTGACCTTAGGCTGATTACTCATATCGATTATTTCATTGTAGAAATTAAGGGTGCTTAGAGTAGCCGTGCATATTTATATGGAATTAGTTTGTATACAGTGCAGTATCAAAGTTTGTATACTTACATTTGATCAGTTAAAACTTTCCAATTCACTAATTTATATTTACACAAAATTATATTTCCTTTTTCTCGTGCAGCTCGTGTTTTACGTACACTCCTTTCAATAATAGGTTGTGCCTTATTATGTATTATAATGCAAAGGTCAACCATCGGGGTCAAGTTGCGTCCACTATATCTCAAAATTTTCATACTTTTATATGCAGATGACACAGTTATAGTTAGCGAAGATGCAAAAACTTTTCAAAATTTGTTAAATGATTTCTATCAGTATTGTAAAATATGGAAATTAACAATCAACATGCAAAAGACAAAAATTGTTATATTTGGCACGAGTAAACCTGAAAACTACAACTTCACTATAAATGGCGAAATAATACAAAATGTGAAAGATTACAAATATCTAGGTATTCTCTTTTCTTCTTCGGGAAATTTCCTAAACGCACGAAAACAATTAGTGAGTCAAGCGAGAAAGGCGTTGCGAATATCTAATATTGATTTGCCAGTAGATGTCAAGTTGAAACTTTTCGATCAAACCATTGTCCCTATATTAACTTATAACTGCGAAGTATGGGGGTTCGAGAACTTAGACATAATTGAAAAGGTACATACTGACTTTTTGCGTAAAATTACTGACAGCAAGAAAAGTACGCCTATATATATGTTATATGGAGAACTTGGCCGCTATCCGCTCGAAATAGTTATTAAAACTAGAATTATTAATTATTGGACTAAACTTCTTATGGGAAGTGAACTAAAAATAGCAAGGAAATGTTACGAATTCATGCTGATCTCAACAATACATTTTAAATGGATAAATCATGTTAAAAGTATTCTGGATCTAACAGGAAACACTTTCTTTTGGATTAATCAGAAAACTTTATACTTAAAAAATATAGGTCAATTAATTAAAAGGAATTTACATGACCAATTCTTACAAAAGTTTGATGGAAGTTTAAATAATTCTTCAAAGGGATTAAATTACAGACTATTTAAGTCTGATATCAAGTTAGAACCTTACCTTACTATTCTCCCTAAAAACAAAAGACTAGTACTATTTCACTTTAGAACAGGTAACCATGGACTGCCAGTAGAGACAGGGAGATGGCGTCAATTCAATAATCCCTATGAGGAAAGAAAGTGCACGTTGTGCTCATTAAACGATGTGGGCGGCGAATTCCACTATCTTCTCAAATGCCCTTTTTTCGCCTACGAACGAATGAAATATATCCCTAGAGCGTTCTCCAACAGGCCAAATATAATTAAATTTCGTCATCTGTTGTCTTCCGTATCATTCGGTGTATTAAAAAACATAAGTGCATTCGTGTCGCTAATAATAAATTATTTCCGAAATAGCCAGTAATAATATGTATAAATACTTACAACCATATCACTTATATCCAATAGTAACACTAATCTCATAGTAATGTCCACGCTGTCAACGCGCATATACACGTTTGTTTTTGCAAACTTATGAATGAACTGGGTCAATGACCGGTACATGTATAAAGAAACTACTGACCAATCAAAATTCACAGTTCTACCGAATCCCCCAGTCGATTCATAATATGGCATACCTTTAGCTAGATCATGCTTTTTTCGTGATCTTATTCTCCCAACAAGTATCATTATTTACAAACCTTAGTGTAAACGTATTACGCTTTTTTTTTCGATTTGTATTTATGATACTCTAAGTTTGTAAATTATATCTTTGTATATGATATATAATTATGCCTGTCCCCATCTAAACCCACATCTTGTTTGAAAAAAAATGAGTCATGTTATTACATGTATGTAATCTGACATTAATAAAAGTAGTAGTTGTTGTTGTTGTTGTTATTAAAACAGAAAACAGTTTTATTCTGAACAAAATATAATTTGATGTAAGTGTATTGATTATTTACAGATCAAGGTTTTAAAATAAAAGTCAAATGCAGAAAGTGTTAATGAAAAGCATATGTTAAGAAAAAATTCAGAACTACTCAGAAGTTTTCACAAATATAATTTTCAGATTTTCTAAATGGCTGAATATTGCTGTACTGATGCCTGAGATTTTCTACATGTGATTGAACTGATTCATGAAAATGTCTGAATCATGTCTGAATATTTCTGAATTATGTTTGAACATTTCTGAAGTGATCTGAATATTTATGAACTAACGTCTGAACATTTCTGAATTGATGTCTGAACATATTTGATTTTTTTCTGAATTTTGCCAATTGAAGAAAGTAGTCAGAAATTAGCAAAGAAGGGATTTTCAGACAAATTCAGAAATGTTCAGCAAGTCTTACTTTAACTACTAGTTAAACCAACAACACTGTTGTGCAATCAGCGAGATGATTTTATTACGAGATCTGCATTCATTTAGCATAGATATATTCATCTCAATGAAACATGTATGAAGCATATCACGATCAAAACTGTCATATAAAATCCAATAAATGTTTTTAGAAAACAACTGTAAAAGTCTAACAAACTTTGTAACAGGTTCGATCGTATATTCGTCAAAGGAATACTGGCCGCCTGCGTAAAACCCCTTTTTATTTCTTTTTTAATTTAAGAGGAACCATAGAATCCGTGGCATGCACGGAGATCACATTTTAAGTGAATCTCCTCAGACTATTCCTCGGAATATCAAACAACGGACCGTGCTTAGACATGCTTACATACATATTTGTTATCATAAAACATATATATTTGTTATCAAAAAATTTTCATAAAACAAATTTTCGTTCCGAACTTTTGTTAACATAATATTATCACATTATGCTATGTATATCTCATATATCTTACATTATGACATATTTCAATCTGCTACTTCGTTTACCTGATACTTTAAGTATTGTCTTACATTTTAACAAAAAATGATATATTCTAATACACTCTGAATCTATTTCTGTGCTTTTAAACATTGCCCGACATTTTCTTAAAAAACAGATATATTTCAATACTCTCAGTGTGTATGATTATACTTTCAAAAAACATGATAAATATCATAAATTGAATTTGAATGCAGATGTTCTCGTAAGAGAAACTCGCTAGAACTGATATAAACGCCTCTCGTATAAATACCCATACATGAATGCACATGTATGCTTGAATGCGTATCAAACCGTAAAGACCGGTTTATGTAATCCGTTACAGTTAGACAAAGGTTCTCCGCTATACGATGTAACGCGGAGAACCAGTAAGTCTTACTTTAACTACTAGATAAACCAACAACACTGTTGTGCAATCAGCGAGATGATTTTATAGACATACAAAGTTTAGAATGTATGCTGCATTCAAATTCAGTTTTTATTACATTTTTAACGTTTTGGTTATAAACAATCTCTTTTCTAACGAGTCTTCAATGTAACCATCTTTTGCCTGATCTGATTTCCATCGACCATGGCGTTTAAGACACCTGTCGGAAACGCCCGATGCATTTGCAGCCATGGAAGCACCACTTGCCCTTAAGGAATGAGTTCCCAACTTAAGATTAGGAGCAACTACCTTAAGCTTTTTCACAATACATTCTTTTGCTCTTGTATAACTTAATTTTTTATTTTGTTTGATGAGTGAAGATTTTCCTTTTGATCTAAAAGCAGGTTTAAAAAGATAATTATCTGAAGTTTCTGACAAGTGAGCTGCGGTCATATACCTTTGCAACATTAAATACGGACAAGCTACAGAAGAGCCTTTAGCAATTAATACTTCTTTGCCAGATCTATATATATCGGTTTTGCTTTTTTGTATTTTGACATTAAGATGATCAATCTTAAATTCTATATCTTTACACAATAAATTGCTCAGTTCATTAAACCTGAGAAATCCTGCATACCCTAGTAAAATCATTGAAAGATCTCTCAATTCTACAACGTCTACAGAATTTTCATACAAAGAACATAAAGTTTTTAACATTTCAGTATCAACCACATCTTTCTTTGAAGTTGGCGTAGAACGAATCCTCTTCGCTGTTTCTAACAAATTTTGAACAATACTACTTTCAGTAGGATCTAACAGTTCATTTAGTTTGTGTACCCATTTGATTGCATAAAATGCCGAAGAAATAACGTGATACGACTTTCCTTGATCTAATAAGTTCACTATATACATAGCAACAATAATTGGTTTCGCGGGTTGTGCCGTAAGTGAATTCACTTTACAATATTCTTCAAATAAAGTAAAACAGTTTTTATATTTTGTTGTTGTACTTCCTGCACGTGATTGCAATAAATAACTTGCCATATTACTAGCAATATTGTCCATTTCATTGTTGCAAACTCCCGCATCCTGCATTTTACGTTTCAGCGTAGATTTTAGGCCAACACCTGAAAACATTTACGTACATATAATCATTTTGTTTCAGCTAACCAAACACACATATACATATGTATATATATATATAGTTTTAGTCAAGATATAATTTTTAATGCTATCATATCGAACTTTAGTGGTTCGTTATCAAATGTACCATTTTAACCGTTTCCGACAACAACATTTGACCTTGACAGATTAAGTGTCTGTTTTATAAAATATTTGAAATTTCCATCTTCATTTAACAGAAGCGGCCAAAAAGGGGCACTTTTCCATTTTGGTATGATCAAACTACATTCTACATGCTCGCTATTAATCTTATTTATACAATCTACTATAAGTCTTGGTGGTGGAACAAGCCAATTATTTTCATTTTTCCAGACTTCATTCAAAGAGTCAATGCCTTTAGTTCCTGGTACCCACCAACGGGAGTTGAACCTAGAACACTTATTATTCAAGTGTGACGCAAAACGATCAATCGTATGCGGTCCCCATAAACAATCAATACGTGAAAATACACTGTCATGTATTTCCCAATCATCACAATCTGTACATCTACTCAAATAATCTGCAAGCTCATTGTCTACTCTAGGAATCCATTCCGGACGAAATGAAATATTTTCGTTTTCGCAAAAGTTGGCTAAGTCTAAAGCTGTTCTTTGGATACTTGGAGTTTTACTCCCATTTAATAAGATTGATTTTACATTTTTATTATCTGTAAATATGTGCACTAGTTTATTCTTTAATACATGTGCATTGCTCTTAATTATTCTACTAACAGCTTCAGTTTCTCTCCAAGTGGAACTTTGAACCTTTTCAAAAGTGTCCCACTTACCAATTACCTGAGATTCTGTTTCCGGAAATGCTATCTTAATTTTAGAAACTTTTGGTAGCGTACCCTTCCCACCTTTGCTGATAATACCATTTGTTCTAAACGAATTCTTTTCAGAATCGTTTTCACTTCTCTCCCGAGTGTTAACCTGAGATTCAAAACCCGTATCCGGGGGTTTTACTTTCAATGACGAATTACCTTCGATCTTTTGAAATCTGTTGGCGCAGTACGCGCTTGTTTCATGCCTTGGTGCATTATGATTACTATTTTTAAAACATTTATGCACTGATTTGCTTACCGTAACAATATTTTTGTTCGCTTCCGGGGAACCTTTTAAATACTTGCTCTCTTCCGGGAGCAATTTATCAATATTTCCACCTTCTGGGAACCATTCATGTCCCTCTTCCGGGAGACATTCAGAATCAAAACTCGCTTCCGGGAGCTTGCTACTACTTTTTCTACCTACTTCTGATATACAGTCAGAATAAATGGTCACTTCCGGGACCCTACCGTGATTTCTACATACTTCCGATACACAATCGGAATTTATGCTCACTTCCGGGAGCCGAACTCTTTCCGTTATCGTTACTGGTATTAACGTTTTGTCAAAACCGTGTTCTGTTTTCTCAGTTCTCTCTGGGAACTGCTTACACATACATGTTACACTTACTTTCTTACTGTCGTATTCCTGAGAACCTAAGCAATCATCTTTTTTCTTGATAAAACCGCCATAGCCTTCCGCACTGGCATCAGCATAGATACTTACTGCGCAAACTGACATGTTTTTGAAATATTTCCCTTTGTGGTTAATTTTTCTCACGTTTTTCTCGCCAGAATTTTAATTCTGCGATTGCCTGTTCACTTACCAGTACTGGAGCGTTCCAACTTGCTCTAGATAGTATGCATTTATACATTTCTCTTGTTCTCATTCTAACTTTATTGCCTATTACATTTTGAAGAGATATAATTTTTCCCACAACAGATGCCAAAGCTTTTACGTTTATAATATTACATTTGTCCATTCTTATCTGATACAAAACAGAATCTATCGATACTTCAAGATTATCGATTCTTGAATCTGTTATGAACAATAGGTTTTTTGACATGTCAATCACGTGTCCTAACCAAACGACTCTAGATGTCGGCTGCCAATTACATTTTTCGTCTGCTAATAGAAAACCGAATTCGCAGAGCGTTTTTCTTACGTAAACACTCGATCTTTCTGCTAGAACATATTCAACATGTCCCCCTATCCCGTCATCTAAGAACATGATTATTCGATGACTTTTACTTCTCAAGAATGACACTACAACCCTTAACATTTTGGTTAAAAATATGTCCTGCGGTATTTATTCCAAAAGGCAAAGAATTAAAAACATAAAAATGTGTATCACCTTCACTTAACCATGAAAAGCCTAAGTAAGTGCGGTGTTCTGGAAAGATATCAATGTGATGATATGCTCCTTTCAAATCAAATGTAAACAGAAATGAATTTTCATCAAACATTTTTTCTGCGACCTTGATATCTTCAAATTTTACTCTAAATTTATGTAAATACCTGTTTATGTGTCTACAGTCAAGTACTAGTCTAGGTTTTCCCGTTTTACTATATGCAACTGTTAAAGGGTTCACTACGTGTGGTACAACGCTAGATTTAGATACAACTTTCTTATCTAAAAGACAACTTAATTCTTCTTCTACAAAACGCGTATTGTCACGTGCTGATTTGTTGTTTTTTAGCACTACACTAGGTGGTGTTTCTTTCAAGGGTAATTTGTAACCTTTTTCAACTACATCCATAATGTAGGCACTATCCGATGCCTCTCTCCATTTATTCGAACAATGTCGTAACCTACCTACTGGTGACACAACTCTTTGTTGTGCTTCTTCGGTTTCTGACTGCTTAATTTCGGTGTGCTCATCAGCATTTTCTGCATTTTCTGGTAAATGTAATACATTACCTTGACTTTTTGAGAAAGATTTTTCTACAGAACAATTACAACTTTTTTCTTTCTTTATACATGTACATAAAACATTACTTATCTTATTATTTGTATTTCTTTCCGGGCATTCAGGTGCCCCTCTCCAATGCCCTGGTTTGCCACATGCAAAACACAACCCTGGTCTACGCCCCTGTCGTGCTGACTGTTGTGTATTAACCGGACACGCCTCTGTCATAACCCGCTGCTGTCTACGGTATGGCCAGTTTCGCCCAGATTTCGCTTTCTTCGATTTTTCCGCTTTATACTTCTTGGAAGCCCTTGCTTCCGCTTTAAAGATTCGTTTCTCATCGTCCGAGTCGCTCGCCAATGGATTTGCCTCATACTCTTGAACTACTCTCCATCCCAACTCGGCTGAGTCCGCCAGTTTAATCAGTTTTTGTCTGTGAGTCATTAACTCTTTAGCTGAAAAACAGCGTAATTTTCTAATGTATATGTATGCTCCGCATAATAAACTAGTCTATTCTACAATATAATCAATAATCATGGTACTTTATATTTGAAATTATTCTACTTTTTGCCCTTTAACAGATTTATTATATTTAAAATTTTTCAGCCACAACTGTCGGAGTCATAGATTACACATACTTCTTTATTTTACATTTGCTTTTCTATTCTTTAAATTATTCTTTCGTTTCAATAATTAATTTATTAAATAATTCATTTTTCGTTCTGTTTATTCGTTACAATTAATATCTAATATATACCTCGAGTTATACGGACAATACTTGGCAATTTTATCGATAAAATTTTTCATTTTTCTCTAAAACGCACTCGTGCGTGCGAAATACTAAATTTTACATACCTGCCTTCCAGGGGCGGATATCGATGTATTTCATACGTGTACTAATCATTTCTATAAAAATTCCACAATTTTGCTAAATTTAACGGATAATTATAAATTACCTTCTGCTATATTCGCTCTACAATCCTCCAATTTCTTCTCTTGTAAATCATGATTAGCCTCGTCTAATTTCAGTATGACCTTAGAATTGTGCTTATATTGCTCCTCATTGCTTTTGCGTTTAAATTTTTTACTGTTTATCATCATATTTGAAATATTAATTGTAGAATGACCACTTATCTTTTCAAATAGGCTTCCAATTTCCTTCAGCATCACCTCTTTGTGGCCTTCCAGTGACGTCCTGACTTTATCTTCTATTATTCTATCCCACTCTAAATTTTCCTCTCTACCTCTCGGTGGGTTTCCCTCCATATTTTCTTCCATGTGTAAACGTAGAACAGTTGAATGCAGATGTTCTCGTAAGAGAAACTCGCTAGAACTGATTTCTATACAACGCCTCTCGTATAAATACCCATACATGAATGCACATGTATGCTTGAATGCGTATCAAACCGTAAAGACCGGTTTATGTAATCCGTTACAGTTAGACAAAGGTTCTCCGCTATACGATGTAACGCGGAGAACCAGTAATTATTCAGACTGCAATTCCCAAATATTCAGGGTTTTTTCCATAGGGGAAGGTGTCAGTCAATTTTTTAACTGAATAAGTACATGCAGTATGACTACAAAATGTTATATTTTTCACACACAAACATTTGATATGTGTTCTTTTGTGATTTGATGATTTCAGTCACATTTTATCCAATATCTTCAGACAGTTGCTAAAAGGAAACTTAGGTATCACAATTACCCAATGAATGAGTCCTAAACAAGGCCTTATTATCACATTTTCTGGAAGAAAAGGTGCATTCATGAGCTATGACCACTTGATTAAATACATTTTCTTAACGAAGCCAGCTTACTGACTTGCCCATGGTAGATATGGCAATGGTAGATATGGCATTAATATTTTTAGACCTTAGTAAGCTTGTAGGGAATTAATCGTCTAATCGACTTCCTTTCTTCAGCTTACCTGTCACATAGTGACGGGGTGAGCTTTTGTGATCGCCCTTCGTCCGTCGTCCATCCGTACACAATTTCTTGTGAACAAGATAGAAACCATATTTTGCAAGCAATTTTGATCAAACTTGTATAAAACTTGTATAGGCATGATATCTCAGTTCCTATCGAAAACTGGCCAGATTCCATCATGGGTTCTAGAGTTATTGTCCCTTAAAGGGCCAGAATTTGCTATTTTTGTGCATTAACAATTTCTTGTCTGTACGAAAGTGGTTTCATTTATGATTTGATTTTAACCAAACTTGCACACAATTTGTATCACCATAAGATCTTGGTTCCTTTCTTGAACTGGTCGAATCTGTATTCCAAGTTTCATTTAAATATCTTTGATAGTACAAAAGTTAAATATTTTACTTTGAAAAAAAAACTTCAACCTCTCACCACGCAGACGCCGATGCCAACGCCGGCGCACTAGAATTCGTACAAACTTCCATTTTCTTCGAAAAGCCGAGCTGATTATGAATGAAGTATGTTCCTGCCACGACTGAGTGATAATACCCACAAAACTGTCACTTTTCTGAAAAAAAAAAATCCATGCCGATAAATTTATAAGCATAAATCGCCGGAAGTCTATTTTTCTATTTTAATGTGCTGCTTTTGGTATGTAGGTTACAGATACATTCCATATTTTAAGACACTGGTTGACCTACTTTTTGCTTAGCACATGGAGTCCATGATATCTTCTTTATTTCTTGTCTGTCTTTTACCGTTATATACCGTATGGCTGCCATACTATTTTCATAATCGTAGTATAAGTAGGAATGTCAGTGGCGTAATCACGCGCGCGCGAGTAATTTATACAAATACGTAAATGTTCAGTTCAGCAAAACTTACATTTATTGATAATGTATTTTCCTCTGGTTATACTATACCGATTTTGACCCTTTTCTTTTGCATTCGTCAGGAAGGAGTCAATCTGATTAATTTTAAAAAGTATAAAATGTCTCTTTAACTGACAGCCGTGACATTACTGAAATAATGTTGAAAATGGCGTAAAACTCAAAACAAATCAAAGGTGTTAAAGTTTCTCGGAAACTTTTATTAATTTTAAAACTAAATAAAGAAACAAGCCTTCAAACCACGATTTCTCCTCTTCTATGCACGCACCACGGTAGACAACTTTATATTACGTTACAGTTTTTTGTCGTCGCATGACCAAGCAGAAATGAATTCAAGATGTCTTAATCGTGAATTTGTGAAGTTGAAATCGTGAAGTTCAAAACGCGAATTCATTAAATTTAATTCGCGAAGCTGAAATCGTGAATTCGTGAAGTTCAAATCGTGAAGTTCAAAACGTTAATTCACGAAGTTGAATTCATGAAGTTGAAACCGTGAATTCGTGAAGTTCAAATCGTGATGTTCAAAACGTTAATTCACGAAGTTCAATTCGTGAAGTTGAAATCGTGAATTCGTGAAGTTGAAATCGTGAATTCGTGAAGTTACAGTCGTGAATTCATCAAGTTGAAATGTCCCTACCGATCTTTCGTAGAAAGGTCCTATAGATCTAGATTCTAGAAATCTATAATGATAAAGCATTTATCCATGATGTTTGAAGTCTGAAGTGCGAAGCATGAAATATGAAGTCTAAATTAAGAAGTGTCGATCACTACCGGTCTTTCGTACAAAAGGCACCCAACCATTCTTTTTTAAAGAAAATTAAAAGTTTGCCAAATAGAATCTACATGAACACTGTGACGTTGTGATGTACTGACGTCATTAGATTACGCATGTCTTTATGAGAGGTATTATTAATAAGAATTAAATAGCTAGTACAATATGGTTACTATAACTGTAGCTTGATCTGGGATGCAGTATTCGGCTCTCGTGGATTTTGCCAGATCGGATCTCACGAGGTGCGAGTGTGATCCGACCTGGTAAAATCCACGAGAGCCGAATAGATCTAGATCTACAAAGTCCCAGATCTACTGTTATAATGACCCTTTTATTATAAACCTTTACCATTTTAATCTTGTTTTGTTCTTGAACGAAATCTTTAATGTTTATCGATATTAAATGGAGCTTACTGAAGTTTTTATGTGCGCTATAAATTTATAGAAATGTGTCGGGTCATACATTTTAATGAAAATAGTCCGGCAGCATTATACAATACGGAAAGTACAATACGGAATTTAAAAGGTACAATGCGAATTTTTTGTCTGTCCGTTCATATTTAATTGTGAAATACAAGTCGATTTTTTACAGAATTTATGTAGGTGTATAAGCTATTCCAGACAAACATGATGATCCTGTCACAATTCAAACAATCTATATTGGTAAGAAAGCACGTAATTAATTGAGTGTTATGAATTAAGCACAAAAAAAGAGACAGAATCAACATGTTTAAAGATTTTTTATATACCACAGTGCTACCAAAGATTAGATACTGCTAAACACTATAGACAGATGAAACAGGATGAGCAATTACAAGTGATAAATATTTACAATTATAAATATATGCTGCATTGCTAATCGCGACCAAAGTTTTAAACATAAAGCTAACGAATTTAAGAAACTAATAAAAGGATTCTGAAAGTGTGAGGAAACAAATAAAGATATGCAAAGAAAAACAAGAGAAACATCTCTCTCTCTCTCTCTTGCAACTACAAGTAAATATAATGTTTGTATATTCCACCATGCAACAGGTTTATATCATTATATTATACCAGATTTATATAGTGCCCTTTTCAAACACGCTTTACATAGCGCAAAGACAGCCACTCAGTACTCCTAACTCATCCTCTACTGGAACAGACGCAGAGCGATCTGACCAGACGTAGAGGTAAGCGGAAAATGGACACCGTCGGAAGGACCTAATTAATATTCGGTAGGTGCCTCATTAATATTCACGAATGTATCGAGGCCGTGTATCGACAACAAAGAAAATGGCGGAAGATCCGGGCTGGAATCAATTTTCCAACAATTTAGGCTGGGTTTCAACTTTAAATGAAGTTGAATCCATTATTGATAGGTTTTGCCTGAAAACGAACATAACGTTTGTTATCGGCAAGAAAGAAAAAAGTTTTGGTGCGGATATTGGTAGGTACCGGCTTATTTCTTAGAGTATCATGGCGTTCGGATAAATGTTTCCGGATGATATTCTATACAGACCAGTAATCAGTTATTTTTCTGGTCGGTCTCAACGTACTTTTTATCATGTTATATAATCTATAACACGGGTATATATTTGTGTTGCATTCTTAAATGTGCTCATATATATTCACTATAATGACATTATAATTGGGATAGATATATATGAAAAAATACAAAAAAATATATTATAAAAAAAAAAGAAAAAAAAAGGATAAGAAATACACGCTGATAACTTTACCTTTAAAATGAGTAGTTTTAGGTGTAATATGATGTAAAATATTCATTTGTTTAAAATAAATGGTGAATCTTTAATTTCAGTTTCATAATTACTGATTAAGATGTTTGAGGGTTTCAGTGCATTTCTAGCATGTTTACTAAAACAAAAACAGAGAAAAAATATAGAAAAAAATGAAAGAAAAAAGAACAGGGCTCATCCTGTCATTAGCCAAATAAGCCAATGGCTGCAAAGTGAATCATTTGAGTACAAAATTTTAATTTTGGCTACTACAATAATCCATATTTGTGTAGAAAAGTTGAATATATTTCACGACTTTGGTAGAAATTGGCTATAATTAAAGTTAGATCAGTGTGAGTCCTTACATTGATGAAGGAAAAGCATCTTTTTGCTGTTTAAAAAAAAATGTAGGAATGGACAATAGCAGTATATATTTCAACATGTGATACCAAGACTGCTTTTTTTTAGGTAGAAACTTTGCAGCGATGGGGTGTCCCGAGATGTCCCCCTATAATTAGACATACTGCAACCAGGGAATTGTCAGTTTACAGCTGGCTGTTACTTTTCATTCTTCAATCTTCATATAAAGTGTATACTTATAGGTTGTCAACTAGTCAATACTTTATTCCATATCTATTACTTAAAACTTACTTATTTTACATTGATTGTAAAAACAAGTTCTTGCAACTTACATAAATCATGTTCTATGACTTCTTCCTGGGTTTCCAAACAGTACTTTCACCTGTGATCAAAAAGGGATAGGACTCCACTGTGGCTGGATTCGAACCATCTACCTCTAGATTTGCTACATGAACTTGGTGCGAATTAACCTTTTTTTAAAGTGCCTAACAATGACTGGCAGGGTCTGTTAGAAATATTGAATGAACACTTTCTTACCATTCTTTTCCAAAATTCTTACACGGAGAAGCATGTTCATTTAAATCGTTTTTAGTTTGTTTCCCTCCATAAGACTAATTGAATTCAGATTGATAGGATAGATAAGATACCCCACTTTCAGAGGCAACCCCTATTTAGAGCATGGACCTCCTATAAAGTCTCGGATAAATTTGCAGCCATGAGACAAGATGGTACTATCCATAGTATGCTCAAACAAATAGGTAGCCTTTGCCAGGATGGTACCATGCGTTGTGAAACAGCATAGATAGGTACTTCAGTCCCAAAAACTAACAACACAATTTTTCATAGAAAATTGTTTGACCATGAATATAAGTTTTGGTTGAGAAATTACTGTTTGTAATGTAACAATATTTAAAGTTTCATCTTCATGCACCCATGTTCATTATTCATATACTAATATACTATTCTGTTTCTTTTAAGACCCAGAAAATAACAGTCGTCTTCATTTCGAAGACAAAACAGGAGTTATTCCATTTGATGAAAGTTCCTTTTGTTTTTGTCGGTCTTTTCACAAAAGAATGTTTGTTTGGTCGTCAGAAGCACCAAGCATTCATTACCAGGCAGAAGGCCAGACGGGAAGAAGAGGTGGCGGTAATATTTAGTTTAATATCCATTCATTATACTTTATATATTAATACCATTGTACAATAGCCTCACTGTATAGATAGTCTACAGCATTGAAAAGTATTTTGCTTTAAAAATGTGTCTAAAAGGTGAGAATGACCTTTTCAATAGATACCTGATACCAAGATATGGAGGAGTATCTGCATGGGCTATAATCTGCAAATGTAGTGGTATATATTTTTGTCATTTCAGGTCATGTCATTTTTAATACTTGTATAGGATTTTTTTCTTTTTTCTGTTCACATTTCTGGCTATTTTGTTTTTATTAGCTCACCTGAGCACAAAGTTCTCAAGGGTCTGCTATTGTGATCGGTCATTGTCCGGCGCCCGTCTGTCTGTTAACATTTACCTCGTAAACACACTACAGGCTTCATTATTGAATCAATCTTAAAGAATCTTCATAAAAATGTACCCCTTTGCTCTGTTGAAGGAATGTTTGTTTTGTTCATACACATATATTTCTATAAATGATGTGGCAAATATTTTGTAATATATCCAGTGAAATCAGGTCTTTAATGCATATGATCTTAAAAATCACAAATTTCTGTATTCTATTTTTACCTAACCTGTATTTAAAAAAAATGTTGTTAACAATGTTACAAATTAAAAATGAAATACATTGAAATTCAGGGTGACCACCCAAGACCCCAGAAAAAAAGGACTTTGCTACAACCATCCAAGAAGAAAGGATGCAAAGCTTCAATAGTTGTGAAGGAAGTTGTTCGTTTTCCAAAGTACATGGTATGTTTCTTTGCTTATTTGGGGTTAATCAGTTAGTAACATCATTTCTTTTTGAAAGATGCTGAAATGATACTGGTCACAAGGACCGATTACCCATCATTTATTATTTGCCTAGGCACAATACTGTTCCCAAAAAAATCCTTCCAGCGTCTGAAATATTCATCCACGAATTAATTATGACAAAAAAACCTATGAAAACAGAAAGAAATGACTGAAGATGAACAATCTTAAATATGTTGTTATCTTGGGCATAACACCATTCTCAGCAGTATCGCAGATATATGGTACTAGTCAGCTTACACCATTCCCGGGCAGGCACAGTCAACTCGTGCAGTTTACCAGTTTTGACAAGGTGTGTACTCTTCGGCAAGTATCTTAACAATTGATCTACCATATTCTTGGTACAGTGCTTGAGTGAATAGTTGAAGTAAGACTTTATAACCAGTCACAATGGTAATGTTGTGTTCCACCAAGGGATGAAACTCTGGATCTTTGCATTGGTGTTCCAACACTCTGTCAAGTGAACTAACTGGGCAGGCATTTAAATACAAATGCGACCGCTTAAATAATGATTCCGAGTAATAAATTTGGTATCAAAATAAAGTTTAGACTTTGCACTTTTATATGGTACTAGCAATGATTAAAAAATTTGAGGAACTAATATGAAAAATGACCTCAAATTTATGGACTATTTACTAGGCGTTGTGAGGTCGTATGCAAATTTTGTTTACACGTTGTGAAACGTCTATTTATTGGCTAATCAAAAATCACCATCTCATTAATATTCACAAAAAATACATCCGTCGCAACATTAGTGTCAAGACAGATGGCCCATATTACGAAATACTCGCATGGTCATAAAAATCAGCAGTTAATCTGTTTATTGAAAGACATCCTGCTGCTTGTTTTAACACCAGATAAAAGAAATTTATATGAGATGAAAGAGAATTTTAATAGCTTTTGAAAGGTGTTTATTGTTTTCAGATTGGATGGTAAATAATGATTTAGCAGCATTTTTTACACAAGTGGTATTAGAAATTATTGGATTTCTAGCGATTTCCTGATAAGCTACTTAGACTTTTGTGGTTGCTATAGCTCACATGACCACTGTATTTGTAAAGGTGAACTATTGTGATAGCATTTTGAAGGGTTAATATAATCTTGTTTTTAATTATAGGCGAAAAAAAATACAGAAAGGGCTAGGAAAACTACAAGTACACAGCTAAGGAGTGATAATTCATATGCCGAACATGAGAAAGAAAGAAGGTTTTGTATTTCCTTGCCAGGCACAGAGAGCCATACTAACCACCCTGTTTCTCAGGTAAATACTATAACACGAAGAGAGAAATACTGGAGATCTCTTCCCTAAATTTTCACAGGTGTAAGTTGACATTGGAAGTACGTGACATTGCTCGAGATAGGTCAACAAAGTTACAGTCGGTGGCTTGAAAAATTGTTTCATCCCTTTTTTCTACCAGTTGTGCAGAATGGCCTCTATATTCTGCTAGGACGATTTTTAGCAGTCAAGCATTTGTCTTTGTACATCAGTGACCCCTATTTACTTTGTAAGTACTAGAATCAGTCCTGTTTACGCAATTCCTAATTACATTAATTCCTTATGCCTTCCTGTGTGCCCTTCTTCATTTCTGATCATTCACCTTTAATAGCACCAGACGAGGGAGACATATGATTTGTGTTGAAACCCTCTTCTGGCTTTCATTGCTAATTGTGACACGGCTTACTTATAATTTCAGTTGACTGGATTTTTGAACCCAGTTAACAAGGAGATCAGGGATCAGATTTTTCAACTGGTTTCGGCAGGAGTTACAAGTGTCAGCGAGTGTAGAAGGCATCTGAAGCACTTTGTAGAGACACAGTATGCGGGGAACATGCCTGATAGGACAAATTTGACCTATTATCCGCTAGATGAAACCATCCGGAAACACATGTACCTATGTCGGCAGAGATTGAGGTATTGTTGTATGAACTGAGCAATTACCTTATAATTATTCGGGCTATACTACCTTCAATTCTGATTGGTTTCTTAAATGGAAAGTAGTATATATTCAACTCCTAGTAATATTAGTATATGGAAGGTGAGACAAACATTGGTATGACCATACAGGACTGTTAGAAGGATCCTGCGATAAATACTTTGTGATGAGTGTACAAGAATTGTTAGTAAATGTACACGGATTGTGTTTACCAGTAATACACTTCTGTTAGTAGTATTAACAGGGGCACCATTATAATGACTATGTTAATAACCCTGAAGTTAAGAATTGTAATTGTTTGTGTAATTTAGGTGATACCAATATCAAACTAGGTGTAAGTATTACAAACGGATAACTTTCATGTAGGATGAATCCACTTTTGTTTGTTAGAAGTCTGTGGATGGACACTATTTGTAGGCACGTGAAACACTGTTATGAGGACCTTGAATAAAATATATAAATGTAATAGATTGCTCAATGTGCATGATAGCAGTATCAACATAATTGTGAGTATTAAAGCTGGATACGTAAAGTTTTGTGTAGGATGAATCTGCCTTTGTTAGAAGTCTGTAGATGGACACCATTAGAAGGACCATGGGACACTTTTAGGAGGACCTTGATACTAACTTGGAAATATATAATTGTGATTGCTTGTGCACTGTTTATGAAACCGATATCTACTTTACTGTAAGTATTACAGCCAGATAAGTAAATATTCATGAGGGATGACTCCAGATGTGTTATCAGTAGCTATATGGACACCATTAGAAGGACCGTGGGACACATTTAGGAGGACCTTGATACTAACTTGGAAATGTATTATTGTGATTGTTTGTGCACTGTTTATGAAACCGATATCTACTTTATTGTAAGTATTACAGCCAGATAAGTAAATATTTATGAGGGATGACTCCAGATGTGTTATCAGTAGTTATATGGACACCATTAGAAGGACCGTGGGACACATTTACGAGGACCTTGATACTAACTTGGAAATATATAATTGTGATTGCTTGTGCACTGTTTATGAAACCGATATCTACTTTACTGTAAGTATTACAGCCAGATAAGTAAATATTCATGAGGGATGACTCCAGATGTGTTATCAGTAGTTATATGGACACCATTAGAAGGACCGTGTGACACATTTACGAGGACCCTGATACTAACTTGGAAATATATAATTGTGATTGTTTGTGCACTGTTTATGAGACCGATATCTACTTTACTGTAAGTATTACAGCCAGATAAGTAAATATTCATGAGGGATGACTGCAGATGTGTTATCAGTAGTTATATGGACACCATTAGAAGGACCTTGGGGCACATTTAGGAGGACCTTGATACTAACTTGGAAATTTATTTTTGTGATTGTAATTATTGCAGTAGTCACATCAGTAAAGTTTCACTTAGGAGAATCAAACTTCATTATATGTATTTAGATGAACACCATTAGAAATATATAATTGTGATTGCTTGTGCACTGTTTATGAAACCGATATCTACTTTACTGTAAGTATTACAGCCAGATAAGTAAATATTCATGAGGAATGATTCCAGATGTGTTATCAGTAGGTATATGGACACCATTAGAATGACAGTGGGACACATTTAGGAGGACCTTGATACTAACTTGGAAAAATATAATTGTGATTGCTTGTGCACTGTTTATGAAGCCGATATCTACTTTACTGTAAGTATTACAGCCAGATAAGTAAATATTCATGAGGGATGACTCCAGATGTGTTATCAGTAGTTATATGGACACCATTAGAAGGGCCTTGGGACACTTTTAGGAGGACCTTGATACTAACTTGGAAATATATAATTGTGATTGCTTGTGCACTGTTTATGAAACCGATATCTACTTTACTGTAAGTATTACAGCCAGATAAGTAAATATTCATGAGGGATGATTCCAGATGTGTTATTAGTAGTAATATGGACACCATTAGAATGACCATGGGACACTTTTAGAAGGACCTTGATACTAACTTGGAAATATATAATTCTGATTGCTTGTGCACTGTTTATGAAACCGATATCTACTTTACTGTAAGTATTACAGCCAGATAAGTAAATATTCATGAGGGATGACTCCAGATGTGTTATCAGTAGTTATATGGACACCATTAGAAGGGCCTTGGGACACATTTAGGAGGACCTTGATACTAACTTGGAAATATATAATTGTGATTGCTTGTGCACTGTTTATGAAACCGATATCTACTTTACTGTAAGTATTACAGCCAGATAAGTAAATATTCATGAGGAATGATTCCAGATGTGTTATCAGTAGTAATATGGACACCATTAGAATGACCCTGGGACACTTTTAGGAGGACCTTGATACTAACTTGGAAATATATAATTGTGATTGCTTGTGCACTGTTTATGGAACCCATATCTACTTTACTGTAAGTATTACAGCCAGATAAGTAAATATTCATGAGGGATGACTCCAGATGTGTTATCAGTAGCTATATGGACACCATTAGAAGGACCTTGGGACACATTTAGGAGGACCTTGATACTAACTTAGAAATGTATTATTGTGATTGTAATTATTGCAGTAGTCACATAAGTAAAGTTTCACTTAGGAGAATCAAACTTCATTATATGTATTTAGATGAACACCATTAGAAATATATAATTGTGATTGCTTGTGCACTGTTTATGAAACCGATATCTACTTTACTGTAAGTATTACAGCCAGATAAGTAAATATTCATGAGGGATGACTCCAGATGTGTTATCAGTAGTTATATGGACACCATTAGAAGGACCGTGGGACACATTTAGGAGGACCTTGATACTAACTTGGAAATATATAATTGTAATTGCTTGTGCACTGTTTATGAAACCGATATCTACTTTACTGTAAGTATTACAGCCAGATAAGTAAATATTCACGAGGGATGACTCCAGATGTGTTATCAGTAGTTATATGGACACAATTAGAAGGACCTCGGGACACATTTAGGAGGACCTTGATACTAACTTAGAAATGTATTATTGTGATTGTAATTATTGCAGTAGTCACATAAGTAAAGTTTCACTTAGGAGAATCAAACTTCATTATATGTATTTAGATGAACACCATTAGAAATATATAATTGTGATTGCTTGTGCACTGTTTATGAAACCGGTATATACTTTACTGTAAGTATTACAGCCAGATAAGTAAATATTCATGAGGGATGACTCCAGATGTGTTATCAGTAGTTATATTGACACCATTAGAAGGACCATGGGACACATTTAGGAGGACCTTGATACTAACTTAGGCCATACCAAATTGATTAATAGTTCTTCGGAAAATTTAAGCGAGCGAGCGAATTTTTTTTTTTCTCAATTTTGATTTTTTCAGAGGCGGGTAGATTTTACATGGAGCGAGCGGGTATTTTTTTTTCTTTCTCCAGCTTGGACCCTAAAAGGAGGCATAACCAATTATGATTATACATGGAGTTAACATTTCTTTAAGAATAACACAGAAATCAAACATTTACAATGTGACTAACACAGTAGATAGCTTTTCAATATGTTTTAAAGACTACATGAATGGTTTTGCAAATAACTTCTTGCCAAAACTCACTGAATCAGTTTGTTTTTATTTTGTATTGATAATTACTCAGGGATGAGTGTCTTATTTTTAATTTTGATTGTTCTACATTAATCTGAAGGCGTGCCCATTTATCGGCAGAGGATGGTGAGGAATATTTAAGACAAAACGGGCACCCAAGTGGAATAACATATCTTCTGAAACCCAGTTAGATGGCTTCGACACATGAGCAACTTTGTGCCCCTAGTGAAACTCCAAACGGTAGAGGTGAGGGGAAAGTAATAAATCACTTGACCAATGAGACCAAACGGAGTTGGGCACACAAATGCTTCAACATTGCTCGAATCCCATTGGAATAATTTCTTAACAGATCAGGATAGCTTAAGTTTTTGTGATAGAGGTTCATTTCAGTCAAAAATGATAACAGACGGACAAAAAATGATCCCAATATGGCCACTCTTAAAAGTGTTATTTGTTGTGCTTTGATTGACCAAGAAATTTTGAGTTGGGAAGGTCTGTTTTTTCAGTTTCTTTCTTTCAATCAATTCACAACCAGTTAATATACAAACAGGGAAAATTGGGGTTACAATACGACAGAAATTATCTTTATATCTACACTACTTATTCGAAAACTTAAACATTTTTTACTTGAATATATGCATTTTGATAGAATATCTGACTGCCGTACGAAAGAATTTACGTTCAAAATGATTTGGGCCCCGAGACAATTAAATTTAATGTGATGGATCTGTCAGGATCTGTGAACAAACTTTTTTTTTAACGAAAGCACTTTGTTTTGGCTCTAGATCTAACATATTGAACTAAACAACTGATAACAAATAGTTTGAAACCGTTATCTGAACAATATTTCTATGTTTAATCCAAATATTTTAAATGAATCCCCGTGCACGTCTTACAAGTCGGGCAATATCACTTTAAAACAGCAATAAAACCTGTTTTTCCGTTATCATTCCTGACCGCGTAATCACAAAAAAAAAAATATTTTCGGAGATTTTTACGTACGTGCGGCCGGGTGATTTTTTTTTTCTTTTTCTCGGGAATGAAATCATTGATGCGGTAGTTCCGACGAACGACAAATCAATTTGGTATGGCCTTAGAAATATATTATTGTGATTGTTTTTGCACTGTTTATGAAACCGATATCTACTTTACTGTAAGTATTACAGCCAGATAAGTAAATATTCATGAGGAATGACTCCAGATGTGTTATCAGTAGTTAAATGGACACCATTAGAAGGCTCGTGGGACACATTTAGGAGGACCTTGATATTAACTTGGAAATATATTTTTTTGTGCACTGTTTATGAAACCGATAGCTACTAATTTGCAAGTACTACAGCCAAATAACTAAAGATTCATGAAAGATGAGTCCACATTGTTAGTAGTAATTAGATGGACACCATGAAAATGACTGTGTGACACTGTTACTCGGACCTTTATATTAACTCAGAAATAATTATGTCATGATTTAAATTGCTTGTACACTTTTTATGATATCACTATATAGTGAACTGTAAGTATTGCAGTAGTTTCACTTAGGAGAATCAAACTTCATTATATGTATTTAGATGAACACCATTGAAAGAGTATTGGACATGGTTATAAGAACCTTTAGATTAACTTGAAAATGATTGGATTGTTTGTCCACTGTTTTTTTTTTATTCCAGTTTCTTCTTAACTGTATTAAAGCTGGATAAATAAAGTTATGTGTATGATTAGTCCACTTTTGGAAATAATATGTAGATAAATACCATTTGAAGGAAGGACCACAGGACATTATTTGAATGACAGTTATATTATATTTTTATGTAGGGTGAGTCCACTTTGTTAGAAGTATGTAGATGCATACCATAAGAACCATGGGACATTTGAACAGATGTTTGGCCCCAATACCAGGTTGGATCTGAGCAAGATGCCCATGAAATGTTCCAGTTAGTGATGGACAAGCTTCAAAGGTATGTCATACATCTGCATTAGTCTTATGTATCATAAAATGTTTGAAGATCCCAGCAGTCAAGATATGCTGTTGTAAAGCAACTATATACTGTTTTGTTTCTAATCATACGTGGCTGTTGCAGTCTGTAAATTCCTTATGTTAATTTCAGTTTGCAAAACAAAAACAAGCATTCGAGACTCTACTATTGACTTTGTTATACCCCTCCCCTCTTAACACACATAGAGAAACAAATGTTGTGGTGTATACTGGAATCAGCTTGTCTGTCCATACATAGACAAAATTTTGAGTGTGTAATAACTACGTATGTGTTGACCATACAGCGTTCAAAATTCATAGACAGATCCTTCTATTTTTGGAGATATATTTCCGTAGTGGAATAGATGATCCCTATTCAATAGTAGGGAAATAGGTCAATATTCAAGTTCACATGGCTCATTTGACTGAAATGTTTCTGTTCACAAGGACCCAATTACAGCTGATCACAATGTATCCTTTCAGTGAAGTAGATGTTCCCTTTTCAATTTTTGATCAAGGTCACAGGTTATATGAAACTAAACACATTGTGTTGTCCTATATGTATTTCTGTGTTAAAGCCATTTTGTGCAGATATGAACCAGTTCCATTAATAACTCTTGTTTTTCGTGTACTGATATTGCAGAGTATCTGATGGAAGAGACCTGTATAGTGACACATTTGAGGGGGAAATTGAAAGCACAGGTACAATTCCATTTCTCATATTTCCCATGCAAACAGTGGAGTATTCGAAAGCGGACTCCTGTTTTTACATGATTTCTGTTTTGTGTTTCTGTTAATACAAAAAATGAAACTAAATTTCCCTTACACTTTTCAGTATGTTGTGGTTATTGTGGAGCACTGTCTGTAAACAATGAGGTTTACAATAACCTGTCATTGTCTATAAAAACGTAAGTTGATTACAATTAAAAGTATCCTGTATATACTAAAATCATGTGTAGGTTGATTGTGAAACTAGTTATAAAGCAGTCACACTGGACACCTCACTCCCAATAGTATCTATCACGACAAGGATAGAAGGTAGCCTCCCTTTTAATGTTGAGCGCCAAAGGAAGGAGATAATGGTTAATGTTTTAAGCATGTGTTGTATGACAGTGTCGGGTATTGAACCCAACTCTCCCGCAATCAGGCGCTTTGCCACAAGGCTATCGATTTTGTATATAGAATTAAAATCATTTTGAACCTTAACACGTTAATTTTTCTTTTGTATAAGCTCATGCTAATTACTTTAAGTATATACATTTTTCACATTAAATACATGCAGTTGCTACATGCTCATCTTGTACTATCAGGCACCTAAAATAATCAAGTATCAGACACCCATATGTGCTGATCTTGTTTAAAATGTGCTTGTATTTATAATATTTTATTACTGCTTTAATGTTGTAGAACATCGCAGTGCGACAGTCAATTTCAGACTTCTTCGCTGAAGAGCAAATTGAAGGATACTTCTGTCGAAGGTATGGTAATTTAACATGATTCAGTAAAAAATGAAACAAAAGAAACCTTGAAATGCTTACTTATGCCCAATTTAAGTGGTACATCTTTCTAAAATGAGGTTTCAGCTTGACTATTTGAAGAATAATGAGAGCTATACTCACTAGTCAGTGTGGTTTTTATGCTATTGTATGTATCCTATCAAAGGTATTCACTTCAGGCTTTGCATACTTACTTAAGATGACAGAATTCGCACATATGACAAGTCACATAACACTATTGATGATACTTTAGGAGTAATTTAAGTTTTTGATAAAGTCCAATTTCTTGTTCATTATTTAAGACATTTCATTGTAAGTTGGTATACTTGCTTCTACTGACCTGTTGTATGGTTCTATGTGAACTGCTGCTTACAAAAGAAATGCTGATATTGAATTGAAACATTACACAAGTCATTGATGTTTTACCAGATTATTACATGTATATGGAAGTACTCAGAATAGCATAGTTTTTGAAGGGTCGTTATAATGATTAAAAAGCATATAGTAGTTTTACTTTTTATACAAACACACGAATAGTAGAGCATTGGCTGTCTTACAGACAGGTGTTATTTCTGGAACCAATGGTAGGAATAATAATAATAATGTTGTCACACTTTTGACCAACTGGTAGTATTGTGTTTGTTTAATTTTTTTAATATTAATGAACTAGCTTCCAACACAGTTGATTCCTTATCACAGACTGATGTCATGAAGTGAGTTATAGAGAATAACAGGTTACTGTCTTTTGAGAAAAGGTTTCTCAGACTCGTCTAGATATGAGCCGTGCCATGAGAAAACCAACATAATGGGTTTGCGACCAGCATGGATCCAGACCAGCCTGTGCATCCGCGCAGTCTTGTCAGGATCCATGCTGTTCGCTTTTAAAGCCTATTAGAATTGGAAACTGTTAGCGAACAGCATGGATCCTGACCAGACTGCGCAGATGCGCAGGCTGGTCTGGATCCATGCTGGTCGCAAACCCATTATGTTGATTTTCTCATGGCACGGCTCATATGGTCCTGGAAGGAGCGAGGCTTGCCGAGCTCCTTCCGGACCATATCTAGCCGAGTCTGAGAAATCCCTTTCTCAAAAGACAGTAACCTGTTATTCTATTTATCATGCCATAATTTATTTATTTTTATCCTACCATTATGCGAAATAAAGTGCAAAAATAGGAGTGGACCAGATTTTGCTGTTTTTTATTTTATTTTTTTTTGTTCAAAATGAACTTCCATGGAATAAAATCAACGGTAGATGAAACGGTACTGCCTATTTTTTCTGCCAAGCGGCGTTATGGAGTGTGTATTTAATTCACTTCAAACGTTTGCTTGGTGAGAATGGGTGTCCGTCTAGCAACTGAATTTCGGATAAAATTCAACTTGGGAACAAATTGAAATTATTCTTTCGTGTTCAGCAAAACAGAGATGTGGTTACAAAACACAAGATTAGAATTTGTTGTTTCTTCTGCTTTTTTTATATTTTTGGATTTTAAAGACCTATTTCAGTGTCGTATGAGGGCGTAATAATTTTTAAATGCAAAATGGACACACTCTGATGTCCTTGGATTTAATCATAGGTTTAAACAGTGCAAAGTGTTCTCAAGTCACTGACCTGAGAAAGCCTGCTTTTCTCAGACAGGCTTTATCAGGCAGTTGCTATAGTAATGGCATGATAAATACACCTCCTTAAAGACCTAGATTCACTACTATATAAGTGCCCCCCCCCCCACCCACCCCGCCCCCAAATCCAATATACAACTCCCATCTTATCTGCTGCTTATCAGCGATTATGTAATAGCAACTGATTAGATAGTCATAGCCTCTATGCCGTCTAAACAGCTGATCGCATGTATTGACATGCTGCCGTTTATATAAATAAATAAATAAATAACAGTAACAGTACCAATAATAATTATTATTATTATATTACATTATAGGAATATAAAAGATACGGCAATAATATTGAAAATGATAATGATAATAAAACACAAGTATAGTGAAAACTTCCTGAGTTCTTTGTGCTGACAAACAATATTTTTCGATTTGGAAATTGATTTTCATATATTCATGTAATCAACATTATTTGAACATAAAATTATTGCGTTCCATCTATACTCAATTTTCATCTTCAGTATGTTGCCAAAAGGGACTTTTTCATACTTTGCTTTGTAACTTTGAAATTCACATTCTGTTTTCAATTTAGATAAATGTTATTTACAGTAAGCTTTAGATGAGTGAAAGTCACATTTTTCAGAAATATCACAATTTTCCAGACAGAATTTGAAAAAATAAAAACTTGCATGTTTCTTTAAGTAAGTTTCTCATTATTTCATTATTGTGAAAATAAGTTTCTGATTATTCTATTATTGTGCTTGATCAACACATATTTTTCTTTACATAGAAATGCCAAAAAAAACTAGTATAACTTTAAAAGTTATCAATTATTCATTAATTTGAAATAAATTACATCGTTTCCCCTTCTCACTAATAGATACACTTGTAAGGTAGACTGACTTTCCAATAAACAATGACCCTTGTTTATTGGAGCCATACTGTGATGGTCATTAGCCCCCAACTGTGCTGGTGAAGACAAAAATCCCTTGGCCCACTGCCAAAATCTAGGCCTTTAACCAGAAATTAAGACTTTTTGTCAGTTACATACTTCTTTTCAAGTAAATATTTATGCAGCATAATTGGTGTTATCATATACATTATCAGCAAATCCTTTGGGTGATATTTATGCATCACTTTAATGTTTTTCTTTGTCATTTAAAATGAACTGTTATACCAGTCTGTTAATTGCATAGTAATATATAATTTTTTCAATTGATAGAACAATTTTCTAAATTAATTCTTTTTCATGCAGAACTGCTATTGTCATTGCAATTAAGTGTACGGTATATTAAGTTCATGACCTTTGCAACGAAGTAGTAATATTTCTTAGCAATCTTTCTAATGATGTCATTTCAGTTGCCACAAGTCTGGGACTTTAAAGAAACTGAATTGGATTTTAAAAATACCAACAAATTTGATTGTCCACTTGAAAAGGTATTGGTTATGAATGTTTATCTACTGATATTAGAGAGGACTAGTGGAAGTGGGTGATATGTTGGCTCCAGCGCTACTGGCAGAAAAAAGCACTGTAGCATTATCAGGCCCTTGTGCACGGTTACCTCAGTGGTAGAGCGTTTGTCCCTCATGTGGGGGACACGTGTGGACCAGGTTGAAAACATTTCCTATGGTGTTTAGTCCAAAAAATTTATTCTCTGTGGCTATCACCCCAGACCTCTGTCCCAAGAAGGGAAATTGTAACTTCATTTGGGAAACTGGTATTCTGGTATTTTGTGTGACTTGCCCAGGGGCGGTATGTGATCAACTAACCGCCCCCAAAAATGTCTGAAAGATTGTTGAAACAGGACATCCAGCTTCAAAACAAAATATTGTTACATACTTCAGGAAGCATTCAATAACAAACAAAGAACAATTTTGGAACACAGATTTTCCTAAGCCATACCTTTTTTGTTGTTAGATAAAAAAAAACTGGCAATCTTCTGTTAACCTAGAATATGTAAATATTGTTTTCAGTTATGATCAACATAACCATATATATTTTGTGAACATATCATTTCAGATTTGATGTCCAAAACTTCAGATGAAAAAAGAATTATAGACACCTTGATATTGACGAAGAAATCCGTCTGAGGTTGTACGTAAAGCCTGATATGAAAAATGTAGGTGAAAGCATAGGATTGAAAGAGAAAAATATCAGATTGAATTAAAACTATTCAATTTGCTTGACAAATTTTTGCATGTTAGTTTTAATGATATGTGAGTGAAATTACGCAAGTTGTATATATAAGATCGATGAAAATATACAACGATTAGAATTGTATATTCTTGCTTAAATTACCATTCGTGATTTTGTAATGAGATTTGATAAGGCAAATCTGTTTATTCTGTTTATCTTTTATGAATATTTTCTTGGAAAATCATGTCATGAGATATATGCAATGTCTTTGTGTCAAATTTCTTTTATCTTCTATTGCCTGTGAATTTGTACAAAGAGTACCTTGAACATATCTTATTTACCATGTCATAAACAATAAATTTAAAAACTGTATGTCCTAGCAACGATCATACCATTTTCTGTACATGATGATTATAAAACCCTTTAACTTATGACCATCTTACTGTTTAAAGGAATCGAAACTATGATGTACATGTATTGTATTATAATGAAGTAAAATATATTGTATAAGTATCAATGATGAGATGACTGATACTACCCCACCGTATTTCCTCTTCACTTGTGAGTTTTGTAAAAAGTCAAATACTCAAATACTATTCTCAATATTTTGCAGATTCTGAAAGATAAAGGTACTCTTGCTGCAGCCGTTGTACATTATGGGTCGCTTTCCAGGGGCCATTACTATTGCTTTGCTCGCGCCGGTATGCAGTGGTACAGGATTGATGATACAAAGGTAGGACCTAAGTGCTGGAGTTGTAATGGCAAATCATTACAAATTTGAAATTGAATCACTCTTGTTAAGCCGCTAATCTGGAACAGTCACTTAGATTGATGCATGGCGACTGCTTTAAAGACGTGGCCAGAGTAAAATGACCGGCTTTGACCATTTGACATCCTATTATCAGTACCTACTTGATGCATTTGAAATATCTTTATTTAAATTATTTTAAATTTAGTTATCTGAATTTATTTTTCAGAATAAATGTCTTAAGGTTTTTTTAATGCCATGTTTACCAGATTTATTACATTTCAGGTGACCAAAGTGAAAATGACGAAGGAAATTTTGGGAGACGCATACATGCTATATTACAAGATGCTTCCCCGTCCATACATTAATTAGCTGCTACATACATGTTGAACATTGTGCAGACATTTTGTATAGGGTTCATTTGTATTGACGTTTTGCAAAAAATTCCTACCAATTTCAAAAATGGCCTCCTTTTCTTTTTAGTGTATAAAACAACTTTTCTTCTTCATGTGTGTTAACTCTTCATATATCAAAATAACATTATTTTATGTTACTCCTTTTTATGACCATTTTTATGCACCATTACCAATATGTGCACTTAATCTAGTCACTATGCAATGATTTTAAAAAATGGACGTATTATCTGAACAACCATAGCGGGCTGATGAGCAGACGGACATTGTATGTGTACTGTCAATTCAATAACTCAAAACAGTTTTAATCTGATTCTGACAGAACTTGCTGAAAATGTTTCAGGGCATGAGATTTTTGTCAAGCTCGATTACCAGGCCACCTGAGTTACACACCTTGATATATTGAAAATTGACTTAAGTATGTCGTGTCCACCCTCTTACTTGAACATTTTTTTCATCGATCCTCACTAAACTTGGTGAAAATGTTTGTTGGCATGAGATTTGTTTGTTTGTTTTGGGTTTAACGCCGTTTTTCAACAGTATTTCAGTCATGTAACGGCGGGCAGTTAACCTAACCAGTGTTCCTGGAATCTGTACCAGTACAAACCTGTCTCTCGCAAGTAACTCGCAACTCCCACATGAACCAAAAGGTGGAGACTAATGATTTCAGACACAATGTCGTTTATCAAATAGTCACGAGAACATACGCCCCGCCCGAGGATCGAACTCACGACCCCGCGATCCGTAGACCAACGCTCTTACCTACTGAGCTAAGGGGGCGGGCTAGTTGGCATGAGATTTCGGTACATGTGTTACGGTGTGATTAAAATATGCAACATCGTACAAAGAAGATGTGTTTTATGCTTATTTAAATCCAGTTTTTGGTTAAAATAGATATTGGTATCAGGCACTGTGTCAAAACAATTTAGAGCTATACAAAGGAGTGCTTATCTAAGGGTTTTTCTAACAGTGTCCATAATTCTTATGGTGACCTTATATATGTACACAAGACCAAAATGGGGGTCACATTACCTGCAGATGTGCTTATCATTCTGCAATACGAATAGTAAAATAGATACTGGTAAAATGCACAAAATACAGACTTTTACAAACACACATTGGTTAAAATGTGCCTGTAAATCCGCAGTAATTAGAGAATGTAGATATTGGTATCATGCACAATATACTGGCAGTTACAAACATGCATTGATTTCATAATCTTAGGATCCTTCAGTCTCTGTTCTCCTTTCTGTGGTGAACATGTATATATGTCTCACCATACGTTAAAATGCGCTTATCATTTTGCAGTACTTACAGAGAGTAGATATTGGTATCATACACAATATACAGCAAGTTACAAACATACATTTGATTGATAAAGTTACGATCCTTCTAATAGTATCCGTAGTCTTCATATGGTGACCATGTATATATGTCTCACCAAACACATGAAATTGCATTATCATTCTATATTATAAACAGTAAAATAGATACTAGTGTCATGCGCAATATACTGACAATTACAAACATACATTTTATTGATAATTTCATGATCCTTCCAACAGTGTCCGTTGTCCTTCCTATGGTGACCATGTATGTATATCTAACCGAAAAGGAGTAATATCCCACGAAACTGCACTTATCATTCTGTATTACAAACAGTAATATAGATACTGGTATCATGCACAATATACAAATAATTACAAACACTCATTGATTCGATAATCTTAGGATCGTTTTAAAGTGTCCGTTGTCCTTCCTATGGTGACCATATATGTATATCTATAATAAATAGTATATATCCACACGAATCACTGCACTTATCATTCTGTATTACAAACAGTAATATAGATACTGGTATCTGCACAATATACAAATAATTACAAACACTCATTGATTCAGTAATCTTAGGATCCTTCTAACAGTGTCCGTTGTCCTTCCTGTGGTGACCATGTATATATCTCTCACCGAAGAGGAGTCTTATTACACGAAACTGCACTTATCATTCTATATTACAAACAGTAAAGTAGGTACTGGTATCATGCACAGTATACAGACAATTGCAAACATCCATTAGATTGATAATCTTGGGATCCTTCTAACAGTGTGTTTGGTCCTTCCCATGGTGACCACGTATACTAGTATTATGTCTCACTAAATGGGAGAAGTGTTACGTGAAATGTACTTATCATACTGCATTACTTGGAGAAGGTACATACTGGTATCATGCACAGTATACAGACAAAAACAAACACTCATTGATTCAATAATCTTAGGATCCTTCTAACAGTGTCCGTTGTCCTTCCTGTGGTGACCATGTATATATGTTCTACCAAAGCGGAGTCTTATTACACGAAACCGCACATATCACTTTGTATAACAGACAATAAAATAGATACTGGTATCATGCGCAATACACAGACAATTACAAACATACATTTCATTGATAATCTTAGGTTCCTTATAACAGTGTCCGTTGTCCTTCCTATGGTGACCATGTATATATCTCTCACCGAAAAGGAGTAATATCACACGAAACTGCACTTATCATTCAGGGGCCACAATCTCAAAAATTTATTCGTATCGTAAGTTAAGGTATGGTTTACGATAAACCTAAGGTAAGACTAAGGTAACGTAACGTCTTCAAACACCTCTTAACGCCCTCGTAAAGCGCGCGTAACTTAAGGTATTGTAAGTTAGTTACGATATCGTAAGTCATGGATAATCCATTTAATGACGTCATTTTCGAACAACTGCGCGTGTACCTAATAGCCCACTAGCTGTTTATTGCTTAACAACACGGGAAAATATATCCACATTAAGTGAATTTTAACGGTGGTATATGTTTAGGACATGTATTTCTTTTTTTTTTAAAGATTAAATTATCTCGAGCGCACGGCATATTTTCTCGTGCGCACGACATCTTATCTTAAGCGCACGACATAGTTTATTTTAATTGATTTTTTTTCTATAATATACCCAATATACATTTACATACCTCGTGAATGTAAAACATGAATTATAATGCATGTATATATATATATATTCAGCAACTACAATATGACATTTATCTTCTTGAAATAATACATGTAATATCAAGTTATGGAAAAAAGGAAAACAAGTGCTATTAATATGTGTTTATTTCTTTGTTGTCGTAGTGCATGCGTGCACGTGTATGTGGATTTATTGGTAGTCGTTGTGTGTGCTGTGTGTTTGCGTGCGCGTACGTGGGTGCGTGCTTGCACATGCGTTCTTGCGTATGTGTGCGTGCATATGCGTGTTGTTTGTGTGTATGCAATTATTTTTAATGGCTGTGGTGCTGAGGTCGAAGTGAGACTACCGGTTATAGAATGTAGATGTTTTGAAAAAAAAATGTCTTCAAATTAGGAACTGACCAAATTTTGCGTTGTGAACATTTCATTTATTTTCCGTTATAGTTATAAATATCATTCTGATAAAAAATGCACCGAAAATTCAGCGATGGCACAAAGGAATAAGTTTAAATCCTTGACAAAATAAAGATTAAGTATGTAGGCTTCGCCCATATATCAAAGAATTTCTCTGTTTCGCCATTATTCATGCATCCAATTTTATAACTTTTCTGACTATTTGCGAATCAGTTAAACTGCATTTTGTTGCTATTCTAACATGCAGTAAGCATGATTATGTTTTAATTTTGACGAAAGGACGATCAATTATGTGCACTGCTCCCCCAAATAATCTGATAAACTTGTACTTGAGTTTAAGTTTATACTAATTTGTTTTAACTCGATTGTAATGAAAGCTACAAGCTTATTGGAACCACTCTCGAGTCCGCTTCCTGGAAAACCCAGTACTGGTGTCATATGAGAAGTCATGGTCGTGACCCCAGTGGGGCTCGAACCCACGATCCCTGGATTGAGCGGCCAACACCTTATCTACTAGACCACGGCTCTCCTTTGTACCTTAGGAAACTTTAAATAAAATCTGAATAGGCAGGACACTAATTATCTACTCATCCATATATTTTCATTGATGACCTGAATACACAAAAAGGCCCTAATAAAATATAGCTAAGATGTCGTGCGAACGAGATAAGATGTCGTGTGAACGAGATAAGATGTCAAGCGCACGAGATAAGATGTCATGCGCACGAAATAAGATGTCGTTCGCACGAGATAATATGTCGTTTGCACGAGATAAGATGTACAATTCACGGGATAAAATATCGAGTGCTCGAGATAAGATGTCGTGCACACGAGATAAAATGTCGTGCACTGAGATAAGATGTTGTGCTCTCGAGATAAAGATGTCGTGCGCTCGAAATAAGATGTCGTGCGCTCGAGATAATATGCATTAGTATTCCAGGATTCCTTACAGATACTCCCCCACATTATGCAGAAGTGGAAAAGGAATGAACTTAGATGTACTGTCTTTAGCAAATCATCACGGAAACCATGAACGCCTCGCTCGGTATTCGAACCTACTTTGAGGTCTTGTGTATTCTATCTGTTAAACTAGCACAGTCAGGGATGCACGTGTAGTGTTCTGTATGAAAATCAGTATACAATGTATAGTCTTGTGCAGTGCAATTCCTTTCGATGTTAGGAATTCTACTGCTGGCAGTCCGAACCATAATTCAGTCTCACCAGTTATTACAGTCCACGGGTAAATGTCTACGATACAGTAATTCCGTGATAGGATATTTCAACCATATTTGTGATATACGTACCTCAAAGGATACAAAATATGTATGTAACGTGTATCATACCGCGCTAAATTTTCAATGTGATTTTTAAAAAATTACTGTTACAGTAACGTTTGCGTTTTTTCCAACACCATTTGACGAATAGCATCCGCCAGTAAATTTATACCGCAGTAATTGTCACAGTGGTAAAAGTCAACATTTAGTTGAATGTACATTTTACATTCTTATCATATCAAAATACAGCCGGTGCCAATTACCAAAAAATAGTGTTACAGGTTGATTCAAACGGGGCCGTTTGAGCTAAAGCACAGTCCTAACAATTCAAATGCCATGCAAATCTGACAAACCGTTAAAACGATAGCCCTGATGAACAAACGGACAAACGTTAATGTATTTCCTTCTCTGTGAAATAAAAAAAAACTGTGCGTTTTATCTATAAAAACGGACTGAAAGCACTAAATTTGTTCATCTATATGAAATATATTCATGTTCGTTGACACAAACGAACGGAATGCCAACTTCAATAAATATTTTTACGACAGTTTCAGCGTGGTACAATAAGAAAGAAACATATTCACCTTCAGACAGGCAGACATACATTTTTTTTTATACACTACAAGAACGTTAAGGGGTGGATTTTTTAGCCTTAACTTACGAGGACATTTACGAAGTTTCGTAAATTACGAGGCTTTCGAGATAGAGAAAATATCTGCTACGAATACCTTACGAACCCTTTACGAACATCTTAGGACTTAAGGTACCTTCGAGATAGTGGCCCACAAACAGTAAAATAGATACTGGTATCATGCACAGCTGACAGACAATTGCAAAGCTAAAGCGCCCGTGCTTAATAAACAGGTTCAATCCGTCTTTAGTCCAAAATCACAAATAAACCTAGCGTCATACTGCAAGATGAAACTCCAAGATATCATAGACCAAAAACAAATATCACCATCTGAAAACTGTCAAACTGTTCCTATAATGCCAAACATCCAAGCAAGTGCTAATGGCGTAGAAAAGCTCCTATCAAAACTTAAACCTCATAAGGCATGTGGGCCTGATAAGATTAAACCAATAATTCTTAAAACACTATCCAAGGAACTGTCACCAATCCTTGAAATCCTTTTCCAAAAATCTATTGATGAAGGATCCGTACCTTCTCAGTGGAAGACTGCAAATGTAGCACCAATCTACAAGAAGGGTGCCAGGTCAGACACAACCAAGTGTAGGCCCATATCACTGACATGTGTACTTTGCAAAACACTGGAGCATATTGTTTCCTCATAAATTACTAAACATTTTAGAAAACTTGGCATTCTGTACTATCTCCAACATGGTTTCCGTGAAAAAAAATCCTGTGTGACCCAACTAATCATGCTGGTAAATGCTGGTAAATGACCTTGTCAAATCAGTGTACAACAAAAAGCAAGTTGACCTGTATATTAATGTAATAAATATTGTAAAAACTTTATTATAATTACCGTATATATAGCTGTGTACAGTATATGGAAAAATATCTGACTCTTCTCTGTGGATTATCCCTTATCATGTTCTATTCTGTTATTAATTGTTCAGTGAATCTGGAATACTCTATGCAAAAATATGAATTACTTGGCTAATATAAGATTTCAAGTCAAATTTTATAATTATATTCTCACTGACACTGTTATTTATTACCCAATCTATTTGTTTGTATGTAAATGAGCTAGGTGTATTGTTTTTGTGCCCATAAATCAAGGTGTGTTCACTAATTTATAAGCAGGCACCATTAAAATGACCTATTGACACCCTAGAAAGGACCTTTACATTATCATAGAAGTGCATGCCTCAAATTGTTTAAGCACTGTAATTTATTACCCAATCTATCTGTTTGTATGTAACTGAGCTAGGAGTATTGTTTTTTGTGCCCATAAATCAAGATTTGTTCAAAAATTTATTAGTATGCACCATTAAAAGGACCTTTGGACACTCTAGAAAGGACCTTTACATTATCATAGAAGTACATAACTCAAAATGTTTTAACACTATTATTTATTACCCAATCTATTTGTTTGTATGTAATTGAGCTAGGTGTATTGTTTTTTTTGTGCCCATAAATCAAGGTTTGTTCAAAATTTTATTAGTGTGCACTATTAAAAGGACCTTTGGACACTCTAGAAAGGACCTTTACATTATCATAGAAGAACATGACTCAAAATGTTCTAACACTGTTATTTATTACCCAATCTATCTGTTTGTATGTAATTGAGTTAGGTGTATTGTTTTTGTGCCCATAAATCAAGGTGTGTTCACTAATTTATAAGCGGGCACCATTAAAAGGACCTATGGACACCCTAGAAAGGACCTTTACATTTTCATAGAAGAACATGACTCACAATGTTTTAACACTGTAATTACCCAATTTATCTTTTTGTATGTAACTGAGCTAGGTGTATTGCTTTTTGTGCCCATAAATCAAGGTGTTTTCACTACTTAATTAGTGGGCACCATTAAAAGGACATATGGACACTCCAGAAAGGACCTTTACATTATCATAGAAGAACATGACTAAAAATGTTTCGACACTGTTATTTATTTCCCATACTCGTTAGCCTCTCTATAGGTATCAGCCCACGTGACTTTTCGGTGACGTACATGGGTATAATATTGAGGTAATTCATGTAATATTTTTGGTAATAAGTTCCATATTTCTAAACCGATTTTGATAAGATTGAAAATGTAGAAGACAAGAAGACGTCCGCTTTCTACCAATGTCTGCTAGACATCCTGAAACCAAGTCCCTATGTACACGTATCCTACAATTCGGCGAACCGTTTCAAAAGAGTGTCAATGATTCATGCAGAGGAATAATCAGCTGTTGCTTATATACCGAACAGCAAAAAGAAGAAACTATCCAGATGTATAACTGGGGTATATTGTAATAATAAAAAAACACATAAATTTATAAATTTGACTTGTTTTCTATTTGAAGAACTTCACGTGGTAAATTTAAAGAATCAATCAACCGTGAAGTCAGTAGTTCCACAATAGCTGTTTTGCGCGAAATTCACGTGCGCGTGTAATTAATGTTTTTCTTTGTGAAATTTTATAGTCATTGGAAACATTGATGATTGACTCACTCGAAAAGCAAAATAAAGTTAAAAAAATATTGATGGCTGCATGGCACGACTGAATCAAATTCAGCGCGACCGCGCTATTTGAATGTTACAGTGCAACAGACGCGCAGAAGATAAGGCCAGAATTTCGTGCAAAACGGCTATTGTGGGATTAATGACTGCACGGTTAATCGATTTTTATTTAAATAACACGTGAAGTTCTTCAAGTGTAATGTAGTATGAAGAAAATAAGCAAAATTTATAAATTTTATTCATTTATCAAATTAAGAATACCCCAGTTGTACACCTGGATAGTTTCTTTTGCTGATCAGTATATATGGGGATGAGGCAGTGTTGACCGAGGTGAAAAGAAAGCCGGAAAAGGACATCGGACATTATGCTAGGGATTTTGCCCAAAGTTCAATGCTATTTCTTGACTTCAGTAGCTGATAGTTTTATATAACAGCTTCAAATACTGATGAATAAGTTATATTCCTATCAAACTGTCACAAAAAATAGTTTTATTACATATTTGTTTTCTTGAAATTCGAACAGTTTGTAATTAAGGGTCATATTTTTGAAAAATTTAAAATGTGTATTTTTAATTAAAATAAGCATTGGTATTTAAGGTATGTCTACTATGAAATATTTTAACACAATAAATAAACTGATACCATGCAGATCATCAGTTTTATTGACATTTTTTAAAATAAACGAAAAGGAAAAAATAAAAGTGGAACAAAACTTTTGGTCCCTGACTGTACTTCAGTTATTTCCACCCGAGTGCCCATAATAACACTGATGCATTGATCATATCCTATTGTTTTTTTTCTATGCATCTAATTGCTATACTCTATTTATATACATGTACAATACTGACCGGGCGTTATGTGGAGGATTATTATTGAATACATGCAGTGTTGTAGCTAGTCATACATAGCGTAGTTGGCCTTTTTCAGTTGAAACGGAGGGTTGCAGGAGACTGCCAGTTCCACTGTGCGTTCACGATGCCTTACTTTTAGCATTTTATATGAGTGGAACAGAACTTCACTAGCTAGTATCAACATTTATATGGGGGTGTCTTGGGGTGTCTGTGTTAGTTCTTTGAGGTTCTTACTAGTATTTCGGTTGGCTTCGAAATAAGTTTCAGACGTGTGCGCGAATTGATGTTAATTCCGGGGATGTCAGTGTTAGTTCTGGGCGAGTCAGTATTAGTTCTATGAATGTCAGTGTAAGTTCTGGAAGCAACTGGGTTAGTTAATGAGATGGTGTCTGGTGTAGTTCTGTTAGGGTATAGGATGTTGGATCGAATAAAAGCAAATGTTGCTCTTAAAATGCATTCTATGTTCGCTTCAACTGTGTCCTACAAAAGGTAAAAAAATGCATCTAAGTGGCACTATTCCCATTGAAGTTCGTCTGTATTTCTTTGTCATGTTTACGTTAAAGACACATATGTAATATGTCGAAGCCACTTGCTTGGTTCTTCACTTACGACAGATGCAGTTGTCTCAATCCTGATGACACTCAATCGACGGACTTAGACTGTCAAGACGTAACAGATCTGATTGAAAACTTCATAAGATATACTTATAACGATCTGTCTGCTTTCTAGCTTGACCTTCTATGCCCGCTATTTATTTAGTTTAGTGTTCTCTGTGCTTGAAATATTTACAAAAATGAATAAAGCTGTAGATATGTAAGGTTTAGGAAACACATGCAATAAGTGTCAAATATTTATGTAAAAATTTATTTGCTGACATCCTGTACGTAGTTTTTTTTTCAATTTTAAACACTTTCCCACCTGTGACCAAGTGTCATTTTTGCAGCATACATATATAATAATTATTTACAAAGGCATGTGAACTATTTTGTTGCGTCACTGGGGGGAAAGATGTTTAAAACGTAAAAATAATTTATGTTGATAGTTTAATAGAAAAGAGAATGAGAATGAGAAATGTCTACAAAATATTATTTTTTGTTCATAAACTTGTAAAATGAAGTCGCATTTATCATGATTGTAACTATCGTAACTATGCAATTTCAGAAGTCTATCTCTATGTCACTTTTTTCCTTATTCGGATAGGCAATCTGAATAGGAAAATGTCCGAGGTCCTTCACAATTAATGCATATACATGTTCTAAGTAATCAGCACACCGGTAACTTAACAAATGAGTATATAAGTTTTAAAAGACCGGAAATGGGAACATGTTTGCACAGATACATTCATGTCTAAAATTAAACGGAAATTGTTTCGAGCAGGGATGTCACATGGTCAGACAGGATTTTTATCTATAATTTTACAGAATTTATATAACAATAGTTGCCTAATAAAAGTGTATTGAATGACCCTAGTAGTTAACTCTTGTTCTGTCCTACGCACACATTCATTTTATGTCAACATTTCTGTTTCAGTAGTATTGGTCCAACTTGTTTCAGCTACGATATAAATGGGCTATATTTCAGACAGTTCTCTCGAGTTTTGCAATATTTATTTCCCTTCACGAAGCTAGCCTTCATTTTTGGGATCAAAATGTTAGAGATGTAATAGAGATAGTTAATAAAATTAAGTTTTAAGGACACTTGTCATAATTCTTCACACATGTTAAGGTTATAAATATAGCAATAATGCAAAAAATCTTTTTTATCAGTGAACAGAATTGTTAAAGCATTCTCAGAAATTCTTGTCCTTTATGTTAGGGATGACAAACAAAATGGTGGTTATGTACTGCTATGCGAAAAGCTGCCATAAGTTTAGCGGTCCGCTTATCATGCAAATTTTCAACATGACTGAGACTGATATATCTGCGAAATATATAAACTGACCAAATACTATATTATTTAGAAGGATTTTCTTTTGGTTAATGCATTGCAACAGCTTGTTCTCAGCTAGCCAATGCATTTGCAATTGCTTGCACAGAAAGCAAGGTAAAAAAGACTTCTTGGGATTCGAAGGCTTCGGTCATTTTCGTTGTTTTTAAACAAAAATCCTATCGTAATACTTACGTATACAAGACGGGTCGAAATAAGCAGAGCTGTTATGACTAACAGTAAACGCTTCCATTGCAAATTATGAAATGACTGGACAGTAAACACATGCAAGCATCATGTTAAATATTTAATAATGGAATCGTCTCCTTATATCAAATATATAACATTTATCTGATATTGTAATTTTATGACATCATCTTTACGGAAGAAAGAGATACATTATTTAAACTATAAACAATATAGATAAATAAATATATCACATTACATTTTAAACTTTAAGACTCCGACAAAAATCTTTTTCTTATCCTTTTATATATTGTTTTTTTGTGTTTTTTTTTCACTTTCGTCAAATTCTAGTCACAACATTATTTACTTTTATCGCTTTCCGCTGCTTTTTTTCTTAGACGTCTGCTGCTTGTTCTTGCATATCTTTATTTTCGATTGGCATTTACCTTCGTAGCACACCTGAAGATATTCAGTAAGAAGTTAGGTAAAATAAATTAGGCAATCTTCTTTCACTTTAGATCCCCCTGTAAGAATGGGTAGCTTCGTTGACGCAAACCTCTCCTAGTTTAATCTAGAGGCCAAACGTACGTACGTTTTATAGACTATACCTTGTTGCACACAGAGGTATTGAAAGTGGCATTAGATGTCAAATCAGACAATGACCAAAAATTAACAGAATGAAGTTTTATTCAATACTGGTGTTAACGTAGTTCTAGGATCAGGTATACAGCTGTGTTAACCTATTAATATACTCCAGTAACATTTCGAAACAAATTTCAAGTCATGACCATTGTCCAAAAGCGATAACATCACAACGAGAAAATGTTTACAGTGATAAAATACCAAAGTAATTATCATCTTTTTTTTTAAAAAAAAAAGGTGATGACTGTTAAAGTAACGATGAGTCCTGACAAAAATGCTTGTTTTTTATAACCTTACCTAACACGAATGTTTGAGTAATACTTACGCTCATGGTTCGGTGATCCAATATATTACAAATTATACGTGTCAGTATTCCTAAATATCTAACCTGTTGAAACATCAACGGTGTTTGGTACCATTTTTCTACTGACATATAAAAGTGACTCTAAAATGATTGTTTCTGTTAAAACACGTTTACGCTAAAATGACGTCACGTTAACGAGCAGTGACGTCAATGGTGTTGTTGCGACCAAGAAAGGAAACTACTATATTTTATTTTCTGTGTAAGACAAAGGGCATATTAGAATCGAAATAATGTGTACCAAAATCGTGTTTTCTTAAACTAATACACTCAAAGCGGTTGCATGTCGCCAGAATATTTCACTCGGGCTACGCCCTCTTGAAATTATTCCCCAGAGGTATAACGTCTTTTTCGTGTATTGATAATGTTAAAACACGATTTTTCTATACATTATGTCTTAATTGATTTTATAACAAGTTTTTCTATCTATTTTTGTTTTCACTAGAAAACGGTAGTTTGTTCTGTAGGTTCTTTCTTCAATAGAATGAAATGCTTTAGTCTTCACTGACATATGATAACATTCAAAGACATTGTTGCGTTCATAATTAATCAAAAAGCTATATAAGGGGTATTTGAGAGGAGGTGTTTTATTCTCCTTTTTCTTTCTAAAATTAAGTCTCTCTGTAGATCCAATTCTTGTAGGATTTTTAAGTGCCGTTGGTGTTTCCAAAGTCTACGTACTATTGAATACATGTTCTTTTGTCATGCATTTACAACTTGTCTCATTCTACCGAGAGTGTTAAGTTGGATATTCATGTTGTTTAAGGTAATCAAAACCAAATATTTTTGAGTTGCTTTAATGCCATATTAAAATGCATTATGTTATTACAAAAAGAAGTCAAATACTTTTATATTGTATCACTGTCGTAGAAATTATCTGTTTTTAATATTTTCTAACTGTGGTTGTGAATTTATTGTTCTGAGATGAAATAGAAGAGGTGTTCAGTTATTGAAATATTACAGAGGTATGATATTCAGATAAAACAAAAGTATGATATATAGTGTATAAGTAGATTGCTAAGGTGGGTCTGTAGGGGAAATTTGGTTTCCTTCATTAGTAATATCAAGCGTGCAATACGTACCACAGTACTTTAATAGCAAATGATGTCAAGGTTATATAATACTCAAAACGGAATGAGAAAATGTTGAATTTTATTAACAGTAACTGTTATTAATTGTGACAATCTTAGAAAAACCATGCAAACACATCTATGCATATAATTAAGGTGGAATGCGTCTAAGTTGAAGTTATATGATTCCGTTTCGATATTATGTTTAATATGAAATTCAGCATAATTCTCATTTAATGCATATTTTAAATTTTTGATATTTCTGTAATATTTTGTCTGTCAGCCTTCAAACACGCCTATTGACATCCATTTTTGCTGAACAATAATTTCATGTCCGTCAATCGTTCTTTTCAGTCAACAAGTATCGATTTGCTTATTACTCCTCATATTTCCATATCAAATGACTTTAACATGGGTTAAGTTTGTGGAGATCATTTTAACTCTAAGTCGATATTTACGTTAAAGTGACGTCAGAGCGAAAATATGACGTTGAGTTTAAAAAGCTTCCTTTAATCCTGTCTCATGTACTACCCAAACGATAGAATTTGATAAAAAAAACTAACATAACGATGAAAACTTTAACATTTTTATTCCTTCAATCGACAGAAAATAAAGTTTGTCGTATTCATATTAGCATTTTGTCAAATTCTATCGTCGATAGAAATATGTCGATACTTGTTGACTGAATTGAACGATTCACGAAAACAGTCTGACGGTCGTGAAATCACGGTTCAACAAAAATGGACGCCGATAGGCGTCTCAGAAGGCTTGCAGAGAAAATATGACAGAAATATCAAAAATTTAAAATACGCATTAAATGAGGAATATTCTAACCAAAATGTCGAAACGGAACCCTATAACTTCAACTAAGGTGCATTACACACTTTAAGGTGATTATACGTATCTGGTAAACAGTGTTCTACGACTTATTATCATAAATGGTTGGATGCATGCATGCATGCATGCATGCATGCATAGATAGATAGATAGATAGATAGATTCATTAAATATTAAGTTGTACAGTTTATTCATAATTTAACTCTATTATATATTTTTGTATTAAATTAGAATATACAACAGGAAGTTTTTTTCTGATTCCCCATCCTCTCCACTTGAATGTACATGTGTGTTTAATTAAATCAAATAAAAGTTTTAAAATTAAAGGTTAGTAAATTGAATTGATCAGAATACTCAGTATAAGAATACATGCCAATTGAAATATTTGGTTATGTACAAAACCGTCATATTTTGTAAAACAGACGGCCGCAAGATTAGCAAATGTTTAGCATGAAAAATCAAAGAGTAAGTGATTACCTTTTTTCCTTTTGGTTTGTTATTCGAACACTTAGTTCCATCAAATACATGAGTGATTTTATTTGGAGTATCAATACAATCATTATTCATTGCACATCTGAATATTGGTACAAAGCTCAAGTCTTCTATATATGTTTCACAGCTTTTACCATGGACATATCCGTTCGCCAGCAAGTCGCTTCCCTTCAAAATAAAGATTGTAACTTGGAAATATTACAAGTTATAGAAATTGTTCTGAATATTTTTAAACTGTCAAATGACAGTTAAAAGAATTCTATACTGATTCATACTTAATCCTGTCTGAAACATTTTTTATAATTATTCCCTCTAAAGGTATAGTTTGAAAACTAACTGCTAGATAGAAGAAGAAGAACTAGTTCTTGTGATTTCCTTTTTACATTGATGCAAATGATTTCAACAAAATCTACACCACTCTCCAACATCCAAATATGAATGTACTTAATAAGTTTGGTGTTACGCCCATTCAATGTATATAAAATATAAATTTCCACCTACGATTATATTTTATTTAAAGCTTGTAATGACACATCATGGTAACTTGATGATATACCTTGGTAATATTTTTAATATACTAGTAGACAACCTGTATTTTTACCAGAAAAGATGAAATACCTTATTCAAAAGCTAATTCCTCAGATTTATAAAGTCATTTTTGGACTGATATATAACTTTTGTAAATATTAATTTAGAAACAAAAATCAAACATATATGTTAAAAGACAAAGAAAAAAAGAAAACATTATTAGGGTTACCGCTACAACAAACTTAGGAAGGCTTTCATTAGATTTTACTACAGATCAGTCGAACGCTTAAAGAAATGCAATACTATCCTGAAACACTTCATACACTTAGTGTTATAACATCCGCATACTTTGAACATATTATTATGTTGAAATACAAGTATTACAACATCATAAAGTATATTAAACTCTTGTTACCAATAGGCTAATTTAACTCCTGTCATATTCAAAAATATATAGGTTGAGGATTCATATAACCCAAAGCGCGGGGTACCCGAGGAGCGGGTTATGAATTGACTCACCTTCTTATTGACAACACGGTTCGGTGCAACTTCAATGACGAAAATATTACTGATGCTGATCAAATAAGTCGAAATATTAACCCTAACATTCTTTCTAGTATATTTAATTTGTCATCAAAGTAAAGGATTCCTAGGAATAAATTTAAAAGTATAAACCGGGATAGGAATAATTTAGTAAATACATATAATAAAAATGAATACAGGTTTTACTTCAGAATGCCAAACAAAGTGGTAATAGGCATGGCAATTATAAGTGCTGATTAGATACATACAAAACAAAATGTACCCAAAAATAATATTATCTGATAAAAGCCACATTGGCGCGTTAAAAAGCACCAGTTTACTTTTTCTTAATTTAAGGAACATACTTTCTGTTTTTTTTCTTCTGCTGAATCCACTGTACCTACACTCAAAAGGGTGGTTGTTTTTATAAAAAAAGAAAGCACTGTTGCATGACCCGTTGAATTAAACCTGTCAGTTATGCAATTGCAAATATACCCTGTTGCCTATAACAAAATTTGTAAATTGAACAAATATTGATTACTAAGAAGGTATCAAGGTTATTGAGGAAATAAAGGAGAACATATTTTAATCAATATAGGGCACGGAACTCTGGATTAATCTGTCCTGTTTTGCCAACAATACATTTCTGGTTTTATGAAAAGTGATACTCTGTATAAGTGTAACAATGTCAGTTGTATGATAAACACGGTTACAAAATGTACTATTATTTCTTATATGTGGATCTGTATCTATGTAAAATATGTCTGAAGGTTTTAAAAGTCATCTTTATTACTGTCAACAAGTCACATTTTGATAAGAGTTTTATTGTATTTGACACCACTTGTATGGCATTAGATAATTTAATGCAGCCCAAACATGTGTCAAAACTTACAAGTCTTCTCAGTTCAATAGCTGAATGACAATGTACTGTATTTTGTGTATTTTGTGTATTCAATGTTATATTTTGTCAAATATATATATTGATGAGACTACGAATGATTGTTCTAGAGTATTAACATGGTGAAACACGTACTGCTGGTTTTTCCTTGGAAATTGAACTTAATACATGTATATATATAAACCTGACAATGAAAAGACTCGGCACAAGATGGAAGTCTATAAATCAAATAAATAAAACGACTTCACATGCCTTTCTAACGTCTAACTTGACGTCAAGTTACATTCATATGTACACTCAGTCTGGTGAGCCGATAGGTGAAATTAGTTGTTTATATATTTTTTGTAATTAAATACTGTTAGAAAGAGATGTGAAGTCGTTATGCAACTTTTAAAATATAGCACTTATAACTGACCTCCGTACAAACGTAACTGTTTGCTCCAAAGAAAAGTTTGCAATGAGCGTCTGGGGTGTAAGTAAATCCTTCAATACCCCGGCAGAAAGTCGAAAGGAACTCTTCCTTTGTAGGATGTTCAGTGTAAATGCAGCTTGCAATCTCTTCACTAGTGAATCTTTAATAAATATAATTTACTTGAAGCAAATATGGGTGAAAGTACAAACATACAGACACAGTCCTGTTATATCTCATATCTGTATAGCTTAAAACGTATTAACCTTTACCTTGCCAACTTTCAGAATGGACTGGTCTATCATTCAATTTTGGCAGTGCCCTTTATTATTCGAAGGGGTGTTCAATGAAAATTTACTGACTGAATAGCGGTGCAGACTGCACGTACGTGCAGGTTGATCTTGGTCTGCACTGGTCGCAAAGGCACAACTATTTGCCGCCTGTAGGCTAAAGGTTAAAGATGCAGCCAGTGCATGAATAAATGAATACTTAATCAAAGAGATATGGATATACAAATCAAGACAGGCTATGAATAATATTTTTGCAACGCAACATTTAAATGCGTTTACCGAATGAGTAAAACATGATCTACACAGACAAACAGTGATATATTTAATAAAGCTAGATTAAGATTACGGCATTAAACAGTTTTCGTATTACAAAATGTAGTTGTATTTCGAAATCTCCTTAATTGGATATATTCTGTACTTAAGGAAAAATCTAAATGATTCGGAAGTTACAGTGTGCAGCTGATCAGTTATAATTGTTCACAAACCTAGATAAGTAGCTTGCGAAGTATTCAGCAGAACAAAGAGAAAATTTATAATAATTCGACGATATAGTTGTCAGCTTGGGAGAAAGAGACGGGGCCATGATATAAGAGTCGCTAGCTGGGCACCGCGTTGATGTATCATGCCAGGATCCAGCACTAAAACAAAAGAAATACAAACTATCACAATTTTCAATCATGTATATTGATTCTGATATTATCGGTGCAAAGAAATGTAAAACAAAAACAAAGTCGAATTATCTTGAAAGTAGAAAAGTTTAAGCATTGGTAAATATTTTCAGTTAACTATAAAATTAAATTGAATAATATTATTTCCGCTTTATTTTTTGGAACAGTATACTTTGAACCTGACGAAAGGAAAATAAACAATAATATTCTTCTGTTATTTTTGTAAGTTTGACTGCAGAAAGTAAACAATAACCATATTTGAGCCGCGCCATGAGAAAACCAACATAGTGCGTTTGCGACCAGCATGGATCCAGACCAGCCTGCGCATACGCGCAGTCTGGTCAGGATCCATGCTGTTCGCTAATGGTTTCTCTAATTGCAATAGGCTTTGAAAACGAACAGCATGGATCCTGACCAGACTGCGCGGACGCACTATGTTGGTTTCTCATGGTGTGGCTCATTTATTCAAATTTTAATGGCTTTATCCCACAGGTCATGTAGGTTTTCTATTATTAAATTGTAGAATTGTCATGAAATAATTTGAAACAAAGAGGTACAAAGCGTTTGGAACTGTATTCTTCCATTCCAATACAAGTACCGATGTGGTGTACAAGCTACAGGTAATACTAATGTATACAGAAAAACTCTTAAAGTCGTTAAATCTGCTAGAGTTTGAAGTTATAACTTTAAATGTATTCTATATTTATATAATAATAGAACATAAATTTTTATAATAATTGCTTTTCATAATATTTTCGTAATAATGAAAGGATTTCGTTTCTGCCAGTCATTTCTCTTTAGTACTTGAAATCAAACCGTAAAAATATCAATGTGGCGAACAGGAACGGAGAATATGTTTGTTTATGATATGCTCAATGTAGTGGTTGTATAAGTATCCTAACCAAAGTTCTGATTTCCTTTCCACTACTAACATTAGGGTAGACAGTGAATCATCAAGAGTAACTGACGCATCACCTTGGATTCGAACCAGATAACTCTTATCTGGAAGCCATGTTAGCTACCTACTAATGTACCTTTTTCAGCAAATAAAAATCTTATGCTATTTTTGCACTAGGAATGAAATCTAAACATACGAGTTTACTTTTCCAGCTCACCGACTAGATAAACATGTATACAAAGCGTAGCACTAGACAAACAGTTATGAACCAGAAAACAAACAATCCGCTTTTTTGGCAGTTATTTCTTTTACAAAACATCGATATGTTAAATACGTTATTTATTGTTGTTTTGAATTGCTTACTTATGTCCTAACTCGTGTGCTAGGAGGTTTACAAAGGCCGCTGAATAAAATTCATTAAATGAAACTCGAAAGTCATATTCTGACATCTCATAATTTTCACATAATGCTCCAATTCCTCCGGCAATACCTGCAAATAAAAGTACAAACTATATAAGTAAACAATCAGTCGAAACGGTAAAACGTTTTCACAAATGTGAAACATTACATTGGTTTACAGCTAATTGTAATCGTGGGAAATTTTACTTTACTTTAAAATGTTATGTTTTATGTCTTCCTTGTTAATAATTCGATTGATAACATTTTTTTCGGCCACTTGAATTTTAAAAGTGATTGCCATTGTTCAATATGTATGCTTTTATGTATTCAATCTGGTCTTCAAATAAACCAGTTTTTCTAACTTACGTAGACACACAGTCCTATATTTCTAAAGGTTTGTGTTATAATGTTTTATATAGTTTTGGTTAAGTCTCGATTTTTATACATGAAAAACGTAGTTTTTAAATGCAAATTCAGTTTAAGAAAATCTTCATTCCTTAAATATATGGTTCTTAGATGAATGGTAAAATGTGGTCATTATTTAAGAGAAATAGTATACATGTATGTATTGAAATGCATGCTTATGACATTCATTTTAAACATAATATCAGTTATATGAAGACAATGTTTTATTACTTTTGAGTGATGAACTATTGTAGTAAGTACTACAATGAAAGAAAAAACACATGGAAATAAAATTGGAAATATTATATATTTCTTTTTCCTTTTATTTAATAATCATTACATAGCTTACAAAAAGTCTTATACAAGTAAGATATAAGATAAAACAGTGTCGTAATGTGGTATGTTATCGCAGAAAATGATAAATCTAGAGCAAATATAAATGTACATGTATAGAATGAATTTACTAAATTTATCAGTAAGTATAATACGACTACATGATTATACAAAAATACTAAGAATTGTTAATAGCCAAACTTAGTTATACGTAAACTTGTCTCAAATCTGCTAGGTAAGTATGTCAGTAAAAAATATGGAGAATTCCCTCACCCTCATAGTACCTGTAATAACTCTCACAGTATGAGAAATGTTATCATAGTCAAGAAAACGTTAGTAATTGTTATCATTTCAGTTGATAGAAAGCGGGTATTTTGGGCTAATAAAACGAATAAAAATATTGAAAGTGTCATAGGACGCCATTTTAACAGTACACCCACTTAACTGATATTTTTGTTATTATCAGCGTTCTATATCAACGTGTAATCACCAATGATAAACCAATAGTCTAAAATCATGAATAACAGTTTAAATCCTATACTTGCCCTATATGTCGGTCCATTATTTTCTCAAAACCTTGCTCTTTGGTCTCCTATTCATCATTAACAATTACTAACCTGTCACCCGTAACTAAATCTCCAATGCTCGGATACTGTGTGTAACGCTTCATTACACATGATACCTAGTCATTGTAGTGATTTAGTTACATGTTACTGAGGTAACATTATATACTTTGCATCTATAATAAATATTTAGGATATTTACTCTTTTCAGGTTAGTACATTTTTCCTATTTGATAAAGTAAAGTACATCATTATAATAATTCATAGAAACATAACTTAGCTTTATATAAAGTATAAAGTTGCACTGAAATCTCGAGTAATAGATTTTTAGTCTGAATAGATACATGTATATATGAACTTTGACCTTGTTTGATACATAATTTATGTTTACATTTTACTATCATTGTACATTTATTAAGATCATAATGTTTCATTACACACGATACCTGGTCATTGTAGTGATTTAGTTACATGTTACTGAGGTAACATTATATACTTTGCATTTATAATAAATATTTAGGATATTTACTCTTTTCAGTTGTCTATCTGGCATTGACATATTGAACCCACTCTACCAAATAAATGTATGCCGACTGGGCTACGTCGACAAAAGGAATAGAGTTGTTCGACAACGAAAATGATAGCAAAGCAATGGAGTAAAATAAACATAATTATACTGTTCATAGCTGCAGTTTGAGCATATTCTTTATCGAGTATAGTTTGGTTTCCTTTATGTGTTCGTTCTGTCCTGTGACTTTGTGTGAGTGTGTGTGTTAGTCTTGTCCGCATCCACATGCTGGGATTACGTTTTGGGAGGTTGTGATTTTAGAACCTTGTTTTTAACAATGTTTTTTATGTCTATATAAAGATGAGGTAAACTGAAGCTGAATTCATATACAAAAAAATGCTGCACAGAACTAAAATGAAAACAAACTTAAGTGTCATGATTCCCATGACTTCTAATAGTGCTAGGAAATGATTACCAACCACATCCAGAAGATGCCTTCAGTGTTGTTCGAAAATCCTGATATTAGCAACAGTTCTGTTTTGACATTCAATTTAGGAGTAAGACCAGTAAGTACAGCTCAGCCATAGACAATTTTCTTTTTACTAAGGCGGGCATTTAACAGCTTTGAATATTAATACTAATCATCATGTATTGGTCACATTTTGCAATCAATATTCAGATAATGCTGATTGTTTTGTTTTTTTTTTGTTTTTTTAAAAAGAAGATCAAAAGGATGTGACAGATTGAGAACCTGGTTATAAGAAAATAATTAACTACATGTATTTCAGATCGGAAGCATTTATGCAATAATACCGAGGAAATATCTTTCTACTAAGATATACAGTCAAACTCGCTTTATACGAACTCATCCGGACCTAAGAAATATGTTCGTATCAAACGAAATTCGTATTAATGAATATATGACCAGATAATTTGTCCGAGCAATTTGGGCAGTATCACCGGTATTATCGGTGAATAGATTCCGATATTATGATACATGAAAATAGTTAATAGTTTTAAACTGATTAAGTTAATTCGTTCAGATAACGTTGAAATTACTCAAGAAAAGTCATACTTAAACAGGTAAAACTGTATTAATTTGATATTTAATGTGCGGTCGAGGTCAAGAGCGCCAAATTATATCCACCGCCAACATTGAAGCTTGTACTATATTACAAGCATTCTAAGAGGTATAAAAGTTTGTATATTTTGTAAGACAGCCTACCTGTATCGACACTAGAACGTCAATAATGTGTTTAAAATTATTTACACCTCTTTAAATCTTGACCTGTCAATTGATTAAATTGTTTTATATTGACATGATACACAAAGGACCGAGTGTTTGTTTGTGAATAAGTGTGAACTACTCCATTGTCCAATTCCCACGCGGCACAAGCTTGACCATATTATTTTTTTCAACACATTTTATAACGTCCCTACTTCTAAAATTAATCCGTATCAAAAGACGGAAAAGTATAATATTTAAGCTCATTGGGACTTCCACAATGTGTTCGTATCTACCGATTATTCGTATCAAGCGAGTTCGCTATTACCGAAATAAATTTACAAAACAAAATAGAAGGACTCGGCCGGGGAATTCGGACTTTGTTCGTTTAATCCGAAAATTCGTATCAAGCGAGTTCGTATTAAGTGGACTCGACTGAAACCCTATTTTGAACTAGGTTTCTAATAATACGCTCAGTGAATGTCACATTACATAGCACAAAAATGTTGTAAAAGTTGTTCAATTTTCAATCTATCTTATAAAGATTTTTTGACAGTCTGACTGGTCATCTAGTACAATAAAGTAAAGAAGGTCATTTTCAAACTCTGCTGAGACTTAATATGCTTTATGATTACGGGGCCAGTGCTGTAGATTAAGGGTCCAAGTTTTTAATAGTCTCTTTTGGATTCAATGCATATCTATAACAGAATTCCGTTTAATTAAATCGGTGCTATGGGCATGAAGAATGAGAAAAGTTTCCCCGTACTTTGATTCACTTTCGTAGACTTGGTACAATCGAGTCTGCTATCATTCGGATTCGTTACGTTCTACGCTTTCAAATAAACTACCTAGATTTATTTACTATCATAAGTCTTAGAATGTGGTGTGACTGTTGTAAAAGGCTCCCCCTATACTTGGACTCTGTGGTTTATATCATTTTGTTTTGGGGGTCATAGAGACCATTCAATTCTACGAAAACAGAATTCCGCTTAAGTGATAGAGGGCGAGAGGGTTGTTGCACATTTCATTACCTCTCATATTTTGAAATATTTGCTCGTATTAGTTTAGTTTATTTAGTTTATTCGTTTATTAAAGTTTCGTCATTGTACAACATTGCAATATACATTTTATACAATTCCTATCATAAAAGTACAATGTCATTCAATAATTGAATTATAAGAGACTGTTTAACATGTAAAATAACACGTCTTACACCTCATTTTGACACAAATGTACCAAACTAAAAGTTTAGAGACAATCATTATTCAGGAATAATAATAATTTTCTGAGCGTAGTTATGCCTGAAATTTTCATAAAACTAAAACCTGTGAATGGTTATTTCTTTTTTAAAAATATGCACATAATTAAGAAATGATTTCATCTACAATACAAGATTAATAATTGTCTCTAGACAGACTTAAAAACTAAATATTGTATTTATAAACATGTTTAGCAATATGTACATATTAAATCTAAACAGTTTAAAACCAACCTATCTACTAAATATATAAGTGTTCATATCTTCGTCTTAAAATATTAAAGCAGGTTTTGGCTAGTATACGAGTATGATTTTGAGTAGAAAACAAGTACTGAAATTGGTCAGAGTTAGACAACCTTGAAAAACTTTCATTTGATGAACATATGTTATTAAATAAACTAATTCTTATGTCATCATATAACTGACATTCCATGATTACGTGAAATTCAGATTCAACCTTGTTGATACAGAATGGACACAATCGTTCATGCAACTGGAGCCTTTCATATCTACCAGTTTTTATTCTAATTGGCGCTACACCGCATCTAAATTTTGCTAGAGCAGATCTATGTGTTCTAGACATAATCGTTTTAAAGTATTCTTCAACCTTAAATTCAGTTTTAAAAATTTTATATGTTCTCAGTTTACTTCCACCAACATTACTACTTCCAATATCGGAGTTTACTTTATTTTTCCAGTCTTTAACAAATTCTACCATTGCAGTTTTCTTTACCTTTTCAACAATACTTTGTTTAAATGCTACAAAGTTTAGAGTACATAATTCATTGCATTTGACTTTTTGATACCATTGTTTGACTCTGTAACACCAATTCTTACATCTATTACTACTTGCATGAAAAGTATAAACAAATATTCTATGGTTTATTCTAGTAGCTGACATTTTACAAAGCCTGACCCATACATTAGTAATTGATGACAACTGTCTTATTGTTGTTGGTTGCCAACCCATATCCCCGATTAAAGCAGCTGAAGCGGTGTATTTTGATACTCCTAAAAATAAACACATTGCTCTATTTTGAATAGCATCTATACATGGAGACCATTCAATTCTACGAAAATAGAATTCCGCTTAAGTGATAGAGGGCGAGAGGGTTGTTGCACATTTCATTACCTCTCATATTTTGAAATATTTGCTTGTATTAGTACAAGTGTACCAATGACACCGAATAACCTGGTACAGGATTTAATCAGATACATATAGTAATAGGTATCATTATAAGTCTCTGAATTAGATATACTTTTGTGTTTTGTGTCGATCTTATTGCGTGTTTAATGTCAATACTTTGTAAGATTAAATTAAAAAATGTTATTTTAAATTACATGTTTGAAAAACAATATTTCATTTTTTAAACTCATTTACTAATTGGTGGTTTTTCCACTGACCGTTCCAAGGCGGTGCCCCACTGTGTTCCTGTATTTGTTTGTTTTGTCGTTGTGTGTGTGTGTGTGTGTGTGTGTGTGTGTGTGTGTGTGTGTGTGTGTGTTGTTCGTGTGTGCCTTTGGGGAGGCTGCGTTTTTGGAACGTGGCTTTCCCTGTTGGATATTCTTCCTTGTTTTTTTTTTCACTACTAAAATTATTTTTTTTGCATTAAAACATAAATTAACATAAAGTTGATTAACATATAGAACTACATGTTCATAGTTAAACTTAAATATTGTACATGTAGATATAGCACAAGGACAATAAAAGTAATATTTACATTAAAACATACATTGTTTTACTCTGTAGTACGATTTGAGAATTTTTTATATAATCTGATAAGCAGTTGCTAATTATTTCATCCTTGATCTGATCCAGGGTGCTATCTGATTTCTTAAACCATTCCATAATTGCACAGTTGTGCCCACATTACTTTTCAGATTCTTAATACATTATTTTGGTTATAAGTCTTTTTTATCTTTCAGTTAACGACTGCTCCTCAGTTTTATTATATTTTTACTGCATGTATAAATATGTTATATATTTGGTGTACAATAATGAGACGTAAATAAAGAAATATATATACATTTGCAGTTTACTCTTTTTTCAAATACTTCATTAAAAGTAATGGGCAAATATGAAAAAATATTATTCGGCTGCAATTATTGTATTTCTGTACTTGATAACCCCCAATCAAGCATTACTATCACATGTATACAAGGTTAAAGTCAGATAACGCGTTTGACAATAAATTTACCGAATGCTGACATATTCTGTATATTATGCGTGCGTGCGTACGTGTGTATGTGTCTGTGTGTATGTGTGTGCGTGTGTCTGTCTGTCACAAGTCTTGTCCGCGCTCTAAGTCAAACATTTCTCATCCGATCTTCATCAAACTTGAACAAAATGTGTTTGACTGCAAGTATTCGGCCAAGTTCGATAACTAGCCAAATCGGCACAGGCACTTCGGAATAATGGCCCTTGAATTACCGAAAATCTGCCTTTTTAAACTTGTCCGCGCTCTAAGTCGATCATTTCTTATCCGATCTTCACCAAACTTGAACAAAATGTATTTGACCATAAGTCCTCGGCCAAGTTCGATAACTAGCCAAATCGGCACAGGCACTTCAGAATTATGGTCCTTGAATTACTGAAAATCGGCTTATTTACTCTTGTCCGCGCTCTAAGTCGAACAGTTTTCATCCGATCTTTACCAAACTTGAACCAAATGTTTGTGACCATAAGTCCTCGGCCAGGCTCATTAAATAGCCAAATCGCCACATGGCCCTTACTCAAAATCAGCATTTTTAATCTTCAAAGGTATATTTGTAGTGAGTAAACAGTATATAAAGACTAACTTACTATTCAGATGATTAGGCAGTTGTGGGAGACATGCGCTTTTCTCAAAAGCAGCTCTAGTTTAAATATAATGTATGTGGATAATGTAAGAACTGGAACTATTTAGGCGCTGATGTGCTTATTTTTTGTCGCGCTTAAAACAGTTTTAACCATCTTTAGAAATGACACAAATTTGAATATTGAGAATAATATAGCCAAATGCACATGCCTTACAGTGCCATTTAATACGTAAATATTTTTTTATTTTTTGTTCATGTGTTTTTGTTTTATAATATATAGTCTCTCATATTTCATTTAGAAAGGTTTTCATGAATATTTTATGAATATGGATGTATATGTAATGTCATGAAAAGTGAGACTTAAATAAAATATTGTATTGTATATTATGGTAACTAATTGGATTAAGTGTCTCTTTGTTTGCCCCGCAGCTGGGGTTCTTGTAGCTATAGCCACGATAACAACTTTTAAGTTAAAATCTAATTTATGGATATAAAATTATAAATTGTGACAATTTTTATTACCGTTCAAAACTCAAATTGACATTATTGTAAAGAAAGATGCATCTATAAGCCACAGATCCATAATATTTAAAAATGTGTATTTCGATTTTCTACACCGAACTTTTTAAATCGAAAAGACACCTTTTTTCAAGGAGACTCGAAATACACGTATATTTTCCACTTAAAACATATAATCATAATTAAATACATATTTAAAAGTTACGCTGAGTAATGGGAATAACATGCTTTCCGAATAATTACCCGATTATCAATCAAAATCGCCAATCTGAAGAAATTACAATGTCCAGTCAAAACCAAAAAATTGACCAACTTTAGAAAATTCCTTGTCGCCTGCATTCTTGTTCATCTATCACAAGCACATGATGAATAAGTTACATTGAAAAGAGATTCTTACATTAGAAATGGTATATGATTTGTATTTTTGTACATTCAGTCGATCTATTTTTCTACTTTCTATGTGCAGTAGGATGTAAAATATAAGCATTCTGCTCATTTACTGAACCAAATAATAACTATGTTAATAGCACAGGAGTACATCTGTGCACTAAACCTACATGCAGTATTTTGAAAGAGGGTTCATTGTAACTGCGGATGGACATTTTCAATAGTATAAACACAAAAGCTTCGGAGGACACAACGTCGCATTAACAGACCTCTACCGTTAATGAATAAAAGTCGAAAAGAAAATTTAGAAAAAGTAATATTAATGTGCAACAAGTCATGACAAAGTGTGGGTTCAATCATTCATTCTACTAATATTACTATAAAATTAAACAAAAAGTCCTAAGTAAAAATCTGTGGTATAATTTTGTATAATCGTTTCAGTTATTGCACAGTTGCCGTGTCATCTTGGTGCCCATATGGGTGCCCCCCTTCAAAAAAAAAACAAAAATTTAAAACAATATTTGAAAAACATATTTTGTAAAAAAAAAAAAAGTTTTGGACTTCTTTTTTCATGTCAATACCATGAGAAAAGGTGTGTGTTGCCGTACCTTCATGGAGGTTACTAGGACCAGCTTAATGAAAACAACCAAAATGTCTTTCAGTGAACAAGCAGCCTGTGCAATTTTAAAACAAAATAGAGTTATGAAATGTAATGAATCAGTTTATCACTAGTAAAAGCTTGAATTTCAACCTTAAAATGTTATGATACAGACCAAAACAACGAAAAGTTTCTACAGTTCAACAAAAGGGGCACTAATTTTGTAAAAAGCAAAATTTGGCAGTTATGAATTAAATGTAAGTTATTTAACGGATGTGTGTGAAGTTCAACATAGGGGTGTGATTTACAGTTTAAATAACATGGGATGCGTACAGCCGAGGGTAGCGTGCATTGGCGATCCAATAGCACATTTTGATTTTTCCACTGCTTTCCGGTAAACCTCTTTATGCGTCCCAACACATACCACCTACTCGTAAATGAATATATATACAAATATGAAACAAAAATTCAAAAAAAAACTGTCTTTTCATTTTACGTACTTAAAAACCTAGTTTAACTTTTGTTATTATTTTTTTTTGAATATGAAAATCGTTACCTGTGTTCATCTATATTTTGTCGCGATTTAAAATATCTCCTCCATAACGGGGACTTCTTCTAATGTTCGTGATAACAATGGTGTTTTCCCTCTATGTATGTATCATATACCTTGAATGCATCAGTATGAAGGCTTGTTTTCAGTACATGCCATCTAGGTATCGAAGGGTTATCAAATATTTAAATAATTTTATCTCTTCCGTAACTTATCCCTACCGTAACATAACATCTTAGCAGTTCTAAAAGCCTACTGAAATGCGAAAAAAAGTTTTTCACATGTGTCACTCGAAGGAAGCAGAGGCTAATCTGCAAAGACGTTTAAGTGTAATTTGAAAATTATTGACGGAACAGTATTTCAAGTAAATGAGGTAAGTTCATAAATATATACAAAAATAAATCTAATACATGATGTGCATGTTTTACAGAATGTGTTTTCTCTGCCTTTCCAATTTGAAATGAACTTTACAATGCATAACATACAGTGCTGCAATAAATATGCCCCTTTAAACGTGTCCATTACGGAAGAGATAACGTGTTCGTAAAGTCCAGTGCGGCATTCAGATTTCATACATGAAAGTTTGGCGAAATAGACATGACAAATCTGACTCAGATTCAAGAAATATATATTTTTCTGACTATTTTCTACGTAGAAAAGTGATACAGAACTTGATTTTCCCCACAATACAGTTACGGAGGTGCGATAGTTTGTCTGACTGAATTGATGTTGTCCTTGTTTAGTTACTGTGCCCAATATGACTCCTTCTGATTTCAGTCATGTCCTCGACCACTTGTTTTATTCTGTTACGGAGAAGATATTATGTTACGGAGGTTACATAAAAATTTGTTATATTGTATGTAGTTGAAATAAGATATTATTAAACTTATTTTATTGTAATTAGGTTTCTCTGAAATTCCTTTTTTATTTGAAAAATTTGACTATTCTTATTCCATGTGCAGACAAGGTAATGTTGCACACATAACCTACAAAGATTTGAACACACTCAATCAAATCGAGTCTGCTGTTATTCTGCCTGACTGCATTCTTTGCTTTCAAAGGATCTTTACAGATTTTATCATCCAATAGAAACTGTTGAATGTTGAACGTCTGAAACATTGATGTGACAAACTTAAAGGCAGAAAATGTTAGTAAGAAAACGTTTATTAACACTATAAAGTGAGTTGGAATTGTTCAGAGAATGGAAGACAAACGCACTGATATCAGAAAAGTAACCGAAAAATAAAAATTCGACTGTTGCTGAAAAATCACAGAAATTGGTGTGCGAGAAGAGACAGCTGGATGGCTGCGTTGTTTGATGACATGGCTAGAGATAAAATTCTGATTAATTTCCTTACTGAATCAGGGAAAAATAGTAACAAATGCAAACTCCCGTTCGTCCAAGATATAAAAAAAGATAATGGAAATCAGACGCGTACATAGTAATTGATTATTCAAAAAAGACAGGAAAATCAAGAAATGTTCGAGGTTCTTTGACGGTGATCGTAGAAGGATAGAAACCCTGCATAATGAGAGGGCTTTATTATTCGTACTGTTTCTAAAGAACCCTGACGTTTTTATATTATGCTTAGTAATCTGTTACACACAGCAGTTTTAATATAGGCCTAACTATGTGTGTAATACAGTTTCCATAACGTATTATCACTTCCGTTACAAGCTGTATGTACAGAGTTTGTATAAATGCCATATTTGGTAGTTTAGTTAAGCTGCTGTTTAGTCTTGTGGAGGTAACTGTTGTAAAGGTACTGTTTCAAGGGATGCCTGTTAAATGAAATGTGCTGTTTTTGAATTTATGTTAGGTGACAGGTTTCTAATACTTTAGCACTGCCCGGAAATACGGTAATATGTCGATTAATTGTTTTTTTGTTTTTTAATCAACAGTGTAAAACATTTAATAACTATAGGTTATTATCTTTGTATCGGTAAACCAAGTTTCAAGGTTCAAGTTTATTCAGAAGAACATGACCCCTAACCGGGGTGTGTGCATACGTTACACAAATATTGTAAACAAGGTACATATTACTATGAATGGCTATATATAACCGGATTTACATATATACCAAAAATATCCGGAATTACAACTCCAGCAGTCTGCACCATCCACAAGTCCCAAAATGGGAAAAAATAAGAAATATTAAATGGACTGACTAGATGATAATTGCACCAAAAAACCTGTGGAGCACCACAGAACACTAGAGTCGCAATCCCAAAACCTTAGAAAATAAGAGACAACTATACAGTACTATATTCAGAGATCAACAAGAAACAAAAAGGAGTGACTTAGCATTTGCAGACAAATGTTGAAAGGTAGAAAGACACCATTGCAAGACACCATTGCAATTTAGTTAGTACAACTTTACAAAAATTTGCTAAAATAGAGAAAAGTAGAAACTTCACAGGTCGCTCAACACGACAAAAATGAAAATGTTGCAGGCTCGGTTTGATTGAGCCTGTTCATGGAACCTGAGTAAAATACTACTATTTCCAGAATTAAACAAAACTTTCACTTTAATGAGTCAATTAACATTTGCAGACAAAATTGTAATTAAAAGGAAGACACTATTGAAATCAGCTATAAGCATAATTTGCAGAATTTTGTTAACCTGAATAATATACCTACATTTCCTGAATTACAACAATGTTCTCACTTACTTGTGTTAAGGTTTTTCAATGAACATAAATCCCCTGACAATTACAGATAGGTGTGTAATTAAAAGGAAGACATTATTGAAATTTAGATAGTATGATTTTACAGAAGTATGTCAACTTGAATAATAGACTAACATTTTCCGAATTAAACAAAGCATTAATTTTATCAGTGTTATGGTTTTTAATAAAATCAGTAAGAATGTATTTCTTTCTTTCTTTTCTAAAATAATGACATTCAAAAATATAATGGTACTCATCCCCAAATTTGTTAATACTACATAACTCACATATGCGATCATCCCTTGCGATACCAAGGAAACGACCTTTTTCTACTGGTAGTTTATGATTAACACATCTAAACGTACTCAGACTTATTCTAAGATCAGTCGGCAGTATACTCAGATAATATTTAAAACGATGAGATGTTTTAAATATCCTATAATTTAAACATTTAGCCATTGCATATATAGAGTTATACCAATTTTGCTTAAACTGATAACACAACCTGTTTTTCACCATTTTTGCCAGATTGCAATTTTGATGTACAAACTGGTTTAGCCAGTAACCCGAAAAGCCACAATAATTCAGAGTTTCTTCAATTTTGTATAACTATTTTGAGTGAAAAATATCCGAAATATGTAAATGAAACAGGAGTATATATAAAATAGCAGATATCTTATCTTGTTTACCATTTACAATTCTTTTCAAGAAACCAACCATTCTGGCTTTGATAAGAATTTCAGCTGGATATCTACCCAACTCACTATAAAGTATACATGTTGGTGTGGTTTTCTTAAAATGGAGTATATATTTGTAAAACTGAATGAATAGAGACTCTATTACATCACACTTTTCAAATCCATAAACTTCAGAACCATATAATGCTACTGGCGCTACCATACTGTCAAATAACTGGAGTTGCATATCCAGAGGTAATGCCAATTTCCTGGCTTTTTGTAGAACACCAAACATGGCTTTTCCAGCTTGTTCTATTAAAATAATACACTTTTTGTTTATCAAATTACAGTTACAAGTAAAGGTCATACCTAAATACACAAAATCATCAACTACAGATAAATTTTCCCCATTAAATGTAAATACAGGTTTGTTTCTTTGCTTCTTCCTGCTGAATACAAGGACCTTTGTTTAAGATGAGTTAACTTCTAACTTCCATGCCTGGCAGTATAAGTAAATAGCATTCAAAGCAACCTGTAACTGTTCTTTGGATTCAGCAAGAATAACAGTGTCATCTGCATATAATAACAGATACGATTTCAGATAAACATGCACCTCCTCATTATCAAGAAAAGCTCCTGCAATGTCATTCACTAAATCTAGGCCATCGTAAGCTTTTGAAATGAAATCAACAAGATCATTCAAAAACACGGAGAAAAGAATCGGTGATAAATTTCCCCCCTGACGGACACCAATATTACTTATAAAAAAAAATTCAGTTTAGCATTTTGTTTGATACAAGATTTGGCATTTTGGTATAGGCTGTGGATAATCTTAAACATTTTACCATCAATATTTTGTTGTAGGAGTTTCATCCACAATGATGTTCTATTGTCACAGTCAAATGCTTTTCGATAGTCAATATATGCACAGTATAAAGGCGCTTTAAAATGAAGATAAATATCCACTAAACATTTCAGATTAAAAATGTGATCAATTGTGCTGTAGTCCTTTCTAAACCCGGCTTTTTCCTCAGAAAGTTCATTCATGGAATCTAGATACTGATTTAAACGATTATTCAAAACAGCTGTAAACAGTTTACCAAAGCAACTTAATATGGTAATACCTTTGTAATTATCTGGATTCGTGGGATCACCTTTATTTTTATATATTGAACAGAGTATACCTTCAGTCCAAGCATCAGGCACAACACCATTATTAAATACAATGTTAAAAAGTTTATGAAATACTGAAATCATGACACTACTTGAATTCTTTAAAAATTCACTTAAAACATTATCTGTCCCACATGATTTATTATTTTTCAATGACTTTATAGCAAGTCTAATGTCTTCAATTGAGATAGCCCTGTTCAGGTCTTCATTATAAGAAGGTACATCAGGTATTTGTGTATCATCATCATTGTTTAAAACAGTGTTCAATTTTTAAAGTGGTTGTAAAAGTCTTCTAAAGACACCTTTGCAACAGCCTGCTTACTACCAGAAGTAGTTGACTTTAACAATGACCAGTAAGACTTTGGGTCTTTAGAATGCAGATTTCTGAGTTTATTTATAAAACCTTTCCTGTACAAATTAAATTGCTTATTCAACTCCCTCTTATATACCTTACTACATCTAATTAAATCATTTCTATTGTTCTGTGATCGAAGTTTATGGTACTTATTTTTTTAAATGAGTGATAATTTTTACGCTTTGTACTACAATCCTTGTTAAACCATGGTTTATTGTATTCATATCTGGACTTCCTAGAAGCTGTGTTTTCTGAAACCATGCCACAACTAGATGCAGATTCTAAAAGTATTTTGGTACAATCTGTAACTAGAGAGTTAATCAAATCTTAGGTTTACAAGATTTTCGTCAATAGAACTTAGACGTTGGTCAAGATCAGCAATACTAGACATATTTAGAGAATTGATAAAACTATCTTTTTTGTCATTTGACCACTTAGACTTAATAAAATTTTCGCTGCTGTCAGACACATTATTTTTAACATTGCTGGCTGGTTAACACATAAATTCAATAAACAAAGCATTATGTACATCGCTCAGTAACAGATCAAAACAAAACTTCAAAGTCTGAAACAATTCAGGAGACAAGATACAATAATCTACTAATGATATGTTTTTACAAGTTAAAGCACCTAATGCCCTATCCTTACCTAGTCTGCCATTCCCAATGTGTATATCAAGACTTTTACAGAGACTAAGAAACCGCTTACCATAGTTATCAACTTTACATTTATCTAAAGAATGTCTTTTGGTTTCAATACCAAAATTTTCTAAAAATGACTTATTCAGATTTTGCCTTGTTAAATTATCTAGTTCAAAAGCATTTCAAATCTGACTATCGACATAAACAAAGTCGACATGAAACAGAACTATGAACTGTAAACTAGTGTTCACACTCTGCTGTGCCCTTAACAAAATTAACTTTGTCATAAATTTCCTCCTCTTTCACTAAAACTGCAATACCGCCGGACCTATTCCTGATGTTTTTGCGATTCAAAAGGGGTAAATGTCTGAATTTCTTTACTTCAAAAGTATCAAGACTGGAAAGCTTAGTTTCAGCTAAACAAACAATATCATATTGCTGAAAAGAATCTTCACAATCAGGTGCTTTCAATTTTGACAATAGACCACAAATATTTAGAATATTTTTTAAATGACCGATATTTAAAGGTTCAACATAATTATGATCATGAAAAGTATTTATCTTTCTCTCAAAATGATCAGAGAGATTACTAGATTCAGGGATGTCACTGATGTCCTCTAAAACAGTTTCCTTATAAGTCTTCAACAACAACTTCATTACAACGGTTAATAGACTTATGATTACATGTATATGTATTTCCTTTAACAAATTCGTTACAGCAATTAAAGGTCTTACTGGTACTAAAAACTGATTTAGCAACCTCTGTTACAACGTCATTACAACAATTTTTAGTTTTGTTGTTACAAGTACAAAAAACCTCTATAGCAAGGATCTTTACAACAATCAGGAGCCTTTACGTTCCAAGTACATGTATCTTCTATAACAGAATCATTACCACAACGTTTAGTTTTACTAATACAAGAACAAGCAGCTGGTAAAATACTATCTTTACAACAGACATTATTAGTACAAGGCTTAAATAAGATGTCATCTGCATTAAAGCAAGCACGAGAAGACATGTCATTATTTCTTTGCAAACCAGTTTTACCACAATTATCTGAAATTTTTCGTGGAGTACTGCTATTGTTACAATAATTACACTTAAAAGAACTGTTTTTATCAACAAAATTAAAATTCTTGTCAACAAAATTACACAAATTACAAGAACTTCTAGCACCATGTTTCTTGAACGAAATAAATTCATCTTCAAAATTACACTGTTCAGAAGTATTAGTGGTATCACAATTCTTGTTATTTGAATTTTTTCGTGGAGTACTGTTATTGTTACAGTAATTACACTTAAAAGAACTGTTTTTATCATCAAAATTACACTTCTTATCAACAAAATTACACAATTTACAAAAACTTGTAGCACCATGTTTCTTGAACAAAATAGTTTCATCTTGAAAATTACACTGTTCAGAAGTATTAGTGGTATCACAATTCTTGTTGTTTAGTTTCTGATTACCAACACTTGACGCTGACGGGACATCTAAATTACACAGTTCACAAAAGCTTGCAATATCGCGTTTCTTTAAGTAACGTTTTCATGATCAAAATTACACGATTCACAACAACTTCCAGTATCCCACTTCCTGTTAAATGATTCAGAATTACTAATATTTGATAAATTACACGGTTCAGAAGAGTTTGTAACTTTGCACTTTTCAAAAGATATGACATAATCATCGAAAATACACGGTTCTTTGCTGATATTTGCTGCTGAAACATGAAGGTTTGAACTTACAATGTTTGCACGCCCATTTTGTACAGAAATATTACCAGGATGAACGTTATTAAAAACAAAAACACCATTCACATCCTCATAACAGCTTGCAGAATTAGTATAGGGTCTTCCATGCCTGTCCTATTCAAAGTGTGTGAAACCGAAGGCTTCATTATCAACATGGTTGACACCAAGTTTGAATAAATCGTCTGAATTCTCAACCAAGATATGGCGATGATTATCCTTCATAACACAAACCACATTTCCATCTCTAGTGAAGGCTCGTTCCCCCTGATCTAGTTTCCTCACAAACGTAAACAGTTTTACTCTAAGTGGAGTGAGATCGTCATTACAAAATACCTTCGTGTATTTCTCCTTCCCTCGAAGATTCTTTTTGTTGTTTAGAATTTGGAACATATGTTCACGCGAGACAAACCTAACAATTATACCTCTGTTGCGAAATTTTCTTATAATTATAATTATACGCTAAACAACTGTACTTTCACAATTACAAACCAATCCTGATTATCTAATTGAATAATTAATCTAGCTATATAAAATCTAATTAATCTAGATTAAACTGAGATAAGTCACAATTTTCCAAGTTTCAAGTTTCAAGAGTTCTTCAGTGGGAATATTGCGCGACTTTAGGAGCGCAATATTCTTCCGCTAAAGAACGAGTGCATATTTCCCGATGTAAGGATAATAACCTTCCAACGATAAGAACACTGTCTCGTATATAAAGCGTGCTTAATGTATTGGTCAGCAACTAATCGTCTGCATTCAATTAAAGCGCGCAGTGAAACGTGGTAATTTCAGTTGTTCTATGTGCTGCCATTTGGGAACTATTTCCTTTCGGCGGAGTGTGAAATATATGGTGGTTATCCAAAAATCGATTAAGCCGAAATTCCTACATGTATTATTGTGGTTCCACTGGACGGAATTGTCTTCGACAATCCGTCCAAAACCCAGTGTAAAGTCATCAAGATTTTAAAGATAGAGAGATTAACCGAAATCGATACTTGCGTTAACGAGGCGTAATTATAATAAAGAAAACAATCAAATTTAAACAATTTGGCTAAATAATCAAGGCACAATACTTTTAAAACACGGTCTCATTTCTGGACATGCTGAATCTGCTATTGTTTGCTTGGTTGTGTTGTATGGCTTTAGTTTATACTAATTTATTTTAGGTTGATCGTGAAGCAAGTTCAACAACTTATATCAATCACTCTCGACACCTCATTTCTGATGGAATCTATCGCCACGAAAGTATGACAGAAGTTAGTTTCCCTTTTTATGCGCTGCAAAAATATTTTTCACGTCTGGTTTGACTTTCGAAGGACCATTCTATTCAATTTGCTCATTGTTGTCTGTTTAAAGCGTTCCAGAAACATACTTGAGTACTTACCAATTACACCAGGATACCTGCCAATGAGTTCCACCGTTCCATTTTCAAACCAAGTATAATAATTGTCAACAATGTTATCTCTGTAATTGACACAAAATTGTTAAGTCAATATATCAAATGTCTCAGATCAGTATTTGTGTCCTCATGTATACATTAATGTTATGATTTTACCTTATTAATGATTAGATGAAGCAAACCTGTGTTACTTTTCTTCAGTCAATATGTGTTTCTGCGATTAAAACTTTGAACCGAATGTGGTGCGCTGTACTCCGATGTAAGTAAAAATTCAGATTTATAAGAGATTAATTTGACTGCATCCGAGCAAGTAATAGTAAACTCAAGTTTGATCGATTGACTATGTTCATGAAAGGTATTACAAATGCACGTTACGCCCACTAGACCTCGTTTATGCGGAACTCGTTTACATATATAACTGGATTCACTCCAAAGTACCAGAAAATATAAACACACCGAGTTGAAGCACTAGAAGATTTTAACGGCCGTCATAAGGCTCTTAACCTACAAATTCGAAATATAATACCAAACACTTATGAGTGGAGTTTCAGTCTTATATTCTTTAAAGTAGGCTCTTTTGTGTTACGAACGACATACAATGCATTTGGTTGTAAGCCATCATGCTAAAATCTCAACACATACAGAATGAGTAACACAATTAAGCCTACAAGTTGGGAGCATAAGAGTTATGCATTTCAAGCCCAAGTAAAATATTTTGCTCTGAATCTCGCTGAAATAACCAATCATTTCCAGTTAAAATTGTATAACTCCTACCCCGTCACAAGGTGCAAATGATTAAAACTTGTTGATGCCCCATATTCCTGTTTAACGTAACGTGGGAAATCTAGCTCCAGACCGAGCACGCCCAGGAAGTTTCCAGCTTCGTCGAAATATAAGTCAGCATTTAAATTGCCATCCTCGTCAATATGTCTCTGCAGTGGCTCTATTGTGACAAAAGTGTCTCTAGTTTCCTAAATAGTTAATAACACATTGAACGTCAGAGAAAAATTGCTATATTCTAAAACTGTTTTTGCGTTATCAGTTGGAAAACGAGCTGTTTAGTAATGTAGACATAAAAAAATCTACACGTCTTCCAAATCTTAAGATTTATAATATTTCAGTATTTTTTTCTCAAAACTGTAGTGGGAATATAGGTTTGTTCAAAGGTTTTACTCACATTTACAGGCGGAAAAGAAATGCTCTCCATATAGACAGTATAATCAAGTGGATAACTGACGTTGTTTGACGTAGTAAAGGTTAATCCCCACTCCTTCACACTCATGAATAACAGCGCCTCCTGCATAAAAGTACACTGTATATGCATTGTATGTGCAACCGTTAAAGATATAGTTATGAGAGCATACGGTCCGTTTTGGTTTACTTGGAATAAATGGCTTACATGTTTCACTCATGGAGAAGGTGAAAGTTACCATTTGTAAGGATGATTTTACTCTTATATGTGTGAATGTGCCATTTCAAACTTGTTCCGTGACTAAAATGTTTTAGTAATGTCATATGAATGTGTCATTTCAAACATGTTCCGTGACTAAAAAGTTTTAATAATGTCATATGAATGTGACATTTCAAACTATTTACATGAACGTTTTCTGTCAGTCTTGCTTTATTAATGGGCTGTTTCAATAAATATTTATGAATGTCTTCCATCAGTATTGTTTTTCAATATAGTTTTGAAAATGTTAGTATGCGTGACTATACGAAAATCATATACTTTTATATAAGTTCCTATTGTTTCTTTTTTTTTTCATGATTATTTTGGTATTTGTAAAAAGTAATAACTTTTCTAAAATTGTCCATATTTCAGTAGAAGTAGTGGTATCTTGAAATAAATTGATGTAGAAAAGAACCATTTGACCTAAATCTGTACATAACATTCAAAGGCGTTAAATCTAAATTCCTATCCGAGTAAAGCATTTGTACCACAAAAAATACTTATTCATGTCTTCAGATGCCTTCTCATTTGCTATTTAAGGAACACGGTTTTAGTTTTTTAACTATATTTCAAAATGGTTCTACAGATAAGAAATGCTTGTATCATGATTTTCCATATGAAACTCAGCTACAGTATTCTAAGCTTTAAATAAATGAAATAAAACAAATATATATCAATACTATTACTTTTAGATAAAAACAGGAAAAATGATTCTTGCACATCGGACTGGCCTTTCCGTTGATTTTACCCATGCCGGCAAAACCCAGCCGGCACCCCTATACTCTCGTGCTGTTATGACAACTAGCGATTCATGCATTGAATATGTAAGATACGAAAAAAAGTTATTGTGCGTCACTGAAACGTCATGACGTAACTTCTGCTTACGGACATTAATTTCCCGCGCTTTGTGTATATACACTACTACAACAAAGAGTGCATTTCTATTTGCTTTATTTATTTGTTTATTTTGTAAAATACGGTATGCAAAAAATCTGTCAGAATAAAATGTTTTTATGTATACGATATGCAAGAAAAAATATCAATCATGTGTTTACGAATCGGATATAAATGTTTTAAGAAATAATGAAAAATGCAAAACGTAAGATATTTTTAATCTGTCCGTTGTCACGGTTACTTCAAACTTTGAGATACGATAGGACACATTGTTTAAGATTTAATATTCTGTTCATACGTGATTATATAAATTTCTATTTTAAAAGATCATAGAAATGGCATTAAAGCCGTCAAAAATGTCTCTTCTTATATTTATACTTGGAAAGGGGAACAAACATGAACGCCGACATATATCTTTTTTTGCCTTATATCAGAAAACCTAAGCATACAAAATAGAATTATTAAGAGCGCAATACCTTATCCCCAAAAAAGCTGAAAAGTGTTAAGCATTTACGTTTTTCTTCTTCTTTCAATATTTTATGAAGGTCATGGCTCCTAACCTGGATAAAATGTTCACTTAAAGGAATCAAGGCAAATAAATATCTGTTTTAGCAGCTAAAATATTGAATTACACAAAGTGCTAAAAGCTAAGAACTCAGTTCTTTAAATCAATTTTAATTTACTCTAATGATAAGATATATTACATATATACAGCAATGAAATATTCGCTTCCTTACTCTATTTGATATCAATGTTAGGAAGAGGGTTACTTCATTTTTGGCGTCTGTAGTGTTTCCGTTGACAAAGTCCTGAAATCTGAAAACAGTTGAATATTTGAGCCGTGCAATGAGAAAACCAACATAGTGGGTTTGCATCCGCGCAGTCTGGTCAGGATCCATGCTGTTCGCTTTTAAAGCCTATTGGAATTGGAGAAACAGTTAGCGAACAGCATGGATCCTGACCAGACTGCGCGGATGCTGGTTGCAAACCCACTATGTTGGTTTTCTCATGGCGCGGCTCATTTTGTTGACAATGCCGTTAAACAAAGCCGTAAATCGCCAGTCTAAAGTAGAGAGAAGCATTTATTTGTAAAGTCTGTTTAAACGTAATGTAAAAGTTTCTTAAGGTAGCGTACTATTCTTTAAAATGTTTTACAAAAAAATGAACATGGTTTACAGCTGGGGATAACCCTTCTAGTCCACATTTTTACTACATTTATTACACTATTCTCTGCTTGAGGGAATCGTTTCACAGATTAGGTGTTCATAAAATATCTGCATTTTTGTATGGAAAAGGGGGTATAACTCCCTGGCATTGCAAATGTAAGGGCATGAAATTAATTTGAAAACATATGACAATTCCGTGACAAATTACAATTAAATATTCGATAGCGTATAAAATGTAGAATTTTTGTTGTACAGGGCTGCTAACCCTCTTCAAATATTGATGACAGGCAAAAACTTTAGTTCCCTTTAGTACGGTGGCACAGAGGTGACATAGAGGTTTTTTATATTAATACGTGCGCACGTAATAACTAATACGTGCGCACGTACTAGAATAACAAGAGGGCCATGAAGGCCCTGTATCGTTCACCTGACCTATTGACTAAAAATCATCAAGATCAACATTCTGACCAAGTTTCATTAAGATATGTCATAAATGTAGCCTCTAAAATGTTAACTAGCTTTTCCTTTGATTTGACCCGGTAACCTAGTTTTTGACCCCACATGACCCAGATTCAAACTTGACCTAAAGATCACCAAGATTAACATTCTAATTAAGTTTCATGAAGATACAGCCATAAAAGTGGCCTCTAGAGTGTTAACAAGCTTTTCCTTTGGTTTGACCTAGTGACCTAGTTTTTGACCCCGACTGACCCAGATTTAAACTTGACCTAGTTTTTGACCCGATGACCCAAAATCAAAATCGTCCAAGATTTTATTGAGGGTAACATTCTGACCAAGTTTCATTAAGATTGGGCCAAAATTGTGACCTCTAGTGTTAACAAGCTTTTCCTTTGATTTAATCTGGTGACCTAGTTTTTGACCCCACCTGATCCAGATTTGAACTTGACCTATGGATCATCAAGATTAATATTCTGACCAAGTTTCATTAAGATATGGTAATAAATGTGGCCTCTATAGTGTTAACTAGCTTTTTCTTTGATTTGACCTAGTGACCTAGTTTTTAACCCTACATGATCCAGATTCAAAGTAGATCTTGAGATCATCAAGATTAACATTCTGACCAAGTTAAATGAAGGTATAGTCATAAATGTGACCACTACAGTGTTAACAAGCTTTTCTTCTGATTTGACCTAGTGGCCTAGTCTTTGACCCCTGGTAAACCAATATCAAAATCATCCAAGAGTTTATTGAGGGTAACATTCTGACCAAGTTTCATTAAGATTGGGCCAAAATTGTGACCTCTAGAGTCTTAACAAGCTTTTCCTTTGATTTGACCTGGTGACATAGTTTTTGATCTCAGATGACCGAATATCAAATTTGTCCAAGACTTTATTGAGGGTAACATTCTGACCAAGTTTCATAAAGATTAGGTCAAAATTGTGACCTCTAGAGTGTTAACAAGCTTTTCCTTTGATCTGACCTGGTGACCTAGTTTTTGACCCCAGATGACCCAATATCAAACTCGTCAAAACTGTGACCTCTAGAGTGTTAACAGTCAAATTGTTGACGACGGACGGACGAACGGACGGACGGACGACGGACACAGGGCGATCACAAAAGCTCACCTTGAGCACTTCGTGCTCAGGTGAGCTAAAAACAACTTCGCACGTATAAACTAATACGTGCGCACTTTATACGTACGAATATGTTTTTTAAACAAATACGTGCATAGATGTTTTTAAACTTGCATGTGCGCTGATGTTTTTTTATACCAATACGTATGCAGATGTTTTTTAAACTAATACGTGCGCACGTATTAGCTATTACGTGCGCACGTAATAAGTTATACGCGTGTGTATGTTTTTTTTTTAACTAATACGTGCGCACGTAATAAGTTATAATAGCGCAGATGTTTTTTCTACTAATATGTACGCTGATGTATTTTATACCAATACGTGCGGTGATGTTTTTTAAACTAATACTGCGCACGTATTATCTATTACGTGCGAACGCAATAAGTTATACGTGTGCAGATGTTTTTTCTACTTATATGTGCGCTGATGTTTTTTATACCAATACGTCCGATGATGTTTTTATACTAATTAGTTATTACGTGCGCACGTACTAGTATAAAAGCACATATGTCACCTCTATGCCACCGTACTTTAGTGACCTGTATCTTTCCGCAGGCATAAGGACAATGGTATGCTTAGAGACTTGAGTTGAAGATTTTAGCGAATAAAAAATTCATGAAGTGTTACATGTCACCTAAAGAAAGTTAAATATTTAACGAATTACGGGAGAATAAGTTTTCAAAAAACAAAAACAAAACAATTTTGCTATAATAATTTTGTAATAACATTACAACGCGTATAGTGTAAAGAATGATTATCCACATTACGTTAAAGTACTTACATCTTCATAAAAGATGCGGTAGGTACAAATTTTATCTTGATAGTTCCAATTTTTGTGTTGAAGTTGGGTGTCAGGAATTTATGTCTTTTAGATCTTCTTAGTCGCTCTTGTATTTCAGTCTTCGACTTCGTAGTTCCCACTAGTTTTTTACCATAAAGGCGAACTTTTTGAGAAAAGAATATTATGTCAGTATGATATGTAACATGTAGATTGAATTAACCTTTAATGACTATTTTTGTTTTGTTTTAACCCTCATCTGTATGCCGAAACAACTTCGAAGACCGATGTAGCAAATAGACCAATTTGTTGTAGCTAATCTAAATCAAAACAATCACACGGGTACTAAACAGTGCCTGCGGCACTGCCTGTGCCGACGAGGATTGAAGGCACTTCGCTTCCTGTACCGCAGGTACTTCGTCAATGTTTACAAAACGAGCGAGATCGGTGAGTGATTTTTGTCATTTTTATCATTTTGTAACTGCATGAAGCATTTTTTCAAAAATCGGGGAATGTAGCGGGGTGTAAATGTATCTTATCTACATATCCATGCTTAAATTTGTGGCAAAAGATCAAATTCCTAGAAACGTAAGGACAAATAAGTTTAGAATGAAACCTGATTTTTTCACATCAGTGACTGTTTAGACTCATTTCTTTTCGCTGACCAAAACGATGCCGTCTCTGCCGTCGTAAATCATATTTATAAATGACATGTGATCTGCTAAAACATAAAATGTGTCCAGAAAATTCCGAATTTGAACGTTATGCCAATTTTGAAAAAGTGCCGCAGGCATTTCGACGATGCCGCAGCCCATTCGAGGTGCCGCAGGCACTTCTAAAAGTTTCATAAATTTGACCCATAACTAACCAAATCTCAAATAACTCGCATTCGTACGATTAAATTTTATATTCACAAATATAAAAAAGTATAGCAATCGGTTTATCTCCGCGGGTAATCTTAAACTCTAGTACGCGATTGTTCCGGTCAGTTAATTTCCCAAACATTATGCTTTTTGAAAATTGCCTTCTCTGTCCGTCCTATGCTGCCCGATATGTTATTCTTTTTTTCAAAGTTTTGTTTGCAGGAAACGAATAGGTTTTTACGTACATGTAAAAATTCTCCAGTTTGATCGTTTATGAGCTATACTTATATAAGTTCTCCAATTTTCTGAAAACATTTTTACAATATATATATATATATATATTTTGTAGATATACTTAACATTTCCAGGAAAAGTTAGGCTATTAAAATAACTACAGAAAATTTCAACATCAATATAGTTTCGGATTTTATACCGAAATAACTGTCTAGCTAGTAAGTGTAAGCTGTCCACAGTGGGCTCTTACACAAATGGTATCGAGATTATAATGTGAATCATCGCAATAATATTTACAGGAAAATTCTGACTATTCAGACTCTTATTAGAAAACTTCGCTTTATCACGGTAATTTCTTAAAGTATCTCGACAGCTACCTGCCTATCTCATGGCAGAGGTTATAATGCAGTAATTCGGTCAAAAATGTGCTTCCGTGGTGTAGTCGAAAGAAGTCTCTAGTAAATAGATCCTAATTTTTCCATTTTTCGCGCAACTGCGCGTAAATCGGGAGCCAAATGAGCATTATTTCACTCGTGGAATGAATTTTAAATAAAATAGGACACTTTTCATGCTAATACTCGCATGTTTTCGAGTTGTGTTACGTGAAAACAAAGTAGGGTTTTTTATTCTGCTGGCCGCTTTCTGAAATGCGGCAATATGAGGGTACCTGACTTCAGTTGACTTGCATTTCACTGCATACTATTAAACATCCCTTTTTCTTTTCGTTTACTCGAAGGAAATGTACAGGTATCTTGTGGAAAATAGGTCTACGACGGAGTGAAAATCTAGAAACTGTAACAAAATTGTTCTGAAGTAGCTGAATTTTATCTGAAATTTTTTATTGGTATATAGCCTATACCACCATAATGGACTGATATTTAAAGCGTTACAAAGGTTTGGTCCCTTTTATTTTACAACTATAAAGTCAATTTACTACAGTATCATGGGTGCATTTAGTTTCTGCTTTCTGCCCTTCTGTTTCTCTGTCGCAGTCTTCCATTTGTCTAGTTTCGGCCAAATTTATGTCCCGATACTTTTTGAAAGTGCCTGCGGCACCTCGAAGGGGCTGCGGCATCGTCGAAATGCCTGCGGCACTTTTCCGAAATTGGCATAACGTTCAAATTCGGAATTTTCTGGACACATTTTATGTTTTAGCAGATCACATGTCATTTATAAATATAATTTACGAGGGCAGAGACGACATCGTTTGGGTCAGCGAAAAGAAATCGAGTCTAAACAGTCACTGATGTGAAAAAATCACGTTTCATTCCCAACTTACTTGTCCTTACGTTTCTAGGAATTTGATCTTTTGCCACAAATTTTAGCACGGATATGTAGATAAGATACATCTACACCCCGCTACATTCCCCGATTTTTGAAAAAATGCTTCATGCAGTTACAAAATGATAAAAATGACAAAAATCACTCACTGATCTCGCTCGTTTTGTAAACATTGACGAAGTACCTGCGGTACAGGAAGCGAAGTGCCTTCAATCCTCGTCGGCACAGGCAGTACCGCAGGCACTGTTTAGTACCCGTGAATCACGAAAACGCAATTCAATGAAATGATGTGATCAATGTGACATGCCACTTGTAAATTCATAGCACTTAAATTGAACCCCAAATCAAATTAAGAGTAATAATTGATTTGAAAGAAGTCTACGGTTTGATAATTGTGAAATGCTATTTGCTAGGTAATCCAAAGAAGCTATTTCTCGGCTGCAAAATCACAGTATCAAGCCAACATTTACCATTCTCTTTTAACTTTGTTAAAGAATTATCAAAAGTATATTGGAATATTATTGTTATAAATAACTTACCAAAAAGCCAGGTATTTTTCTTACACTAACATTTTCTTAAAAAATCCTAATTTCAATTCCTTTGGTCTGCCATTTTACAAACAAATTGAATTTCTCCTGCACTGTTACAAAATGTTCGAAATATGCAGACTCATAGTTTATGTTGAAATTACTGCCTTAAATATTATACCATTTTAAAGAATATTTGAGCCGCGCCATGGGAAAACCAACATAGTGGCTTTACGACCAGCATGGATCCAGACCAGCCTGCGCATCCGCGCAGTCTGGTCAGGATCCATGCTGTTCGCTAACAGTTTCTCTAATTCCAATAGGCTTTGAAAGCGAACAGCATGGATCCTGACCAGACTGCGCGGATGCGCAGTCTGGTCTGGATCCGTGCTGGTCGCAAAGCCACTAAGTTGGTTTTCCCATGGCACGGCTCATTTCATATGAAAATTTGATGCAAAGTAAGCAGTGGAATACTTGATGACTAAAGAGAACGATTTAACAAAATATTCTGACAAACGTGAAATTGAGGTTCATCGAAAATGGACATCACTCGGTATGTATAAAGGCTTGCAAAGAAAAAAAAACTTCTGGAAAGATCGAAGATATTAAACAGGTTTTGAGTCGTTCTGACATCGTATGATGAATATTTTACAGATAATCTGTTGAAACGGAACCCTATCATACGAAGTTAGTGTCATTCAACTTTAATTGTCATATCTTTTATAAAATAGGTTTGCTGTGACGTCACGTCAACCTACCTGAAGCGGTCTAGAACTAGAAGATGCTTTTGTATAAAGGAAATGTCTCCCCCAAAGAAAAATAGTTACTGTAATAGGCAAGAAGTCAATAGGGGACAGGAGCAAAAGTCAAAGAAACACTGATGGTTGGGTTGGTGCTTGAAACGCAATAGGGATCATCTACTCGGCATGTCCAGTCATTCCATGAAGTTTCAACGTTCTGGGTCAAGTACTTATGTTATGATTTGTAAACGGTTTTCCATGTTCTGGCCCCTGTGATCTTGACAACTGAAAGAATGGCCCAAGATCAATTAGTGCTATATACTAGGCATGTCCAATAATCCACGTTCTATGTCAAATGGTTCTCAATTTATATGAGCTCGGAAACGGTTTTCCATGTTCGTGCCCCGATGACCTTGACCTTTGATCGAATAACCCGAAACCCGAAACAAATAGGGGTCATCTTCTTTGTAAGTCCTATCACCCTATGGAATTTGAATGTTCTGGGTCAGATGGTCAAAGGGTTCTCAAGTTATTGATCGCAAATGAAGTGCCGATGAGTCGATGTGTAGCGCATAAGACACACAGGGGTCCGTCTTGTTATTGGTACTGTTTAGTTTATCAGCTTGAACATTTCGGCCTGGGTGGTTCCAATACTTCCGCTTTCATAGCTTTCGGTATTGTATAATCACCCCTTGGATAAGGTCCTTGCTTTTTAATTTTGTCTTTTGGCAGTTTCTGTGATATGCAGGCTCCATAACCTCAGATCCCCTTTCTAAATTCCAGTTTGTTTAGTTCTAACCATTGTTTTTGTTTAGGGCAAACCCATTATTTTGACTGGGTACCATACGCCGCTTTTCATGGAATTACACGCTAGTGTATCATTGAAGGTACCATGTGCACTGCCGTATGAATACATTGCGGATGTTTCTAAATTGATTTTTGTACTTTTTACATGTGTAAATGTTCTGCTCAACCCGGTGCTAGAGGGCGTGGACGGTAGCATGCATTTCCACTACCGTCAATGAACAGGCTCAGTCAAACCGAGTCTGCAACATTTTCGTTTTTGTCGTGTTTAGCGACCTGTGGAGTTTCCACTTTTTCTATTTTATCAAACATAAAACGACTAAAATCGATCGTAGGTCAAAACTGTGATATCTGACGGACGGACAGGGAAAAACAATATGTCTCCCCAATGGAAGTGAGACATAAATAGTGCTACATAATTTTATCTACGTTTATACATATAAGTCATGTTAGAATTACAGTAGTACTGATGGCAGAAGACTGTTTTATGCCGCACGGAAAAACGCCCTTTTCAACGAGTCTTAATTAAATGAAATACGTTTTAGCCTTCTTTTATTTTTTATTCTGTTATGGAGCATTTCCATCATCAATGTTTCAGAATCATAGAAGCTGCTCGATGTTTGACACAAGAATTATGACCGGGTACATTGTTTTAATAGACAAATTACAAACTAGTTAACGGAAAGCTCATGTCTTGCCCGGGATACAATGTCAGGATATTTTGATGTTACTTAACACTAGTGATGTTTCGATTGTCGCCGATAATCGATTGTCGATCATTTAATGAGCCAAAGTCGCCGACATCGATTATGAACTTGCATAATCGATTATTTGACACTTATGCTAGTTTTAAGCCTATTCGGGAGTTACTCGTCTTTTTGGTGGTATTTCCGCTTTAGGTTCATTTCTTTTCCACTCTTCAAAACGGAGGCAAAGCAATATTACTGCATTCGATCAAAATAATAACGCAATCAAAACTATATTCCCCTATCCAGGGAAGACTATACCACCAGTGTGGAAGTAGTTGGATTCTACAAGATATGTGAAGGTGCAGCAGTGAAAGAAAATAAAAAAATGGGGATTGTCGTTTGCCGATTATACCGTAAAGACCGCAAATAACGGTACCCTTCCCACGTTCGTAATGTAGGTTGATTTACTTCATAGTTTCAATCAGCACTGTGCTTGTAGATATTTTTAAAATGCAGCTGTAGTTGTGTGATTTTATAAACAAGAAATAGTTATAAATAGAAAATTAGAAATAAAAATTTGGAGGGCATTGAAGTTTGAACCAATAATAAAATGTACAAATAGGGACAAAAATAGCATTTTTATTTAGGTGTTAGGTCTGACAGCATGGTCAGTTTCTCAGGGAGCCCTGATAGTCACACAGACGTTTGGGTGCAAATCATATAAAAATGCCACATTATACCTCACTATATATAAAAGATACTTTTTAATTAGCCACATTGATATGTGCATACAAGGGCTAAAACTTCACACACAATTATGCTACTCCTGCTAAATATATGCTAATACAGTTAGTCATGTGAGCGAATGGTTAATACGTTACAGAAGGTTCAGTGTTAAAGTCCGATTATTTTCCGATTAATCGCTCGGAAGGCCTTCCGATTATATCCGATTAATCGATTATCATAATGCTGTCCGATTATCATCACTACTTAACACGCACGGCGAATCAGGATATAACTTGTTTGAAGTTTAATAACTTTTGATATGACATTTTTAAAAAAATAACAATATTTCTATCAATGTGTATTTACTTATATTTCTAGGTATATATATTTAATTGATCATCTACGAGAAACAAAATATTTGCAAGTCGGGATCATATTTAGTTAAAAGAATTTGATCAAATTCTGATTTTGAAAAGTACTTTATGCTAAGAATATTAAGCCTATACAAAAAGATAAGTGTGTGCTGCTAGACAGATCTGAAAACAAATATCTGGATCTTAAGCAATTTTTCATAATAATGCTGTGTGAAAAATGTGATTTTGATAACTATTTTACGTCAGGGTTGGGATAAAGCGGGAAGTACTTGTACTTCCTAGGACGGCGGGATGTATTGGGAATTTTCTTGAAATGTCGGAAACTGTTGGAAGACATGGGGCTACCAAGCAAAAAAACTATCAATGACAAATTTTGTTAAATATAATCAAAATCTCACCATTCGTATCATAAACTGCATAACATTTAACAATCATTGATCAGATATGAGTTTTTCGTTTTATTACTAGCTACCTTTTGGAAAGGAAACAAACATGACAAAAAGAAGAAAAGTATTTTGCCACCGAATTTAAAGGGAAAATGAGGAATTGTCTGATGACTGTATTGTTTGTACATGTGTATGTCAATTGTCATTGATTTATGCTCGCATGTATTTATCTAATTCAGTTCGTTTTTAAACAGCTTTGTTCTTTGAATAAGAACTTCTCACAGTTAGACTAGGAAAAAGTATTCAATACCTTATTATTTATCATTTCCCAGTATATTCCACTTTCACGGGATGGGAATTACAGTTTAATACCTGCAGGAAATTCAGCCCCAGGGCTTTAACTGTTTTACGTATATAGAAATTCATCTACAATGTCGACTTTAATTAAACTTCAATCATATGATCGAAAAAGACGTCATACAGTTCCGTCTTACAGTCTAATTTATAACATTGTTGACTATGAATAGACAGAACAACAACTTCGATCAGATTTTATTATACCATTTTGAAAGAAGTCAATGCAAACCTTTCAAAGTAAATTTCTTGTGTCAGATCTGTCTAGTAAAAGATGGGATTGCATTTTTTCGAGGCATTTTTGTATTTCCTTATGCTGCTTTTTCCAGATAAAGGGCGCAAAACTATGACTTCTGATTTATTAAAAGAACATGCAAAACACAATACCGTCATCATAAGTTGTTTCGTCATTTTCCGTGACAAGCGCCTTATCTTCTTTGTAGTAGGTGTAGCCATTTTCCGTTTCTTCCATGCAACGCTGCAAGACAGCAGATGTAAAGTCATTGTGAACTAGTATAAAAGATTTTGCATTTAAGTCATGCAACCACGGTTATGGGTCAACTTGTGCAGGAAGAGCCCTACTGCTCCAGTATACGGATTGATATGTTGCAAGGACGATCTACGAGACATTTTTCTGTCAATATAATTTAAGACTGCAATTTGAAGAGGCACATTAAGCCTTTAAAATTTAATGTCTACTATAGTTTGATAAGAAGACAGATGTTGAACTCAAGAAGCCTGTAAATATGTACTTACAGTTACTTGTGCCCCTTCTGCACTCCGTTTCTCAATACAAAACACGGATTGATCTGCTGATGTTAAAGTTGTGACGTCCTAGACGTATTAAAAAAAGTAGCATTACTCTTTGTGAGGACTAGCGACGATACGAGGATAAAATTAAATATCTATAACAAAAAGGAAAATTTAATGTTACAGTTGAATATGTTATACTAAAAGATTTCTAACGTAGTCAGAATATCTCTTCATTAACACAAATTGACATATCAAATTTAATGTTATACAAACGTAAGGACCAACTGATGTCAAACAAATAGTTTTAGCCAGCAAGAAATTTAAATACTAAGTATTACCTTTAGAGGTAACATCTTTATATACGGAGATCACAAAATTATAATAAATCCATGATAAATAATCAAAAAGATGTTACTAAAATTTGTAAATGTAAATCTCGTAGTAGACTTTGTATTTTTAATAGAAATAAAGTCCAGTTAACGACAACAAATTTAAATAGGTATCTAAACCTCATTCACCGGCTAAAGATACAAATTACGTGCCATGTGTTTTATTCATTTTTACTGCACAACAACTATTACATCGTTTTAACTTATTATACCGTATAAGTATGTTGCAAATGAAATCATACTTACCTCAAATTCATTCACAAGGCCTTTACTACTTGTTACTGGTAAAATGCATTTCTTCAGTTCAACATTTTTAACATTATGTTCTATTTTCAACTCAACAACTTGACTTGTTTCATGTTTAGATTGTTTAGCTGTCATCTTAGCGAAACCAGACATCGCTGAAACGTCAAAAACAATGTAAATTACTGACACTTAACCCTTAGCCTGCTAAATGTCTAAAATGGACTGGTCCATCATTCAATTTGGGCAATACCATTTATCATTTTAAGGGGTGTTTACTGAAAATTTACTGACTGAATAGCGAACAGTGCAGACAATGACCAGCCTGCACGGTTCGCAAAGGCAAAATCACCAGCAGGCTAAAGGCTAATTAAAGGTTTTTTCCTTCGATTAATATACAATAAGTTATAAGTTATATATCCTTATTTCCTCCATATTTGAAGAGAAGTTTCATAATTACAATGCATAAATGAAACATGTTATAACAAGAGCGTATTTTCAAAGTATATACAAACGTTTGAATATCGTACAAAAAAACGACATTAGACATACAACATTCGAACTTTGAAAAACAAAATTTGAATGTCGTTCAGTACGCGACATACGACATACGAAAAAAATTGAATGTCGTGCAACAAACGATATATGACATTACAAAATTGAATGTCGTTCAGTACGCGACATACGACATACCACATTCGAAAAAAAAATGAATATTGTGCAAAAAACGGCATACAATATTTGAACTTTGACAAACAAAATCTTAATGTCGTTCAGTACTTGTACATTCGAATTTTGACAGAAAAAAGATGAATGTCGTTCAATAGGGACATATGACATACGACATTCGAAAAAAATGAATGTCGTGCAAATAACGACAGCGGACATACGACATTCGAAATTTGACAAACAAAATTTGAATGTCGTTCAGTACTCAACATACGACATACGACATTCGAACTTTGACAGAAACATTTGAATGTCGTTCAGTACGCGACATACGACATTCAAATAAAATGAATGTCGTAAATTAAACAAGCAAAATTGAATGTCGCTCAGCTCGCGACATACGACATTCGAAAACAAGAGCTGTCACTGTTAGTGACAAATGCCCACGAAGCGTGCCCAAGAATGTTACAGTTTTCTGCGCAAAATATACCAGAATAGTTTAGATATGAATCATTTTGTGACCTTGATCTTGACCTGAGAGACCCGGGTCATAAGGGCGACATATTTTCTCAATATGTTTAACATATGTGTCAAATTATTTCCAAATCCCTTGATAAATGGCAGAGTTATGGACCTGACAAGAAAAGGACCATGTTTTCATTTGACTTCTAAGTGTAACTTTGACCTTGGAGCTAGGGGTTTAGGTCTTCTGCATGATACGTCATCTCATTATAAGGAACATTTATGCCAAGTAATTTTAAAATCCCTTCATCGGGGATGACAGAGTTATGAACCAGAAGAAAAGAAACAGATCATGTTAGTCTTTAACCTTTAAGTGTGCCCATGACATTGGAGCTAGGGTCTGGATCTTGCGCATGACATATCGTCTCATTATGGGAAACATTTATGCCAAGTAATTTTAAAATCCATTGATGAATGACAGAGTTATGAACCAGACATGAAACAGACCCTGTTAACCTTAGACTTCTAAATGTGAAATTGACCTTGGAGCTAGGAGTCTTGGTCTTGCGCATGACACAACATCTCATTATGGTAAACATTTATGCCAAGTTATTTCAAAATCCCTTCATGGATGGCAGAGTTATGGACCGGACACAAAACAGACCATGTTAACATTTTACCTCTAAGTGTGACCTTGACCTTGGAGCTAGGGGTCTCGGTCTTGTGCATGACACGTCGTCTCATTATGGTGAACATTTATGCCAAGTAATTTCAAAATCCCTTTGTAGAAGGCAGAGTTACAGCCCGGACAAGAATTTACACGGACGTACGATCGTACAGACAGTGCGGTTTTAATATGCCCACCTTCCGGGGCATAAAAAGTTGAATATCGTGCAAAATACGACATTGGACATATGACATTCGAACTTCGACAGAAAATTTTGAATGTCGTTTAGTACGCGAAATACGACATGCGACATTCGAAAAAAAAAATCTCGTGCAAATAACGACATTAAAAGCTCGTTTGGCACTGCCTCCTGAAAGTCTGCGAGTGTTCCTAAAATGTTGCAGACCGCTGCAAATGAAACTGAACCTGTAAGGGATGTCTATGAGAGGATGAACTCGTATGGCACTCCTTCCTAAAAGTCTGCGAAAGTTCCTGAAAATGTTGGAGACCAGTGCAAATGAATATGAACCTGTTAATGTTGTCTATGGGAAGAAGAACTAGTTTGGCACCACCACCTGAAGGAACGTGTTTTACACAACCTCCTGAAAGTCTGCGAGTGTTCCTGCAAGCGTCGAAGACCAGTGCACGTTTGGCACTGCCTCTTGAAAGTCTGCGAGTGTTCCTGATAGTACAAATGGATTGGAACCTGTTTTTGGATGTCTTTAGTAGGAAGAACTCATTTAGTGCCGCCTCCTGAATGTCTGCGCGTGTTCCTGCATGTGTCGCAGACCAGTGAAAATGAATGATTACTTGTAAGGGATTTCTATAAGAGGAAGAATGCGTTCGGCTTCGCCTCTTGAAAGTCCGCGAGTGTACCGCAAACACGTTCAAACAGATTCGATTCTGCTTGTGATGTCAACAGGAGGATTAACTTGTTTGACAGCGACACCTGATAGTCTGCGAGTGTTCCTGGCAGTGTTGCTGACCAGTGCAAAAGGAGTCGAACCTTTTGGTGACGGTAACGGGAGGAATAACTTGTTTGGCAGCGACACCTGATAGTCTGCGAGTGTTCCTGCAAGTGTTGGAGACCAGAGCAAATGAAAATTAACTTGCAAGTGATATGAGAGGAACTATTCGTTTGGCATTGCCTGCTAAAAGTCTGCTAGTTTTCCTTAAAGTATCGCAGTCAAGTGCAAATAGATTGGAACCTTTGTGGATGTCTTTAGGAGGAAGAACTAATTTGGCACCGCCTCCTGAAAGTCTGCGAGTCTTCCTGAAAATGTTGCTGACCAGTGCAAATGGAGTCGAACCTGTTGTGGATGTCTATAGGAGGAACAACTCGTATGGCACTGCGTCCTGAAAGTCTGCGAGTGATCCTGCAAGTGTCGCAGACCAGTGCGAAGGGAATGGAACCTGTTATGAATGTCTAAAGGAGGAAGAACTAGTTTGGTACCAACTCCAGAAAGTCTGCGAGAGTTCCTTTAAATGTCGCAGAATAGTGCAAATGCTTTAGGACCTTCTTTAGATGTTTTTGGAAGAAGTAATCTAATATGGAGCTCATTTCTGAAAATTTGTGGAGGGGATTAAACACTTCATGCATTATTCAAATCTAAATGAAAATATCCCGTTGTAGGTAGTAAGCTTTGTTTTTCAATTGTTATTCTTTATCCACTAAAATCCACGTCCAATAACGCTTGTTCTTGGCTCGTTTTGAATTCTTTCAAGCTCACTATGAATGAAGTGCTTTAATGCATAAAGTGTTTATCCCCCTCCACAAATTTACAGCCAACTTCACACAGCTCTTTCTAATTGATATTGATCATAAGAAAATTTACATATATCTATTCTAATCAATACAACACCTTTAAACTTGTAGTGATAATGTTAATGTAGTATTCATTGTTTCTAAATGACAGTGTTCATCAGCGTTGTTTAGCTGTATTGTATATTTGAATTCTGATTTTAAAGGCACATCTGCTCGTTTCTTTCCAAAAGACAGATTTTCTTATTGTTTTCCTCAATACTTAAACTACAAGAAACTGTCAGATATGAACAAGAAAAATCATATTTTGTCGTCCACAATTTTGAGATACAAACATTCAAGGGAGACGGTCCGCTTGAAAATAGAAAAAGAAAACATCTTTTCATAAAACATTAGAATTACAATAAAAACAGTAAGACTCTGTTTTTATTTTATTGTCTTGAGAAGCAATACAGTGTTAGAACATATTTTGACACGGAAATACATGATATAATAGCGAAATCATATTTTGACATCAGATGAATACCCTAGTTTAACGTGCAAAATTGAAGAATTAATAAGGTTTGAAAAAAATCTGATAGTCAGTTTTTATGTGTAGCTATCTGAAATCAAGATCTATCGAACCAGCCAGAATACCACATCCTGCGGCGTTTAATTTTGCGAAATATGTCACATTAACCTTACATAAATGTTGAAATAAATCTTTTTAATTCTTGGTGTAAAGAGTATAATCTTTTCATATAGAACAAATAGAGCAAAGCCGCAATTTGCGTTTTTGCCAGTATCTTAAAAATTACTAAAATGTACATTTTTTTAATCAAGTTTACACTGAAAGTACTTTCAGTAAGCTTTTAGGTATTGCCAAAATAATAAATGGTGGATATGCTAAATCTGTCTGTCTATCTCCGACATCAAATGTGCAACAAATGTGCAAAATTTCAAATATGCACAAGTTCCTTGTGTGCAACATTTTAGGAAACATATTTATATATAACGCCTATCTAATAAAAGAAACTACTTACCCTTTATTTGACGTTTTGCATATGAATTATCCATAAACGAAATAATTATGAAATAACATAGCGAAAATGTAAGTGTTCTTAACATTTTTCGTCCTTATTGAAGCTCTGCCACGTCCAATATAAATTTGATCAAGTTAAGTATAAATGACAATAGATAATTTTTTGAACATATGTTACAAGACCGACATAATTATTCAGAGAAAAATACACTCCTACAGTTTCTCTATTTACTTAAACAACATATAATATATATTTTAATAATATATGTTACAGTGGTCCATATGATCATGTTGTATAAATCAGTAAAAATTGCTGCACTATACGTATTGAAAGTGTCAATTAACAGCCTTCACAAGGTAGTTGTCTTCAATTAGAATACTTAACTTAAATAAAATATGTTAAAAAGCCTCCCTTCGGCTTGCTTATGTTCCGTATCTGAAACCGTATTTATATTTTTTTACAGTTCAGTTAGCACAATACAGCAACATCCTACAGCTTCATACAGCCTATTGAAATGTTAGAAGATAAGAATACTTCGGGTTCTAAATTCATGGACAACTAGATTCACAACTATTAAAATTATGCAAGACAATTTATGTTTTGGAGGAGGATCATGATTGTTTGTGTATTTTGTACTAAAATTGATAATATATTCTAGTGTTGGGAACTATATATAGTTTTAAAAAAAAATTTAACAATATTCTCCAGTATGTGAAAAATGATAAACATGAAGATCTATAAATGCAGCGATACATGAGCTACTTCAGAAATCTGATTTTACATGTATATTGAATCCTGATTTGATAGTATAAAAGGTTCTTTTTTTTCTGAAAGACTGTGAAAAAGTAGATCTATATTCTTTAACAAGATTGTTTTTATCATAAAATATTGTCGCTTTTGATAAGGTCAATTAACATAACAGATGTTGTAGCGGCTGACAGGTTTTAAGATAAAAGAAACCATTTTTTATTTATTCATTATTTTAAAAGTTTGAATAGTTTGATGTAATATGTATAGATGTAAAACAAGACTGTTAAATCCTTAAAGTGTATACCAAACCCACATTTCATATTTGAAAATATGAACAATATCTGCATATAGTTAAGGTAAAATAATATTAGCAATGTGTATTAAAAGTGCCGTGTGGTCACCGTTAAAATGTTTCTCCATAATACTTTCTTTACTTTTGTTATGCTTTTTTTTTTATCGTTTTGGATCATTGCGTCTATTCAATATTTATGAAATAGAATTTCTCTTAAGCCAGTGCTAGGAGCGTTAGGGGTTTTGAATTTTCAATTACATCTCAAGAACAGACTCAATCAAACCTAGTCTGCTATTACTTCACGTGGTTGCATTCTATGCTTACAAAGAATCTTCTCATAGATATTTTCCTTAAGAACAGAAACGTGGCTTTCCTTCCTAAAACGCTGCATGGTATCTAGATCATTTTGTGTCTCATTTATAAATTTATTCTCAGTCATAATTCATCCTCAGTTATCATCCTCATCATCGTCTTCGTCATAATAATCATTATTACCGTCGTCATATCATCATCATCACCACCACCACCATCATCATCGACATCTTCGTTGTCATCATAATAATCATTTCATTATCAAAATCATTATCACCGCTATCATCATCATTCATTTATTCATTCAATAATAATCATATTAATTATTATCATCATTATTCATTCCTTTATCGTCATTCATTTTTTGTCGTAATTCATTAATCTCTATTCTGCTTCGTGATTTCTTATCATATAATTATCATTATTTATTCATCATCAACATTCATCATCATTTATTCTTCGTTATCATACATTCATATCATTCATCCTCCTCAATATTCATTCAGTCATTATTGTTCAATATTATTTATCCAATCATCGTTTATCATAATTTCTATTTATCATCAGCATAATCAAAATCAGTCATCATCAGAAACATTTATGCTCATTATTATCATGTCATAATACATCATTAATCCGATCATCATCTTTATTGATCATCATTATCAAATTTTATTATTATCATTCTGTCATCATCATAAACATTTATAATCATTCGTTATCATCATTCTTACTTATCCTAATTGTCATTTTTTACCATCATGATCAATCATACTTAAAACATCATCATCATCTTTCATCATTATTATCATCACTCATTCATTATCAATCTTATTCAGCCACCATCATAATTATCAAAATAATGATCATTGATGTCCTCTTCCTCCTCCACCTCCTCCTCGTCATCATCATAAATCATTATCATATCCCTTCATTATCTTTTTCATCTTCTCCATTAATATCCCATCATTATGTTTTTCATCTTCTCCATTAATATAATTAAACACTTGCTGACCTTGGACATTTAAAAGCAGTGTACTCAAGTACTTTTCCGTATTTACTTTTTTGTACTACGAAGAAATTTATTATTAACGTTTTGCATTCCGAATAGGAACTTTGTTTCTGTTCACCATTAAATTTCAAGCTATTTCTATTTACAGATGAAGATTCTACCGACGCTTCTATAAGAAGTGTTTTCCGTTTTTGTTATTAATTTAGTTTTTATTGTTAATGAAGTCATCAAGACGATAGAGGTCAGCGTCATCAAATATGACAGTTAAGAAAAATGTATAATGAATTTTTAATTTAAGACCGAACGGAGCAACTATGCATCAAAGCCCTAATGCTCACAAAATTGAATACAAGGAGACTGGGTCATTGTTTTGTAGTATTTGTTCTTTAAAAGAGATACCGAGGTATTTATGATAGGTAGGTAGTACGTCATGAATATAAGAATACGTCCAAGTATGTTCAAATTTGTCAATTTAGTATCAAGCGAAAATGTAATTTCACTTAAAAAGCTAAGCTTATTCTGTGAGAAAATCATGGATTATTTCAAAACAAATTAACTAATGACACAATATTTGAAAACACTATACTTAAGCTTTGCAACACTCTCACACACTGCATATACACAAATGTACAGAAATTGTTATGATCGCCTATGTCTGACGTACATACTTTCTTTTGTAGTACATATATACATGTATGTTATAATTAGGTCAAACAGGTGAGCGTATCAGCCCCCTTGGGCCTCCTGTCATATCTCTCCTCTTTTTTTTTTCTTCTTTTTTTCTTGTAAATAGATATGTTGTTCAAATGATTATATTAATTCTGTATAAAACACAAAGGCTACACATTATACTTGTTAATTAACTACAATTAAGTAGCCGTTTTCCATTGTTACACGTGATGTTTTATCATGAAGTTATATTGTGTGCTATGCTGATGTTTCCCATTATTGTGGGACTTGTGCAGAATGTAAATAAAATCTTGGAAATCTTGGACCGTTTATATGAATACATAACACGTTCACTTATCGTTTTGTTATGTAATCTAGGTGGCAGATTACGACCATCTTAGTGGTAAAACAACTAAATGACCTGGGCCAATAAGCAAACAATAAAAGATATTTATTTTTATTAACATATTTCGATCGGACTAGAAACTTGTATATTTGTATAAAACGTAAGCTGTGCGATAACTTGCATGTACGTAATATATTGGTATTACAAAATGTAATAATAAAAACGTAATGCAATATCTAATTTCAAACGTTCTATAAAAATTGTTTATTTTATCTGAAAGGTCACTTTTAGAAGACAAAGTGCATGCTTATCTTAAATAAACCAGCGCACTATATAGTTCATTCAAGTGTATTATCATATAGAAACTGAAAACTGCACTAACGAATTGCCAGCACAACAATGATAAAGTACAAAATTTATACAGGTAAGTTTTTTTTCTTCTTATAGCTATATAATTTTATTCAACGTTGTAATGTTTATATTCATGTATGTACGTGATAGTGAAATTTTAACAATGCCACTTTTAACCAGATCCTGAAATCATTTTGCACAGCATTGCGCCCTTCTTTTTCAAAACTTCAGACTACTGAAAAATAAAATAGTTAGATATATTTTAAACATTTACACGTTACAGAATCAAAACACTATCGAGGCCCGCGTACTATTTCGTATTGGAAGCTATTATTGCCAAAATAACCAAAATAAATTTGTTTTGTTTGCAGTTACCTTGCTGCTGTTGCTGAATAGTAGAGGTTCAGGTAGGTCAAACATTTGTAGAAATGAACCTACATGTATTTAATAATATAGGTGGACCAACTTTGTATTTCTCTTTATATAGAAACTGATGAGCAATTTCGACTGATCTTTCAAAAGACGAGAGTATTGGTACAACGTTATAGGTGCAGTTGGTGAACGTATAAAAAAACTGCACAATTATTTGTAATATCAATGTAAATATAACACATATGTCATCACCATCAGAAAGTGCACTGTAATTATAACCAAAAATGCAGTCGTAGATATATTTCCACACCATTGGCGTCTATTTGTAAAAACAGATGAAACACGCTTTCGAATATTAACGTAACTTGAAACAGTAATATATAGACTGACTAGAAACGTAAATAATGTAAATATTTGAAAGCTTGAACTGTAAAAATGTATATTTCATTTATTCTAGAGACACTGGAGTGTTTCAACTGCTCGAACTTAAGCGATCCTAGTGCTTGCAACAACACGACTGTGTGTAATCAGGATGAGGTAGGCTAAATGGAACTATACTAAATTAAACGTCTGTTAACAAGAATTTTTCTCAAATTATGCATATTGTGCACCAGCAGTAATTTTTTACTGTTCCTATGAAAACATGATCTTAAGTTAACAGTACCTAAAACATCAATGTAGCAATAAAACCAACAAGCGCACCACTATTCGGCGATTTGACAATAAAATGAATTTGTATGAAAGGGGCATAATTTGGTCAAAAATACAAATCAGTGTTATGGGGATTGTTACCATACATGTAGATGATGAAGATAAAGATATATTTTAAGTTTTAAGTCATTATCTTATATTGTACTAAAGTTATATCCAGAAGGCGAAGATTGCCGAAAAACTTTAAGTATGAAAGGGGCATAATTCTATCAAAAATACAATTAGAGTTATAGGCATTGTAACTACACATGCAGATGATGATTATAAATGAAGCTTTTGAAAAAACCTAACATCAAAATAATTCTAAGTATAACAACTTGGTAACCTTGACCTTGGGTATAATGGACCCAGCCCTTGCACATACATTGCATGTATGCTGGACAATGTTTAAGTGAACTTACAGTAAGATATAAGCAACAGTAACAAAGATATGGCAGAAAAACAGTTAACCTTACAAATAACCTAAGTATAACACCTTGTTGAACTTGACCTTGGATATAATGGGCCCAGCCCCTGCACATACTTTGTTTGTATGCTGGACAATGTTTATGTGAAGTTACAGTAAGATATAAGCAATAGTAACAAAGATATGACAGAAAAAAAGGTTGCCGAAAAAACTTTAACCTTAAAAATAACCTAAGTATAAGACCTTGGTGACCTTGACCTTGGGTATAATGGGCCCAGCCCCTACACATACTTTGTTTGTATACTGGACAATGTTTATGTGAAGTTACAGTGATAAGTAATAGTAACAAAGATATGACAGAAAAACAAAGGTTGCCGAAAAACTTTAACCTTAAAAATAATCTAAGTATAACAGCCTGGTGACCTTGACCTTTGGTATAATGGGCTCAGCCCCTACACATACATTGTTTGTATACCGGACAATGTTTATGTGAAGTTACAGTTAAGATATAAGCAATAGTAACAAAGATATGACAGAAAAACAAAGGTTGCCGAAAAACTTTAACCAAGAAGGGTCACGCCGACGCCGACGCCGGGGCGAGTAGTATAGCCCCCCCCCCCCCCCCCCCCCCCCATTCTCCGAATAGTGGAGCTAAAAATGTTATGCAGTTAATGTGCAATGAACGATTTCGGTTAATGCACCATTGTGGTTGTTGCAGGAACAAATATCGCCTTCAGAAGTAAAAATGTGGCTGTTACTACAGTTAACGCTGGTCAACGTTTTGTATTTGGTACAATCACTTTAAACGAAGGTAATGGATATAATAAGACAACCGGAATTTTCACTGCACCAATAGGAGGAACGTATTTGTTCTCTATTCAATTGTGTGTGCCTGGTTATCACACTGTGGGTTATGCTATAATTATTGACGGCGGCATTATCAAAGCTGGAGCTATGGGCGACCGGGACTGGGACGAATGCTACTCAACTGACACTGTGGCTATTCTAAAGCGAACCAGCCAGGTTTGGGTTAAATGTAACGGTAATCCGTGCCCCCTTCGTAGTAATGTTTACCTGTGGAATACATTCTCAGGTACATTGATACACACATAAAAGGGATTATTTCTGCGTACAAAGATTTGTGCATAGCTATATTGTAGTATACATGTATATTGCATGTTCCGGAACGTTTATTCGGCTTTTTTCTGCTATTGTTCTTTATTAACTACTACGTGTGTGATAGGAGCAGTAGAAAAGACTTATGGTATACATTATATCTGTTTGACAAAAAGCAACATATTTATCAACTAAACGCTTTTGTAACTTTATGAATGGTATCCATGAGTTACTTAATTCGCCGATTTTAACTAGACTGTGTGTACATCGACCAATCCGCCTGTAACACCTAATGATGCATTTAACAGTAATATAACTTTACCACAGACGTTTAATTTTTGATAGTAAACACACATCCAGCACGTAATCCCTTTCATTATAGTTTGAAGAAGTAGAGAACTTTTTTTCCAGAATTGCAAATACACGTCAAATATGTATCTAGAAATTTAAGAAATCCGCATTTTTTTAGCCATGGAAACAAAATGGCCGCCATTTCGATCAAATATTTAAATGCCGATAACTTTCACATTTTTAAGCCGATTTTGAATATTCTTTCACTTCTTTAAACAAAATAAGAAATTCTAGTAGACGTTATTACCATAAGAACAACATTGCCTTTCCCTTTATCATTTCTAATTTGCATTTCCTAACAAATGAAATAATTTTTGCTTGATATTGAAAGTGTTAATGTAATAAAACTTTACATATTTTTCATGAGTTTGAATGTGGAAACTTACAGTTTTCAGTCATGCTGGTCAATAATCTTTAAGTGTCTGTCATTTTGTTGTTGTTTTTTGGGGGGATAGTGGGGGTGGGGGTGGGAGGGGGTAAACGTCGCACCGACACGAGTTTAGGTCATAAGCGACTTTCCAGCATTAATGGAGGAGGACGACACCAGGTGCCCCTCCGTGCATTCTTTCATCACGAAAGGACACCTGGGTAGAACCAACGATCTTCCGTAAGCCAGCCGGTTGGCTTCCTCACATGAAGAATTCAACGCCCCTATTGAGGCTCGAACCCATATCAGTAAGGAGCAAGTGTTTCTAAGTCAGCGACCGTAACCACTCGGCCACGGAGGCCCTTTGTCAAAAAGTAGTCGAAATAAAAATTAGTCAGATATTATATTATCTGCCTGCATGGCCAGCTTATGATGTGAAATATCGAGTTTTCGCTCCCTTGATAATCGATTGTTTTAAAGCAGCACCCCCCCCCCCCCCCCCCCCCCCACCTTGATTGGACTGTCTCCCTTACATTAGCTAAAGTCGTATATTAATAATTCCCTTTCATATATTTTGCATTGATCGTGGTATTGCTTTGGGTCCGAGAGACGCACGTTCTAACGTAAGTCATCTCTCAAAGATATCATGTGATAACTTCTCAACGCCGGCTGGTTACGGTATCGCTCAGTATGACACGCCTGAGATAAGTTTCATATATATTACTTACATTGATTACATTTACTTTTGTCTTTGCATTATTCAGATTCTAAAAGTAATCACACAAATTGATTAAAACATTTAGATTTTAAAAACATTCGTACGCAATTTAGTAAAGAGATGTATTTCGCTATTTTTCAGAATAAAAGCTTATATAATACATCTTAAAACAATAGTTATAGACCGTAAATGACAGATTAAATGCAATGCAAGATTTAACCTCCGAAACATATTTCTGCAACTGCTTTCAAAACACTCAATATTTACTTGATGACATGTTTCTTACTCTAACCGATGATGTTACATCTAAACGAAGACACAGTCAAGCGTTACTGACACTCATCGAAGTATTGTGGCTAAACATATTGTTTTTTATTTGAGTAAAATGTACCAGCATTGAAAATTCAGATTATGTTCAAAGTGGATAAGAGTTTATTTTGATCCTTTTTCCATTAAACGGTTTCCCTAAGATAGTTTAACTGAAATGAAAGCATCGTGTACGGTGGCATAGAGTTGACTTATACTTTTTGCGTGCTTACATCTTAATATAGTCTGTGAAAGCACAGAACGCAACTAAGCAATACAAAGTGAGCAAGTAATAGTTTATATGTTTGCTCGTACTTACTAATATATTTCCACGTAATAGGTATTATGTGCGGACAAAATGAGTGATACGCCTGCACGTGATAACAAGTATGACTTCATGATCCGGATCTAATGATTATTGGCGTATGCATGTATCAATAATTACGTGTTCACCTTTCAGCTACTACCTGTGCATGTATAAGCTATTATTTGCCCACTTTGTAACATTATTGAAAGGTTTAACGTCACACCGACCTGTAAACTTTTCGTGCTGCGGAAGACCCTAGGTGCCCCTCTGAACATTATTTCATGTACGGACGGGCACCTGGGTAGAGATACAACCTACTGCAAGCCGAATAAATGGCTTTCTCACATGAGACAATTCTACACCCAATGCAAAATTTCAAGCACATGGTTGAGAGGACAAGTGATTCGAATCAGCGACATTCACCACTCGGTGGCGTAGGGTTTTCACGTAAAACGTTACTACGTATGCATAGAATATACATTGACCGTTTTAAATGATTTTTGCAAATGATTTATACAAAATCCTACTAGAGATTTTGTGAATAACACATTATCTGTAAAAGAAGATCTTTTGAAAGCATGTCTATTGCAATGAAACAAAATCTTTTACAAGAAGTAAGGGGAAAATGTAAAACTATGCGTGATTTCAGTAAATTTATACGTTTTTATCAATTGAAAGTTTCAAAACAACGAGGGAAGAAAACAGATGCAGTACAATAGAAAAAAACACCACGAATGAATACATGAGTCGTTGCGAAAGTATATTGGAGAAAATAAATAAAAACATTTTGTTTTTAATGAAATGGACACAGTAAAATGCAAAAGTTTCAGGGATTGAAATAATCTTTTCATGAATTCCAATTTTAAAAATGGAAAAAGGTAATTCAGTTAAATGCAAAAGCATAAAAGAAAAGCGTTACTGCACGACTTTCATGAACTGAATTTCAAAAAGAAAAGTAGATGCAATGAGTTGTAGAAGTATGACGGATCTGAGGAAAGGCACAAATATCGTGAATGTCCGTTTAAAACAAAATTAGGAGATAAAAAAAACGCAAACTAATATATCATGTCTGTCAAAGCACTTGTTTTAAAAAAGGATGAAGGAGAAAGAAATGCAGTAAAGTAACCAATAATAAAAATGCAGAAGTTTCCACAATGTACGTACTTTAAGGTATGTCGAAGATATATCTCGAGATATCGAAATTTAACTGTAACTGAGAAAACGCACAAAATTGGTTAAAAACTGTTGTTCTTCTAAGTATCAAAAGCTTAAACAAAAGTTTTTGTTTCAGGTTTTTTAACTGCTTTGTAACGTAATATGTAGAGATTGAAATGCATAACATGTATACACTTTTAAAAACTGAATGTATGAGTAATGTTTCAGCTGATTAACACTATTGTGTAGGAGTCACCTACAATGTTTGCAGCATTCCTGGTATTTAAAATAAATGGAACTGTATTAATAGGGAACACCTGAAGATACTGGTTTCTATTATAGAGTATTAACTTTTCGTTATAATTCATGCTAAAATTGTAAAATTGTATGATCGCATGCATCCATTTCGAAGACTTTTATTCCAGCCTGTGTATGCCTATAATGTAAAATAATAGTTCAGTTTTTGAAAGACGAATACATTTTTTTCATACTGATAAAATTGTTGTTTCTTGCTCAGACATCATTCAACCATTTATGCATGTGCCCAAGAAATGGCCTCGACGTAAAGAGAAAATGTACATACGTATTTTCTACCATTTCAAATGGTAGTTATGCTGTTGAGACTGTAACACGGTATTAGAGACGTTATCACATATTTTCTGTTATCTTTGAGACCTTGCAACATTTTTGTAGCTTAAATCAGTTCATTTGTAACTAGTTTTTTTTTTTGGGGGGGGGTTTTCAAATTTTCTGCTTATATTTAATATAGTTTTTGCACATCAAAGTTATGAACACGTATAATCAGCGTTTTATTACTCAAATAAATGAATCACCAAGGTCGCACAGAGCGACACCATAACAATAGTCGTAGAGATGTCGTTCAGACTTGACTTACGTTGGAACGTACCTCTCCTGGAGTGTTGGGCAATACATTGAAATAAAGCTATAACTTCTGTTACATAATAGCTTCATATGGAAAGATTATCTCTAGAAAAATACAAAACATTTCAGTAAAAACATTATGTTAGCTTACGTTGTAAAGGTATCTTTATATAACTTCACATGCTTAGAGGTTTTCTCTTAAAACATGAAAAAGATTATAAACTAAGCAATATTGTACAGTCAATAAACTAAACAAACGTGTTTGTAAACATGGACAAATCCAAGCGGAAAGGGAAGAAGCATTTCCTCATCGATGTGGGTTCGGGACTCGTTCGGGGCGTTGAATTCGTCTTGTGAGGAAGCTATCCACTAGGCTTAGGAAAGGTCGATGGTTCTACCCAGGTGCCCGCTCGTGATGAAATAATGCACGGAAGGGCACCTGGGGTCTTCCTACACTACAAAAACTGGAAAGTCTCCAAATGACCTATAATTGTGTCGGTGCGACGTTAAACCAAACAAAATCAATAAAATAAAAAAGTAACTCGAAATTTTGTGTTAATAAATGACATACATCTGGCACTAATGCTTTTTCGAACAAAACAGTGCTGCACCCTCGAGGAAATTATTACGCCCAACGTATAACCGACCATCGTGTATAAATAGTATTAAAACACTGTTTTGCTATTAATTGATTCTTAATTTGATCATAAAAGAAGTTGATGTTAACAATTTACGCAGTGTAAAACAACATCAACCCGTTTTGCCTGCTTCCAGTTAGATTGCCCGGTTACTGGACCTGGGTAATAATATTTCGCTCTATGCAGTCAAGGGGCGTAGCGTGACCATTTTTAAAGTAACTGACGGGATGGGTGTAGTGTCATGAAATTCCTTCCCGATATTGGGGAGTGTGTCTTGGGGGGTGTCTCCCGAGGAAGTTTTTTTACTTAATTTTAATCATGTGTCAAAGTTCACCTACATATTTCAGTACACAGTCCAAAAGATAAGGAGCCGGCAAATTTTCATCGAGAAGAAAAAACAGGATTTTTCGTCCGGTAAAGTTATTCAAATGATGATTATTTGGCAATTTCCTAGCCAAAATGGAATCTGTAAAGAAAATCAAACCAAACAACTCGATAAAGAACGTTGAAATAGGGAAAACTATGCGCATATTCTAGGAATGTGTGTAAAATATCGTGCGCTGACTGCGAAATATTTGCCAGATCAAACTTCTTCTGTATGCTTACAAAAAGTATTACAATTTGACTTTGTAATCGTTTTAGAAAGTTTCAAACCAAATTTTAGACGTCACATGTGCAAATTTGAGCCCTGAATAGTTTACCAATTTGGCAAGCAAAATTTAGGTTTTGGGACTTAAAATTTATTTCACTGACAGAAATTTGCCAGTGCAAAATATAATGAATAATAGTCCTATTAATATGGGATATATGATGGTGTTACTTATTCTTCGGATACATATATGGAGGCTTTATATATTTACTGGAGTCACGCATGTTCATTGGTCCGTCCTGCCCACTCCACACGGAATATTTTCTTTAACTATCATCAGTTGTGAACCTCATTAAGTCTACATGCGAAGCGCACAGAATCAAGGTCATTATGAATTGAAAAGCTCAAATATCAGCTTCAAATATGTATTGTCTTAACCATTTGGAAAAGATATTTTCATAAATCTAACACCACTTGTTAACCAACATCATCAAGACGACATTCAGGCTGCACAACCAAGGCCATTTGGTCCAAGCTCAAGATCACACTTTGAGGTGAAAAGTCAGATAGCTTTAATTTGTACCTGTTCCATATCTTTTAAACTGCTTGGAAGCTGTCATAAAACTAGCATCAACTATTTGTGGACCATATTGTAAATTGGTAAATATGCCAAATGTGTAATCCACAGAAAATAAAGTCTTTACTTACTTACTTACTTACTAATTATTTACGGTTATCTCACCAGAGCGTCATGCTGAACACAAAACCCGGGTCACTAAGGCCAGGGTAACTCATGAAGGTCATTGAACTAATAGCTTAAATTTGTGCTTGCTTAACTCGTTTAGACCTATTGAAAGATATTCATCATTTGTTTACCCCCGTCAAAACGACTAATGAAATTAAACTGAAAAAGAAAAATGTATCAAACAACTCTTACAGTAAGCGTATAAATTTATAAAGCATAAAACGAAAATACTAGCACAGCGTGACTGCGTCTGCCTAAATCTGTTTGTTGGAGACGACAAAATTAGAAAAACCCTCAACTCCCCTAGCACCGGTCTATACAGAAACATTGAACTGATTGCATGAGTTAAAATACACTGAGTCAAAATATAGGGTGACTTTTTGAGGCCACAAACACTCATCGTGTGTAGTTTTACTGTCCTAGACAATCGCGTTTTCAGTTTAATAGTCACTTCTGCCTTGACCTTTGAAGAATTGATTCTTTAAACAATAGCGATCATCTAGTGGGTAGTGAGCATAGACGAACATCCTAAGACGTTAGACTTAAAATGCCTTGGAATTCATCAATCATTGATTGGAAAACATTTTCAATTTAAAGGTCACAATGATACTGAATTGATTGATTGACACTCAAAATGAGGAATGAGACGAACACAGGCTGTTGAAGTATCTGACAGAATTATTTCTATCGTTTCCTAAAGAGTATTACACAGGTACGAAACTATGCGTACTAAATAATATTTAAAGTGTCTCGTCCATATACGGACATCTACTTAAATTGTGGATGAATTTTACTCAGTCAAATTCTCCCAAAACGGAAACGTTTTCATCATTAAAACTCTTTGGTCAATTATTCATCACTTTAAGATGTAACAACTGAAAACGGATGTTCAATGCCAGTTAAAGGCTACCAAACATTTTATATCCGAAAAAACGAATTGTAAGTAACCTATCCTGTATTACCTTAATACTTAGTATACTTCTGCATTATGCACTCATTTAGTAGAGCCCAGATAATGAGACTACCTACAGTCCTTTTACAAAGATTGGTTTTAACAGCAGAGTAGTCTTATCAATTTCAAACTGCAAAATATTATGTGAAGCTTCTGACTTCATTTAGAAATAAACAAAATAGGTTCTAATTGCTTTGCTACATAACATTTTCAGCCGCATAGTAATCACAAATCTTGTTCAAATCCGCTAGATGACTTTTTAAATGCATACAAAAGCACACTTTAATTTGGACTCAATATTTAGCATTGATTTATGTGAGCGTCAATAAATATCAGTCTATAAAGCTGAGCATACTTTTAAGTTTCAATAGGAGATTCGTGAAGAGCAGTCCGGTAATTGAAATTAAATAGGTTACAGGGAAAATCTCTTTTTGTCAATCCCCAGGAAAAGGCCAAATAATTTACCTCACAATATAATCTAAGAAAATCCTTACAAACTGAAAACTAGCTTGACATAAGAGACAAGCATAACCGAAATGTGACAGATCTCTTAACTTTGATACTCTAATGACTTTGAATAAACAGTTATTATGAACACCTGAAAAAATGACGGTACATGTACATAGCTAAAAACTCCCTAGGTATTTTTCTCTGAAGATTATTTATGTTCCTTATATTCGAAATTAAAACATGGCCAAATCCATTTTATTCTGTGGTAGGATTTTCGTCATGAAATAATAGTTTGACTTCAGAATTCTTCTTCAACAGGAACTTAATATATTACACACCACTACTTTAACGTTGTGTTTAATTGTACTAATTTATTTTAGCTCAGTTGTGATGAACACTTTAAACTTATTTGAACTACTGTGTGTGTGTGTTGTGTGTAATTGAATGAAAATAAATGTCTGCATCAGTGGCCTACTGTTAGATTCCGAATGAAAAGGAACAAGGAACAAATCTTATAAAGAAAGGTCACAGTTTTAGAAACGATACTGCCGTTCATATAACTGTTAAACGTGTTTTCAATAAAGCTCTAATTCAATATGACTAAAGTACACGATCTTCCTAAACGTAAGATCTGATAGCCACCCATTTAAACTCATCTTGCTGTATAATCAGATTTCCAATTTTGCGATTTTTGTTTCTATCAATATATTTTTATTTGAACCAGTTAGACGACTTGTTTCAACAATAGTTTGGCTTCACAAAGTTTGGCTAACATCATCTTTAGAATTGAATTTTCGTCATATTGTGAACATAAGAACATGAGCTTTTGTTTCTAAACTATCTTAAAAATTGATCAATGCGAAACTAAGAAAAAAATCACACACGAGTTCGGAATCGAACCCGGGCCGCCGCGCCAATAAAAACTCCTCCCTGTTCTTGGCCAGTACACCACAGAGGAACACGTACTTACCAATGGTTAAATATGAAGCTTCATAATTAAGGCAGTTTACCTCCGGTACGCTTTTCAATTTTGAATAGAAAGATAAGAACAACAACTTATTCTCAAGTGTTTCCATAAACTTTATTATTTTATTCATTCGCAAAGAAAAAACACGTGGGTGCAGCCATAAGAATTATAAACTACTTTCACTTTTAAAACGTTGAAAGCAAAGCTCTGATTGGCTAGCGGAAATGTCGTCTGAACGTTACCATTCAGATCCATTTATGAAAAGCAGTCATAACATTTTCACTGAGAAGAAACCGGCAACTTCGTCGAAATTGGTGAGAATCAACACATACTCGAACACTGTTGAAACTCGGAACTCTGGCTACAAAGTAAATATGTACATGTCCTGTTTCATTACTAATTTTAAGCCAAACATTGTAATTCTGCGATAAACAACGGTTTGACGTGTAGACCAGTGACAGACCATTATGATGTCTATGATGACGTTTTATGTAGCTATTGGTTTCACGCGCACGTGTTCACCGGACAGATTATGATTATGAGTTTTCGGCCCTGGCCGATAAGTGATAATCAGTGCGTGAAAGCAATAACCTACTGAAAACACATTCATTTTTGTTACTATAAATAGTAACATATGTATTAATATCTGATAAGGGGTAAGGAAAACCAATTATTTTGGATGAGGAGTCGGCCTAACTTGCATAAAGGAAAAGCGGCAATATCAGAGCTTCCAAGTCCGCAGATCGATGTCTACCTCGCATCAAGGTGAAGCGACAATATTTTTGCTTCCGAGGACGCACGCCGAGGCCTACCTCGCAGGGATGGAGTTACACTATCAGTTATTATAAGATAACAGTTCGTTGTTTGATGGTTCAGCTTTGAAAAACTACTCAAGGATATAAACAGTTCGCCCTGCATGTAATAGTCACACCGAGAAACAAAAGATAACGTGATGGCGTTGATGTTAGTGAATACATAACATGCGTAAAGATCGTAATGAGAGAGTTTTTTTAAATTGGTTCAAAACACGGTTACAGCAGGCATGTAAATTCATGATCATGAATTCTAGATGTGACAAAAATAGATATTTCATACATGCTGAAAATTACAAGTCGCACATTATTCTGAATAAGATTGTAAATGTTATTGTTATTATTAAACGTTCTAGAATTTAAACACATGAATACAGACAATCTTAGGTAATTGCCGTACAAATTGAAATTTATCAAGTATGTCGAAGAAAATATAAAAGTCGAGGCTTTAGCAGAATTATTTTAAAATACCTAAATTAAGTGTTCAATTTAAACTACCCAATCCGAAGGCGTCTGATTTAAAATTATTTTTAATTACAATTTCCCACCAACTAGGAATGTTTCTTCCTAGCCTTGTGTTTTGTACCCGACTTCTGTGTACTGCTAAACATAAATGAAAATTTTAATTTGCTACATAGTGAAGTGTTATCCGAACTTTAGTTGCAAGTCTGATACCGAACGTGAGGCGGGAAGCAATAACGCCACTTGACAGAAAAAATAAATAGATAACCGTTTCGTCGACGATTTGATTCGATAACATTCCATTCCAGATGCAATATTACTAGATTTGAGTGGAGTCAAGCTAAATTCCTTTACACACGCTATAGATGAGTCATGGCCCGTTTCTTTGAGCGATTCCATTATAAAACCTTCTTGTAGTAATTATTGTCCATACGGTAGGCATACGCGATACATTAGTGACCGTCTCGTGTACCTAATAAAGGCTAAATTTATAACAATCATTGCATAAATATGTCTTTTAGTTGTTGTTCTTAAAAACAACATGGCGTCGTTTTGAAAAAAAAACTTCAAAATTTTATTAAGTCACTGGCCTAACAAAGAAAAATTTATCACACCCCTAGATTTTGCCCTTTATTTCTTATGAAGGTAGAATTTTAAAAAATCAGTGTTTAATATCCTAATGTGTTTTTCCCTTTTTTGTTCTGGTCAGATCTTTCAGCTTAAGCTTTTTAAAAAAACTTCATGGACATTCTGGCGACTTTAACAGTATATATAGGGCAAAACAGACTTACTCATTTATGTGCGCATATGCTGCAACATTTGGTGCATAATTCTTATACAAAGGTATACTGAAACAGTCTCAAGGAATCGGTTGTTTTCTCCGAGTCATAAAGATAAATGCTTGTGGTCATCCTGGTATCGAGTATGTGTGACAAATTTCGATACTAATGGCATATTGTTTTCGACTCATCTGCAGTACTTAGCTCACTCACCTGCCTAGTACCGAGTTCCTTACAGGTGTAATCTTCCAAACCAAATGTGCATTGGTGCAATGCGATGAAGGTGATGTGATACACTATAGATAAATAGCATTTCTATCATCTAAAGTGTTACCGATTTGCCTCAAATTGTTTTGCTTATAGTTGCCAATTGTCCTAATATGTAACATTAATGCGATATGTTATTTGCAGTGCATAAAGAACTTTTTGAAATTTTCCTGTGGACACATGTTTTATAGCAGAGGTAATGGTTGTCAGCTTGTTTGCAGTTAAAGCAGTTTTGATAAGACAGTATTGAATATTTTGTACTTGATGTTATCACTGTCGGTTACAGTGCGTCACCTGATTCAAGCATAGGTAATCTTCAGGTTAATTATAACATTTCTTCTGTTAGAACTTAATATTATTAACTGATAGTATATATCTAAATACGTGAAGCATTTATCATTTTTAGTTATCATTATGGCAAATGATTACTTGAAAAGGAAATGGGGAATGTGGTTCAAAGTGATTGACGGACAACAAAAACACAGGATCTCACATGAAGATATGACGGACATAGAGTAAATAAAAATTTTCTTTTCTACTATGGATGTTTGTCTATTTTTTTGTTGTTGTTTTTGTTGTTGTTCTTTTTTGTTTTGTTTTTTGTTGTTGTTTTTGTTGTTGATTTTTGTTCTGTTTTGTTTTGTTTGCTTTTTTATCATTTTTGAATCAATACTTTACTGAGGAATTTTATCGATAACAAATTGATATATTGATTTATTTTTAATTGAAGTTTTGAGATACAATGTTTCGGTAGTCTTTATATCTGACTTATTTGCAAGTTATTGTTACAGTCCCCGCCCACTTAGCTCGGTAAGGAGAGCGCATCTACGGATTGCGGTGTCGTGACTTCGATCCACGGGCGGGGTGCATACTGAAGAATTGGGCAAAAATCGATTCTATTATCTTTCCTTGTTTATTGAGATCAACGCTATACCTTGTTGTCTCCCTTCGACCGTCTAGTTAAATATCGATCACTATCAGATTTTTTTTAGCGAGTGTTGCAGATTGTTATGGTTCGGCTATCTCCGCTTATCGTTTCACGGGAGGTGCCGATCATAAAAAAAAACAAGGATTATAGATTAGAGATCTCCTGTAAAAACGTAGTGGGAAGGATGATATATTTTACACCAATTTTCAGTACCGGTAAAACAACAACAGCAAATATAGTCATCAGCTTGGTTTAATTCTGTTTTTTTTTTTTTTTTTTTCAATAATGTAAAATACGGAACGGAAAAAAGCAGACACTACGTTATTTATTCTTTTATTTTGCATAGTCAAAGAGCAATAAAAAAAGTATTTTATACTTATTTGGTATAGTATATGAAAATATGATAAACACTATATTTTCACTTCTTTATATTTTACATTAAAGAAACTGAGACATAAAAACAAATATAAATACACAAAATCATGTATATAAGGCGAGCATAACATACATGTACACGAAACTACTATGTATTATCTTAAAAAATAGAAAGCAGGAAAAAAATACTTTTTAAAAGTGCTTACAAACTTGACAATTTTATTTTTCAGTTATTATAAATAGATGTGAAATGCGTTTTTTATTATTATTGTTATTAATCGTATTTAACTTGTCAAAATTAATTTTGCTATGTAAAGAACATTTGAAAAACATATTGTCACACACTGATGAAAAATGAACAGAAAAACAAACTAGCAAACATACTTGACAATGTAAAAGGTATCTTTTTATGACACCAGAGCCAGTTAATTGGAAGTGTGATCTATTTGCCCCCGAGCCAGTATGTTCTCCGTGATGATTTGATACAAGACATTGTGTATGGTTTCATTTGATCCCCACCTATGATTCCTGTGGGGAAGATGGTAGTTACTTCCAGAGAACATGTTTGTACTAGTACAGAATCCAAAAACACTGGTTAGGTTAACTGCCCGCCGTTACATAACTGAAATACTGTTGAAAATCGGCATTAAACCCAAAACAAGCAAACAAACAAACAAAACTTGTTACAGTCAATTTTGCTTTATTTGATTTTTAATCATGTCTTTACAATATTGCAATTAACAGCGATCATGTGTTCTCAACGGCATAATAAACTGTACATTTTGTCCTAAAAACCACATGCCTCCAAAGATCGGTAGTTACATTTCTCATTTAAACATTCGTAGCAAATTTCAACTGGTGAAAATGACAACATGCAACTAAGACAACGTTTCGGCTCTCCCGGTGGTGGTATAATTGTACAAGGGGCGGTCGGAAAAATATCAGGACATTTTGCTCTTTCTCTAAAATCGTTAATTATTTTTCAAAGTATTTCCACCCATGTCCATCTTCTGTATTCCCACTGCAAACCATGAAGTAGACCTACTGCCGAGGTACCGATTTACAGCTGAAATCAAAGCCACTCTGGTGTAATATTTGTTTCCAGTTTTGGAAAAAAATAAAATCTGAAGATGGCAATGTCAAGGCTGTATTGAGGATTGAACAACAAATTCCTCTTGAATGAAATTATAAGTTCAGTTCTACTGTAGATGAGGCAGTATGAGAGAGGGCATTCTCATCCAAAAGAAGGGCACTTTTCTGAGCTAGCCTGGAACGCAACAGTTTTGGTTTTTCTTTGAGGTTTCTTTTTTTCAAAATTATTTTCTGAACGGTATCTAGCAGTCACAGTTTGACCGTTTAGAAAAAGCCAGTATTGTTCCAAGTGAATACCAAAAGGCTACCAGCATAACCTTATCAGCAGAGGGGGACAGCTTAAACATCTTGGGAGGTGGGATATCAGCTCATTCGACTGCTTTGACATACCGTTTGTTTCAGATTCAGCATAATGAACCCACATTTCATTCCCAGTGACAAAACAGTTCAAAAATTTATTTTCATCACGGTAAAAACGCCCCAAAATGTTCTTTTGCTATGATCACTCTGGATTACTTTCAGTCCTTCGACAGCTGTTTCGGCAAACACTTAGCACCTACCTTGCACTTACTTACATTGTGCGTGTAAATTTTGACGTGTAGACGCTTCCCCGATCCTGAAATGTCACTCTGCGATTTTGACAAACACCCCAAACAAGAACAACGTTGTAGGGGTCACTGCCTCAGCGGAGCTCCCAAGCCTAGGCTTGTCAATCACGCTTGTTCTCTTCTCCCTAAATTGTGACGCCCACTTATAAAAGATTGAATGGGCTATGCAGGCTTTAGAAAAATCTGCAATCGTCGAAAAGTGTTGCAAGCTTTTACACCCTCTAAAAGCAGGATTGTTTTACAATTTTTTACAGATCTCTGAGAGTCCATGGTTACACCTACCTTGTTTAAGTGCTCAAAACTCCCTGTACACACACTAATGAAAATAAACTTACCGATCGTAGTTTCGCCAATATAATAAGATATAAGACAAGTGCATGAAAAGTCCGGATATTTTCCGACCGTCCCTCGTATTATAGATTTCTTAGATTTGATAAACAAAACGTGCTTAGCATGCAATGAAACATGGAGGTTGAAATTTTATAGGACATTCTCCTTTAGAATACTTCATATTAAGATTGTTGTAGTGGGTCATGGCAAAATAATGTTAGATAAGAATATAAGAGTAAACAAGACGGAATGCACATTTAAGTATACCTAGACATTCGTCCTATATTGTATTGTGTTTTCATTTGCACTTTAATTTCTTTTTTTTATTTCAGGAACAAATTTGCGATACTTAGTCACATGGATGCCGAGCAAAGAAAACGTATGCAGGAAATCCTTGACAACCTGGTCAATGAAAACGTTTTCTATGGAAAGCCAGGTCCTGTATCCAAAGACGAGTTTATTGAAATGCAAAACGAGGACTTTAAAACTGACAAGGATAACTATATTGCAAAAAGGCGGCATTATTTTACCGTACTATTTGAGACCATGAATGTATCCGGAAATGGCATAACCGAAGAAGAGTTTGTAAACACGTTCAGATCAGTTGGCCACGAGAATATATCGCTAATTAAGCAGTTTTTCCATTCGTATAATCCTGAAGAGGGAGTATTGCCACTGAGCATCTTAATCAACTCTTGGGTTCAGTTCACAACCTGTGAGGACAGTTCAAAGCCCGACATTGTTAAAGCTGGACTAGAATCGGGTGTATGAAAAGTTTCGTTGGTATTCGATCAATGATCGCCGTAGATAGACATGATTGTGTGTTAATCTCTTAATCAATCAGTCGATCTTTGATTTGGAAATTATAGACATAAAAATCCTATAATCCTGAAATAAAATGGTTGACTTTTATATTTGAAAACCGCTTTCTATAGAAAAATGTTATTCAGAAAGTTTTATTTCTTCAGGGGTTTGAAAACAGACATATACCCTAAGTATATAAAGAAGTACGGACCTAAACGTAATTGTGAGATGTTATGGGTGTAATAAACAAATATCTTTGTGCAAAACTATTTTGTTAACAGTACTTAGCGTTTCATTCGTATCTAAGGCGATTTTTACAGATGAACAGTATTGGGCTTTTCATCAACCCAAACGCCATAAAAATGAAATATATCTATATATGATATAAAATAATTGTAGGCACATACTCATAAAATTCAATCTTTAGTAAAAAGCAGTCAAGAAAAAACCAACGGGCGTCTCTATTGCTTTTCTGCAAGTGATTGACAATGTGCAAGAAAGCGTTGGCGCTCTTGGCCTTCTTTCTCATCGAAATTGAGGGGAAAATGAATGAAGTTTCAAAACTATAATAAATATTCAAGAAAAGTGAACTTAAACCAAAAACAAAACAAGAAAAACTGATTTTCTAAGTTAAAAGGCCCATTACTCTGTCTGATAAAATTCAAGAGAGGGTAATGGTTCTTGGCCTGTTTACTAATCTAATGATATAATAAAATGTAAGTTTCAAAGCTACGGCGGTATGTTTAGGACATGCAACTATTTTTTTAGATAAAATTATCTCGTGTGCACGACATCTTGTCACGAGCTCTCGACATATGATCTCGATAGCACGACATCTTATCTCGAGCGATCAACATATTATCTCGTGCGCACGACATCTTATCTCGAGCGATCAACATTTATGTTATCTCGTGCGCACGACATCTTATCTCGAGAGATCAACATCTAATCTCGTGCACACGACATCTTATCTCGAGCGATCATCATCTTATCTTTTAGCGCACGACATCTTATCTCGAGCAATCGACATCTTATTTCGAGCGCACGACATCTTATCTATATATTTTAAGGCCCTTTGTGTGTATTTAGGTCATCAGTAAAACATATGGACAAGTTGATAATTAGGGTCCCGCCTTTTCCGACGTTATTTAAACTTCCCACAAGTACATGTTCAAGTTTTTCACATCATTTGGGAGAGCAGTACACATAATTGGTCATCCTATCTTCAAAATTCACGATTTCTGCTTCCTGATTTCACGATTTCCACTTCATGAATTCACGAATTCACGATTTCATGAATTCACGATTTCTGCTTCCTGATTTCACGATTTCCACTTCATTAATTCACGAATTCACGATTTCATGAATTCACGAATTCACGATTTCTGCTTCCTGATTTCACGATTTCCACTTCATTAATTCACGATTTCACGAAAAAAACTTCACGATTTCTTGATTTCACGATTTCATGTTTTCACGATTTCTTGATTTCACGATTTCCACTTCACGAATTCACGATTTCATGAATTCGCGATTTCACGAAAAAAAAAACTTCACGATATTTCATGATTTCACGATTTCTTGATTTCATGATTTCCACTTCTTGAATTCACGATTTCACCATTAAACTTCACGATTTCATGATTTCTTGATTTCACTTGTTCTATTTGGCCTATCCATTCCGTTACTCTCCATTCAATGAAGTGTAAACGTATTGAATGGTCTGGGTTACAGAGGATGTGTTTATACTCCTGCATACGTCTGTGTGGAGGTTGGGGAGGGATATTGGTGCCTGTACCAACACAGTATTTGATACTTTCAACACTAAAACATGTATGAACAAAATAAGATGCCCAAGTAGCTTTCCTGTTTTAAACAATTCCAAAATATATAAGTATGTTTATTATGCCCACGCCATTTATGGCGACGGAGCATTAAGCCTTGCAGTTGTCCGTCCGTCAGTCCGTTATTTTGGAATCCGTCTTTCCGTCCATAGACACATTGGTTTCTGTTCATTTAAAAGAGAATGCTTGCATGGATTGAATTTATATTTTGTATATATATCCTTTCCACGCCTGTAACGTCTAAGCCGCATTTTTACGTTTTAAACGGCCCTCGTGGTAAGGCCGTACTCTTGATCAACTCAGTTTGCATACCATTTACACAGCAGGTGGCAATAGCTTACATGTGAATAAGATGCATCGCTTTTCATTTAATAGCACAAAGATAAGGAGCTTACTAAAACCGAAAAAAGGGACTGGAACAATTTCACATTTTAAGCAATAATGCATTCTAAATGTATTGTTTGTAAGTCTATTTCCTCATCAGTTGAGGCATTTTCGGCCAGTTTTCACTTTCAGTACCTAAACCTGGTTGTACAATTATATAACACGCCATCTTACATGTAGCGAATATCACCCGCGGTTTTCTACGTCATACATTAGTCATGTGACTAATAAAATCGCGAAAAGTTGAAATTGTACTATAATTATGAAATCGAGAAATCGTGAATTCTTGAAGTGGAAATCGTGAATTCGTGAAATTTAATGGTGAAATCGTGAATTCGTGAAATCAAAAAAAAATCGTGAATTCGTGAAGTTTAATGGTGAAATCGTGAATTCGTGAAATCGTGAATTCATGAAGTGGAAATTGTGAAATCGTGAAGTGGAAATCGTGAATTCGTGAAGTGGAAATCGTGAAATCGTGAATTCATGAAGTGGAAATTGTGAAATCGTGAATTCGTGAAGTGGAAATTGTGAAATCGTGAAATCGTGAATTCATGAAGTGGAAATCGTGAAATTTTATCATGAAATCGTGAATTCGTGAATTCATGAAGTGGAAATCGTGAAATCAGGAAGAATAAATCGTGAATTCGTGAATTCATGAAGTGGAATCGTGAAATCATGAAGCAGAAAGCGTAAAATAATGAAGTTGAAATGTCACCACGGGTCTTTCGTACTAAACACATTAAATGAATAAAATTCTTTGTTTTAAATTAAATGGACAAACATCAAAGTCCTGGACTCTTTTAAAATATTTTCTCGAGGCTAGAATAAAAAGGTAAAAATATTTGTGGCTCATACTAAATAATTTCAGGGTAGAATAATTTACCTTCAATAAGTAAGCTGGATGGCTTCCTCACATGAAAGAATTCCTCACCCAAAGCGAGTATTCGAACCCACAGCGGTGAGACACAAGTGAATCAAAGTTAGCAACATTAACCATCCTGCCATATAGGCCATTACCACAGAAAATATTACAGGTAGATTCTTTAGATTTGATGTACACCTGAACATCAACTTTTGACAAATCAGATGGGACCGTCAGTAAAATTTTATCTAGATCATAATTTTGTCGCAGAAAGATCAAAATTCAATATTTGTTTAGTTCGTAGTTTTAAGATAATAATGATTGTCAATAATTATGTCCCTGTTGGATCCAAAGTAAATGTGCATACTGAGACTTGATAAACCAGTGCATCAGTTTTTTGGGAAAGTTTTCACTCAAACTGAAACTGAATAACTTGATTAAACGCCTATTTCTATACAATGATATATTCAATGGCGTTGTACATAATAATAATAACAATAGTAATAATAACGACAATAATAATAATAACAATCATAACAACCTTATTTACACAAAAAAGTCATGACCGCACCCTTCCCCCTGGATTATTTACCCCTATTGCGAATACCAGTTCTTAAAGCCTTACATGGTACGCCCAGACGGGCTGCATTCAAACCCCCTGATTAATGATGCCATCACAGACTATTAGAAAAAAGAAATAGTACACACTACCCTGCCTGTAGAGCGTGAACCAACAATTACATTGGACTAAAAAAAAACTTGAAAATATAAATGTTGAAATGTAAAACCTTTAACAAAAATTTAACAACTATCACCTGCTGCTATCGCATATAAAACAGTTATCGAAAAATTTAAAACAATAACACGAAATCTCTGAAATACAGTATCTTAACTTTTTTTCACCTTTATATCCCTTTGTTTCCTTTGATAAATTTATTCTTTGCCAAGCTATAGGCCCTCACAACACCATCAGGCATGTACAACATAAACAATGTATGTTCGCAAGTTGTTTTAACATGTTATGACTTACACAGTAACCTATTGTCATTTCAGGACAACAACAATTTAGCTGTCAAGTAAAAATAACGAACATTACTTAAATCACGCCGAGTAAACAGGATACTTGCTGGCAGTTAGACAGGTACTGTTTGTTTCTTGGCTTTTTTGTATTTCTTAATGAATTTTAAGCTTTAAATAAATCTTTGATTAGAATTACTTACTGTATTGGTTTCAACAGAAGTTGTTATCATTAATTTATCTAGTAATATAGTTCTTAAAACAAATAATTACTGTATGAGATATATGCTTAAAGATTAAGAAAATTTTCAAGATGCAAAAAATAAAATGTCTAAAATGATTAGAGTGAAGAACTTTATAATGAAATGGATTATAAGATTCGTTCTCTGGTGGTAGGTGCAGAAGGGAATATCCGGCTCGAGGGTAACTGTTTTTGGTTGTAACGAGGCTCTGTCGTTTTACCGCTTAAACAGTTACTCGAGAGCCGGATATTTCCATCTGCACCTACCACCAGTGATTGAATCTTTTTTTGCATGCCGTATAGAACAAGTAACAGTAAAAATAAATTTAAACAAATGATTTTCTTATGGAGCGTTTTTTACAGTAGCGTATTAAAAAAGCGCTGGAACTTTACATATGTAAACAGTAATTCTACAAAAATCTTCTGTAAAGATATAGTTCGTTATACGTCATTTACAGCACGAGAGTCATCTTACACCGGGGTGTAAGATGGAGTTTTCCAGCACGGGTGAAATTACTTGAAACTCCCAGTCTGATATGCAAGAAAACGGTGTCAGTACCGGACGCTCACAAAATTATCATAATGTACGTATTAAATTGTGACTTATACTATTTTTATATAACCTGTCCTTTCCCAAATTTCAGATTTTTGCGATGGCGAATGAATACTTGATTAAGAAATGGAGACTTTGGTTCAAATGCATAGACAGGAAGCACACCGGACAGATCACCAAGGAGGACGAAAAACGAACTGAGTATGTAATCTAATTCAATTGCAGCTTTTCGACCCTCTCCATTAAATCCCGTTATTTGAGTACAGTCTTTATGCAGAAGTTATTTCAACCAAAGTGAGTACCGGTATGAGAATAAAAATGCCCGTTTATTGCAACACAGTGTTCTTTTATGTTCTGTCCATGTTCTTATTTTTAAGAAATTATTTGAGGAGCATTCGCACTATTATTTCATTAAAACAAAGTCAACGTGTGACCAGTATTTAAAACAATAAACTAATGTCACCGACGTTGATAATTGTTAACATATGATATACATAAATTACCGCTAATTTATTCTATATCAAATACCACCTTTTTGCATGACTAATGCTGTGAATATCTTCGTTACCTTATTTACAAAAAAAATAATAATAACAAAGAGGCTTTTATGTTACTAAATATTGTAGAGTACTGATTAAGCCATTTTGTTGTTGGTGTTGTTGTTTTACTTTTAATTTTTTAACAAAAATATTTTCAAAATCTTGAGGAATAATGGCATAAAACGAGAGGCATACCCTTAAAAACATTCGAAACTGAAATGATTTTTATCATGTAAAATGACATAATAAAAGCATGATACATGCATATCTCAGAAAACGTGTTTGAATATAGCGCACGATGCAGTGGCCATTTTATTTTATTATAATTTACGGTTACATACTATCTAGCTAGTATAACAAGAAAATACAACACATTGCAACTAGCGAACAAGAACGTGTTTAATGTCTCTGTAAGATGAAAACTAGTCACGTTTTCGTGAAAAAGCACCACTCGCTCGAGTACCTGTTATCGTGAGTAAACGGTTATAGAAAGTTTACTAACTTCTGTACTTTCAGAGAAGCGTTCGTAAATCTCGCTCACCTAGAAGGAGAACGTAAGGAAGAAGTGTTACATACGTCGCAGAAACTGTGGGATCAGTTCGTATTCCGAGGCAAAACTGGTCCAGTAACCGAAGACGGGTTCATTCAAATGATTAACGATGACCTTAAGAAGGACAGGAAGAAATTTGAGGAGAATATGCGAAAGGCATGCATTGACGACTTAAAAATCGTCAGTCAGAGTGGAAACGATTATTTGACTGAAGAAGAATTTATAAATGCATACAAGGCCGTTGGTTTCGGAAATGACGACTGGAATAAGAAATTGTTCCAGGCGTTCGATCCTGTAGATGGAAAGGTTAACAATGATAAAATTGTTGAAGTGTGGTTTCAGTTCTTGGTCAGTGAAGACAGTTCAAAGAAGGATGTTGCCTTGGAATTGTTGGAGAGTTATCCTGATTTGTAACGGACAGTGCCATAAATATCTGAACACGTTTGTATTTTAACATCTGCTTTTCTTTTTTTACGTTTAAGTTATATGTTTGAATTTACATGACATATTTCTTGTCATATTTTACAAACGTGTCTGATGTCGTCTTACAGGTATAATGGCTGCCTTGTTTTCTATTTTATTTCAACAAATTAACATAATTATTATCTTGTTTTTCCAATATGACAGACTTTTTTAACATTTGACTTCCTAAAATTTCGCCGATCGGTTGATTGACGTCTTTTTGATATGTTTTTTGGAAACGAAACATAGAAATAATTAAAATTCCCTAAGTACTTAAAATAGTTACAATTGATTATATTGTTAAACAACCATTCAAGCATCTGTTATCTCACCAACAAATATCTAAATGACCATCTCAAGTGGAAAAGGTTCCCAATTATCTGTCGCCCGCCCGCTTAGCTCAGTAGGTAAGAGCGTTGGTGTACGGATCGCGGGGTCGCGAGTTCGATCCTCGGGCAGGGCTGATGTTCTCCGTGGCTATTTGATAAACGACATTGTGTCTGAAATCATTAGTCCTCCACCTCTGATCATTCATGTGGGGAAGTTGGCAGTTACTTGCGGAGAACAGGTTTGTACTGGTACAGAATCCAGGAACACTGGTTAGGTTAACTGCCCGCCGTTACATGACTGAAATACTGTTGAAAAATGGCGTTAAACCCAAAACAAACAAACAAACAAACAATTACCTGTCTGCCAGTTTTGCGATTAGATCAGATGGTACCTAAGCTGGTTCCTTTAGTATAGTTAGGTAATAGGGTATTTTGCCCATGAGTCGAGCAGATAAAACCTTTTATCACACCGTCGTCATGCGCATGCTGTGCCAACTTACGCAAACGAGATGTACATGTTTTGTATCATCTTAGGCGAGCTTCCGTTTCATGCATATACAAAATACTTAAAAACAGCAGACCAAATTTTTGCCCCTGAGGCGAACATATTCCCCTTTGAGTCGTACATGTTGGACCCGCTTGCTTTTTAGTCAAACCCTACACGTTACTATACTTTCATGTACTAAACGCATGACCTCTAGGTATAAGCCTGAATCATCGCCTTTATATCAACCTTTATGTACATGATATTGTTACGCCCCTATTAACCGGTCTAGATTTTGTTAGGATATTCAGTTAACTAGGGTCGCAACATGGAATTCCAATTTAATTATCTTGGAATTAAGGTTGGGGAAATGTTTGTCTTAACTAATATTAAAAATGGATGACGAACACTGAAACTTCAGTTACACACTTTTTAATTAAGGTCTGTATGACCTTAGATAATGATAAATTTACAATAATACAGAAAAAGATAATTCAGTTTCAAAGTGTACCAGATTGGGTTAAACCAGTTACAATGTAGATCTTCTACAATTCCAGAATGCAATATGAGATCTTAGATTTTGAATATCAAACTGATAATTAACCAAGCTCCAGGTAAAATGCGTTTTATATGACTTTATAGATATAAAAATTGATACAGTTGACCCAATCTGGTCAAGTTACCATAAAGTACCAAGTTCACTATATTTAATAGAAACTCTTAAATAATGGATCAATGACCGGTATGTAATAAACTATATTCAGTGTTATAAATCTGAACACATTAAATCAACAGGTTTTTATACCTCGAATTCTCGGTACATGTTACCGGTTCAGTGGAGTTCGTCCAACTGGCGTTCTACTGTAACGGTCAAACTGTTGTTGTTATTGTTACTCCGTATCACGTGACCCTTACATGACGTAACACGGAGAAGACAAATGACAACAAACAAAATGGCGCGCTGCACTTGGAACTTGTTTAGATGGAGATATATTGGGATCTACATGTTATATTCGGTAGTTAATGATTTTAAAACATTCAAACATAATAACGATACAAGGATTTCAATATATCTTTCATTATTACGCCTAAAAATGAGGTGAAATGCAGTAGCCGATCTGGATCACGGGACGCTCAATCAAGGTATACAAATAAAGCGTTGTACTTTCGGTTGACACAAACATTGGGCATAGCAATATGTTAGAACCCTTCAGCAGAGAATATGTGCATGACCTTAGCAAGAGCTGCCAGAGTAGCCAGAGTTTCTAGGATTTTAACATGTTCTGGTACTCTGGTCAGCCAGAGTAGCCAGAATAACCAGGATTTCATTTGCTCTGGTTACTCTGGCTGGCCAGAGTAGCCAGAGTTTCTAGGATTTTAACCTGTTAGGATTTCATTTGCTCTGGTTACTCTGGCTGGCCAGAGTAGACAGAGTTTCTAGGATTTTAACATGTTCTGGCTACTCTGGTCAGCCAGAGTAGTCAGAATAACCAGGATTTCATTTGCTCTGGTTACTCTGGCTGGCCAGAGTAGCCAGAGTTTCTAGGATTTTAACATGTTAGGATTTCATTTGCTCTGGTTACTCTGGCTGGCCAGAGTAGCCAGAGTTTCTAGGATTTTAACATGTTAGGATTTCATTTGCTCTGGTTACTCTTGCTGGCCAGAGTTACCAGAGCAAATGAAATCCTGGTTACTCTGGCTACTCCGGCTGACCAGAGTAGCCAGAACATGTTAAAATCCTAGAAACTCTAGCTACTCTGGCCAGCCAGAGTAACCAGAACATGCTAAAATCCTAGAAACAATGGCTACTCTAACCAGCCAGAGTAACCAGAGGAAATGAAATCCTGGTTACTCTGGCTACTCTGGCTGACCAGAGTAGCCAGAACATGTTAAAATCCTAGAAACTCTGGCTACTCCGGCCAGACAGAGTAACTAGAGCAAATGAAATCCTGGTTTCTCTGGCTACTCTGGCTGACCAGAGTAGCCAGAACAAGTTAAAATCCTAGAAACTCTGGCTACTCTGGCTGCTTAACACCTTTCTGGTTAATAAAGATCTAATTAGGCCTGCAGAATACATTTCCTTATCTTCTGATGATTTGTAATGATTAACAACTAGTATGCGACAGAATCACTAATACGTTTTTTTAAGGTTTGAGATTAACAATTGCGGGAATAAAGAGACGTTGTTTGCATGCATCTTAATTAAGTAAATGATTTTTTTTCGGAGTTCATGCGGAATGAACGACAGAATAAGATCGGCAAATCTATGAATCACACTAGCAATTCTAAATTTGCCGATTCTATTCTGTCGTTCATTTCGCATGAACTCCAAAAAATCGTTTCTTATTCCTTTTCCTTTTGTAAACAAGGTTATATTATAAATTGCACACATTTTGTTACATTTAATATCAAAATCATCTTCCCTCCAATTCTGTTCACAAAACGGAACAACGGCGACGTAATCTAAGGAACTTTCTCGACGACGTCAAAACAGCGGCCCGTTATCATAAAGCAGTGTTGTCGTCACTTTGACGCCTTTTCTTTTGTAGTTCATACAATGGAGAAAAATAGGGCGAATGTAAATATTGTTTAATATATGATAAAAATCATTACACATTTTGTTTTACAGCTCGTCAAATCAGATACTGGCATGGGGTACGATAGGCCAGTTGTGTCTTTCTGCTGTCCTATAATCTGAAAGAAAATGCTCTTCCTTGGTCGTACATATTGTTTCAAGATTGAAAACAACGTTTTTTCCGCAAGAAAAGTTTTATCATATTACTGTATTGAAAAGTCGCCAAGCTCTCCCAAAATAGTATAATTTTGAAAATGTCTACGATGATTAAAAAGAAATGTCAAAATTACCTGATGCATTTTGTGCGACAGGTGGAACAACTTCCTGTCTGCACGTAATACACGTACAATTTCAAAACTTGGCAGGTGTGTATAAGAAGGTGACTACAAACTCCTCACAAGCTTAGCTAGACTGCATAATGTATTTCAAGCTTAATGTTTGGGATACGTAGATTAAATATACACACTGCAGCACATGTTAATAATAATCCCTTTTTCCTAAGGTGTATGCTGTCTCTTTTAAAAAAACTCTTCTACTTGACTGGAATCAAAACAGCCCTGTTTTAATAAAGTACTTAAAAGTATTGGAAAACTGCAGTAAGTTGTAGATCAAAAAATGAATCGGGTAACTTGCTGGCTCTCAAATGGTTTTTGATGCAAGGCTTTTATGCCACTGATGTTAACAAAATTTCGATTTAGAGCAAGAAACCAGCTAGAATACATTAATCAAAAAGGATTGTAAAATGTATTCATCTTAACTATAAGTCAGTCAGCACTTTGAGATTTTGTCTTCTTTAACCATCGTCATCTTTACGTTTGTTTTCAGTTAAAGTGAAATTAAAAGCATTTTTGCCATAAACTTTCAAAAGACAATTAGGGCATGAATGAGTTCTTTGGTTCTCGTTTCAAATAAATAAAAATAATTGTAAAATAACGCAAAATTGTAATGCAGAATAATACCTAATATCATGGTAAGATGTTCGAAATATGAAAAAGTCCCACCAAAACATCTCTGTGCGAAGTAGCTTAATATTATAATAATTGAGAACATAGCATATGTGAAATAGTGTTGATGGTGGACAAAAAACTACTACTTTTGGGATGAATCTAGTGGTCGAGTCGTTCCATTTTAAAGTGATTTTGGCACAAGGATGTTTTTCGCGAAGGTTTTAATTTCGACAATTTTCGCGAATTTTGCTAGTAGCGAAATTTAACGCAAATACTATTCAATCTGCAGTATAAAATGTCGCAACATACACATAATTATGTAATTTGCATTTCTCTTTCACATCATCAGGATGATTGTGCATCATTATACGACAAATTATGTAAATGGCGTGTGAAACACTTCATGTAAGTGTCAAGTTCACTGTTATATATATATCGGCTGTCGGGATGAAAAGTTTCACTTTCAAAGAGGTATTCACGGCATGTTTTTTCAAGACATCTATCATGATTTATAGATAAGATGATATTTCCCGCAAGTTATGAATCTACCCTCATAACTTTGTTATAACTGATCGGAATCATAGTAAGATGGACTGTGATTTTTTTTCGGCACAGTCGTATTAAACTCGTTTCAAAGATTTACAGTGACCTATACCACGTGACTTAATTGGCAAAATAGATTGCTTGATAACGTATTATAGGTACTTTTAGTCATAAGAAAAATTATGCAACAGCCTTGCTAATTAGATTTAAATGTTCATTTTTCTACTGTGTGTCTTGTGCAATGCCGAGTGAAATGACAAAGATGTCGCGTATAAAGTTTGGACCAAGTCCGATTTCAGAGTAATGCGGGGAAACTGATTGTTAATATTTTTGAATAATCATACGTTATATACTAAATTAAAGATGATTTCATTTGCTCTGTATCTGTGATAGTTCTCATTTACCATCGGGTAACATGTACCGACAATTTTACGTCATTAGAAAACCACGCTGAAGGACAAAACAGAAAATATCTCTCTCGTGGTACAAGTTAATTAGCTATTAAAGGTTGAAAACTGCAAAAAGATCATTTTTAAGAAACATGTATGACACGGATTCGTATATTGGTGACATCAAGAACTAAGTTTGTGTCAACGAAGGAAAAGAGAGAAAACATAATTTAAACGATTGAAGAAATAGAAGTTAAAAATACCATGTGTAATTACTAAATTCATTTCAAAAATTTATTTTCTGACAAAACAAGACTGTATGTACATTTTCAAAAACGTGTTTTCTTTCTTGTTAGTTGTTAGTGCTTTTGCAAAACTTTTACAATATATTACATCAATAACTCTATAATTAAAATGATATTTCTAGTAAAAATGTGGCAATTACTCATGTGCGTGAAATTAGCCAGAGCAGCCAGAGTAGCCAGAGTAGCCAGAGTTCAGCCAGAGTTCAGCCAGAGTAGCCAGAGAAGTCAAAACTCTGGTTACTCTGGCTGGCCAGAGTAGCCAGAGTTCAGCCAGAGAAGTCAAAACTCTGGTTACTCTGGCTGGCCAGAGTAGCCAGAGTTCAGTCAGAGAAGTCATAACTCTGGTTACTCTGGCTGGCCAGAGTAGCCAGAGTTCAGTCAGAGAAGTCAAAACTCTGGTTACTCTGGCTGGCCAGAGAAGCCAGAGTTCAGCCAGAGAAGTCATAACTCTGGTTACTCTGGCTGGCCAGAGTAGCCAGAGTTCAGCCAGAGAAGTCATAACTCAGGGTTACTCTGGCTGGCAGAGTAGTCAGAGTTCAGTCAGAGTAGCCATAATTATGGTTACTCTGGCTAGCCAGAGTAGCCAGAGTTTCAGCAGGAGTAGCCAGAACTCTGGTTAGTTACTCTGGCTGGCCAGAGTAGCCAGAGTTAAGCAGAGGTTCATCCAGTATCCAGAACTCTGGTTACTCTAGGCTGGCCAGAGTAGCCATAATTCAACCAGAGTAGGCAGAGTTTCTAGATTTTTAACATGTTCTGGCTACTCTGTTCAGCCAAAGTAGCAACAGTAGCCCGAGTCACCAGGATATCATTTGCTCTGGTCACTCTGGCTGTTTCTAACAGAGTAGCCAGAGTTCAGCCAGAGAAGCTAGAGTTTCTAGGATTTTTAACATGTTTTCTGGCTATTCTGATCAGCCAGACTAGCCAGTGTAGCCAGAGTAACCAGGTACCATGTATTTTCAGTCTTAGCTAAGTTTAATTATGAAACTTAATATGTCATTTCTACTCTAATAGCATATTTAAAACTGAATTTCAGTTAATAACTATTTTCAAGTGGTTAATTAAAGTAGCTCTGGTTACTCTTGCTGGCCAGAGTAGCCAGAGTTTCTAGGGTTTTAACATGTTCTGGCTACTCTGGTCAGCAAGAGTAGCCAGAGTAATCAGGTCCCGTGTTCGCAAAACATTTTCAGTCTTAGCTGAATTCGATCTTGAAACGTAGTATGTTATTTCTTTCTAAATAGCATGTTTAAAACTGAATTTCAAGTAAATAACTATTTTCAGTTGGCTATTTATAGCAGCCAGAGATGCCAGAACACTGGTTACTCTGGCTGGCAAGAGTAGGCAGAGTTTAGCCAGAAGTCTGATTACTCTGGCTGGCCAGAGTAACCAGAGTTCAGCCAGAGTAACACGACTTTATTAGGATTTTAACATGTTCTGGCTACTCATACCAAAGCAGCGTAACATCAATGTTTGAAACTTAATGGCAGACACTAGAACATAGAAGAATACATGCATCCCGATTAATGTTATACAATAACCATTAATCAGATCATTCACTTTCAGTTTTAATATTGCATATGCCTGTTTTTATGATTTACCTACATATCTGCGATATGTCACATGTTTAATTGTTAAGCGCCCTTGAACGTATATTTTATATTAAATGGGCGCTCAACAAATTTGGATTAGTAATAATAATAATAATAATAATAATAATGATAATAATATCATATTACTAAGTTTTTTCTGCAATGGATGCAGTATGTGTTACAGTATTCTAATTGTGGGCGAACGTATGTTTTTAGGCAGTTTCTTTATATTATTGTTATAAAATTGTACATATTTTTGTATAAATCTGAGAGTGTTACTAGCTTTGAAGATGTATATTTTCAGTAAGTGTTTCAAAGTTAAGACATCACTAAGATATGGAGCATTTTCTGTTAGTTTTTAGGTCTTGATTAAGTTAATATATATGGTAAGATGATATTTTTTTTTTTTTTTTTTTTTTGAGATTCCTATTACTTCGCATTTATCAGGATTGAATTCCATAGACCAGTTACGTTCCCATGATTCTAATTTTGTCAAATCATCTTGAACTTTGTAAGAGTCTATTAACGAGTCTATGTTTGAGGTATATGATTAGTGTCATCAGCAAATAAGTGTATTCTGCCTTTAACAGAGTCAGGAAGGTCATTGATAAAATAAAGAAGAGACAAGGACCCAACACTGAACCTTGAGGAATCCCTGAAAGAAACTGGTAAAATGTGTGAGCCTTCAATTACTACAGATTGAGAACGGTTACTAAGGAAATTGAATCCAGGATAGAGAGATTCTATTGACACAAAGTTTCACGATTTTATAGAGAATCTTGTCGAAAGTTTTCTAGAAATCCATTACAATGAGACCTGTTTGTTTCCAGATTGGAAACTGTCAAAAGTTTCTGGTTTAAAGGATAATAGGTGAGCCTCACAGCTATGTTTTGAACGGAAGCTATATTGGAAAGGTGTGAGAAGATTGTTGACTATTTGGGTTCTCTCAGGGTTGGTTTTTTTGTGTTTTATGTATCAAGTGATTCATAAAACGGACTTCTGCCAGAGTAGCCAGAGTTTCTAGGGCTTTAACATGTTGCGAAATGACCCTTTTTTGTACCCTCAGGGTTTTTTAGTGTTTCATGTGTCAAGTGTTTCATCAAACGGACTTCAAAGAATAGTCTTATCATTTAGCAGTCCTATAACTGTTTAATCCGAACACAGTGAGTATCGTTTCATACACATACCACAAGTGATACCGAGTTAATACAACATGGAATGTTGATTGTCTGATGGCATAAGGTGACCACAATCAATTTTGAATGGCATTTTGCGTTTTGATTTCATGCCACAGGTACCTACCTTTTTCCAAGGGTTTAGATGAAATACGTTATTAAGCCGCTTTAAGTGTATGTGTTCACATGTCAACATTTCGTCAACTTCCACAACTTTAATATGCAAATTTCAGGAATTGGTTGTTGTCAAATGTATGAAAAATTTATTCTCCAATTTCTTATATTAGCGTTATGTCTTCAAGTTAATTTATTTGGTACAAATTCAAGGCAAACACTGAAGTTAAATAAATACAAACAAGAAGCCTTCAATTAATATTCTTTATTTTTACACTCAAGTTATATATGGAATTCACTGAAATTGTTTATGATATCAGTAAAACTACAGGACATTTGTGGTCCTGAATAGCTTACCTGGACTTTTGGGATAAGTTACAGTCATAGTAAAAAATCACAATTTGTAATTGTCACTTCTAAATTCTGGGTATTCTGGAAATTTTAAAACTTTATATTGATAAGATTAAAAGTAATACTTGATAATCACAGAGAGAGACTTATATTGCCCCGGGGGTGGTGAATTCAATCAAGTTTGAAAACACTCCATTTAAATTTTCTAATTTACATGCAAACTATTTCACTCTACCCTTGTGGCTCTGAAGATGTTTGCTATGTAAGTATATCATGTTTTTTTTCTATGTAAAACTTATGTAGGATCCATTTTTTTGACTCTGGGGTATTGGTTTGAACATGTAAAATATCTTTACTCTTGTCATTGCAATTCTTATGAGAAGATTTTAAAAGATTTTCTGAAAGACTTTACAAGCTCATTAGCACAAGCGGGGGCAATTTTGATATCATGGGACATGATTTGCTCAATTTTAAGAGAGGCATTCACTAGGCCATGCTACATACAAATATATTTAGTCTGGCCTAAGGAAAATAAGATATATTTTATAGGATTTAATATATTACTCTATATGAAACTTATAGCCCCAAGGCAGATCCAATATGACCCGAGTCCATGATTTGAACAATTTTGAAGAGATGTACTTGCCAATGCTTTTGCAAAATACCTAAACTCTGGGTCTTGCGATACTTGAGATAGATTTTTAAGGTTTCACAATACAAAATGGAATAAGTACCTAGTTCAGTCAAAGACCCTGACATCAATCTGATACACAAGACAAAAGTTGATCTTAAAACCTCACACAGTGACAAGAGCTAAAAAATTTAAGTTAAAGTTATTGAGGGTCACTCAATATATAATTGGTAACTATTAATATATCATTTAATCTGACTTAGTCTACCTATTAATTTTGTCAGTAATGTAAATTGACTTTTCACCATTTTCAACACTGTTAACGTACGCGTTTCCGTTTGGACAATCGTGACTTTTTATTTAATACTAAACCGCAATGCACGATGTACGATGACGAAAACGCGATGGCGCGATGACACGTTGATGAAACAACGGATGGTACGATTGTAAAACCTGCGATGGTACGTGCTGAAAACGCAATTACCTGCGATGTCGATGTAATATCGCGTTTAATAATCATCGTACCATCGCGTTTTCAACATCGTACCATCGCGTTTTCACCATCATACCATTGGGTTTTCACCATCGTGCCATCGCGTTATCATCATCGTACCATCGTGGTTCAACCCATCGTGCCATCATCATCGTACATTTGTGGTTTCACCATCGTACCATAGCCTTCCAGTTAGAAATGCGTAGTCCCGTACACATTTTTTTTTGTCAACAATAGAGAATGTATCTAAATGTATTTTGAGAGAGAAATTTACCATTTAGATGCTGTTGTTTTCCAAATGTTCATGCCTTTCAATAAAACTGTAAATCTTCAAGACCACATCCTTGTGTATTTTATGATGCATTGACACTAAACAAAAAGCTTGGTGTAATAGTCACATATATTATTCAAAACTCAGCTTGTTCTTGTTAGGATGTAGAAGGTATATAGTGCAATGTGAAAATGAGATTGTATCAAGCCTGTATTTCTTACTGACACATTATTGTACCACTGCGCAGACCTCCGGATGGTGACAATGCGATGGTACGATGATGAAACACGATGGTACGATGACGAAACACGACGGTTTGAAACGCGATATTACATCGACATTCACATCAGCGCCAGTGTTTCACCTCATACAACCGTTGTTTCATCATCGTACCATCGCGTTTCGTCAATTGTACCATGTGCATCACGATTAGTATTAGATAAAAAGTCACGACTGTTCAAACGGAACATCGTACTTATGGGGAAATATCTGTACTGTTGTATGACAACGCAATTTTCAGGCATGCTCAAAACTGGACATTGACACAAATTAAAAAAATTGTGCTCCATTAATCGTCGTGCCGTGCCGGGCTTAGCCTTTATTCGCCATGAATGTAATTGACCCCAACATGGCAGGCACCATATAATGTCCGTTTCCGCCAGGGCTCAAACTCGCGACGTTCGGATTAGATGACAGACGCTCTAGTCACTGAGCTATGGAGGCGGAATATTAAAACAAGGTTTCTCAAAAGGTTGCAACATCATACAAATGGTATTTGCAACAACAAAATCAATTAGTAAACTTGGTTTTAGCCATGGGCAAGCGAAATGTAGCTATCGTGTGGATGGTTGACATCGTGTGTTCATCAAAATAATATCTGTCAAGAGCCCTTCCACATATGAGGCATGAATCATTTGCTATTCATGTGAAATACCCATTGAATTTAAATAAGGGTAAGACATAAATCAATAACCTAAAACTTTCAAAATATTTATTTCGCAGACTTCAATTTTATTTTCAACATATATATCACACCCTATAAACGACTGTAGCCCCCCTCTTCCTCTTGCGAGTGATCAAAACAATAAACAGACACGCGAAAGGTAAGAATCGTCTTCAAATTCATTATTTTGCTTTACACTGTATGTGTATTAAAGTTTAGCGATAAGTCTAACATAAATATGTGTATATGGTGATATAATAGATGAAACTGACAGGTAATGTTTACAAAATGTTGACTGATCACACTCATTGCATGAAAATTCACTCGACCAAGTCACGAAACTGATGAATATCACGCCAAATTGATTTGTAATCCAATTATCCATGACGCTTTCTGTAATATGTATGCATACTCCATAAATATATTTAAATAAAATGTTTCGTATTTATTGCGTTTTTGAAAGAAATTGATTTTTATCTAGTCTGTGTAAAAACATTAACTGTATGCCGACTTGCCAATTTTGATATTTGATCTGAACGCCTATTTGCGAGTGATACTGTATTCCATCTTGCGAGTACAGTAGGCGATTTATGTCCTTTAAAGGCGTGAATGAAATTTTTTTAAAAATGCATCCAAAATTGTCTCTTTTGATCAGTCGTCATGTTTATGATGTCATTTAATGTCGACCCCCTCGTGCGATGCTTGTACTAATCCATTGGGGGTGGGGATGGAGTGTCTGTGACTCGCTATTCTACTTAATTAAATAATTAATTGAATGCTTCAGCGTCGTTTACATGCAAGTATTCAGTGTTGGTTTTACACACATATGTCACAAACTGACATACGGGCCTCAATGTATCTGTAGTGTAAATACAGGTATTGCATCATCTTTTTGTAAATTTTTGAGTTATTGAGGTAATTGCCAGATTTTACGCATAAAATACCTCTCATGTTTATCTGTATTTCATAAGTAAAATTTCCATGTAAATTTTATTAAATTCGATTCAGTAACAAGAAAGTTGGTATTTTAGTAATTTATGTTTTTATCCCCAAAACCAGTATAACGGGCCTTAAATTGTAAATTTCAATCCGCGCCAAAGTAGTCAGATTTCCCGGCTATATCGTGATTCCCGTGAAAATGCAAATAGTCAGAATACACGCATAAGCCGTGAGTCCCATGAAACTTAGTATTTGGCGGGACATTACCCTACAAATAGACTGGACTAGATATGCCTAGTGCACACCACTTTCGACATTAGACGAATTTACGTCAAATTGATATTATATTCATGCTAGCTTTTGTATTACGTTTATTTCGCATTGCATCGTATTAATTTGTGATTCTAAATAATAGCTGCAGTTTATCATTTCCTTATCTATAATTTTTCATCATAAACTTTTCATATCTTTTCCATATTTTAACTTTAGACTTGTTAGTAATTTTAGAAATAATGGAAGTAATAAGAGACGTATTCTAATCACGTGACGTATGAACTTAGTAGTATATATATTTTGTATAAGTAGCACGTATTATTTATGGGGGCCTACGGAGGTATGGTGTACCCAAAGGAGCAGTTTTATGCCCTTACTTATTTGTTTTGCTATGGTGCTTACCATATATTTTAGCTTCTTCCACCAGACGACTTTTACCTGAAGATGCTGTCACGACCCGGAAGTACAATACCCGAGGTTCATTTGTCTTCACTCGCCTGGATGTGATTTTCCCAGCGCAGAGCTTTTGTCCCATGGTTGTGCCGTAAACCGCAAAGACGATGATTTTTGTGGTCCGCTGAAGTCAGCTCAGGGATGCAATCACCTACCATCATAGGCAGCCAAAACGGAGTCAACGTATTCACGGTTTAAAGGGACTTTACTTGAAGATATGTTGAATTTTTGTGCTACTTAAAGTTAACAGAAACATCTGTGTCAACGAACAGTCAGTGTTAGAACTTTATACTTTATAAAAGAGTTACTGAGCTCAGATTTTTTTCTTTCTTTCTTATGATAAGATTTTATTTCACTTTTCATTTATTCATTGTAAATAATCATTTTCTGTAAATAAATTTGTAAATATTGTAATGGGTGTTGATTTGTTCTGATAGTTATTGTCCCCGGTACGTCCATCCTGTCACAACATATACTATCATAAAATACGAACTAGAAACTGAAAGTATAAACAGGGTCCCTACTATTTCATGCAAGAAATTAACCGTCGATTCCCTACGGAAATCACCGTTACCTGACGATTTTAAAATAAATATGAGATGAGACAGGAGGGGACTATAGGTTGACCCCCGTCTGTCTGTCCGTCTGCAACAAAATGATCTTCTGATTTTAAAAAAAAAAACTATTTCACCCGCAAGTATCCTGCGAATAAACGTATATTATTAAATAGAAAAGGATAACGAAAACATTACTGGAAAGTCGATTAAGTCCTTATTAGTAATTTAGAGTTTACTTCATGGTAAACCAGTCAACATGATTCAAAAGTAGTACAACTATTTTGTCACAAATGGCCTAACGGTTTAACTACCCGATTCCCCCTTCCTCAATAATAACATAAACATGTTATCGTTACAAATACCGTGCGCGAGTAGTACAGCCGTCATGATTACTACTTGTCAAGATTTACTGCTATGCTATTTCTCAGGTTAGAAATAATTTACATTTGATAGTGATAACACGTCAGGAATCTGTCCTTGCTGATTTAACCTGGTGACCTAGTTTTTGAGCCCAGATGACCCAATATCAAACTCGTCCAAGATTCTATTGATGGTAACATTATGACCAAGTTTCATGAAGATTGGACCAAACGTGTAACCTCTCAGTGTTAACAGTCATATTGTTGACGACTGACGAGGACAACGGACGACGGACACAGGGTGATCAAAACAGCTCACCTTGAGCACTTCTTTAATAAACCCTCATTTTTTCCCTCTAATGGCATTTCTGCTTGTAAAATGGGAACTTATTTCATTCGCAGAATGTATTTCCAGTAAAATAAGACAAGTTTTTCATGTTAAAGTTCGTGTGTTATGGCAAATATAAAGACAAAACTAAAATAATGCTGTTTACTGTGCGACGCTGTCAAGAAAGCGATCCACAAAGGATTAGTGGATTCAGTCTGGCGCCGTTTCACTCCAAATCACCCCATTCACTGTTAATATTTTCACACCTTATTAATTGTAGTTGCGATTATATACTGGTTTCAATGGTTTGAAATTCTAGAAAGTATAGAATTGTATGCGACACATCGTCTAATTATGGTCTCATGATGCTGAACATTTGTGCCAAGTTATTTCAAAATCCCTTAATGCATAAAGAAGTTACGACACTGACACGAAAAAGCAGTCCATGTTTCACCTTTAAGTGTTACTTTAAGAAGAAAAAGGAAAATAATAAGATGGACATTAAGTACATATTGCCGATGTTTGTACGTTATCTTTGAGAGAGGTAGGTGTAATAGCATTGAATTAAGGATAACATGGTGTAATAGGCCTCAATTTCACCAAAAGCGTACATACAACTTGATAATTTAAGCTTTAAAAATGTCAAACGATAGAAATAAGGTGAATATTGACAAGTTATATAGTGACAGAAGTTCTCAAAAATTTCCTTTAGATTACCTCCCCTGATAATTTTGGTTTTTCATGAGTTATCTCCCCTGAAAACTAGAAAAAAAAATGATTTTCTCCTTTTCCCTACGGAGAATTTTAGATTTCTTTTTGATATTTGTATCAGAAAAATATAATGCAGCTTTCTACCGCAAAATTTTCTCGAAACTCAAGTTCAAATTATCATAATCAAAGAAATATTTCCCATAGGCATCAATGTTAACTTCAATACCGATTATCTCCTCAAAAAATGATAAAATTAGAAAAATCTCTCGGTGAAAAGTTTTTAATTTTGAATGTCTTTAAAGTGACAAAATTTCATTTGAATATTACCATCCAGTTACAAGATATGAAATATTGCTATTACACCATGTTATCCTTAACTGCACAACCAAATATATGAGGACACATATATAAATAGACCGAGTAGACAAACCGCATGTTCACTGCTATATTCCACCCTCCTGCAAACTTTGTTTGCGGGTTATAATTATGAAGAAGTACTACAGGAGCATAGGAAACGCCGATATTTTGTAAAGAAGTCACTCACAAACAGGCATACAGTCTTTTTACGAAACTCGCAAGGACTTGTACAGTATTTAAGCAAGCATGCATACACTGAGGAAATAACACCGAATCTTCTTTCATTGACGGTTATAAACAAACTGGAGAATTTATCAATGATTTGATTTTATTTTACCAAACTAGTATTGTTTCTTTATCCACGAAACAGTGAAATTTACATGTAGGTCATTCTTCAAGCAAGAAAATAAGTACTTTTGACGCCGACAATGTACAATTCTGGGCAAAATCAGTGATGAATCGAGTTTTTTGCTATAATTCTACCTGTCATCAGACTAACACATTATATACAGAAACAAATCATGTTCAGCTTCCAAGAAAATGTACATATACATACCTTCAAAGCAAATCAGTCACTTTAAAATGTTATTTTTTAACTTTTAGCTTTCAGTTTATTGTTTTGATCACTCGCAAGAGGAAGAGGGGGCTACAGTCGTTTATAGGGTGTGTTTATATAATGAACTTGATAATTAAGACGATATGTTCTTCATTAAGACAGAACTATATTGTTTTAAAGTCACAATGCACATGAGAACAGTATTTTCAAAATATGAATAAATGTAAAATGATAACTTATTTTACTGACAGGACTCTAGAAACATTTTCTGAAAACCAAAATGAGGTAAAACTTAAAATATAAGTACATGTTTCATAGTAAAAATGCATACCTTTAAATAAAGCTTTTATATTGTGTTTTTCCAAATTTATTGTGCCTTATTGACTAAATATGACTATTATTCAACTTGTCCTCGATATCATCTTAATGTGACAACGTTTATAGCCGACTGAAGCCACAAGGTAGCTGCTAGAGTGATGAGGAACACGAATTTAATGTATTATTTGACTATGTGAACATATTTACTGTGAAGTCCAAATTGAATATGACATTGATATTTTTTACCAATATAGCATGCTAATACAGCTTTGTAACATTTTTGTTGAAGATTTACTAGGTATGCCAATGTTTCAAGAGGTTATACAAATATATCAAGAAAACAATATACCCAAGTGGCAGTTGCAAGCAAATAATAACAAAACATGGCAACGACATAATAACGACATATGGAAATCTTTCTAAAGTTATTTATCAAGCTATACATGCATATCACAATCAGCATTATATTAAAGCAACTGAATGTACTACAAATTTTATACAGGCTTTCTATTTGGATGACTCATTTATACATGTATTGTAAGTCAATTCCTAAAAGCAAATATTTAACCTTACAGTTGTTCAAGTATTGAGTGGTACAAAAACAATTTTATGAAAAATGAAAATTTACATATCCAGCCACATCCCATATGTTTAGAATTTCATCATAAAAAAATGAAATAAAGTAATGATACATTCATAGTTACCAGGGTCGTGAAAGCATCATGAGGCTGACCAGTGCACATTTAGTAACGTTAAGATATAATGCAAATACATTGTTTCAATTTAAGCGCTTGATTATTACAATTATATGTCAAGTATTTCAAAAATAAAATGACACACACTTTGAACTGACCAAAATTTACATTTAGGACATTTTAAGTAGTATTTTTTTTTTTGTTATTTATCAACTTCCTAGTATTTCTATAATGAGGTAATGTAGTTCAGTTTATATTTTCAGCTTGATCCAATATTTTACAAGCCCTTTTAAGCTTAATCCAATATTTTACAAAATATTTTGAACAAAGGAATCGTCAATTTAACTGCTTTGTGACGAATATAAGTTATTGCCCATCCTTTGCTCTGTTCAGCATACATGAAGCGAAAATTCTTAAAGTTACATCAAATGATAGAAGATGAACACTTTACAGTATATATATGCATACCATAGCCTGGCAATAAAATGAAAAATAGTGAAAATAGAGGTATCTTAAAAAGATTCTCATTCTTGGTTTCTTTTTTTTTTTTTTTTTTTTTTGTAAAATGGTTCATAATCTTTCAAGTTTAAATACAAAAATGTTTGTATGCAAGAAAAGAAAAACAACACCGTTTGTCTACGAATTTCTGGGGCAAACTTCCTACAACGTAAAATTTAAGTGAACCAAATGGCTCTAGTTTACATGTTTGTCTGTATTTTCTCTGGCTTTTCTGGCCAGCCAGAGTAACCTGGGCCCGTATTCATAAAGAATCTTAGATAGAAATATATCTTAGAAGTCATCATTTTCTAAGTTTTTCTCATTTTTGACTTAAAATGTGTCTTAGAAACATTTTTGCCTAAGAATTGTTCTAAGAACGAAATCTGGCTTAGAAATTATCTTAAGTAGGTGATTTTTCTCTTAAAATTTAAGACAGGTGGCCACTTATCTTAACTTTTAAGAATTATCTTAGAAAAGTAAAAATGAAATGGACGCCAATGACCGCAGTTAACAGTTTTTCATGAATTGCATCTTTACTGTATAGACTTTATTAAGCTTAATTTAACTTGTGACGGGCTTTCTGCGTCATAGGTAGCACCTAATTTCATATTAAATATAGACATAGAAATGAAACTAAGAAAAAATTATTCTTATACTTTTTTCGCTAAGATTTTTCTAAGTCGTTTTATGAACAAGAACTTAAGAATATCTCTTTACTAAGTCTAAACAATTAAGATAAGAAATATCTTAGAGGTGATTCTAAGATTCTTTATGAATACGGGCCCAGAACCCGTGCACATTTCAGTTATTCCTGGTTACTCTGGCCAGCCAGAGTAGCCGGACTATGTGAAAATTATGAAACAGACTGTCCTGGTCAGCAACAGTAACCAGAGTTCTGATTAATCTGGCTACTCTGGCAACAGGTTTTACTGTATTTTCTTTGGCTATTTCTGATTAGCAGGGTAGCTTGTACCAATGGCCATCTCGAAAATTCTGGCTGTTCTGGCTAGCCAGAGTAGCCAGACCAAATGAAATCATGGTCACTCTGACTACTCTGGCTGACCAGACTAGCTAGAACATATTAAAATCCTAGAACGTCTGGCTACTCTGGCTGCAATCTAAAAGATAAGACAATTCTTTGAAGTCCGTTTTATGAATCACTTGATATATATAAAACACTCAAAAATCAAACCTGAGAGAACCAAAAGGGTCATTTAGCAACAGGTATTACAGTATTTTCTCTGGCTATTCGGGCTAGCCTAGGTAGCTAGAAACAATGGACATTTCGGAAATTCTGGCTGTTCTGCCTAACCAAAGTAGCCAGAGCAATTGACATCCTGGTTACTCGGCTACTCTGGCCAGCCAGAGCAACCAGGTTTCTGGCTACTCTGGCTGAACTCTGGATATTCTGGCCAGCCAGAGTAACCAGGACTGGCTACTCTGGCTGAACTCTGGCTACTCTGGCTAAACTCTGGCTGTACTCTGGCCAGCCATAGTGACCAGTCCTGGCTACTCTAAATAGCCACTTGAAGATAGTTATTAACTTAAAATTCAGTTCTGAACATGCTATTTAGATAGAAGTGACATATGAGTCGTGCCATGAGAAAACCAACATAGTGGGTTTGAGACCATAATGGATCCAGACCAGCCTGTGCGTCAGGATCCATACTGTTCGCTAACAGTTTCTCAAAGTCCAATACGCTTTAAAAGCGAACAACATGGAAGCTGACAAAACTGCACGTATGCGCAGCCTGGTCTGGATCCATGCTGGTCCCAAAGCCGCTATGTTTGTTTTCTTATGGCACGGTTCAATTTTTTAATTTCATAATCAAATCCAGCTAAGACTGAAAAACTTTTGTGAACATGGGACCTGGTTACTCTGGCTACTCTGGCTGACCAGATTTGCAAAAACATGTTAAAATCTTACAAACTCTGGCTTCTCTGGCCAGCCAAAGTAACCAGAGCAAAAGGAATCCTGGTGACTAGGGCTACTCTGGATACTCTGGCTGACCACAGTAGTCAGAACATGTTAAAATCCTAGAAACTCTTCCTACTATGGCTGAACTTTGGCTGAACTCTGGCTACTCTGGCTGAACTCTGGCTACTCTGGCCAGCCTGAGTAACAAGAGTTCTGGCTACTCTGGCTACTCTAGATTAACCAGAGTTCTAGCTACTCTGGCTACTCTAAATAGCCACTTAAAAATAGTAATTAACTTGAAATTCAGTTTAAACATGCTATTTAGATAGAAATTACATATTAAGTTTCATAATCAAATTCAGCTAAGACGGAAAATGTTTTGTGAACCAGGTTACTCTGCCTGCTCTTTAAATCCTAGAAACTCTGGCTACTCTGGCCAGACTAACCAAAGCAAATAAAATCCAGGTGACTCGGGCTATTCTGGATACTATGGCTGACCAGAGTAGCCAGAACATTTTAACATCCTACAAACTCTGGCTTTTCTTGCTGAACTCTGGCTACTCTGGCCAGCCAGGGTAACTAGAGTTCTGGCTACTCTGGCTGAACTCTGGCTACTCTGGCCAGCCAGGGTAACTAGAATTCTGGCTACTCTGGCTGAACTCTGGCTACTCTGGCCAGCCAGAGTAAGTAGAGTTCTGGCTGCTCTGGCTGAACTCTGGCTACTCTGGCTGAACTCTGGCTACTCTGGCCAGCCAGAGTAACCAGAGTTTTGACTTCTCTGGCTGAACTCTGGCTACTCTGGCTAGCCAGAGTAACCAGAGTTTTGACTTCTCTGGCTACTCTGGCTAAACTCTGGCTGAACTCTGGCTACTCTGGCTGAACTCTAGCTGAACTCTGGCTACTCTGGCTGCTCTGGCTAATTTCACGCACATCAATTACTCTACTACGTTTCTCATCCGATATATGTTTCCTACTAAACGTAGACTAATTTCATCTCAAGAACAGGGAAGTGTTTTCACAAAGAACACAATATGGTTATATTTTTGTAAATAGCGAACGTATGAAATAATTATAACAGTTTAATCATTTCTGGTAAAATCGTCACAACGTTAATATTTTAGCTCAAAGTGACGTTGAATTAGAGTTCGGTTAAGGCCATCATAATGTAACTGTACTTAAACATCATTGTGAAGAACGTTGTATGTTATACAGAAAAAAATACTAACTTATGAGGATAGATTTCATTGGTTTTGTTATCATTGAAAATTTGAAATATGTTTAAATCGAAAAAGTATCAAGAATTTGCCAATGCTAACATAACAGTTTTAAAAAACAATCATTGTTACTTATGTTACGTGTACTTACACATAATTTTTTTAAAAAATGTTTATTTTTCAGTTGTTTATTCAACAGCATTAATATCATTCCATATATATATTAAATAAAATGGACAATGTTCTCACAGCTAGTGTAAAATTCTTTGCCTCATTTTGGAGAACTATTCTAAAACTGTCATAAAAGATGAAGAGAAAAGACTGGATCATGTACAGTCTTTTAAGAATCACACCGCACCTGGTATTACTGCTTGTACTAAAATTAAGATACAATAGTCTTTCTGTTTTGTACCAAAATGCTAAAAATACACGTGAAGTGACATTAAACCAAGCTGGCCTTAATCTATACCTTGGTTGTCACCAAACAGAAATATAAGTATTCAATAATCTATCCGGACCAGACGGCCTTCAGACTGGTTCGTTTCATGTGGTGTTAAGCCTGATGTTTGAATCTCAGGTTCCTTGACAGAAAGATTCGACGGCGAATAGATCGTAAATATGAAAATCCCGACATGAAAAATACAGCTGAAACGAAAGTAGGTATCGCGTGTTTGGTTGATTTAAAGAAATAAGGTTTTGTTGACATCTGCTGTTTCAGTCACGTGACCATGGCCATGATATCCCCTTTTCGCCAGTTTTCATCAGTAACTTGGTAGATAGATCTTCATAACGAGAGGTTTTTCGCCAAACGTGAAAATGGATACACTTATAAAAGAGTCCATACATCTGGTTAATTGCACATGTATATAGAAAACAGTATAAAACTCGCTTACTACATTTCTGTATGGATCCCTTTCATAATAATAGACTTTCAAGTTATGCTTTTCAAGGACAAACACTTTCCAAATTTGCTCTTATTTTCGAGTTACACTTTGCCAACCAGCTTTTTTCAAAAGGCATTTCTGGTCATCTTGTTGTTGAATAAACTTATAGAGGAACAACCATTTCAAAATCTTGATTATAATTTTCGATTAAGCATAATCTAAATGTAGTGGAAGTTTTCAAAGAAATCTGTAAAGTACATGTATTAATCTAAAGTACTGGTTTTATATAGCAACATATGTTATGTACTTTAATAAATGTGTTCTACTTGCGTTTGATGGCATAAAGACTTTTCTATTGATGTATCTTGCACCTGATTCTGATCTGTTATAAAAATGTTATAATGCTAATATCATAACTTTAAGAACACATATCGTATGTGTTGTCAAAGCATTTTAATCTTGAAAACTTTCTTAACAACTATACAACAAAGGTACTGTAGGCCTCAATGTCGATTGAAAACAGCATATGAATTTTCGTGAGATATTTCTTTGGAGAGCGTGCATAGTTGAAGAATTGTGTGAAGAAATGGTCTTCGAATACAGGGAGTCCAAAAACACAAAAACATCTTTGTTTGTAAATCGCTTTAGGAACCAAGGTTTTACCTATGAATGGAAGTAGGTGAATCATGAGTTTGTTATTGATTAATAACAACAACGGTAATTTTAATCGGCAAAGATGAGCACATTTAGACGTCATCACCTTAGATCTAATACTGATAAGTCTGTCGTTTTCTAATGCCAATGTTAATGTAGATCAGGCTCAAGAATAGATTGTTGGTGTGACAACTAATAGTAGTCCTAATTTAACAATAAATTTAACTTTACTAATAAGATGAGGCTACAACAATAAACTCCGTTTACAATCTACTGAACGTTAAAAGACAAATATTAGTTGACACTGAAACCAAACAGACCCTTTGACAGAAATAAGACAAGCATAGTCAAAATATGACAGATGTATTAACCATGAACAACAAGTGGAACGATCATCGACCACCGCAATTTATGACCCATACAATTATACCTCCCATAAAGGATTTCACTATGTATAACAGCATTCACTGTACTGAAGCCGAAATGTTTAAAAATGAAAATCGTCCTATGGGTAAGATGTGAAAAACAATGTTGTTACATTTCATGGTCCCTTGGCATCCTGAAGCCTATTTTGTCATATAGAATTCTAAAGGTAGGAGACGTTAATGGTGTTGTGAATTTCTTCTCTCATGAACATACTTAATAAAGCCAAGTCTGCTATCATTTGCTTCGTTTCGTTCTACGCTTCCGAAGGACGATCTTCTTAATGACAACAGCGCCATATAACTACATTGTAAAACTAAACTATTAAAAACTATTGTAAGGAACATTGGACAACGTTAGGGAATGAAAGGGCATTTGAATTTCCAAAATTGTTGAGGAATATGAAAAATTTAATGATAATAATATTGCTGGTGAACGGATTGATTATCACAAAAGAATGAATCTAAAGCCTTTTGTTTTGACGTTTGTATATTACATAATTCAAGTCAAGCTAAAACTTACCGTCCTTTTGATGATAATTTGAATGCAAGTCATCAGATATGACTTATTTTCAAAGTTGATCTAAATATATAACGTTATCGTTAAATTTTGCAACCAATTTACTAATTTGAATTTATTCTTTATCAGAAATGTGGTGCAATTGGAAGATCTCATATTTTAGCGTTTTGGTCGGACCTGCATGTGCTTAACCATCGTGTTTGTTTACCTCAAGAAATATATGTTAAATATATTTGAAAAGAGACAAGGTATGACTTTCAGTCGTTCGAAGTTTTTCATTCTATTTAAATACTAGTATAGTAATCCAGCTATGTACCGGTATATGCCTTACAATACCCCTTGCAGTTGCAGGCAAGTTAAAATTGATTAAGCCTTTTTACATTCTCATTGGGACATCAACATAATTCTATGAGGCTCAAATATTTATTGCATCGTAGAAAATATGCGACAAATTACTTAATGAATACATAATGAGTACACGCTTGCATCTGAAAATAAATGTCATTGTACTTATCAAAGTTTTGACATTTATACGAGTTTTATTACAGTATTTCAACTAACAAAAGTCACACATTCCATCGGGGTTAAATATCCCATTATATTCCTAACATTGTATCAAGTTTTGTCACACATAACAACTCAATCTATTACATGGATGATTGCAAGGTGTTCCAAGAACCAAACTTAATTACATGAGTGCATATGGTGCACAATGAATTCATACACGGTTGTAGGATATCGATTTAGGGAGGATACTTTTTTCGGGCATGACTATTCTTATTGCTTTTGCTATTCAACTGTAAGCCATTAAATCGCCGGTAATTTTGATAATAATTAAAACAACCGAAATTGTATACCACTATTTAAAGCAGCAAAATACAGTAATCCTTCAGATACTGATTTTGATGCTTGTTGTGGTCAGATTGTGAAATTTATCGATTTTTCAGTTAATTGGTGCCGTCGCGAGAATGTTGATTCTTATGTATAAATATCATAGAAGCGTACTATTTTTAATATAATTGCCGATTCTCGTACATTCTTTCTTAAACCCAAGCTACCTTTAAACGTCTCAAAAAGGTTATAATTTCTAGATACGTTGTAGTTTCAGCGGACGGGGTCAATAAAAGCACCACCATCTGACGCCTTCACTTATTTCGTTTTTTGTTTTAACTTGAACTGATGGCATATATCCAGTGCAACATTTAACAGAATGTATATTTAATAAAACTTTAAAGGTGCAAAATAAAGACAAATGAATAGACATAAATCTTAAAAAAAGATTACACATTTTGTAATATAGTTCTAATTATTATGATAGCCGTGCAATATTCCATTGAAATCAACACAAGAACAGAGAAACAAATGATTTTTCTGTATTTTCTTAGACAGACATGGGTGGTCATTTTGTCCTACTTTCATGTTTATCGTTTTTCCGTAATCGGTCGGAAATTCTTCGGGATCACGTGATTTTAAAATTGTTTCAAACGAATATCCGTTTAAAGACGCGCGACAAAATAACTGTATTTCCGTGATGGTAATTATACATGACTTGCACAAAAATATGAAATGTACAAAATTTATGTTTAAAATTGACAGTGACATATATTAGGCCAAGAGAATGTGTTTAATGTCTAAAATCTTATTAAATTAATATGTACATAAATCAGTGTATTTAGGTAAATTTCAATCACATTTTGTTTCGGCAGTGTAAGACAGTTATTCATTTATATTCTTAAAACTATACTGAAAAGAGATTAACTGAAAAAGTTTGCAGACGAAGTTGTAAAAACACTTTTATTCAGGAAGGGCCTGAATTGTCCTCCCGCAAACTTGTAGTATAGCTATTTATTACCTGTATTATAAGAATGATTTTCATGAAGATTTTGTGAGTTACAAAATTGTTGAATTCCATGTGCTAAGTTTGTAAAAATCACGTTATCGTTTGGGTATATAATATATTTTACATCTATTTATAAATTGTAGCCTCGTTTCGGAGGATTCTTCCGAAAAAAATCCGAAGATGCTCGACGGGCTCGTAAGCAGTCGGAAAACATACTTTCGGTTTGACATAGGCAACATTTTTTGTTTATTTGTTAGTTATTCTTGAACATATTCATGACTATTTGGTCAGATCCGATGCAGTGGGTCATATTTTCAGTAAATAGGAAGTCTCAGCTACAAACTCTGGTTTTCATATAATACTCGTTCGGGTTTTAGTAATGGACCTTTAAAGATCATTCAGTCATGTTGAGGACTTAATGAACGTATTCAGTTGATTACCAATAAACAACTTCAGCAAAGATACCATTAATTCATGAATTTCGAATTTTCAATCGATTCGGTTTTTACCTTTCAGAGACATAATATATCAAAACATGAAATTTTTGCAGGCGATGTTTACAAAGTTGGTAAGAGTCTGATCAGGGAATTTTTCCAGTTGCAAAAAAAAAAAAGCTTTATCAAAAGAAGGTAGGACCGGGCTAATTTGAGACGCATATCATATTTCTTGTTCAACCCTTTTACAACAGTTTTTTTTAAGATATTACGTTTTTCTCTTTGATTGTGTTTGACGCAACAGGTGCCCGTGATAGAGTTTGAGTCTGAGCTCCTATTATATCTTCATCTGACTTTTAATGATATTTCCATTTTCCTTCTATCTTATGAAAAGGTATTGTGTATATGCGTATACCGTTCTCTAGGTTTTATTTCATAATTATTTTACACGGCCTTCTTTTATTTTACATATCCTGCCATTTGATACCATTACGTTTGTTAAGAATATACCTGTGGAAGATAACCTTTTCTACGCCTTCCGATAACTTAGGAACATTTAAACTCTCTAGCAGTGTTTTACCACTGACCGTTCAATCACGTTGCCATGGTATATTCCTTTATTTGTTCGTTCCGTCCTCGTTGCCTCGTTGCTATATGTTTTACTTTCAAATTGTATAAGTATTTTATATATATTTCAGTTTCAACCATAAACTCATCCATATGATACAGATAGAAAGGACTGCGTTCTGCTAACGTTGGTTATCGTAATAGATATTAATTGATATTCCTTTTGGCCTTATGACATTTTGAATGGATACAAATTGGACTTAACTCACATGTATGGTGGCTGATGTCTGCCATTTCGTGTGTTCGTGTCAGCGAGGCGAAATGTCGATATAACGAAAACACGAAAGGTCGAAATAATGCATATCTGTTCGTGTCCGCGGGTCGAAATGTCGAAGACACGAAAACACGAAAGGTCGAAAACTGCTTACTTGTCGTGTGTTCGCCTTTTGACATTCGAGGCGAATACACGAAGTAACGAAACATGGAAGGCGAAATAACGAAATTTCAGAGGCGAACACACGAACTTTTGTTTATTATAATAATCACTTTTCGTGTCGGCGGGTATCAAAACTTCGTGTTGTCGCCCTTCTTTTGTCGTGTCTTCGTGTATTCGCCTCGAAAGCCAAGAGGCGAACACACGAGAAATAAGCAGTTTTCGACCTTTCGACATTTCGTTACTTCGACCCGCCGACACGAACACACGACAAATGTGCAATTTCGTCCTTTCGTGTATTCGCCGTCCGGTAGGCATGCGCATAACAATTACACATATGCTGCTGAAATGAATATGCTATCTAATTAATATGTTTTACCATTTATAAAATAATATTTGTCCTAAAACTAAAGATATAGATTTATATTCCATAAAAGATGTCTTTTTGTAGATATTTTATCATCATACATTAAGCTTCTGTCAGTCTTACGGGGCATATCATTACGCCGACCTGAACTTTGAATGCTACCTAGATAATGCGTTTTACCATTTATACAATTTTTTCTCAGTTTATTATAGAAATGTTTCATATGCAATAAAGCATGTCTCTCTTCAAGTATTTCAGTTTTGGTATAAAATTCATACATATATTACGCCCCATAATATAGTGTATTAAGGCGAAAACATTTGTCGTGTGTTCGTGTCGTCGAAACCAGTTCAATTTTCGTGTGTTCGCCTTTCGCCTTCCGAAGCGAATACACGAAGTAACGAAACATTGAAGGCGAAATAACGAAGTTTTAATACCCGCCGACACGAAAAGTGATTAGTACAAAAGTTCGTGTGTTTGCCTCTAAAATTTCGTTATTTCGCCTTCAATGTTTCGTTACTTTGTGTATTCGCCTCGAACGTCGAAAGGCCAACACACGACAAATAAGCATTATTTCGACCTTTCGTGTTTTCGTTACTTCGACATTTCGACCCGCCGACAAGAACTCACGAAATGGCAGAAATCAGCCACCATAGACACGTGTTATGTATCTCTATACAGCAGAGTAAAACATACAGACGAAAAAGAGGTTATGTAACAAACATAACTTTTGAATATTCCTTACATACATAATGCATGTTTGTTCCGCCTAAACTGATAACCTATATCATGCAGTGTTTACAAGTACTGTAAGCACTGCCTCTTGTTTTTGCAACGCTAATGATTGGTAATTTAAACCTTTTTGCACCCATCCACCTAGCTCAATCTTTGCATAATTAACTTTCGCCGTTGTATTTAACATCTACGCAATTTGAATAGGGACATATTTTGGTTCGAGGCCGACGATATCTCTTCGTTACGATTGTCAGTTTTATTACAGTTTAAAGATATTTTGGTGATTTTCATTTTCATATCATAGAGGAAACTAAAAATAAATCAGATTCTCTAGTGAACGTATCTCACGTAACTTTTTCAACAAAGTTAAGGGTTATCACAGGTATCTATATATTTTAATACTTTTAAATACTTTGACTTTATAACTTCTTTCTAAATGTATCTTACTTTTATCATCTTCATTGCTTGTAAAGTAAGTTTCGTTCATCAGCATGTACAGTGTAATAGTATGAATGGACACACACATGTGTAGTGTAGAAACACTAAGGTGGCAGGGGAGCGGTTTCGTAGTTTTTGCCCCTGTCAATTTTCTGTATAAACAGGACAGGGTAGATATAAAGGCATATCTATCTTACTGGTTATTTATCATTATTATTTCTTTAATATATCTGGGGAATGTGGAACGGTTAATTATTCTACATGGCGGGTGTTTTAAAATTCCTAGCTCCGTACTTCCGGTTGAGGCTAAAACATAAATATCAGAACAAAAGGTCGGCCAGACGCTTGACTGTCATCCATCCACATTTTTTTTTCAAGTGAAAATTAGGGAAATAAAGTGGTGGTTGTCAGACATATTCCACACCAGCTGGACATGCATCTATGTTCGTACTATACATATATGCTACGAAATTGGATTTAAAAATAGAAATGGATGAATGGCAGAGTTCAAAGTGAGGCCCGGTTAGGCTATTTTTGGTCTATAAAATTTGGGTGCTTTGGCCGATTTTCACTACACCTGGCGTGGAAAGCCACAGGTGCATAGGACCGGAGAGGCATCTTTATGTAGTCTATAGTATCTGCAATGGTCCATAGTAGTCTCAAAGAAAAATAAGCAAAAACGAGATTTCTATGGATATTTCAACACTGGTACCCACACGTCAATGTGGAATTCGCAAATTTGCACTCCCCTGCCACCTTATCGTAAATAATAAAGATCATGTCTAATATACCTTTAAGGAAAGAAACATGGCTAATGAACACTTGAAGAATAAATGGAGAATGTGGTTTGGAGTGATTGATGCCCAGCACAAACATAGACTCTCACATGAAGACATAACGGAGAAAGAGTAAGTACAGCTATAGTTGTAACATGATAATCTGGCAAAAGAAAAGGGAGCGTAATAATTTGGGTATTGTTTATAACTGACATAAAAGTCGCAGAGCATTCCACCAGGAAACATCATTATAGCAATATTTTCAACACTGCAAAACATTGAATTAACCATTATACATAAATATATATTATTTATGACAATAGATTTAATACAGTCTTTAAAGTAATGTTTACATGCTTGCTGGAACCCATTTTATTTTTCTGACACTATAACTAACAAAGTACTTATCGATTTGTATAAAAATGGATGGCGCGGTCCTTTTTTATTATTAAGTACAGTTGTTTAACATGTTCCAAATGCACTCACTTGATCCGCATACTTGATACGCATACATGCGATCAATGTAAACATCAATTAAAACAGAATGACCGTGAAAAAGGAAACAGTACTGCAATTTGATACGTTTATTCGTTGTTTTTTGTTCAAAGTTTTATACATTCAATTATTGCACTTATAAGCAGAGTGATCATCTGTTTATATCTAACGTGTTTTACTAAAGAGAGATTCAATTGACTTTCCCGCTTATCAACAAATATATATCTCCTATTTTAAACTGACAGGTGACAATTTGTAATGTTATCATGTATCTTATAAAACTGTCGTTATAATTTATAATTTAATGTAAACTTATTATGCATACGAGATTCTTTGATAAGGTAGTTAATAGCTACAACGTGTTTGTCATGCAATGAAACATAAATAATTATACTAACATTAATAGGGCAATCTTCAGTAAATGGTGTTATAATTCTGTAGAGCTTCTGATTATTCTTACATTTTTTGTTTCAAGAGTTCTGTTATATGTATTTTGATTTCAGGAACAAATTTGCAATTATCAATCACCTTGATGCTGAGAAGAGAAAACAAGTGATGGACACCATTGACAAACTGGTCAATGAAAATGTTTTCTATGGGAAGCCAGGTCCAATCTCTGAAGACGAGTTCATTGACATGCAAAACGAAGACTTCAAGGCTGACAAAGAAAGCTACATTGCCAAACGACGGAATTACTTTACCGTACTGTTTCAGACCATGCATTTGTCCGGAGAAGGCGTGTCCGAGGAAGAGTTTGTTAACGCATTTAGAGCCTCTGGTCATGAGAATATCGCGCTTGATAAACAGTTCTTCCAAATGTACAAACCTGAGGATGGATTAGTGCCCTTGAGTGTTTTGATAGACTCTTGGGTTCAGTTTACAACATGCGAAGACAGTTCAAAGCTGGACATTGTGAAAACTGGTCTAGAATCAGGCATATGAAAAGTAAATTTTGTATTCAAAGTGTATTAACATTACAATAATCATCATAGGCAAGCACATATTTTCAGCTTTTTTAAAAGACTGCAAAAGATAGACACCTCTATATATTTTAGATCGTATATATAAGATTAAACTTTATTGATTTGATGTGTTTAAAAATCTCTTGTAACTTCTTTACTTCTTACTTGCAAAAATACTTGTATTAATAAAACAGAAATAAACTATACATACACTAGTACATATTTCATTGCTTTGCCCGGTATAAAATGACCTCTATGGCACGTTGTGAAGGTTATCTGCACGTTTAAATCATATGTTTCTACAATGTCGAGTTTCATTAAACCATGTCTTTCAAATTTATAGAAAAGTTTTAATCGGAAAATTTTGTAAATAAAAATGATAGGGTCATATACTTTTTTTACAAGACTGGTTTGAACAATTTGGACCTCATGCAAATTTTCATAATGAGAGTCAATGTACTAGAGGCCACCATTTCACACCTGTTTTTAAGAAAAATACAGGGAAAAGACCACCTGACCCCGATAACATGGACATTTTCGCCCCTCCCCATACCTACCCGCTCTCTGCGCTATGCGCCTCGGTGGTGACGTCTTCGTTCTAGACTGGTGCCACCAGCCCCGCATTCAAATATTTCTGGATCCGGGCCTGGAGTCTATATGCAAAATAACAATTTTCATAACATTTATACGAATACATTTTTTTCACAAACTAGACTTTGATAAAACCTTCCACATTCATTTCTGCTGATGCTCGGAATACAAGAAACATGTATATGAAATATACAGTTTCATTGATTTTGTGTTAATGTAGGAGAATAAGTAACTCGTAAAAGAATAAGAAGCTAGGAATATTTGTGTGGTGTTCTCGTATTGAAATGTTTGAATTCTGCGTGCAAAATGTTTTGCAAACACGACACATTAAAAATTTCCTACGGTCTTGCGTCTCGTCTTAAATGGTGGTCATAATTATGAAACATATATATCTTTATGTTATCCATTTCGAATGAATGTCTTGATAAAGAGTTCAACTGTTGTTACTTCTTACTTTCATTCGAAATTACCTCAGCTTTTTTGACTTCAATAGAATGTCAATGAATTTTTGTTGTGCGTTGATTTTACATTTCGCTACAGTATTTGAATAAGGTCTATCATTCTTACGATAGGCATTCCATTAAATAGAAAATGTGGAAACCCTACAGGTCGTCCAACACGACAAAAATTGCTCGGTTTGATTGGTGTTGCTCATAGACGCTAGTGGATGAGGATGTTTAAGTCCGCAACCCTCTAACCCCGGGAAGAGCTGAACTCAACATTTGCACTTATAACACGAGTTTTTTTTTTCATACGAACCTTCAATGATACATAGTGTGCAATTCCATGAAAAGCGGCGTATGGTCCAAAGTTGAAATAATAGGTTTTCCCTAAACGAGAAAACAATATGCAGAACTAAACAAACTGAAATTTAGCCAGGGGATCTGAGGTTAAGGAGCCTGCATAACAGAGAAACTGCTAAACAATGAAATTGAAAAGCGGACACCATATTTAAGTGGTGTTAAGACAATATCAAAAGCTATAAAAGCGGAGAACTGAAACCATCCAAGCCGAAATGTTCGAGCTGTAAAAAACGAAACAGTGCCACTAACATAATATAAATGTCGTGCTGAGCAGTCTGAGAAGATCGAAGTATAACAGCTCTGATTGCGTGAACGGGTGAGATATTTTACGGCCGCCACACGACACAAACACATGTTCAGTCCACCAATTATACTTTTTCATAATCAAAATATTTACCTGAATTCTGTGCTCTCCCGGTCGTAAAACCTGAGGACGAAAAAGGCTAAATTTGCCAATTTTCAAATCGTTTCAGAAAATTCCCTGCAATTGACAGCACCAACTGATATACAGTACGGTTTCTTACTCCAGTAACACTGTAAAATCTGAAAAAAAGCCCATATATATATGCCATCCTTACCGTTTATATTTTAATTCTTTTTTTCTTTTTTTCACTTTTCATGAGGCTAAGGTGGCAGGGGAGCAGTTTCTAATTATGGCCACGGTCGATTTTTTAAATATTTAGGGAAGCTTTGTTCAAAGTGTATTAATATTAATGATTTAATTATTGAAAGTTTATTCTAAAAGAAATAAATGTGTGAATGCATGAAGCTATAAATAGCAGATGCGAATATTTTGCTACACCTAGATCCATAAATTTTGTGAGTCATTATTAATGGAGGCAGATTTGAACGAATCGGGTGTTTTCTACAGCAAAATGGACCGTAAGAGTCTTTGACCTGCTTTTTCTCCTGAAACTTGGTGGTTGACAGACACTTTTCTTAGCAGGGCTTTGCAACCTATGGGTTGATTTATATGAAAACGTTGTGTAATTGTATAAAAATTTACAAACGAATGTATGGCATGTGTTGAAAGTAAGGAAAAAATGCGCTCAAATTTTCTTGATTTTAAAAGGGGTTAGGGGTAGGCTGTAATGTCTACTCCTTTTAAAGTTGACCACATGGATTAAAATTAATGCTTTCATTTTGAAGCCTACCTTAGTGCCATATCACAATGTAAAGCAGAGAAGTACTGCTTTCTTTGTACTGATAACTTATAAAGAAAAATAGTTGCGAGTCGTGGACTTGCTTAAAATCTAGCAAAAAAACTGCTCCCCTGCCACCTAATGTTAAAATGACAGCTCCACTTTAAGTTAACTTAACGAATGCGTGTATTCGTATCTGCAAATCACTACGTCATAATTTCAAAGTCAAAGCTTCTCAATTAAATTTTACTCAATAATTGCCATTCAAACTTCAACTCTAGCAATTATTATTATCTTAAAGTACAAATATGCACTTCAATCAGTAAATTGTTTCTTATGATCCCGGCCAGTTCGACACTAATTGCTGAAAACTGTTTACTGCCTCCTTATAGCCACTGTCTAGGACGAAATAATAACATCTTTTCCTCAAATATCACTTTAAGCTATCATAGTCAATGGTCATTGTAAGCTAACTATATAATGTGTGATAGATTCTTTCTAGTAATCTTAACAGTTATCAAATCTTCTTTGTTACGGTCAGCTAATGTTTAGTTTATTAGACATGAAAAATGCCGAAACTATTTTAATATCTTTCTTTTAGAAACAAGCGTTGCCAAATTATTTACCACGCGCTGCATTTTGTTTCTTAACTACGCAAAGCTACCACGAACAGTGTAATATGGAGATTGCTGTATAAAATGCCCGCACTCTTTTTTTTCAATATACTTCATAATTTAATTTTAGGTTAACAAAAATGGCAAATGATTATTTGAAAGGCAAATGGAGATTGTGGTTCAGCGTGTATGATGCAAAGCATAAACACCAGCTGTCAAAAGAAGATGTAAAAGAAAAAGAGTAAGAATGTTCTCTTTTCTGTGATTATAGGCAAACTAGAAGAATAAGTATATTTTTTACAAAAACAAGCTGACCTCGGTTAGCACCTTTAGGAAAAGTTTTGTACTTCTGTTCTTTTTTTGCTTAGATGAAGCTAGATATTGCATACCTATTTCCATGAATCTTATTGAAGAAAAATAGGGAATTCTATGTGTGATAATGCCCGATACACAAACCATGTCGTCATATAAAAAAAACTTTGCTTCGAAGTTGCGCATGCATTGTTAGAACGTTTGATATTCCGGCAGCCATGTTAGTTTGGCAATCGTTTCGTTTCAATAAATATTACTTAGAAGAATTCAACATTCGAACCAAGAAAAGAGAAACAAATATTATACACACATGGAATACATTTTGGTCTTGACATATCATAAACTGGACTGTTTACGGTGAAGGTCACTTAGCTATAGCTATAGTTACGAGCATACCTCCATGTCGTAACATGTTAAAGTCGTTTCGCTTAGATATTATATTTTAACTTTGTGACTAATGCAGTGCATGGGATGCATGTCTACACATAGTTGTTAATATATGAATTAAGTGTTAGTAAGTGTGATATCAAAGGGAGGGACGCGCCTTTAACCAGATGCATTCTGACGTTTTATTTTGTCGTAAGTGATGTAGACCTCTAGGTTAGATGTCGAAAGTAAAACAGACATTGTGAACAAAAATGACGTATATCCTTTCTCTCAAAACTGTTATGTCACACGTATTTGTTCGGCTTTATTTTCTGCTTGTATATAATTGCCTCCCAAACATTGCACATTTCTGTACTGTTATAATATTGTTATTTTCAGGGAGAAGTTTGCAATACTCAATCACCTTGATGCCGAACGAAAGAAGCAGGTCATAGAAACCATGAATAAATTATTGTCTGAAAATGTATTCTATGGAAAATCCGGTCCTATTTCGGAAGACGAATTTGTTGACATGCAGAACGAGGACTTCAAGGCGGACAAAGACAACTACGTCGCCAAAAGGAGAAAGTATTTTACCACTGTGTTTAACATGATAGATCTTTACGGAGAGGGTATAACAGAGGAAGAGTTTGTCAATGCATTTAGGGCAATGGGTCATGACAATGTGTCGCTGGATAAAAAGTTCTTCCAGGATTTCAAACTTGTTGATGGAAAGATTCCATTGAGTGTTTTTGTAGATGCTATGGTTCAGTTCACAACGTGCGAGGACAGCTCAAAACCTGACCTCGTAAAACATGGACTCGAATCAGGCGTTTAACTGTCATCTCCTAACGATATCATGTAGTACCAAATCAAACACTACTACTCTATAGCAATCGTGTGTTGCCAATTTAATTTTGTGTGATATATATATACTAGTGTATAATATATTCTGAAATATATAAATATAATCATGACATTTGTGTAAATGTACAATAAATCTAAGATCACGTCTAGAAATGTTGTTCTTCTTCTCGTACTTTTTAATATCCTGATATGAAATATTCTAAGATTCGAGAGTGGTTCAAATATGCCAGAAGCTTTCATCACAATCGAACTAAAATAATAAACTAAACTAATTTTTTAAATTTTTTTTTGCGTAAATATACTTATAATTCATATCTCTGACAGCACATAGTTTAGTTTATTAATTATACAAAAACGTCCACATTTTATATAGTATTTATGTATTTGTGTGTTGTGTGACTTGTGGCACACCAAACTGTCATGGTCCGTATTTTTTGTTCAAAAACAAAAATGGAGATCCATAATGATCGAATTAGTATATCAACAGTACGCGGGCGCTTGAAACACGTCGATTTGCGGCCCCGTTACCCTACCGATGTAACCTTTTGACACCGGAACGGCGACAAGGCCGCATAAATTGGTGTGCCTAACATCAAAGATTGACACAGCGACAATGGAAGGGCGTTTTATTCTCTGATGAGTCGAGATTTTGTCTCGATATGTCTGACGAGCGGAAGAAAGTGCGGAGACGTCGTGGAGAACGCTATGCAGATTGTTGCGTTCGGCAGGCCACGCGTTGGGGTTGGGGAAGTGTAATGGTGTGGGGAGGCATCTCGTGGGGCACATAACACCTCTCGTGGTCCTGGACTGATGACGTTAACGTTAACGTTCTCTAGCACGACAACGCGCGGCCTCACTCTGCCACGGTCAACCAGGGTTTCCTGCAAGAGAACAATGTGAACCATTGCCTGATTTCTCACCTGATCTGAACCCCACAAAGCATTTTTGGGACCAGCTTGGACGTAGAGTCTACGACGGCAGACTGTAGTGAGGTATAAGTTTCATGAAGATCCATCAATGGATGACATTGTTTAGTTGTTTAGTATAAATTAACAAATTTTAAAACAATTAAAGGGCAGTAACTCTGCAGTTACTGAAGAGACTCTGATGAAACATACGCATGCATCACCGTCATACAGTGATCTATATAAAGTTTGTGTTAAATTTCATGAAGATCCATCAGTAAGTTGCTTTGTTATGTTAGAATTTACAGATCGTAAAATAATCGCACGCACGGCCAAACGGACGGACAAACATCCGGCCGGACAACAACAACTCAAAATCCCTTCGCTTTCGGCGAGATGTCCCCCTTAAAATATCGATCGTCCTAGGTGTCCACAGTCCGCTTCGACTGAATTCGCAAATGTCTAATAGCATGATCATGCCATCCTCACTGCGAATGGAAATCCCCATAGGCGATCGAATTTCAGTTTGGAAGAAAATCTCCGATGTTGACAGTGATAAACGAGCGGAGTTATGTTTGTATTCATTTATAGCTCCTCTCCTGTAAATCTTCATAAGATCAGTTCAGTATAATCAGAGTAATTTCCCTTGATATGGTTAAAATCTTTACAAACGTTATATATACTGTAGGCTGATACATAAAGTGTACTTGATTTCTTGTAATTTGTCGGCTAAACTTGTCTTCTCTGATTAGTATTTATTAGAGGTATGGCCCTTGCAGATATTTTCCTAATGTTGTTTTCATTGCTTATATATTCAAATATTACATTATGAGTTAGAACAATATGAAATTTGTATTGTCACTACAATAATAGCAGTTTCATAAAGATACCAAGAAATGCAACAGTATTTACCATGAAATTTTTTTTTACCGAAACTATTCATTGCCATACATTTTACATAATTTTATATAAATGCTTGTAACTGACATATCTGATGGGTAAAGTTCCTGAAAATTTGCTATTTATATTAACAAACAGTATACTAAGCAACAGTAACGTGCAAGAGGCCATTGGGAATAGTGACCATTACGACCATACTTAGTCTACCTTAATTCCGGTCCGTCCCGACGGATTTGCATTTAAATACGATATTTGTTTAAAGAAAACGAAAAATCCGAAGCTTTCAGATCCTATTGAGACTTTTTCATCTTGCTATCTGTGTGAGTAATTTTCAACTACATTGGCAAGCTAAAATAACAGCTATTGCAATATATAAACCGTATAAACACTCTTTCTAAATGAAAGATTTTCCATTTGCATTATTGTCGATGGTACTTAAAACAAAACGACAGTATAATAACTGAGCCACTGACTAGTTTAACATAAAGATTACATTGTGTTTGTATCAATTTTAGGATGCCCAAGTATTCATACTAGAGTTATTGTCCATCACATGAAATATACAGTTTCAGTGACATTCTGAATTAGGCCTAAATTTGTGTAAACTAGAAGAATAACTCATAAAGAATAAGAAGCTAGGTGTATTTGTGGGGTGCTCATGTAATGAAACGAATGAAATCTGCCTGCAAATCGTTTTGAAACATGACACATTAACATATCTCTGGGGTCTTGCTCATCAGAAGGTAGACATAATTATGGCACGTATTAATTAACATCTGTAGCACGACACGACAAAAATGAAACTTTTATAGGCTCGGTTTGATTGGGGTGACTCATGGACGGTAGTGGAAATGCAGGTTTAAGTCCACAACCCTCTAACCCCGGGTTGAGTAGTACTCAACGTTTTCACTCGTAACATTTTTTTTATACGACGGTGTATATGGAACCTTCAGTGGTACATAGAGTTCCAATTTTCAAATCGCTTCAGAAAATTCCCTGCAAATGACAGCACCAACTACTCCACGATTTCTTACTCCAGTAGTAGTTTAACAATCTAAAAATACGCTTAGCCTTTATATATATATATATTATTTATATATATACTAGTATGCGATCCGTGCCGGGTTTTTTTACTCAACGAAGGCGTATATAATCGCATCTGCAAATCAAAACGTCATAATTTCAAAGTCAAGGCTACCTGACTAATTTTTCTTCTTATTTTTTATATAATAATATTATAATTCTTGCCATTCAAACTTCAATATCTTAAAATACTAATATGCACTTCGATCCGTACATTGTCTCTTATTTGTAAAGACCCGACAACAGCTGCCGCCTAGGATCTTTCTCTGGAGCACATAAATTTACTAAATCTTACTTTCTGGTGTATGATATTCAATGGTTACTGTAAGCTAACTATGGTGGGTTAATGTTAAACTAGGTTTTGGTTTTAATTTACAGATAGCAGGATATCGTTACATGAGGTGCCTACTTACCGTTGAAACAGCAGCCAGGTCGAAACCTCTTACCTATACGTTTCATCATTCCATCATTCTTGAGATTATTTGCGCCTATATTTTGGACAAACCCGTAAAACAGAAACGTGCGAAAAGTAGCAAATATTTTTCGCTATAAATAACAAGCATGGTCTAGTTACAGTACATCTAATATAGAATGATTTAAACATATAAACTTTGAAGGCTGCTATATTCAGAAGTGTTTTTTTGGAGCTGAACACAAGGTTTGCAAAATGCTTTGTAAAAACATTTATTTATCTTTATCGCAATTTTCAAGTATAAGTTTATAAATAAAATATCTTGTGTTTTTTTTGTTTTGTTTTTTGCAGCGAGACAGATGCAATATAAATTTATAAAACTTATAAAATGGCTTGCTATCGATATTCAGAACTATTGCCCGAGGCCGGAAGGACTGAGGGTCAATAATTTCGAATAATGTCCCGACAAGACATTCAATATATTGTACAACAACAACAACAATTACTTTTATTTAAGTCAGGTCACATAGTGTAACAGTATGACTGAATAAAGTAAATAAAGTGTGGGTTTTTGTTAGCAATAATACAATAAGATAATTTTCTGTAATGAACATGGGGACAGTTATTTTTTCATCAACAAAGCACATTGTTAATGTTTACAGATAGATGGAATTATCTTGCAAATAAATACATCCTAATCGTCTTAAAATTACAGATAATTACAGATGTCAAAAAAGTTAAGTTAAGAGAAAGGTAAAAAAAAAAAAATAAATAAATAAGTGCCAGTCTCACTAAAATACAGGTATACACAGCAATATTGAATACACATGCGCAGGCAGGATTTAATGGACCATGCCAAAATACGGTCAGTTATCGTGGGAAAAAAATCTACAACCGTACTACGATAGTACTTTTGCACGAAAATCTCGCTTACTGCGGGTTTTATGAATGACATTTTCGATAGTGATTAAAATAGAACAAAAAGTGTGTCAAGTGTTTCTGTGAACATAATTTCAAAACAATATAGTAAAATTATAGCGAAACAAAAAAAAAGGGACTTTATTTCATGTGAATGATTTATGAAGTGAAAAATGCTAATTCTTTGAAGACGATACTCTTAATTTGGATTACATACACATGTTCGGGTGAGTTAAAAATAAATACACTTCCATTTTTCTATTCTATCTAACTTGCATTTTAAAATGTTGCATAATACAACGTACAAATAGTGCTATATTTCTAAGGAGATGTAAGTGTCCTGTTGAAAGCAAGTCCTTAAATTTCAAAGTATTCGGCCTCTTATAGTAATAAATTGGTATAAAATGTTTTCTTTGGATGCAAAAAAATGGGCATACAAAGAGGTAGTGAAACTCATCGCCAACTTCATTCAGACTGCACAAATTACATTTACGGGCTTCATATGGGAGGTTTGAGTTACGCCACCGTCCCGTTTCTACAGGGAACCTATGATTTCCCGTCCTAAAATGAAAAATTGAGTAACGGAGGTTGTCTGGCAGTATATTTAAATATGGTTCAAATTTAATTTCACTTTTAAATAATCTATAGTTAATACCTTTCGAAGAATTTGCAAGTTGCCCGTGCCATTTCTGAATAAACTGGTCAATAAGTGTTCTTTTAACACTTTTTTCCGTATGAGTCCAATTTATTGTTCCTTGGTGCGTCCAAATATACGTTTTACCAGTTTGATTTAAAATATTTTTGATACAATTTAACCATTTGTAGTTAATAGTAGAATTTAGCATATTTTCATAACATATTCGAGAAATTTTATCGGAACTACCTGTCAATAGTTTGCACCAGAAGCCAATCATTCTTGTTTTGACAATAATCTCGAGTGGATACCGACCCAACTCCCCGTACAACATATAGAGTGGCGTGCTCTTTTTACTTTTTGTAATTTTCCTAAGAAAATCATTATGAATTTTTTCGATCAAATCCAGATTTTCAAAACCCCAAATTTCGCAGTTATATGTAAGGATTGGTAAAATTGTTTGGTCAAAAAGCTTCAACTGAATGTCTAGTGGCAAATCCAAGTTATAAATTCTAGTGTAAAGGATGTGCATGGCTTTATTTGCCTGGCTTGCAATCAATTTTCGAGCATTTAGAAAACTGCCAGATGACGAAAACAAAGTACCCAGGTATTTGTACTCTTTAACCGTTTCTACAAGTTTACCGTTGATAAAGAATTTATATTTGCCTGGTTTATTAGTTCCGAAAACAATTATTTTTGTTTTTTTCATGTTTATGGTCATTTTCCACTGGTCACAGTAATCGTTAAAATCATTAAGTAGACTTTGAAATGTATCTTGATTTTCACTAATTATTACAGTGTCATCTGCGTATAACAACACAAACAATTTTAAATAAGATATTATATTGTCATCAATTTTCTCAATATCAATACCCTGGTTTTTTGAAGCTAAATAGTCTTCCAGATCATTAAGATAGATAGAAAATAAGATAGGGGAAAGATTTTCCCCTTGTCTGACCCCGCAGAAGCTTTTGAAAAATGGAGAAATGTTGTTATTGACAGATACACATGACTTAATATCTTGATACATATTATAAATGATCTGAAAAAGTTTACCATTAATGCCAGTCTTAAGTAGTTTTCCCCAGAGACCTACCCGCCATATGTTATCAAAGGCAACTGAAAAATCAATATAAGAGCAGAACAACCTTTTCTTTTGTGCTTTAACTTTATCAATTAAAAATTTTAATGTAAAAACATGATCAGCTGTTGAATATTTTGACCTAAAGCCTGCCTGATTTTCGTTGAGGATTTTATTTCTTAACAAAAAGTTATTAATTCGTTCATTAAGTATAGCAGTAAAGAGTTTACCTAAACAACTTAGTAAAGTTATTGGCCTATAATTTACTGGATCCCGGGGGAACCTTTTCTTCTTATATATTGGGATAATAGTACCAATTAACCAACTATCTGGTAAAATACCTGAGCCAAAAATCTTATTAAAAAGTTGCAATAGATAGGGATCATAAACTCCTTAGTACTTTTAATGTATTCGTTATATATGTAATCTTGGGGGGACGCGGCTTTCGAATTATTACTTTTATTTATCATCTTTTTAATTTCTTCGATCGAGATTCTACAGTTCAAATCCTCGTTGTTTTGTAAACGAACATTTAACATATCAAAATTCTCGGTGTCTTCGTATATATTTTCGGCGTTTACTTTTTTAAAATGATCGTAGAATGTTTGAATATCGGGCGTATTTTCGGCTGTAGAGGAAGAATTTAATTTGTGCAGGACTTTTCAAAAATCTTTAGGCCGTTTAGAGTGCATCTCTCTTAATTTACGTTCGTTTCGCGTTCTGTGTTTATGAATATACGTGTTTAGCGTTTGTTTATATGTCTTACTGGCACGGTTCAATTCACACTTATATTGATCGTTTTTATGAATGAAATTCTTTCTCCGCGCGATATGATATCTCCGTCTCGCCTTTTTACACTGAGGCCCAAACCGACGTATTTTGATCGTTGTAAGAATGTTGCGGAAATTCGTTTCGTTTGAAAGTTTTAATCGCTGAATCATTAAATAGTTTTCCGATGCTATTCGCAATTTCATTTATTTCATTTTTCGTAGGGTTAATAGTAAGATCCCGTAATTTTACATTTATTTCGTGTAACTCGTCTTGATTCAAATTTGCAATAAAAGCATCATTTTTGTCGTTTTCCCATTTTGGGGGTTTAAGGAGAGGACCGTTCTTAATGGCAGATCTTTGCGTGACTTCACGGTTCGCCGAAACCGGGATGCTCAAGGTTAAGTTTAGGGCGGAGTGACCATCGGAGAATAAGTGATCTACATCAATAATTTGAAAATCTGAGATAAAATTAAAACTGTGACAGGAAAATAACACGTAGTCTAT